>NW_025422015.1:13152500-13777500 GCF_011764305.1 Mustela putorius furo | reverse complement strand
AATATTCTGATGCAAATATAAGTTCCTACAAATCTCCTCTTTTTAAGTATTATAGTTTGAAATGATTAGCAGTGGTTTTTTTGTTTGTTTGTTTTTTGTTTTGTTTTAAGGCAGATATCATATTTTATTAAATTTAGTATTACTGGCACCTATTACAATAAATGGTTACAGAATAAGAGCTCTATAAGCATATGTGGAAATAAAAAGAAAATGAATGATATAAAATAAAATGGCTCTTCAATATTCATCAGTAAGTCTTTACTGTGCAGCATTTTTCATGGCTTTAACATCTTGCTAAGAATCATGAGGGATTTGGATTAATCACATTTAAGATGACAAATCTTTTTCCCCTAAGGATACGGAGACCAACCAAAAAAAAAACAATCAGTCAGTCCTTCATTCTTATAACAAATATTTACTGATCAGTTCAGAGCTTTTCCTGCTTTAGTTTCTGGAAATGTAGGACAGGGTGTCTACCCTCAGAGAAATTATGCTCTATGAAGGGGAGACAGAACATATATGAAATGAGGGCAGAACGTGGGGAAGAATTTATTTTATATAACACGGTCTAGGAATGATAATCTTATTATTTTTGGTGACTTTATTTATGAACTGAGACTTGTAACTACCACACTGTCGTAACTGTGGGTACAAATGTATATATCTCAGGAAAGTATTGTCAAGAAGAAGGTATATCACACACAAGCCTTTCAGGTAGAGGTATGCTTGGTGTGTCAATAGACTAGAAAGAAGGATGATAATGTGTCTGGAGCACAGCAAGTGAAATGGAAAATAAATGATTTCAGAAAGATAACCAGAAACCAAAACCTGTAGGATTTTATAAGCCATTCAAAAATACTATGATATTTTGGCTAGAGTAAGATGAGAAATCATTGAAGGCTTTGAATAGAGGAGATATGTAACACAATAAAGATTTTAAAGTACCATTGGTAGGAATTGAATACAGAATAGATTTCAGAGACCATTGAATTTCCTACTTGGTTATGTTAAAACATGAACTATGTGTTATACTACTAGGGTTTATTATTATCCTTTTAGGGGGCAACAATTATTTATAATAAATATAAAAATTTTTCAATCTTTTCCAAATATCATAATTGGAGATAGGGTGGCCAAATACTTTTTTATTGAAGTAATTTTAAATTAGGCAATTATTGACTTGAAAGTTTCAAATATCAGTTGATTATGATAACTGCCATAAATGTGTCATTTAATTCAGTGTAAATGAAACACAATTATATATATATATATACATGATATATACACACATATTAAATGGTATGTGTGTGTATATAATTTAATAAGATATATATTAAACAAATTTTTGACTTATGTTAAAATAATGTTAATGTTTTCAATAAGGCAAATATAAATTCTGGGTAACTTTGCTTTTTTTGTTTTTTTGTTTTTTTATAGATAACTTTGATGATGAGGGCTACTTGAGTGGAAATATTCCAACACTTTCTCTAAAAAATTAGAGATAAAAGAAGGACTGGTAAATCCACATGAATCTCATGCCTTCAGTCTAACTGGAAAACAGTGAACGCTACAAATTTAAATTATCTATTAATAGTAAAATAAACACCCATTTTAGTAAAACTATTTATTAAGTTCTGGCTCAAGCCTTTTCAAAGAACCAAGAGACAGTCTTAAAGAAACAAAGTCAAACAGAGAAAGTCAAGTATCATATGGTTTCACTTACTTGTGGAGCTTAAGGAATAAATAACACAGAAGACACTGGGAGATGGAGCAAAGAAGTGAGCAGGGGGAAAATGGAGGGGGAGACAAACCACAAGAGACTGTGGACTCTGAAAAACAAACTGAGGGCTTTGGAGGGGAGGGGGCTAGGAAGTTGTGTGAGCCTGGTAGTGCATATTCTGGAAGGCTCTTATTGCATAGAGCACTGGGTGTGGTGCATGAACAATGAGTGCTGGGACACTAGAAAGAAATAAAATAAAATAAAATAAAAGATTAAAAATAATCACTATTAATAGCATTCTAAATCAAAGAAGCCTGGATTGAAACAAACAAACAAAAAAACCAACAAAACAAAACAAAACAACAAAGCTCTACAAGCAAATGGAGAATTAGAAGATATAATGTGGAAATACAGTTACTAGGAGAAAGTGTACTCTACATATGTAAATACCAAGAGTCATATTAAGGGGCACCTGGGTGGCTCAGTTGTTAAATGTCTGCCTTCTGCTCTGGACATGATCCCAGGGTCCTGGGATTAAGCCCACATTGGACTTCCTGCTTGGTGGGAAGCCTGTTTTTTTTTTGTTTGTTTGTTTTGTTGTTGTTGTTGTTGTTTTAGTTTATTATAATTGACACACAATGTTACATTAGTTTCAGGTGTACAACATAGTAATTCAACTTCTCCATATTTTATGATATACCTGCCACAGTAGCTAACCATCTGCCACCATACAATTCTGTTACAGTATCATTGATTATACTCCCTTAGTTATGTTTTTTATTCCCACAGTTTATTCATTTCATAACTGGAAGCCTATTTCTCTAAAACCATTTTTCCCAGCCCTCTGACAGCCATCAGTTTGTTCTCCGTATTTACAGCTCTGATACTGCTTTTTGTTTTTTTGGTCATTTCTTTCACTTTTTAGATTCCACATAGAGTGAAATTGTATGGTATTTGTCTTTCTCAGTCTGACCTATTTAACTTAGCATTATACTCTCTAAGTCTATTCATGTTATTGCAATGGCAAGATCTCATCCCTATTTATGGCTTCATAATATTCCTATCTGTGTGTTTATGTGTGTGTGTGTGGGAGGGGTTGTTTGTGTGTATGTAGATGCTACATCTTCCTTATCCATTTGTCTATCCATGGACATTTAGGTTGCTTCCCTCTCTTGGCTATTGTAAATAATGCTGCAATAAACAAGGGTGCATATAGCCTGTTTTTCCCTCTCTCACTCCTCCTGCTTCTGCTCCCTCTCTGGCTGGGTCTATCTCTGTAAAAAAATAAATATATAAAAAAATAAAAAAGAACAGTCATATTCAATCTAAGCACATAGTACAGAAAAAGAAATTCAAAAAATGCAGGATTACCTGAGACAACCTTAGAAAAACAGTGCTTTTTAGAAAATATATTTTTAAAAAGGAAGAAGCTCCTCAGAAATTAAGCAGGAAAAGAAAACACTTAAAATAGGAACTTAAATCCTACAAGAAAAAAGAGTATTAAAAACCAAATTCAAAGGAGTAGTGACTAAAGAAGAACAGATTCAAATTATGGCTTAAAAGGGGAATTTAAAAAAAAGTAGAAAAACAATCTCATGAATGAAAATGAGATAAAGGAAGAAGGTAAAATGTTCTTAGAGAAAAAGCATTTAAAAAGAAAGCAGACAAAAAAGAGTACATGTACAATTGAATTGCATGAAGAAGGAGATCTAAACAATGGAACAGAATAAATATTTAATGCTATAATTTAAAAAAAAATCCAGAAGTAAAAGAAGACCTTAATTTACATATATAAAATGCTCACCAGGAATTTGAGACAACTGTCCCTGAATAGTCTACTATAAGGCATAACATAGTAAATTGCTAGAATTTAAAGATTAGAAAAAAATCCTCAGAGGCTCCATGGAAAAAGATCAAATAACTTATGAGAGTATTATACTAGCATCAGATTTCTGAAAAGCATCATAAAGATGAAAGTGACAATGAGGAGTTTTCAGGAAACTTGAGGCTTAACTTACTCAATACGTATGATTTTGATTTTGTCTCAGAGAGAATTAGCCACTCCATGCTCTATACAATAAACACATCTAAGAGTGAGTTGAGCAAGGTGGAAATAATACAAAACAAGGGCTTAAATTCTAATAACAAAATACAGCTCAACCCAAAAAGCATTAAAATCCACTGTTTAATGCAAAGATTCACATCACCACGATGATACAACTTACAAATATTTACCGGTTAAAATGACAAAGAAATTACTTTTATAAAACCTAAACTTTAAAAATTGGCAGGGAATATAGACATAAATGCAGTAAAAATAGAAGACTTTCACATAATTCTCTCAATATAATATTGATCAAGGGGAAAAAAGATAAAAATGTAAAAAAATATGGCTCATGGCTGATTTTATGGTCCTACCTCACACCCTGATTTAGGGAAAACACCTTTGTATCTAGCTCTAGCATGCATGGAACATCAAGAAAATTGATCAGGTTACAAAGAAAGCATCAATAAGTTTAATGAAATGGAAATATTGCAAAGAAAATTACCCTGATCACAAAAAAATAATATATCACTAATGACAAAGTCATAAAGAAAGTTCTACATGGCAATTTAAATAATAAAACCACCACATATCAGGATATATTGGATAAATAAAAGCCATATATCAAAGGAAAATCTAGATCTTAAGTTTCATTTATCATAAAAAAGTTAAAGAATAAAAATAAATTAATTCAGAACTCAAAATTCTAGAAAATTTTCTAGAATTTCTAGAAAACTCTAAAGTAGACCCAAAGGGCACAATAGAACAAATAATAAAAATATAACAAAATGGCAGAAATAAATAGGGTAGAGCACAGAAAAATAGTAAACTAATAATTCAAAATCTCATATTTAAAAATATCAAAACCAAAATTGAGCAAACTCAATTAAGAAAATGTGAATAAAGCATAGAATAAGAAATGATTAAGGAGATCGAATGATAGAAAAATAACACATTTTTAAAGATTATAAGAGTTATCAGAACTCAATATATTTATGTTTTTTAAAGAAAATGACAATTTTTGTAGTAAAGCAGTTTACTATAATCCAGTAAACATTTTTTTAAAAATCTCAATAAGACTGATTTTCCTAGAAGAAATAGAGAAAATTATTAAGGAAATGGCCTATAGACGGAATTACAGTATCTGGTTGATTTCCAGAGGTATTTTATAAAACATTCGTGTAATCTAAATGCTGTGTATATTGTTCTAGAGCATAAGCATTTCAAATTATTTTTATGAAGTATATTATTGTATCTAAATCTGATAAAGATAGTAGAAAAGAGGAAACAGGTAGAAATATAAAGCACTGACATCATAGAAATATATTTTCTTTAAACTGTTCAGTAAACTACAAAAGAGCCACTATATATATGTATTTTTTTTTCTTTATGAACATAGGCAAGTAGATAATGAATGTTCTTCTGAAATAAAAACATATTAAAATAACTTTAAAAAGAAAAGCTAAGAGAAGCAGTGGCTCTACCATACATTAAAAATACTATAACACCTTTATAACTATATTTGCATGGTAATGATATGGAAAAAGATGGCCAGTGAGATAAAATAGAAAATAAAATAAATAAAGCCAAGTATATGTGAAATTCTGGTATAGCAACTATTGGATAAAAGATAACTTTAGATCCATACCTCAAACTGTAAGCATGAATAAAATCTAAATGGTTCAAAAATCTTTTTGTTAAAAAAAATAATAAAGAAAGAAAAGAAGCTGCATAAATACTACAGTAATGAGATATCAGGGAAAACTTTTCCAAATTTGAGTCAAGATCTAGATGCACTGAAGATTAATAAATTTGAATACATTTAAAAAACTTTCATTGCACACAAAAAAAGCACAAAACAGCAACAACAACAAAAAAGTACACAAGCAAATTTTAAAGACAAAAAGACAAATGACAAACAGAGAAAAATATTACAGATAAAATTCCACAACTTGTAGAAGTTCAAGGTGAAGAGTCCAAATACTCAATAGAAAAAATAACAGAGAATTTAAAAGAAATAATAAAATACAAATAATACAAATACAAATCATAATAAAATACAAATCTGAAGCAAAAAAAAGTCTAAAATGTAATGTAAATAAACAAACTAAACTGTTTTTCAAATAAATAAATCTATTAAATAAATATCTGTGTTAGAAAGTAATATTCAAGGAGTGATAGGGCATGACCAAGACATGGCGGCTGCATGAAAGACCTTCCACTGTTCATGGCTTGGGCAATCTGAACATTAAAATACATAAAGAAGTAGTAGATAATATCTCACTAAATAAAAAATGGAATCTATGGGACCTTAGTGAGGTAAATTCCTAATTAAGTATGCACATGTATAAAGCAGGAGGAAAAGTTCTTATGTTTGGTAGAATGCCAACTAATAAATTCAAAAGGAATGATGAAATCTGCAAATCACCATCTGACAAACATCAGAGAAATAGAAATAAACATCATAGAAATAATTGATTCAGTTAGGGATAATCAAGAAGTGCTAACTCTCTATTGTGAAAATTTAATAGGAGAAGGGATATTTGCTTATTCTCAAAGTATCCACCCACAAAAGATTTGCTAATTATGAAGGGAAAATATTAATTTTACTATGGAGAAATAAATCTAGCCAAATTCATCTTAACCAAACGATCAATCATTACCTGTAACCAAACAAAGCCAAAACTTACAAAACCTCTATTTAATCAAAAGGAAATAACAGTTAAATAGAAATTGGGAGAAATTCCACAAAATAACTGGATTGTAATCTTCAAATTTATCAAGGTCATGATGGGTAAAGAATAACTAAGGAACAGTGATACACTGTAAGAAGATAAATAGATTAAAGCAAAACATAATATGTGATTTTAAATTGAATTGTGAACCGGTATTTTTGTAAAGCACATTATTGAGACAATTGGCATTTAGTTCTATAAGTTAGATAATAAAATATCATAAATTATAAAAGTACCATCTTGTACAATTATACAAATATAATTATTATATATAAACAATTTTTTGCTGATAGGGAACATACACAGGCATTATGTCCCCAACTTATTTTCACATGGTTTAGAAAAATACAAAATGTATTCATGCAGACAGAAAATTATAAAGCAAAATATGGTAAATGTTAACAACTGAATCTGGGTTTAAGGTATATACTAGCTGTATGCACAACTTTTGAAATTTTCCTGTAAATCTGGAATACTTTCAAAGCAAAAAGTTAGAAGGAGTGAAAATAATTTCTTATAAAATACATATTTAATGTCTGCCAGCATTAAGATAAAGATAGACATCATAGTTTAAAGTTCATTGGACAAATTGCTCTGGAGATACAGTTCTGACACTTATTACGTGTAGTATCTTGTGCCAGTTATTTTATTGACTTTGTCTCTGGTTCCTTCTCTTTAAAATAGAAGTGGTCTTCTATCATGAAGATTTTATGATATAAGACTATCATGAAGATTACATGAATCACTATATATATAAAGCACTCAGACAGAGACTGTCACATAATGAATGCTATATAAATGCTTGTTAAAGAAAATTTATTTATTTTGCCATCTGTACTGAATCAAAGCACAAAATTTTTCCTTATACTTAATATCTATGATCAATGAGTACAATATAAGAACCATGGTGTATCTTGTTGAGAAATGAGTTCCTGTTGAAGACCAGGCACACTGCATTAATTTTAAAAGCAGAAACAAAAGTAATGAGAACTAAGACAAATTAAGTAGTAGCAACTCAGAGCCAGACCATCTGGTCCAATCAAGACCCAACATTAGTGTAATTCAAATTAAAAATCAGCATCTCTTGGTTTTCTGATTAAAAAAAAAAAAAAAGAATATGCACCAATCTAAACTTAGACCATAATTTTGACACAGAAGGTAAAGAGCATAGTTCTGAGAAAGACAAATTAAAGCAGACAGACGAAAATTTATTAAGGGTAACAGATGAACATAAAACCACCATTCATATTGAAAAACATCATATAAAAACTGAAAAAAATAAGTTCTGGGGGATAAGCATGAAATTTTTGTATTGTGTTGTTTGCTATGTATGTTTTTGAGTGGAATGCATAGTTTAGTCTGGGTGTAATTTGTTTATGGATGTTTAGAAACTCGGTATAGCTCTATGTACTTGGAAGCAATGTTTGTCTATGTATGTGTATTTATGTGTTGATATTACTTCTGTTTAGGTTTTATACAGAATCAACAAAATAGACAAATAGAGGCCAGACATTAAAAGGAGGAAAAGGAAACATTAGCTACAGTAGGGGAAAGTTTAAGCAAAGATGAAAGGAATGCTTTTGAAACTCCATCACTTGAAAGGAAACGAAGAAATAGAAAAGGTATGGAGTGGTTAGAAGGATTCTGGGGAAATCGCCCAAAGAGTATGCTGGAATCTGATCTCAGAGAGCCAGTGGACTAGGGCAAGAGGCAGACATGTAAATGGCAGCACATCTGTATTCAATCACTGCTTTTTTTTTTTTTTTTCATGAATGCTCTGTTTCTCCTTTCTTTCTCTGAAATCACCCTTCCAAGAGCCCTGAGGCCATTGGAACATGTGTGCTTCCTCCTAACAAACTCCTCTTGGCATCAAGAGACCTGTCTCTGTTAATTTAACACAAAGCTGAAAGTATACATAGAAAATTTAGTTCAAGGACTTAATAATATTGATCTGAAAGTCTTGTCTTAAATTGCTGGATTTGTAATCTGTGCCTGAGTCACAAGAGTCTCTAACTTCCATAGTTTGGCTGGGGGGAGGGGGTTTGGGAGAAGGGGATGGGATTATGGACATTGGGGAGGGTATGTGCTTTGGTGAGTGCAGTGAAGTGTGTAAACCTGGTGATTCACAGACCTGTACCCCTGGGGATAAAAACATATGTTTATACCAAAAGACTAAAAATGAAAGAATGAATGAACTAAAATGTAAAAGCAAAAATTGTTTTACAAAAAAAAAAAAAAAAAAAGTCTCTAACTTCAACCAGTGGAAAATGCAAAAACTGTAATAAAATCTATGCGATTTCATTCATGGTTGATGAGACATCTCTAACACCTTATGTCTCCTATAGATTTTTTTCATGTTTCACGTGTTTTCATTTGGAATCACTAAACTTTTGAATATAAGACCGTGTTTAGCTTTTCTCTCTCTTATCTCTACATTTCTTCATTCCTATATTTTCAATGTGAGCATGGCATTAATGATGCTGAAGTAATAAGCTCCTTTTAAGTGAAAGGTTTTCTTTAATGTTCTTCTATCCTTTATTTGACAGTTTAGGATATCCTCTATCTAGTCTAAAATATTATTTTCATTAAGGCCGTGAGTACTAAAAAATAATTGTATTTCCTTATTCTTATCATTTCTGATCTCTATGCTCCTATAGATAAAGTAAATAATTTCTCTTTCTTATCTATTTTACATAAGATTTGATTATCACACTTGTTCTACCTCTCTTGCTATCTTTTAAACTTTTTTGGTATTTTGGTACACATAATTTTTCCCATGATAAGTCTTCCCTGATATCACCAGCTCTAATTTAACAAGATGGTGCCTATTTGATTCATCTCTATCTTATTTTCTTCTGTATTGGAATGTTCTTTTCTTTAAAAAAAGAAGCCCCTCAAAATTTTATATTAATATATTGTTAGTTCCCTATGGCCAAATTCTACTTATATACCAAATATTGAGCATTATACCCTCACCACCATGTTCCAGACAGGGATAGGCATTTGTGATACAGAAATAAAAAATGGGTTCCAGAATTGCTCTCCAACAGAGAGGAAATATAAATAAAAATAGTGAAAAATGTGATGAGTGGTGTAAGAGAAGTTTGAACATAAAACCCACATGCAATTAAGAATAATCTACTATGTCTTTGAGTATAAAAGTAGTCTTCACAGACAATGCTCAACAAATAGGCGTAAAGGAGCATTCCAAAAAATCAAGATTCCCAATGGACAAAAATGTAGGTATATGAAATAGTGCAAATCAGGACACATTAAAACAGGAAATTTCAGTGTTGCTACACCATCCACACAAATGGAGACGAAGAGCAGAGAGGAAGATCAAAAGATAGAGGTTTTTGGCAGGGGTCTCTCTTATCTCTTGGAGAGTCATTATGAGATTTATTTTTTTATTTTTTCAATTTATTTATTTTCAGAAAAACTATTTTTTTCACCACACCCAGTGCTCCATGCAATCCGTGCCCTCTATAATACCCACCACCTGGTACCCCAACCTCCCACACCCCCGCCACTTCAAACCCCTCACATTGTTTTTCAGAATCCATAGTCTCTCATGATTCACCTCCCCTTCCAATTTACCCCAACTCCCTTCTCCTCTCTAACACCCCTTGTCCTCCATGATATTTGTTATGCTCCACAAATAAGTGAAACCATACGATAATTGACTCTCTCTGCTTGACTTATTTCACTCAGCATAATCATTGTGAGATTTTAGCAAAGAAGTAGTATGATTGTGTTCATATTTCAGAAAGATTGCTGTATCCTTAATAAAGAAAATGGATTGAAGAGAAATAAAATTGAAAAATAGGGGCTAAATTTGTAAACTATTGAACTATTCAGTCAGACTTGATTTAAAAAAAAAAAAAAAGAAGAACTAGATAAGTGGTGATATGAATTAAGAGAAGGGGACAAATGTGAAATCCTCTAAAAGGATAGACCCAACAGAATTGTGTGGCCGGTTGCATATGGGTGATTAGAAGTCAAATATAGTTTCTGTGTCTTTGTATTTAGCAACCAGGTTGACAAATGCTTCAATAAAGATGAAGAAAACAGGGAGAGAAACAGATAGATTCTGGGGAAGAACTGTTCAAATTTGTGTTTATACTACTTTTCTACCTTTAAGCTTGTGGAGTTATCAATAAAGCAGGAACAATTAGCAGAGATCTGAATTAGAGGTAAAGCTTCAGCATTTTCAGTACATTTATAGTAAACAAAGCTCTGGTCATGGATGAGGTCACTCGGGCTGAAAGATCAGTATAGGAAGCAACTCTATAAAGTGAGATAGGGATCTCTCACTCAGAAAAAGGATCATGGGAGTGGAATGCAAGAGTTTCCTTTTCAATGATAGAGAAACAGGATCAAAGAAATAATGGAGACAAACCATAAGTGACTCTTAATCTCACAACAAACTGAGGGTTGCCGGGGGGAGGGGGTTTGGGAGAAGGGGGTGGGATTATGGACATTGGGGAGGGTATGTGATTTGGTGAGTGCTGTGAAGTGTGTAAACCTGGTGATTCACAGACCTGTACCCCTGGGGATAAAAATATATGTTTATAAAAAATAAAAAAAAAAAAAAAAAAAAAAAAAAAAAAAAAAAAAAAAAAAAGAAATAATGGAATGGTGCTTGTTTAGCTCAGTAGGTGGAACATGGGACTCTCAATCTCAGAGTTGTGAGCTTGAGCCCCACATTGCATGTAGAGATTACTTTAGAAATCTCAAAGAAAAAAGAATCACTGAGGTGAAGAAATATAAGGGTTAATATATGTTTATTGAATTTGGCAATTAGAAGTCCTTTATGGGGTCACCAAGATGATCGTTAGTGCAGTGGAATGTTCATGAGCCAGATCACATAGCATAGGATGGAGAGAAATGCAGAGATCTCCTTCCATGAAGTAAAGATTTGATAAAGGAAACTGGGAGTGTATTATAAGGAAATAAAAGATTGAAAGAGGGAGAGAGAGATTGTTAATATTAGCAATGCATGATTGTGTGGAAGGAAATCTGCCAGAGAAGACAGTGAGAATCATTACATACCACAGCTTTTACTACTACTAGCTGTGAAGAAAGAAGTGGCAGTTCCATTTCAGAGGGCACCCGATGAAAAGGTGGGATAGGAGAAGAAGTACTGACTTAGATCAACTAAACTAATATGTGCAAGTATACTGTACATATGCATATTTCAGATTATTTCTGGAGCTATGTCTAAACCCCAGTAATGACTAAAGGTAGAACATTCGGACATATTCGTGAAAGGAGGAGAGGCTCTTGGCCAGCAAAGCCTACTTGTACTATCCAACGCTGCTTATCCCAGTATTGCAGCTACTTGCCTGTGGTCCCAGAAATCACGGTCTCCCTAATCGTGCATTACTTTATCCAACTTCCACTGAAGAATGCTCTTCTATAGTCAAGCCAGTGTGTTTACTCTAATCTTCTCTATGTTCCTACATCGTTTTGTTTCAACATCCTTGTATTTTTTATCTTTATTTTCCAGCCTTTTGCCTCCCTGTTTTTGGGGGATATCTTCCCTCGTTTGCTGTTAAGTTCTGCAATTTTACCAAGTAAACTCACTTCTGTTCTAAATAACGGAAAATGATTCTTATAGAATAATGATTCTTTTCTAAATAATTAGGAATGTGTTGTAGAGTCATTCTTTCTAATCCTTTAATGTAGTGTTTTCAAAATACTAATGGAAGCTTGTATTTCCTTTTGAGCAGCAGAGGGTCTTATGCATCTTTTCCCCAGTCCTTTATATGGCATAGCTAAGTATTAGGGATTTAGTCACTGCATTATTCATATGATGTTTATAGTCACTATTTTGCTTACTAATAAGGTGAGGCATTTCTTATGTATTCCATATTTATATGGTTCATCCTTTGACCTTTGTCTACTCTTCGTTCAAATGATTTCTTAGTGCCAATTCCCTGACACTCCCATGTAAATCACACCCTTCCAAAAACATGTTGCTACCCTCCTCTCCCCTCTACATTTTCTTCCTAGAATATCATAGCATTTATATTTTACTTATGGTTTATATTCTATAGCCTGAATTAAAATATTAATTGCATGGAGGACAAGATTTGCATCTGTTTTATTCAGTGATGTATTTTCAGATACATAGAATGAAGCCTGGTATGGAAGAGAAACCCAAATATACATATATTTAAAAATCTATAATGAAGCTTATTAGCCACACTTCCCTTTTCCAGTTCTACATTTTTTTTCTGTTTCATCCCATATTTTTTACATTTCCACAAATATGCCACCTCTTCAATAATATATTTATATAAAATGCTATTATTCTTAAATATTTTACCAATGCTCTAAAACATATTTAAGAAGCTCTGTTAATTCAAACAAATTGTATAAGAGAAGTTTAAATTAGGAGTAAACTGGGAACACATTTATGGAAACTCTTCTCTTAATGAGCCTTGAAGTAAGTTAGGAAACAGCTTTAATTCTTTTGAGCCACTCTGGTTCTATTTAGTGCATTACAAGTTCAGTGGTTAAATAGTTCCTTAGTGGAATAAAGCTGAAATGACTCTATTACACTAATGACAGGGCTTGATTTGATTTTTTTTTTTTTCTTTAGAGCTGAGAACAAATTAGGTCATAGTGATGGATTAGATCCAAGCATAGTATCTTGGCTTGACATAGAGGAAAAGTTCTGGTCCAGAATTACAAAACATCTATATTTGTAGTGCTACATTTGTGACTATGTACATCGAGAGTGATGAGATTTGTCGATGAGTAGAATAAAAAAGAAATAAGAAATGAATCCCATGGGAAAGTTAATTGGAGAAAGAGATTTTTCTTGAGTTTATAGGTTAGGGATCCTTTGATGCCAAAAAGTCACACCTTTTACAGTCATTGAACAAGTTGTGACTGAACATGAGCTAATGTCCTGTCTAAGCTTACATAGATATGCATAAGTCTTGTCACAATGGAGAAGTATCTTTGACTTTCATTAAGCTCAATGGAACTCGACTGATTGTCCCAGGAAACTGATAGCATAGCATTCTGAATTGATCATTAGAATGGATGCTGGCAAAGTGCCCTGTCTAGCTCTGTCTTTCGTTTGACTGATTTCAGACAAATTTCCATAGGTCATGTGTTGTTGCAAAATAGATACAGGAAGGCTTGAGACCTGGTTCTGTCAAGGAAACAGAAACCACAGAACTCATGGGAAGCTGACCTTGAATTCTCCCACTTGAGTGATGAACTCTCAGGAAAATGCTGGGGTTGTTTGAATCCATTATTTCACTTGGTGAGCAGGCAGGCGCAGAGCCAGCATTTCAAAAAAGGCTGGCATAATAAAAAAGGGTTAGGAGGGTATGAAAAATTCCTGATATTGGCAAATGGAATTCCTTGCACCTGGTAGAAGCTTATTCTATGAGGGCATTATCTGCAGCTGTGTACCTCCTTGAGGACTTTGGAGATTTGGTAGATTTGGTAGATTTCCACTTTTTGTTGGTCAAATTCTATCCCATTGTTTCATGACCACACATCCAGGAACATACAGCAAATTAAAGGTGACATTACTGAAATTTGCTTTTATTAAACTCCAAAACATCTCTTATCCTTTGCTCCACATTCCTTTTTATTTGTGTCTTCTCTAAATCCAAAACAAACCAATAAAGACAAAAAATAAAATGTAAAGGTTTGTAGCTTCAAACGGCAGCTAACAATTCAATATTTGTTGGACCTACCTTTTTGAGGCATGAACACGAGCTACATTGAATATTTGAAGGCCCGGAAAAGTCTATGGATTCCTGGTGGTTTAGAAACCTTCTCAGCCAGACCTGTGACAGCTCATGGTAAGACTGAATCAGAGGCATCCATAGATCTTCTAAAGTCCTACCGTAACTCCTCCATCTTCATATCTTTATCACTGCTTGCAGTAGTAAAATATTGCAGAACGTTTTTTTTTGACAGTAGTACAATCAAATTTAACTGATAAAAATAAATAGAAAAGCCCTAAATGTTGGATATTTAATAATTTTACAAAAGATCTATTAAGATAATTCATGTATTATAAAATCGTCCTTTTAAAAATGTATATAGCAACTAAAATTTATATAACCAAGATATCTAGGAAGAATTCACAAGGGTAACTTAAAAATAAAATTTGAACTGAATGTCAGTGAAAACAACATATAGAAACAGAAGTAATATAGCTAAGGAAGTGTTTAAAAGAACATTTATAATTGTAAAGTCTTAGGAAAAAATGTTTATTGTTAGCTATCAAGTTTTTATATGAAGAAGACAAGAAAAGACAGCAAATTAAAATCACATAAGCATAAATGCACTAATAATGAATGTATGAGCCGAAATCAATAACAAAGAACAAAGAGTAGTGTAAATTAACAAAGCTGAGAGTAGTTTCATTGAAAAGATTAAAAGAGACATGATTAGATACACTAATGTGAGAGGAAAAAAAGAGAGAACATGTATTACCAGTATCATAAATAAAATATTCTTACTAAACAACATAGAGGTGTTAATGATAAACAGTTTTATGTCAAATCAAAAATTGTGAGGTTATTGGACCAATTCCCTAAAAAAACACAACTTGCCAGAACTAATACACAAAATTTTTTTTTTTTTTTTTTGGAGAAGAATAAATGAAACAAAATGTTTTTAAATCTATAGAATTCTCTACCTACTGCAGAGACTGAATTTGCCATCATAAGATTTGTCACAAAGAAAACTTAAAGTTTATATGGGTTTTCTGCCACATACTAGCAAACATTAGGGAAAAAGTAAATTACTAAGTATAATATACAAACACTTTCAGAAAGTAGAAGTAAGGACAGACTTTGTAATTTATTTATGGGGTCAGCATTATTCTAAAACAAAACTAGATGGAGGCATTCCAAGAAAAGTACAGAACAATATTATTCATGATCATAGATGCAAAACTTTTAATATAGAACCAGCAAACTGAATTCATCCATATATAAAAAGAAGATAAAACATGATCAAGAAGGATTTATCTCAAGAACTCAAATGTGTTTTAACTTTTAAAAGTTAATCAGTATAATTTACCACATGAATAGAATGAAGGAGAAAAAACGCAGGACCTTATCAATAGATGCAGAAAATTTACTTGACAAAATTCTATGACAATTCATAATGGAAACTGTCAACAAACTAGGAATAAAGGTATATTCCCCTGAATTTGATAAGGGCATATTTAAAAAGATGTCTCATGCTAACCTCATGCTTAATGGAAAAGTATTAAATGATTTCCTTCAAAGACTGAGAGCAAGGGTACCTGGGTGGCTTAGTGGGTTAAGCCTCTGCCTTAGGCTCGGGTCATGATGCCATTGGGCTCTCTGCTCAGCAGGGAGCCTACTTCACCCCCCACCCCCCGCCCGCCTACTTGTGAACTCTGTCTGTCAAATAAGTAAATAAAATCTTTTAAAAAAATAAAATAAATTTTAAAAAAGACTGAGAGCAAATCAAGAATGCCAACTATGTTCTTATTCAATGGGATACTAGTAGTTCAATTCTGTACCACAGGGCAAGGAGAAAAAACTAAATATGTAGAAACTGAAAAGACAAAATACTATCTTTTTTATTCAGAGTTGATATGACATTATACATAGAAAAACATATGGAATCTTCAAAAAAATTACTAGAGCTAAACAAACACTTTATAGGATATAAGGTTATTATGTAAAAATCAGTTTTATTTCTACAGGCACACATCAAATATTTGGCAAATAAATTTAAAAAAAAAACTATTCACAATGGCAGAAGTAAACATTTAGGATTCAGTTTAATAAATAAATATCAAGGCTTCCACGTTGAAAACTAACTTCTGGCAAGAATTAACCAAAAAATGGTTAGATATAACAAGCATATCGCCTGGAAACTCAATATTGTTAAAATGTCAATTTACACCAAATTAATCTACAGATTGAATCCATAGATTAAGCAAAGTCCTAATAGACCTGTTTGATGAGATCAACAAGCTGAGTTTAAAATTACATGGATCTATAAGACTTATAAGCACAAAATCTTGAAGAAAATTGGAGGATTTAATCAACTTGATATCAAGGCTCACTGTAGAGCTGCTCTATTAATCCAAAGACTATAACACTGGTATAAAAATAGAGATGTAAAACAGACAAACACCATAAACTGATTTTTGACCAAAATGCAATAAGGAAAAAATCTTTTAAACAAATGGCATGAAAAAAAAAAAAACAAAAAAAACCCAGCATAAGTGTATGAGGTAAAAGGAAAAAACAAGGTTTGGCCTGCTACTTTGCAACACCAAAAATGCTTAATTTGAGACAGAGGACAGATTTGACGAAACAAGCAAAAACTCCAAAGAGTCCAGAATAGATCACTTTGGTGGCCTTGGGTTAGGTCAGGAATAAAAAAATTGACACATTGGATTTTATCAAAACTACTTCTGATTATTACAAGTTATCATTAAGGAAATGAACTGCAAACCAGAGGGAAAATGTATTCATAAGTCATATTTGTCACAGATTGCTTACAAACTTATATACAGACCAGAACTCCCACAAATAATTATTAAAAGACAAACAATCCAAAAGTAAGTGGTTGAAGTCTAAAAGAGTCACTTCACAAGAAAATGTATAGGTGTACGTATGTGTTGTGTGTGTTGTGTCACTAGAAAGTACACCAAACAATGCTCACCATTATCTAGGAAATATGTTTTTAAAAGGAAATACTATGTTACATCCAGTACAATAATTAAAATTTTAGGAATTGACATTATATTTTGGCTTTGTTGTAAATCTCTTATCCATTGGTATGGGGAGGTAAAATGTCACAACCACTTTGGAAACAATTTGGCAGTTTCTTATAAAGATAAGCATCTACCTACCATATGAACAAACCAATATCATTCCTGGAATTTACCAAAATGATATCAAACAACTATCCATAAAAATGATTTATAAAATCATGCTTATAAAACTTTATACATACTGGCTCTCAACTGGCAACAACCTAGTTGTGCATTAACAGAGGAACGGATTTTAAAAAGCAGCTTTTTAATTTTATTTTGCATAGTGCAAACTTTAACAGTTTTCATTTTTTAATTTTTAATGTTATTTTTCTTTATATATGAATTTCAGTAGAGTTAAAATATAGTGTTATATTATTTTCAGGTATACAATACAATGATTCAACAATTCTATACATTATTCAGGGCTCATCATTAATCCCTTTCAAGGTATTTCACCCATCCCCAACCCACTTCCCCTCTGGTAACCATCTTTGTTCTCTATATTTAAATTTGTTTCTTGATTTCTCTCTGTCTTTCTCATTCTATCCTTTGCTTGTTTGTTTTGTTTCTCAAATTCTACATAGTAGTGAAGTCATACGGCATTTGTCTTTCTCTGACTGGCTTATTATGCTTAGCATTATACTCTCTAGCTCCACCCATGTTGCAAATGGCAAGAGTTCATTCTTTTTATGGATGAATAATAGTCCATAGTATATAGATACAACATCTCCTTTATCCATTTATCTATCAAGGAATACTTAGGCTGCTTCCATAGTTTGGTTATTGTAAATAATGCTGTAATAAACACGGGGTGCATATTTCACTTCAAATCAGAATTTTCATATTCTTTGCATAAATACTCAGGAGTGTGATTCCTGGGTCATAGGGCAGTTCCATTTTTAATTTTTAGAGGAACCTCCACTCTTTTTTCCACTATTGTTGCCCCAGTTTGCATTCCCACCAAAAGTGCATGAGGGTTATTTTTTTCTCCACATCTTCACCAACAGTTGTTGTTTCTTGAGTTTCTTTATTTTAGTCACTGACAAGTGTGAGGTGATACCTCATTGTGGTTTTGATTTGCATTTTCCTGATGATGAGTGATGTTGAGCATCTTTTCATGTGTCTGTTGGTCAATTGTATGCCTTCTTTGAAGAGATGTTTGTCCATATCTTCCACCTATTTTTAATTCCATTATTTGCACTGGGGGGTGTTGGGTTGTACCAACTCTTTATATATTGTGGATATCAACCCTTTATTGAATATGTCATTGGCAAATATCTTTCCCATTCAGTAGACTGTTGTTTAATTCCATTGGTTATTTCCTTTGTTGTGCAGAAGCTTTTAATTTTTATGTAGCTGCAATATTTTATTTTTGTTTTTATTTTCTTTGCCTCAGAGACATATATGGAAGAATGTTGCTACAAAAGTCAGAGAAATTACTGCCTGTGCACTGTTCTAGGATTTATATGATTCAGGTCTCAAATGTAGGTCCTTAATCCATCTTGAGTTTGTTTTTTGTGTATGATGTATGTGGTTCAGTTTTATTCTTTTGCATGTTGCTATCCAGTTTTTCCAGTACCATTTGTTGAAGAAACTACCTTTTTCCCATTGCATATTCTTGGCCCCTTTGTTGTTTGTTGGCCATCTGTATGTCTTCTTGGGAGAAACGTCCATTCATATATTTTGCCCATTTATTGTTAGATTATTTTTTTCTGATGTTGAGTTATATAAAGTCCTTATATATTTTGGACACTAACCCTTTATCAGATATGCACTATGCTGCTATCTTCCCCATTCAGCAGGTTGCCTTTTAGGTTGGCTGATTTATTCTTTTCTTGTGCAGAAGACTTTTATTTTGATGTAGTCCCAATAATTATTTTTGGTATTGTTTCACTTGCCTTAGGAGACTTATCTGGGAAAATATTGCCATGGCTAATGTGAAAGAAATTATTGCCTGTGCTCTCTTCTAAGATTTTTATAGTTTCAGGTCTTCCACTTTGGTCCATGATCTATTTTGAGGGTTTGTGTGTATGTGTATGATGTGAAAAAGGGGTCCAGTTTCCTTCTTTTGAAAGTAGCTGTTCAGTTTCTCCAACACCATTTGTTAAGGAGATGGTCTTTTTTCTACTGAATATTCTTGCCTACTTTAAGATTAACCACAAAATTGTGGGTTTAATTCTGGGCTCTCTCTTCTGTTTTATTGATCCAAGTGTCTATTCTTGTGGTAGTACCATATTGTTTTGATTACTACCGCTTTGTAGCATATCTTGAAATCTAGGATTGTGACACCTCTAATTTTGTTCTTTCTCAAGATTTCTTTGGCTATTTAAGGTTTTGTAGTTTCATAAAAGTTTTAAGATTTTTTTTGTTCAATTTCTATGAAAAATGTTGTTAGTATTTTGATAAAGATTGCATTGAATTTGTAGAATGCTTTGGTTAGTAAGGACATTTTAACAATATTGGTCTGCCAATTCATGAGCATGGACTATCTGTCCATTTATTTGTGTCATCTTCAACTTCTTTCATCAATGTTTTACAGGTTTCAGAGTACAAGTCTCACCTTCCTGGTTACTTTTATTCTTAGGCATTTTATTTGGGGAAGGCAAATGTAAATGGAATTGTTAATTTGTCTATCTGCTATTTCATTATAAGCATATAGAAATGCAACGGCTTTCTGTTTGTTGATCTTGTATGCTGTGAACCTACTGAATTCAGTTATAAATTTTAGCAGTTTTCTTTATGGTTTTCCATATCTAGTATCATGTCATCTGTAAATAGTGAGAGTTTCACTTCTTCCTTACCAATCTGGATGCCTTTTATTTATTTTTCTTGTCTGACTGTTGTAACGTAGACTTCTAACACTATGTTGAATAAAAGTGTTGAGAGTGGAGATCTTTGTCTTGTTACTGATCTTTGGGGAAAAGCTCTCAGTGTGATGTTAGCTGTTGGTTTTTCATATATGACCTTTATTACATTGAACTATGTTCTCTCTACACATCATTTCTTGAAGGTTTTTATTATGAATGGATATTATACTTATCAAATGTTTGTTCTGCATCTTTTGAAATGCTCATATTATTTTTATACTTTCTCTAGTTGATGTAATGAATCACTTTGATTGGTTCACAAATATTAAACCACTCCTGTATATTAGGAATGAATCTCATTAGATCTTGGTAAATGATTTTTAAATATATTCTTAGATTTGTTTGCTAATATTTTGTTGAGGATTTCTGCATCTATCTTCATCAGAGATATTAGCTTGTAGTTTTTGGGTTTTTTTGTTTTGTTTTGTTTTCATTTTTGTTTTTGTAGTGTCTTTATTTGGTTTTGGTATCAGGGTTATGCTGGTCTACAGAATGAATTTGGATGCTTTTCTTCCTCCTCTATTTTTTGGAATAGTTTGAGAAGGATACATATTAAATCTTCTTTAAATGTTTGGTAGAATTAATCTGTGAAGACATCTTGTCCTGATTTTTTTTTAAGATTTTTTACTTATTTATTTGACAGAGAAACATTGAGAGAGGGACTACAAACAGGGAGAATGGAAGAGGGAGAAGCAGGTATGAGGGAGCCTGATGGGGTACTAGATCCAGGACCCTGGGATTATGACCTGAGCTGAAGGCAGACGCTTAATGACTGAGCCACCCAGGCACCCCTGGTCCTGGTCTTTTATTAATTGGGAGGTTTTATCACTGATTCATTCAATTTCATTGCTGAAAATTGTGCTGTTCAAATTTTCCATTTTCCTATTCATTTTGGGAAGTTATATGTTTCAGAGTTTATCCCTTTTGATGGCATATAATTTTTCATAATATTTCCTTATAGTCCTTTGTATGTCTATGGTATTGGCTATGATTTCTGCTCTTTCATTTCTTATTTTGTTTAAGCCACCCCCCTCTTTTTTTATTTTGGACAAGTCCTGCTAAAAGTTTATCAATTTTGTTGACTTTTTCAAAGAACCATCTCCTGGTTCCATTGATCTATTCTATTGTTTGTTTTGGTTTGGTTTGGTTTCAATTTTGTTTATTACTACTCTAATCTTATTTCCTTCCTTCTACTGGTTTTAGATTGTTTCTTCTTTTTCTAGCTCCTTTAGGTGTAAGGTTAGGTAGTATTAGATTTTTCTTGCTTCTTGACATAGGCCTGTATTTCTGTAAACTTCCCATCTAGAACAGTTTTTATTGGATCCCAAAGATTTTTGACTACTCTGTTTTCATTTTCATTTGTTTCCATGAATACTTTGATTTCTGTTTGATTTCTTGGTTGACCTATTCATTCCTAAGTAGCATGTTATTTAACCTCTGTATTTGTGCTCTTTCCAGAGTTTTTCTTATGACTGATTTCTAGTTTCACAGTGTTGTAGTCAGAAAAGATGTATGGTAGGACTTTCATTTTTTGAAATTATCAAAATTTGTTTTGTGACCTAATATGTGATCTATTCTGATCTATTTCCATATGCCCTTAAAAAGAATGTATATTCTATTGTTTAAGATGAAGTGTTTTGAATATATCTGTTAGACCCATCTGGTCCAATGTGGCATTTAAATCTATCATTTCCTTGTTGATTTTTTGTTTGATGATCTATCCATAGATTTAAATGCATTGTTAAATTCCCCTACTATTATGTATTACAATTGATTACTTCCTTTGTGTTTATTATTAGCTGCCTTACATATTTAGGTGCTAACATATTGGGTGCATGAACATTTGCAATTATTATATCCTCTTGTTGGATTGTTCCTTTTACGATTTTGTAGTGTCCCTTTTGTCTCTTGTTACAGTCTTTGTTTTAAAGTCTATTTTCTCTGATGTAAGCATTGTTTCCACAGCTTTCTTTTCACTTCTATTTGCATAATAAGTGCTTTTCCATCCCTTCACTTTCAATCTGCTTTTGTCTTTGGTTTGAAATGAGTCTACTGGAGGCAGCATATCAATAGGTCTTGCTTTTTTATCCCTTCTGTCATGCAATGTCTTTTTATTAGAGGGTTTTTTCCATTTATATTCAAAGTAATTATTGATAGGTATATACTTAATGTATTTTGTTACTTGTTTTATGTTATTTTGTGTAATTTTGTCACTTTCCTTTGTACTATTTTCTCAGTTATTGGCTTTCTTTAGTGATATACTTGGATTTCTTTTTCTTCACTTATGCATATCAATACCAATTTTTTGATTTGTGGTTTATATAGAACAACTTATGCATATAGCAGTCTATATTAAGTTGATAGTTGCTTAAGTTTGAACCCATTTTAAAAGTACTAAACATTTACTCTTCCTGCCTCAGCCCCACATTTTCAGCATATAGTGTATAGTGTCCTATTTTACATCCTTTTTGTGTATGAATCTCTTGACTAATTTTTATAGATATATTTACTGTTCTGTGTTCCTCCTATCCTTCTTACTCCCACTTACAGTCTTTCAATTCAAGGTATCTCCTTTAACATTTCTTGTGAGGCTGGGTAAATGGTGACAAATTTCTTTTTTCTTTTTTTTAAAAGATTTTATTTGTTTATTTGACAAACAGAGATCACAAGTAGGCAGAGAAGCAGGCAGAGATAGGAGGAAGCAGACTCCCTGCTGAGCAGAGAGCCTGATGTGATGTGGGGCTCTATCCCCAGACCCTGGGATCCTGACCTGAGCTGAAGGCAGAGGCTTTAACCCACTGAGCCCACTCAAATTGCCCCTCCTCAACATTTCTTCTAGCGCTGGATTAGTAATGATTAATTTCTTTAACCTTTGTTTATCTGGAACATGTATTCTGAGCCTTGTCGGATGAGTATTCTTGGTTGCAGATGTTGTTCTTCCAGCAATTTGAATATATCATGCCACATTCTTCTGTGATACTATCAGGTGATATTACCTTAACTGAGTGGTCAAACTTAATATTACTATAACAGAAATCTGTGAAAACAATGATAAGATATAATAAGAATATAGATCAATGATATATTAGTCTCTGCCTAACTCTTTAACCTGAATACAACTAGACAAACACAAATTTAAGGATAGTCTACAAAATAATTGTTCTAAATACATAAAGACATCAACATCATGAAAGACAAGAGTAAATAAATAAAAAGAAAAGTTGGTTAGCCTTTCTCACCAATAAATACATTAAATACAAGAGTTTGGATGGGATTTGGCCAATGGAGCAGGCAGGTCAGCAGGAAAACATGGTGGCAGGGCATGCTACAGGAGCAAGTCTGTGCAGGTCCACTGTGAGAAGGGGCCTAGAGGTATTTCAGAAAATTCTTGCACATCCTGGGAAAGAGAGCACATTTACACAGGAAAATGTGGGGGTGGGGCATGTTACTAGAAAACTAGGTGGAGTGTTTGTGTTGAGCTGTTCCTGCAGGTGTCCACATTTCTAGGCTGGGGAGTAGTGGAGGGAAATTGTGTAACCAACTATTTTGATCTTGGGGAAGTCCCTTAAAGATTCCTGTCCTTCCAGCACACACTCTGAGATTAGTAAATAAATATTCTGTATACCCCCATGTGTTTTTCCAACTGATACTTCTATGCTGTATCTCTGTGGAATTGTTTGTCGTGCTGTCTCTTTGGCTGGGGACTCCACCTTCTTGGCTTTCAGAGAGTCCAGTCTGATTTTTTAGTTTCAGGGGTTAAGCTCCACTGATTGTTATGTCCCTCTGGTTTTCAAAACCAGATGTTATGGGGATTCTTCTTACTCTTGCCTGGAGTGCCTGTTGTTGGTTCTGCTCCTCTCTCTCCTCAGCACCTGCAGAGTCCCTCCCCTACAGACACTCCATGGATCATTTTGGCTCCAGACCATGTTTCTGGCCTTTCTACCGCTTAGATGCATCCTCTTCTCTACATTTATTTGTTGAGAGATTGTCCTGCCAATCCTTTGGTCATTTTCTGGGTTATTTACATTAATGTGGGTGTTACCTCGTTGTATCCATGGGAAAAGTTGAGCTTAGGATCCTCCTATTCTGCCATCTTCCCCAGACATCCCCTCTAAAAATAAATCTATGTTTATAGCATGGAAAAGTACCTACCAAAAAAAAAAACAAAAAACATATAACATGGATGATTGTCAAAAATTTTTGTAAGCTATTTAAAAAAGACTGGTAAACTTTTAGCAAGACTCAACAAGAAAAAAAGAGAGAGTTAAAAATAAAAGTCAGAACAAAAAGAAGAGATGTTACAACTGATACCAAAAACATACAAAGAATTATAAAAGATTATTATAGACAATTATATGCGAACAAATTGGACACCCTAGAAGAAGTGGATAAAATCATACAGTAATAAAAAAAAAAAATCTAGGGGCACCTGGGTGGCTCAGTGGGTTAAGCCTCTGCCTTCGGCCCAGGTCATGATCCCAGAGTCCTGGGATCGAGCCCTGCATCAGGCTCTCTGCTCAGCAAGGAGCCTGCCTCCCCCTCCCTCTCTGCCTGCCTCTCTGCCTACTCTGTCTGTCTGTCTGTCAAATAAATAAATTAAAAAAAAATCTGAATAGAGTGATTACTATTAAGGAAATTGAATTAGTAACCCAAATCACCTAACAAAACAAGTCCAGGACAAGATGCCTTCACTAGGGAATTTTGGCAAACATTGAAAAAGAATTCCAATCCTTTGCAAGTGCTCCAAAAGAAAAGAGAAGAAGAAAAGAGAAGAAAAGAAGAAGAAGAACAAGTGGTGAAGAAGAGGAAGAGAAGAAGGAGGCAGCAGGAACATTTCCAAACTCATTTTATGAGGCCAAGATTACTCTGATATCAAAACTGGACAATGATGTCAGAAAAAAATTACAGCCCAATATCTCCAGTGAACATAGACTCAAAAGTCCTCAACTAAATATCAAACTGAGCTCAGAAATATACAGAAAGTATAACACACCATGATCAAATGGGTTTATTCTGGGAAGCAAGAATTGTTGGACATGCACAAATCAATCAGCATGATATACCACATTAACAAAAAGAAGGGTAAAATTATATGATCATTTCAAAGCATTTGGCACAATTCAATATCCATTTATGATAAAACTCTCCACAAAGTGGGTATAGAGGGAGTATATCTCAACACAATAAAAGCCATGCATGACAAATCCACAGCTAACATCATTTTCAATGTTGAAAAGCTGAAAGCTTTTCCTCTAAGATCAGAAACAAAATAAGGATGCCCACTCTTGCCAGTTTTTTTTTCTGCCAACTTAGTATTAGAACAATTATACAGAAAAATAAATAAAAGATATCCAAAGAGAAAAGGAAGTAATATTGTCATCATTCGGAGATGACATGACATTATATATAAAAAACCCTAAATGGTGGGGGGGGGTACTGTGTGACTCAGTGTGTTAAGCCTCTGCCTTTGGCTCAGGTCATGAGTTCAGGGTCCCAGGATTGAGCCCAGCGTCAGACTCTTTGCTTGACAGGGAGCCTGCTTCCCCCCACCACCACCACCACCGCCTCTGCCTGCCTCTCTGCCTTCTTGCGATCTCTCTCTCTGTGTCAAATAAATGAATAAAATAGTTAAAAAATATATACCCTGAATGGGGAACCTGGGTGGCTCAGTCAGTTAAGCATCTGGCTCAATTCTGGCACAGGTTTTGATCTCACGTTTGTGAGATGGAGCCCAGCATTAAGCTCTCAGCACAGAGTCTGCTTGTTCCTCTCCCTTCCCCTTTGCCCCTCCTCCAGCTTGTGCTCTTTCTGTCTCTCAGATAAATGAATAAGTAAAATATTCATTTTTATTAATCCTAAAAATTCAACCAAGAAACTGTTAGAATAAACAAAAATTTGGTAAAAGTTGCAAAATATAAAATCAGCATTTCAAATCTGGTCTGTATCTATATCCTAATAACAAACGTACAGGAAGAGAAATTAAGAAAATAATCCATCTGGGGCAACTGGGTGGCTCAATTGGTTAAGTGTCCACCTCTTGGTTTCAGTTCAGGCCATAAACTCAGGGCTGTGAGATCAAACCCAATATGGAGCTCCACACTCAGCATGGTGTCTACTTGGGATTCTCTCTCTCTCTCTCTCTCTCTCTCTCCCTCTGCCCCTATTCACACATACTCTCTTTTTTAAAACAAATTAAATCATAAAAACAGAAAGAAAAATAAACCCACTTACAATAATATTAAAAAGAATAAAATACCCAGGAATAAAATTAACCAAGGAAGTGAAAGACACGTATACTGAAAACTATAAGACATTGTTGTAAGAAACTGAAGAGACACAAATAAATGGGAAGATATTCTGTGTTTATGGATTTTAAGAATATTGTTAAAATGTCAATACTACTGAAAGCAATCCATAGCTTCAATGCAATCCCTATAAAATCTCAATGTCATTTTTCAACAGAATTAGAAGAATCCTAAAATTTCTGTGGAACCAAAAAGACCCCGAATACACCTATTTAACATCTATTCTATATTCACTTTTTAATTTCATAAGACACTTGTCTCCTTCAAATACCTGCACTTTGCACATGCATGTCATTCCTCCAGCATTCATTCAAAGCCACTCACTGCATCTGACCAGTCAACACCCACACCCCCTTATACTGTCCTACCAAACACAAACCCTTCTTCTATGAAACCCCTTCTGACCTTATTCCTGTAGGTAAGAACTGACCATTCTCACAGGGGTGCTATATATTCTCAGAACCTCTGTGACTATTCAGTGCAGTTATTTTTCTACATGTCTCTTCCTTTCAATTAACTACTTGACAGTAAGGTCTAAGTTTTATCAGTCTTTGTTTTTCCAATACTTGGCATAATTCTTCCTTCAGAGTAGACACTCACTAAATGCTTTCTGGAGGAATAGGTAAATTAATCTGTCAATTAAATGTGACTGACATTTTCATATTTTATTCTTACACTTTAAGTAGATATGATGTACATTTTATAAAGGCAACCTCAAATCTTAAAAATATGTTAAACTTGAGTATCCTGATCTAAACCCAATATGGAGTTTGGACCATTGTCTTTGTTTTATATTATATTTTATATATCATTACCCTGTTGTCCTTTCTAAAATTTGCTCCAACTGTTTTTCCATTATGAAGCCAATTTTCCTCAGCACAGGAAGAAAAAATAAAGGGCAAAGTACTCAGCAACGTGTAGGTGACTTCTCTGTCTTCTTCCCAGCGAGGCTACAGGCCATTCATTCCCCATAGGATACAGAGTCTACAAATAAGCTAAGACGTTTTCCCATCCTCCACTTGTCTGGGAAATAAACCTTAAGAGATTTCACTATGAACACTTGTTTTAAATTAGCCCTCTAGAATCCCTAAAGCTCATTTTTCTCATCCAATTCTAACAAGGTCTTTAAATCCACTTAATATCTTTGCTAATTTTATTCTTTTATTATAGAAATAGAAAGAGCTCTCTTTTCTACTTCTTTAAAAATTTATTTTCATTAATGGCAATGGGAAAGCTAGACTGCGAGAGCCTCAGTTATTCCTTTCCATTCTGTGTTTTTATTCCCCTTTACTCAAGAAGGAGATAAACCATGCCATGGAACTACCTCAGACAGCTTTTCTACACCATCATTGACTGTTTTGCTTTGCCTTAAACTGTCTCAGACCATGTCTTTGAATACTTTCTAATTAGTTATATTTATATAATTATTTAGATACTTTTGTCAGTAATATTTTAGACAATTAAAATATGATTCAGTTGTATTTTGTCTCCTTCAAATTATGTTTCTGTACTGCATGCATCCCCATCAATCCACAAATACACACAAATAATTTTTCAGCTGAGACTTTTACCTTCAGCATTACAGCTCCCCATAGATTACTGTCTAATTTCACAGACAGTTAAGCCAACATTCAATCCTACACACCTTTAGCTAAATAGAAATCAGTGGTATCTAATAATTATAGACTAAAAGTCCTCAACCCCAACATCGATTAATTTTCTTATTTTTTCCCTCAGCATGGGGAAGCATTTGATTTGTTTCTGAATTTGATTTTCTGATAGAAAACATAACTACCTCCCTTTTCTGAAAACAGACCCTCCCTAATCCTGCATGTTGTTCAGAATATGCCCAAATGAGACAGAAGGTTTACTCATAGTCAAGACCTTTTATCTAAACTTTCATTGTTTTTTTTTTTAAAAGATTTTATTTATTTATTTGACAGAGAGAAATCACGAGTAGATGGAGAGGCAGGCAGAGAGAGAGAGAGAGGGAAGCAGGCTCTCTGCTGAGCAGAGAGCCCGATGCGGGACTCGATCCCAGGACCTGAGATCATGACCTGAGCCGAAGGCAGCGGCTTACACCACTGAGCCACCCAGGCGCCCTCATTGTTTTTCTATATCATAGAATCTGACATCGATCTAGTGTACTTTTGTTGTTTCCCCACTATTATGAAATAAAATGATCACCTGGACAGCCAGAAGTTTTTGAAACTATACATCCTTAGGATCTTACTTAGCATAGTGGTGGCATTGAAAGCCATTGAATCATTCCAAATGAATTAATTTGGATTATTCTAAATAAATTATTTTTATTCTGATTATTCTAATTATTATTCTAAGTGAATAATGCTTAGCAATAGGAAGAGGTGACTGATGATGAAGGTAATTGGGATTCACTCGCCTGATGTGAAATACTTTTAAGTTACCTGAGAGGACCCGAGAAGGAGTCCTGCTGTTAGCTTCACTTGTTACCATTTTCAGAAAAATTACAATTCATTCCAAGTATTAGAGCCATTATTCCTAGAATTTTCCTGGACTTCTTGGTTTACCTCGTTATGCTCCCTTTTTTCCCCAAGTCCTTACTTTAGTGTTTTTGTCAATGTCAAAAAAAAGTAGGAAAATGAAAGTAAGTGAAGGATTATGATTGAAAACAACAACAAAAAAGAAATAAACATGCTCAGTATCTCAGGAGATGGGCAGCAAAGATGGTTGTAGTGAAATACATAGTCAAGTAGAAATTAAGGAAGGCAAAAATTTTCATATTCAGAAGGCACTTGAAGTGAGGAGATGGTGAGGAGATAAAATACACAGATGATGAAAGGAAGAGATGGTCGGTTGTCTCCAGACATGGATTTTAAGTGAAGGGATGCACGGATACATACATGGGCTGAGAAGGATCTGACCGAGGGGGAGTACAGGTTCTTTGAGGGATGAAGAGTTGAAGGTATTTTTTTTTTTTTTAATGAGACAGGAGAGAACTAACAAATGTGATGGAGAAATAACAGCTCCAGTTTACAAGAGAAATTGTTGTGTTTCTTCTTTTTGGAACAGCAGCTGCCCCTTCCTCTTTTCAATTTGGTTTACACAGTGCTTTGCATAGCAAATTTAATTTACAATAGTGCTAACATTAAATTGCGGGGATAAATTCTAAAATCCACTCATGAGCTTTTTCTTGGTAAGATGTAACATTTGCTTATCTGACTAACAAAGATTATTGTCCATTTAAAGTAAGTATAAGTTGGTGCATGGACTTTAGCCAATAAACAAATTCATTACCACCAATCCCAGTCTCTTTCAAAAGCTTAATATATCCAGTTTCTAGCTTAGTACTAACAATGGAAAATTCTGAGTTAAATATTGGTACAAAATACAGATCATGTGTACTATTTAAAAATGGCTTATCTTTGATGCTGAATTATTTGGGGTAGTATGTTCAGAAATAGAAGTTTTGTGCTCTCGCATTGCACACTGAAGGAGCTGGGCTTTTTGAAAACCGTTATTCAAACCTAAAGTTTATACTCTGCTCAGAAAAGCAGCACAGGAGTGAATGAATGAATGTTTTTTTCCAGAATCTCAAACTTACCAACATCACTGACAGCACTATTACCTCTCAATAATGTAAGTAAATTCATGATATATGATACAATCTTTGCTTTCTTACCTGCAAGGTTCCTTCGTATATTGTTTGTTATAATATATTTATTCCAGATTATGCCAAAATTATATATTCAGTAGTAAAGGCATCTGTAAAGTAATTTTCACCAAGCATTATTACAGACTTGAATAGGTGAAAAATAATTTTATTATCACTCTCTATGTACCCCTGTACCTCTCCATCACCTGAATACCCTGTGTCCTTCTGTTGATTGCCTCACTTTTCAGACATATCACTCTACTTTGCACACCCAGGGTACCTGGCTTTTCATAGATACGTATAGATATATCCAATATATATCTATATCTATTTGTCTTTTACTTCTCTCCTGGTCATAAGGAGAAAAAAGATGGGTTCAACACTCTCCTTCTAAATCCTTAAAAATTCTACAATTTTTAAAGGATGGCAAAGATTTACAGTGCTAATATTATATATTTTGAATAGATAATATTGAACAACCATCTCCAGAGTTTGAACACAATGCCGTAAATACAAAAACCTTGTGTCGAGGACCAATAACCTATATACTGTAAGCATTAGAATTGTCTCAGACTCACCCCAATCATACTTTTCCAAAATCTTGATAATGGAGATAGAAATTGCTTAAGTCCTACAACACATAAATATCTATTCTTTTAGAGATATATTGGAGTCAGCTATGTGAGTGAAATCTCTACATACTCAGGAAAGACCTCTATTTGTTCAGAGATGTTTGATAATTGTCCGTAATAAATGCAGATAATTTGGTTAGAGAGATGAATGATATATCATGGCAAAAGTCACACAGATTAAAAGAAAGACAAATAAAATAAAAATTAAAATTTTAATCAGATCAGATTGTATATGTGCCTGTGTGTATGTATATATCACACATATATTTATACATTTCCCTTATATATCCATATATCCCTTATATATGTGTTTTTGTTTGTGTGTGTATATACATACATATATATAAGAGAAAAAAGGAAAATACTCTGAATTTGGGGGATGGAGGTAGAGATAAGACATTTGATTAATTCTGAAAACACTTACAAAGGAATTTTTCCCCCTTTACCTATTTGAGGCAACTTATGTATTTGTGATATACTACTTGTATATTTCATAATCATCCTTAGATGGATGCTGATAGAAAAACTTAGTGGCAGGGAAAAGAGAAATGCACAGATATTTTAAAGTCAGTATTTTTATTCTGAAAATTTGGTTGACCTCTTTTCCTACTATGAATGCTTACATAATTTTATATAACCATTGTATTTATAGCTGAGTGTGGAGATAAAAAATAGTGTATGATTTGTTACAATAAAAAGAAAAAGCAGCAAGTCCTACTACTTATGTAGGACAAGTGTAGTTGCAGTGACATTGGAAAAAAGCATAGCAATGGCACACACACACACACACACACACACTATTCTGAGCCTCTACAGCTTTTTATGAGATGCTGTTGCACAAACAAGGAAATAAGGAGGCAGTAGAGGTTCTCTTGTATTCTATGATAAATATTGATGATAGTTTGTGATGAGTGGTAGGGCATATGGAAAAAGATAAAATGGGAAATGAAATCAGCTTTAATTTCAACAAGCCAGACCTCTGGAATTAAATATCAAAAGATAAGGTTCCAATTTGGTGAATGATTTTTTTTTTAATAAAGGAAGAAAGGCTTTTTAAGGTTTAAGACAAGCAGCTTGATTTTTTCCACCTAGTTTCCTTTCTTATTATTGAGCATTAGATATTTGAGTCTCATTATTTTATATATATGGGCATTACAGGTATATGCAAAATTATCTTTGTATAAGGTTTTCCTAACACTTCAGAAAATATTGTTTTAAAACTTAAAAATATATTCCCTTTTTGCTAATTATAATCTAAACCAAAATAATATGCAAGCTAAATGGTAACATCTTGTACTGCATAACATGTCAAGTACATTCTTATGTATACTTGTTATTTATGTGTAGTTGAAGAAATTTGGCTTAATGGGAGTGATGCATTAATCATCACAAAGCATGTGAGTATAACATTGAGTCTAATATCCCTTCAGCATAAGGACAAATTTATGGTAAGAATCTAGAACAGACTTTTATAAAATTCAAAAAGGTAAGTGGACAGCTGGAAGAAGAAAGTGGTATATGAGAATAGCATTTGACCTTAGAAAAATAATGGTATCATAATCAGTTAAGAGCTGCCATGTTAGTACTCTAAACAAAATATATTGAGCCCATTAAATGTGTATCTGAGCTGGTTTCAACACTATAATTGCTGAGTTGTTGTTCTTGATACCAAAAGCTCAGTTACACTCAGCAAGCACAGCATGTGCAAAGATTGACACATGGTAACAGTAGCAGTCAATCAAATGTGAAGCTGTCAAATAAAGAAGGAATTGTTTTTAACATCAGAAGATTAAAAAGACAAGTCTCTCAGAAGAAGGAGATTATTGACCATGGCAATACCCATACAAATATTTTATTGCACTTGTTTTCCAATTACTTAAGATTTTAATGAGCTGTGGAAAAACACTAGGTATAGATTACACTGTATTAGTCTTACCTTCAAGAGCCATCTCTGGCCTTGAATGACATTTTATTCCACAACAAAGCCTTTCAAAGTATATGAACACATGCATGAACAGTTTGAAATCACCAATCAAGAGTTCCATATTTTTCATTGTCCTAAAGCCTATGAAACGTATTGATTTAAATGTAATAAAATGAAAAGACTTTTTGAGGCAATAAATGGCTTCTATGAAAAAAAATACACTGTTAAAAAGCAATTGATAATATCTGGAAAACTAAAAGTATTTTTACATCAATAAGTTTTCTCAAACTAATAGGTAAATAATGCTAATAAACCACTGTCATTTTTTTTATTTGACAAAGAACATGTGAGATATTTTTAGAATTAAAAAAATGTTCACAAATTTTACTACCCTACTCTACTTTTGGAAACAGGCCAATGACATTCCTTGTCAAAAGTAAATTTTATTCACATGAATCTTACTAAATATCTTCCAGTCCAGTTCTAAAATAACTGCTGCAATATTTATATTCCTATTATATTAAAGAATATTGTTTTAATTCTTGTTTGGGAGAAGAAGAATATTGAAGTTTTGAGTTATTCCATTAGTCTACGTTAGGATAATGAAAGGACTATTATGAAATATAATATTTATATCCATATTTAGAAATATGATGTAATTCTTTATGATGTATTATAATACTAATGCCAAGGTTCTGAATGAATTTTTTTAATTTAGATAATTAAAAACATTTAAAATAATATTCCTTAATATCTTTGAGTCATTTGAAAAAGAAAGCTCAGTTTATTTTAAGGAAATCTAAGATGTCTTTTTTCCCTAAGAAGGGAAATAAACACCTTTATACATGTAGATTCCATGCATTAAGAGACAGAAAAGACTCTCATTTTAATTTTGCCACTTTATTGACATCATTTCATTTAATATTCACAAACACTTCCTCCACCATATGAAAATACTTTAATAGTTTCTTAACCAGAAATACTATTTTTCACATAATCATTTAAAAATCTTAATTATTTCTCCTTCTTACATTTATCACAAACAAGGCAGATATGTTGCTGAGAGTTTATTTAAAAAGTAGAGATCTGGAGAGGTTAAAATAACTTACCCTCAAGAAACTAAAAAAAAAAAAAAAAAGTAAAATCCAAACAGTAAGAATATAGTAAAGATAAGAAATCATGTAATTAAAAAAAGTAAAGAATATGAATCAGTCTAAAGCTGAGTCTTTGAAAAGATGAATAGAATAGAATTTCAGGCAAGCTGCTCATGAAAAACAGAGAAGATGTAATTTTCCAGTATCAGAAATAAAAGAGGAATTATCAGTTCAGATTTCACAGACATTTTAATGAAGAAATGACACACAGTTTATGTCAGTAAGTTTGGCAATTTTCATAAAATAAAAAAATTTCTTAAAACAAAAGTTAGCAAAACTACAAGATGAAATAGAAAAATAGCATTATATGTATTAAGGAAATAAAATGTGTGGACAAAAGCCTTGTCAAAGGGAAAACTCAAGGTCAGTAGGTATGGGTAACTATATTTTAGAAATTCATCAATTACCTAGGTAGCTATATTTTAAAAATTCATCAAATACTTAGGAAAGAAATAATAATTCTACACAATCTCTTCTAGAAAGGGGAAATTTCTTAACTCATTTTATGGTGATAATATTACATTAAACTTTATAGAAAAAAATAAAAACAAACTTTCATTCCTCATGAAAATGGATACTTTTAAAATGTCTTAACATGATATTAGACATTGGATCCAGCAACACATAAAAAGAATGATACATCATGATGAAGTGGAATTTATTACAGAAATGCAAGATTGATTTAATATTTCAAAAACAATTAATTCTGGATGATGGTGGAGTAGGAGTATCCTAGGCTCACCTTGTCCCAGTGATACTCCTAAAAAACATCTATAAGTATATATAACTTAGAAAATAGCTGGAAGCCTGAGAGAATGGGCTCTCTAGAGCTAAATATAGAGAAGAGGCAATATCTAAGAGATTGGGCATGGCAGAGATGCAGTTGAGAGCCAAACTGACTTGTGGGACTATTGCTAAAACCCAAGTTTGGCTGCCTAGCGCTCAAAAGACCAATACTCAAGAGACAAGTTTTGAATGGAAAGGAATAGGAGCTTTATTCAAAAGCCTGGCTACCTGGGAAGAAGGCAGACTTTTGTCCAAATGCCAACTCCAAGGTTTCTGCCTGGCCAAGAGGTTTTATAGTAGTTTGTTTAATCAGTTAAGAGAGTGCAGTGATCTGTCATATTCCTTGATTGCATCCAGACTGATGATGCCAGCTATAGATCTATCTTGGTGCTCAGAGGTTTTATGAGAACATCTAGTTCCTTGGTGTCCTGGGGAGGTTGTGCAAGAAGGTCTACACTCATGGTACCTGTGGATGGCTGTATAAGAAGATCCGGTTCCTTGGTACCCAGAAGTTGTACAAGAGTACGTTGTTCTTTCTGCAAAGAAGGGCAAGGTCTACAAATGTACAAAGGGAGGTCAATAAAGTCATTTGTATCACCTTAAAAAAGAAAAAACATTTTGCCAAAAGAATGCTGGGCTAATCAGAAGACCAAGGCAGCCTCAAACAGACTTGCTAGTCTCTCTTGTCTGGGAAAGTTCTGGTCCTTCCTTCACCAAGACCTGTGGTCTATAAATCTAAAAGAAAGCAAATTAATTCTGTTACAGATCAAGGACCTTAAATCAGCAAGCAAGAAATGTGTTAGCTTGAAGCAAGTTAACACTTAAAAACAGCCACAGAGCTGTTACAGGACTGTCCATAGGATAGAAGGACACTGTAAGCACAGGGAATGGAGAGGAACAGATCCCACACTAGGAACCCAGGCACGGGGACCCACATGAGGAAGAAAAATCCTTATAACATTTGGCTTTGAAAACTAGAGGAGCCTAACAATCAATGAGGCAAAACACACAGGCTTTAAAAATAAGCAGACTCTGTTCTAGGAGTCCAGAGAAGGAAATAGGAAACAGAGTGTCTGCCCTTAAAGAGACAGCACAAAAATCAGCCAGGCTGAGCCAGAGGATAAAAACAGCTGTTTGAAGTATGCCTAGGGAATGAAAGATTTATTTATTAATTTCAGAGCCTGTGCTGGAGGTATAAGGATCATTAGAAGACTTGTTCAATAGCAAAAGAGCTGTTTGGCATCATTTCCTTCTCCCACTCCCCAGCCCAGAGAGAAGGACACTTGCAGGAAACAACACAGCATCAACACCCTCCATCTAACTTGCAAAGAGTGCTATCCCTTTGATCTTTTGCGGATCAGCCCCATCAATGTGGCCACCACAGTTTTCCAAAGCAGATCAAGATCCATTCCCTCAGCAGAACACCATGGACCTTGCTGGCACTGTGTGCCACCCCCAGGTTCTCCAGTGGATAGGTACCTTGGCATATGTTCATCCAAAGTAACACCACAGGATGGAAGCATGCAAACAACCCTGACTAGAGCCAGCACCACCCAAAAGTGGACCCTGAACCAAGGAGAGGAGAAGATAACCTCAGGCATCAGTTTGAAGGCAGCCCAAGCTCTAGGTTTAGTGCAGACATCTGGTCACAACCCAGGCCCTGCCCAAGAACAAAAGCTTCTCGGAGGACAACACAGAAAATTACCCTGCAGTTCCATGTTAATGCAGTCTTGGGAAATACCCAAAGATGGCTGGGACTGGCCCACTCACAACATAGACACCAAACACACCCCAAACAGGCAAAGACAGCCATTGCAGATGATAAGACTGAAGGCAAACATGGCTCAGCCACAAGAGTAGGGAGCTTGTGACACACACAGGATATACCCTGTGCCTGTTTCTGGCAAATAGCAGATACTGCACTGCAGAGCAATATAGAACCTCTTATCACAAGGCCACTACTTTCTAAAGCAGGAGACACAGCTGATTTTTGTAATACATAAAAGCAGACCCAGAATCAGACAAAATGAATCAGAAATATGTCCCAAATGAAAGGACAAATCACAGCAAAAGACCTAGAAGAAATAAGATAAGTAATACGCCTAATAAAGAATTTAGATAATGTTATTAAGATACTCACTGGACTTGAGAAAAAAGTGGAAGAGATGGAAAGCATAAAAAAATAATCAACCAGAGATGAAAAACTCAATAACCAAAATTAAGAATATACAAGAAGGAATAATATAGTAGAGGAAGCAGAAGAAAGAATAAGCAACCTGGAGGACAGAGAAGTGGAACACAATCGAGCTAAGAGGAGAGAGAAAAACAAATAATAATAATTTAAAAAGAAAATAGATTATGGAACTCAGACACACCATCATGTGTAATATCATTTGCATTATAGGGATCCAGAAGGAAAAGAGAAAGAAAAGAGGGCAGAACATTTATCTGAAGAAATAAGCTGAAAACTGCCCAAATGTGGCAAGGAAAGAGACATCCAGATCCATGAAGCACAGGAAAACCCCCAACAAAATTAACCCAGGGAAGTCCACACAAAGACACATAGTAATTAAATGCAAGAAATAGTGATAAAGAGAAAATTTTAAAAGCAGCAGGAGGGCAGAAAAGACTTAAACCCAAGGGAAACTCCATAGGGCTATCAGCTGATTTTTCAGCAGAAAGCTTTTGAGACAAAAGAGTGTGGCATGATATATTCAGATTGCTGGAAGAACAACATCTGCAACCAAGAATACTCATCTGACAAGGCTCAGAATACAGGTTCCAGATAAACAAAGGTTATAGTAATTCATCATCACTAATCCAGTGCTAGAAGAAATGTTGAGGGTGGGGGGCAATTTGAGTGGAAAGGAAAGACCATAAGCAGGAATAAAAAAAGTAAGACACAGAAACACAGTTAATTTATGTATATCTATAAAATGCAGTCAAGGGATTCACATAAACAGACAAGATGAAAAGTAGTACATAATGTACCTAAAACATGGGGGGAGGTAGAGAGTAAAAATATAGTGCTTTTAAAATGGGTGCAAACTTAAGTTACTATCAGCTTAATATAGCTTGCTCTATACAACTAATGGTAATGACAAATAAAAATATTAATAGATATGCAAAAAATAAAGAGAAAGAAACCCAAGTATATCACTAAAGAAAGCCAACAAACTGTGATAGAAGAGAAAAAAGGAACAAAGAGGAACTACAGAAACAACCATAAATACGTGACAAAATGGTAATAAATACATACTTATCAATAATTACTTTGGATGTAAATAGACTAAATGTTCCAATCAAAAGACATAGCATGATGAAATGGGATAAAAAAAAAGCAAGGCCCACGGATATGCTGCCTATCATAGAGACTCACTTTAGCTCCAAAGACATGTGGATTGAAAGTTAAGGGATGAAAAATTATTTACCATGCAAATACAAGTGAAAGAAAGTTGGGGTAGCAATATGTATTTCAGGAGAAATAGAATTTAAAACAAAGACTATAACCAGAGACAAAGGACACTACATGATGAGCAATCCAACAAAAGCATGTAGTAATAGTAAATATTTATGCACCCAGCGTGGGAGCATCCAAATACATAAACTGGCTAATAACAAAAAGGGGGTAATCAATGACAATACAGTAATAGGGGATTTTAACACCCAACTTACATCAATGGATGGATCATCCATACTGAAAATCAATAAGGAAAAACTGGTTTTGGATGACATATTGGGCCATATTGGGCTAGATGGATCTAACAGACATATTTAGAACATTTTATTCCAGAGGAGCGAATACACATTCTTTTCAAGGGCACATGGAACATTCTCTAGAACAGATCACATAGCTCCTGCAAAACAAGTCTCAACATTTCAAAATGTTGAAGTCATACCATACATCTTTTCCAACCACAACACTGAAACTAGAACTCAAGCATGAGAAAAAGATCTGGAAAGAACACAAATACATGGAGTTTAAATAACATGCTACTAGATAATGAATGGTTCAACCAAGAAATCAAAGAACAAGAAATTCGTGGAGACAAATGGAAATGAAAACACAGTGTTCCAAAATCTTTGGGATGCAGCAAATCTGTTCTAAGAGGGAAATTTAAGCAATTTTTTAAGAAGAAAAATCTTAAACAACATAAACTTTCACCAAAAGAAGCTAGGCAGAAAAAATTAAAAATCAAACAAACAAAACCTCAAACCAGTGTAGGAAAGGTAACAATAAAGAGTAGAGCTGAAATAAAGCAAATAGAAATTTTAAAAATATATCTAGAACAAATCAATGATGCCAGGAGCTGGTTCTTTGAAAATACCAACAAAATTGTTAAGTCTGTAGTCAGACTTATTAGAAAAAAGAAAAAGACTTAAATAAATGAAAACACAAATGAAAGAGGAGAAATAGCACAGAAATAGAAAGTGTATAAGAGAATATTACAAAAAATATATGCCAACAAATTGGACAACCTAGAAGGGATAAATTCCTGGAAACATCTAATCTCCCAAAACTGAATCAGGAAGAAATAGAAAAGTTGAAAAGTTACCAGCTATGAAGCTGAATCAGTGATCAAAAAACTTCCAACAAACAAAAGTCCAGGACCAGATGACTTCCCAGATGAATTCTACCAAACATGTAAAGAGGAGATCATACCTGTTCTCAAACTATTCCAAAAAATAGAAGAGGAAGGAAAGCTTCCAAATTCATTCTTCAAGGTTAGTATTACTCTGATACCAAAACCAGATAAAGACACCACAAAAAAAAAGAGAATTACAGTCCAATATCTCTGATGAACATAGATACAAAAATCCAAAACAACATTAGCAAACCAAATTCAATAATACATTTTAAAAAATCATTCCCCACAATCAAGAGGGATTTATTCCTGAGGCACAAGTGTAGTTTAATAGTCACAATCAATATGATACATCACATCGACAAGAGAAAGAATGAAAAGCATCTGATTGTTTCAATAAACTCAGAAATAGCATTTGACAGAGTACAACTCCCATTTATGATAAAAAAAAAAAAACAACAAAGTTGGTTTAAGAGGGAATATACCTCAACATAATAAAAGCTATATATGAAAAAGCTGCAGGTAACATCATACTCAGTGCTGAAAAACTGAGCAATTTTCTCCTAATATGTATGAGGCAAGGGTGTTCATTCTCACTAGTTTTATTCAATATAGTATTAGAAGTCCAAGCCACGGGAATCAGGCAAGAAAAAGAAATAAAAGTTATCCAGATTATTAAGGACAAAGTAAGACTCACACTATTTGCAGAAAACATGATACTATATATGGAAAATCCCGAAGACTCTACGGAAAAAATATTAGAACTGATAAATGAATTCACTAAGGTCACAACATATAAAATCAACATACAAAACCCAGCTGCATTTTTAAACACTACTAATGAAGTAGTAGATGGACAAATTAAGAAAACAATTCCACTTACAGTTGCTCCTTCCCCTCAAAACAAAATACCTAGGAATAAACTCAACCAAGGAGGTAAAAGATTTGTACTCTGAAACCTATAAAACACTGATGAAAGAAACTGAAGATGACACAAATAGAATGGCAGACTCCATATCCACTAGGATTTGGAATTTTGAAATAAACCTACACATAGAAAGAACACCATGTGAAGATGAAGGCAGAGATTAGGGTGATGAGCAGAAGATGGGGAATTTCAAAGATTGCCAACAACCACCAGAAGTGAGGAGAGATGAATGCAACAGATTCTTTCTTACAGGCCTCGGAAGGAACCAACCATGCCACACTTTGATCTTGGACTTCTAACTCCAGAACTGTGAAAAAATAAATTTCTGTTGTTTAAAGCACTCAGTTTGTGATACTTTGCTGCAGTAGTTCTAAGCAACCAATACAGGGAGTCATGAAATCATGCAATGCATCATGTCCATGAACATGAGAGGTCTTTCACCAGGTGGCCAAGGATTAGGCCTAGCACATATACACCAAACTTGGTAAACCTTTAAATCTCCTTCAGCTTTTTTATTTGTTAAAATAAAGACAGGTATGGAGTTCATACTCTATGTTGAGTAACACTGCTCTCATATTAATAAAAGCATTATTTGTCTTAAATGATGGATCCTATTTAAAGAATGCCTTTCCTACCCAGGATAGAATTTGTTTCAGTACCCTTCCCCTATCTTTAACATTAGTATGTCTGTGGAAAAATAACGAACACTGATGTTGCTTGGCATAATTTCCCAATAGTCTTAATTTCACAAGTTTCAATTTATTTACTAAAAAGTTGGGTGATTACTTCACAAGCACATGGTTCGTATAATTTCATGAATATTGGAGTTACTGGAAGAACTCCAGATGCTATTATCCATTTTCCTAATATCAATTTTTTGGCATATAGCTCTAAGATACAAGATTAATACTTCAATGGTAGATTATTATAATTGTTATTGCTCACTTCTAACTACATACTTAGATGCTTAGTTACTTTAATTTGCTTATTTAGCTAAGCAATTTCACTATATATGAATCTGATTTTCTTTAGCTTATTTACACAGAATATGCTCATCTATGTGCAGGTCTGAAGCAACTTTGTTAATTATGATTTTGAATGTCTTATGAACCAGTGTAAATCAGGAAATAAATTGGATGAGTTGCTTGATCGTTCCAGGGAGAGCAGAAGTTAAGTGATGGTCAAAGTGACCGATAACAGCTCAGGAGGACTAACCAGGAAGGTGGATATATTGGCCCAGAAAGTCACTGGAAGTGAACAGTTAAAATTCCCCCTATCTCAAGTTTGAGTTAGCCAAAAGCATGAAAGTGGATGTAAACTATAATTCAGGGCTTGCATATTAAATGAATGTGGACAAGGTCCCTTTGCTAATTCTTTCTTTTTTGTCAATATTGGCTTGTTTATACAGGTAATACTCTAAAATTACAAGAATAAATCTTTAAAGATATTAGAATATGAAATAGATGACAACCACAGATATGAAAAAGTAGTTATAAATGCTTTTGTTTATACATAAAAATGACACCACTCCTTTTTAGCCCAAATTAATTTCAGAAGGAACTTATAGATAGTTTATGTACTACCATTCAGTCATTTTTTGTTGTTGTTGGCCACTGAAAAGATAAATCAATTTAGCTATCAGGTAATATAGCATATGTATTTGAGATAAAAATAGTCAACAAGTCTATCATTATTAAACTTTGACTTCATGAGTACCACACAAACTAAAGTACATAATGGAAAAGATACTAAATAATAATTGAAAAATTAATTAGTAGTATGTCTTACAAGTGAGAATTGTCTTACAGGCTAATTATTGGTGCTATTGCTTTTAATACCCCAGAGGAACTATAAGTGAAGATCTTTAAATTGTCACATGTTTAAGCTGAGACTAGAATTGTCCAAAATTATACCTTAATGCATATTTCAAGTACAAGTTCCTCCAACATTTCTTATAGATATTAGATCTCAGTGATATCTTCCTTTGATCTAGACAGACAATAAACTTGTAGCAGTTGACCTTTAATCATATACTTCTCAGTATGCTTCTTTTGTCACTTCTGACAGTTTCACTTTATTGCTGGGCATATGGTAAATATCCTCCTGTAATACACATGGAGAAATGGACAAGTATTTTTACTGAATGGTTTGGTCTACTTTCTCAGATTGAACTCATTCCTTTAACATGTTTCAAGGTCAAGAAATAGAACATTATCAGTACCCTCAGAAACTTCTCTATACCCTTTTCCAGCCAAGAACCCATCTTGAAGAAAAACCAATATCACTCTTTTTGTTTGTTTTGTACTTAACAGAAAATGGAATCATACAATATATACTCCTTCAGAATGGCTTTCTTTCACTATGTCTGTAAGAATTATCTATATTGTTTGATATAGTTTTAGGCTATTCACTTTTGTTAATGTAGACTATTCCACATTCTACTAGTCCATTCTGTTGTTGATTGGAGTTGACTGATTTCTAATTAAGGACCATTATACTAAATATAGAGTTAAAAGTACTGACTTGTTCACAGATTATGATTACATTATTCTAAGGTCATCTAATATCTAAAATTTCTTGACTGATTTCTAGTTAAGGACCATTATACTAAATTTAAAGTTAAAAATACTGACTTGTTCACAGATTATGATTACATTATTTTAAGGTCATCTAATATCTAAAAAGCATATGATAAATGATTCAAATTACATGTCAACATTTATTATGCTACTAATATGTAGTGTTTGATCTTAGGAAAGTAAATTTGAAAGTATTAAGATGAAATACCTGGGTTGCTCCTTCAAAAAGCCACTTTCATTTTACCTCCAGTTTCTATGTCCTTTATAAATGCCTAATCTTGTATCTTAGAGCAAAGAAGATATTATGTCAGGTAAAAAGCATTTGAGGATTTGGTCAGTGCTCCCAGGTGAATAAAGTCAATAACCCAACAAACCCAAAAAGAAATAAATCAGCAAGTGTCCTGCGACATGCCACTTAGTCCTTTCTTCATTACTCAGCATGAGTATTGTCAGATATATATGTATATATGTGCATATCCATATATATGCATAGCATATATAAATATATGCGTATGTTTTTATTTTAATACAGCAGTTTTGGGTTCACAGCAAAATGGAGCAAAAAGAACAGAGTTCCCATATGCCCACTGTACCCTACACCCACAGCCTCCCGAAATATCAACATCCTACACCAGAGAAATACATTTGCTACAATCAATATACCCACATTGACACATCATAATCACCCAAAGTCCATAGTTTATATTAGGGTTCATTTTTGGTACTGTAAATTATATGGGTTTTCATAAATGTAAAATGACCTCTATACACTATAATAGTATCACACAGAATAGTGTCACAGTCCCCCAAATCTTCTGTGCTCTGCCTATTTATCCTAACCCCTGGAAACATGTAATCTATTTACTGTCTCCATAGTCCTTCCTTTTCCAAAATGTCCAACTGCAACCTCAGTACTATTGAAAAAATGGAGAAAAATCCATAGTGAACAACACATGATGGTAGATCTTTGTTACAATTTCTACTCTTATTACTAAGGAAAGGAAGCTCAAAATTTTTTGTCACAAGAATCAATGACTATACACTCCTTTTTTGTGTATGACATATGATAAAGGGAAGTTCAAAGATGTAGTTGTAAGAGGACAGTGCTCAAGAAGACATAGTTTTATTTTGGTGTGTTATTCTATATTGCCCAAATTATTCTAGCTAACCATTCAAGTAACCATTTATTTAATTAAATGTGGAATAATTTGTGGATTTCCACAGATTTTTTCCTCCTGGTACACCTTTATGATACTCAGCATACTAAGTATTATAAATGTATGCATGGTTATATACTAAACACTTTGTGGGAATTATATCTTAAAAACAAATTTTTGCTTTGAGAATGTGACCAGATTTTAGGTGACAAAACCTATTGAATATTTATGCTGGATGCATTTTGATTTGTCAAGCAGTCTCTTCTATTCTGCAGTTTGTTTTGTTTTGTTTTGTTTATACCTCCCTCAAGAACTATAACTTCTATCTCCTTCAAAGACATGCAATATAGAAGATATAAGTGAAATAAATCAAGCTATCCCAGTGCCTAAATAGTGTCCTCTTAAACAAATGTAAACTTATCAGACTACTACTAATGAATATATTATGGTACATTCTCACCGTCAAACCATCTGTGTTATCAACTAGGATCAACTAAGATTATACATACACACATACATACATACCATGGTATTTACTCTAGTGTGTTTTTATTTCTAAATGTGTTTCAAGTCTGTCACAAAATAAAATATATGACCTTGTTCTCCCATCTTTAAAGACTACTTAAAAGACTGATTCTCTAGGTCTACTTAACAAAACATTACAAATCTTATGAAATTACACACTTTGCTTTATGACACAAAAGACTCATTCGCAGAAGGATCAGAAGGATTTCTCATGTCTCTTACCTCCTCAATCTTCATTTTTTTATTTTAATTTTTTAATTAAAAAAACTTTAAATTAAATTTTATTTATTTATTTTTTTTAAAGTAAGATCTAGGCCCAACAGAGGGCTTGGCCTCATTACCCTAAGATCAAGAGTCACATGTTCTATCAACTGAGCCAGGCAGGCATTTCTCTTCAATCTTTGAGTAAAAATACAGCAGACTGAGATATCCATTTAATGTGCTTAGCTTCAACCTTGGCTTTTTCTTTTCTTCACTGTAACCTTGACATATCTTCTAAAAGTTTTCAATTCTAACTTTTTAATACACAAGAAAAAAGGCTTGTGCCTTATTATTCTAATGTAAAACCAGATCCAAAATTATGTTAAGTAGACACTATTTCCATAAGATATTACAACTTTTACATAACTTCTTTATTTTCCTAAATTTTTAATAATTTAAGGGTATTTCCTAAGTAGTACTTACAAAATGAAATTCAATACTTTATTTCAGGTGTGGTATGGCCAGAGAGAACACATGGGAGAAAAGAAACAATGATTATTCTTAAAAATAGATTTGCTTGCCATTTCTTCCATGACAATTTTAATTTCAAGAGAGCATGGTATTATAATTCTAGCCACCCAAGAATTTACAATTTCCTCCATAATTTCTCACCTGCTAAGGTAATCAGCGTATGTTTCTCTGTACTTCCCAATCAGTTGATTAAAATATTTAACAGTATTTGACCTATATTAGGCAGTATTACATTCATTTGGTATCTCCTAGTGTGATTTTGTATAATTACCATTTATTTCAATAATTCTTTCTCTTTTCCACGGAATTTGCTTATATCTAAACTTATAACTCATCTGACTTTTATAGTGAAAATAAAGAAATTCTCTTAAATAAAATTTACACTGACATGAAAATCTGTATTCTTTTAACAATAAAATACATTCTCTGTTGATATCTAAACCTTTTATTTTCCCACAACCCTATATTAACTTAAAAGAGAGAAACAAATTTGACTATATTCAAGATTAATTTTAGTAATAAAACATACCACATTTTAAATTTATAGCAGGCATATAGATATCTGGAGGGGAAGTAAGATGAAATCTTTAGTTCCCAACATGAGTAGAATTTAAATAGACTTCATTATTATAAAGTCAGGAAGCGCCATTTCTAAAAAGCCCACACAAGGGCCTGGAAATACAAAAAAGAGTGATGTGCAGATGAGAAATTTCTACTCATATATCTAGGTGAACTCTTAAGAAGGCAGTGGGCTAAGACTCAACTGCCAGGCATCATATGGAATTCCCTCTTCCGTAGTGAGAATTCTATGAGAGTCTTGAGTATAATTCAGGGAAGCAGATCTGAACGGCCTGAAAAACAGGAGCCTCCCTTATTAATCTGCCAAGCCCACACCTGGTCCTGTACAAGCTCAAGATTTATTTGTTTCACTTCCAGAGTCAGAGGACTTATAGGAGTGTATCCCTAGAGTTTTCTCATCCTCACCTTCTGCTCTACACATGATATATTTGTCATCTGTGTGTTCATGGTACTACTTTCTATACATTGTTTCCATCTTTCCTCTGAATGTTACAGGGGAGTTTTTAGAAGCTTATAGAATATGGCCTCCTTTCCATGCTTCTGTCCATAAAGACTTAGAAAATTTATAAAACCCGGATATGTTTCATTTCTGGAATGTTGCTAACCTGTTACCTAGTGTCTTTGATTAAGGAGACTTTGGTCCAACTGCATCTACAAACACTTGACATATTTCTTATGCCAAATATATAAAAAGTAATATTTTTCCCCTAAGAATTAAAGCATCTCAGCAGGTAGAATTAATTAGTATTCAGAAATAGTCTCATGGACATTTCTAACAAACATAGTTAATATACTTTCAATAGATGTCATTCATGATAATAAATAAACAAGAGACTTTCTTTCTAATGTAAACATACAGCATACATGCCAAAAAAGTAACATGTGCCTTTGCTTAGGAAAAAAGATCAGTATTCTTTTACTGACTCCACCACCAACTATAACAATCTTCCAGTCAAGATATCCTAGTTGGGCAAGGGTAGAATTCTAGTTATGATGTGAGAAAACCATCCTGTTCCACCGTCTAAGGTTAAATAAATAAAATTTACAAGTGGAAAGCTAAAATATCCTGAGAGGAAGAAAAATACTGGGGAAAAATATTTTCTCTCTTTACAAAACCATTACTTTTTTCTTTTTTTTTTTCTTTTCTCTCTCAAAGCTTAGAAGTATTTTCTGACTCAAACATTCAACATACTCTCAGGTAGAGAAAAAGAAATTTATATGAAAAAAAATGTGGTAGATTTTTACAGTATTGTCTTCTAGCATATCCTCTTACATGTAAGCTAACCCACTTCTCTACATGTCATTACTATAATCACAATTGTTCCTTTGGCCTCCTCACTGCCACCAATCCAGTAGCTCACACTGATGAATGATAGAGTAGACAGCCCATCATAAAAGGTAGTCCTAGCCCAGTTACTACTGCAGACCCTAGGTCCTTGTCAGCTTCGACAACAAGAGGCATACATATAATTCAACCTGCAACAAACAGAGCCCCTCCCTGGGATTATTAGATTTGGAACTCCCAACATTAAGCTATTTTGTTTATTAATTAAATTTGTGACTGTAAAACTCTGGAGCTATGCAGAAATCTTGCTACATAGGGGCACCTGGGTGGCTCAGTGGGTTAAAGCCTCTGCCTTCAGCTCAGGTCATGATCCCAGGGTCCTGGGATTGAGCTTCGCATGGGCTCTCTGCTCAGGGGGAGACCTGCTTCCCTTCCTCTCTCTGCCTGCCTCTCTGTCTACTTGTGATCTCTGTCAAATAAATAAATAAAAATCATTAAAAAAAAAAAAAAGAAAGAAATCTTGCTACATAGATCAGAAAGAGAAAACAGATTCTCTCTCTCCCTCTGTTCACTGCCCCCACCCCCACCATGGGTCCTCTCTCTCTCTCTTAAAAAAAAAAAAAAAAAAAAAAAAAAAAAAGGAAGATATTACTAAGTAAAACCCTATGGGGGGATTAACAGTCTCAGTAACCATATTTGAAGGTTGTCAAAATACACAACATCCCAAATAGATATCCTCCTTATTGTATGAAATACTTATGATTACAGCTCATGGTAGTTTTGTTTAATATTTCCTAAACCTGACAATCATATTATCCATGAAAAGTAATCTTGCCTTTTTTTTCTGTTTCTAATTTGATTTTATTTTAATAAAAAATTTCAGACCATGTATCTAGAGATTTTGATTCAGCTTATTTAAAACAAAGCTCACAAATCTGTAAATCATTTGTGCTCCTTAGGAATACATTGACATGAATTAAGTTGTCAAATCAGTTTGATGACACCAGCTGATATGATAGTTCCCTCCAGCATGTTTTACATTGTGAACAAGTAATTACACTATGAAGCAACAATCTCTGTGGATTCATCATACATGAACAGAGATTAATGTTTACATAAAATAAAACTTCAATACATCTTTTCTGAGATATTTAATGTGGCTCATGACAATATTTATGCTTCCTAATAATTAAGAATACGTAGTAAAAGGGCACCTGGATGGCTCAGTCAGTTAAGGATTTGACTCAGGTCATGATCCTAGAGTCCTGGGATTAAGCCCCATGTCCGACTCCCTGCTCAGCAGAGAGTCTGTTTCTGTGTCTCTCTCTACCCCCCTCCCTGCTCATTCTCTGTCTCTCTGTCTTTCTCAAATGAATAATAATAAGAAGAAATATATAGTAAATAATAGTGTTATTTATAAATGATTTGATACCCCATTGTTTTTGGTAGTGAAAATAATATAACCCTACTTTTTCTATAAGAATGTTTCATTTTTCACGATGAATAAATAATTAAACTAGGACTACCTGGAATTTTTGCTCTTCGGATTAAGATGGAGCAACAAGGACCAGATTTACCATCCCACATGAACTTTAAAATGTTAGATAAAATATAGGAAAAAAACATTGTCAATTCTTACATAAGAATTGGGTATATCTTATATACGAATAAGAATATAAGGCATTGAAGGGCAATGTTCCTTGAAAGACAGGAAAAATACATATATAAGCCCTCCAATTGTCCCAAGTGATGGTATAGATAAAATCCTAGTGTCCTGAGGTTTCCTCAGACAAGACACAGATGAAATTCTGGGAAGACTAAGGCAGATATGATGCATAGAGAACAAGATATTACAGAATTACATAGGGAGAACATTCCAGAGATCTTCAAAAGTTCTCACTCTACTATTCAGTGGAGTGCTAGTCAGCCAGCACATACATATGAAGAAACTACGTGAGTCAAAGAAAAGGACTATTAAAAAAAAAAAAATCAAAGGGGAAGACAATTCCCAAAGCTTGCACAAAGTCTGTTCTCATAGCCAAAATAGAATATCATAATTTACAGATCATGGGTAGAAAAGTCAAGAGTTTTGCCATAGTCATGAGGAAAAGTTACCCTAGACTTAGTAAAGCTCTAGTATTGCATAACAAAGACTGAAAGCAATATCCAAGTTATTAATACTGTTTGTGCATATAGCAAATCTCAAGAATCTTTAAACACACACATACCACAAGAAAAATAATAAGTACCCAATAAGGCAAATTTAACAGTATCTTACATCCTATAAAAAATTACCAGGCACATTTGCAGCAATAAGACTGAACCTAGAGGGTATTGTGCTAAGTGAAATAATTCAGAGAAGAACAAATACAATATAATTCTACTTAAATGTGATACAATATAATTCTACTTAAATGTGTAATCTAAAAAAGCAAAGAGCAGAAATATACACATAAATACAGAAAATAAACTGATAGTTTCCAGAGGAGCCAGGGGGATGGGCAGAATAGGTAAGGGTGAGTGGAAGACACATGCTTTCTGTTATTGAATGAATGAGTCATGAAAGTAAAAGGTATAACATAGGAAACATACTCAGTGGTATTACAATAATGTTGCATTATGATAGATAAAATCTGGTGTGGTGAGCATAGCATAATGATAGGGTTGTCAAATCACTATGTTGTATATCTGATGTAACACTGTGTCAACTATACTGCAACAAAAAGAAGAAGGAAAACAAAACAAAACAAAACACAGATTGGTGATTGTCAGGAGCTAGAGGGAGAGAGAATGGGGATGGATTGCTAAATGGGTACAGGGTTTGCTATTGGGATGATGAAAATGTTTGGAACTAGAAAGTGGTGGTAGTTACATCATACTGTGACTAGACTAAATGTCACTAAAAAATGGTCAATTTTTTGCTACATGAATTTCACTTCAATTAAAAAAATTGTAACAGTAGGGGTGCCTGGGTGGCTCAGAGGGTTAAACCTCTGCCTTCGGCTCAGGTCATGATCTCAGGGTCTTGGGATCGAGCCCCACATCGGATTCTCTGTTCAGCAGGGAGCCTGCTTCTTCCTCTCTCTCTGCCTGCCTCTTTGCCTACTTGTGATCTGTGTCTGTCAAATAAATAAATAAAATCTTAAAAAAATTGTAACAGTCAAAAAATATTTTTATCAGGCATGCAAAAAAGCAGGGAAATTGTGAAAAATAAGTAAATTAATGAAACTACTTCCCAAATGCCACAGATGATAGAATTAGTAGACAGGAACATTAAAGCAGTTTTCATAACTATCTTCAACATTTTCAAGAATTCAGAGAAAAGATGAAACATGATATGCAGAGACATAGAAGATATTTTTTAAATAACCAAGTCGAATTGTACAGATAAAAACTACAATGTTTGAGATAAAAATTCACTGATGAAATTAACAACAAATTCATCATTGTAGAATAAAGAGTAGTGCTCATGAAGACACAGGAATAAAAACTACACAAGTATAAAGGATTTTATGATTATCAGCCCAATGCTACCAGAAATGTTGAAGAAATATTTTCAAGAATAAAGAAAATGTTATCACAAGAAATCTGGGTCTACCCATAACAAAGAAGAGCACTAAAAATGGTAACTACCTGACTAAATATTTTGTCTTTTATTGTTGTTGTTATTTTTAGATATCTTTAAAAGATAATTGTTTAAACAAAAATAAAATAACACAATATTAGGTTTATTATCAGAATAGAAGTAAAATGCAAAATAATAGCACAAAGACCAGGAAGTGAGAAATGTAAGTATGTGGTTATAAAGTATATTCTCAAGGAATATATTATATCATTGAAAGTAGACTGTGATAAAGTAAAGATCATACTGTGATCTTTACTGTAGACACACAAATACAATTAAAATAACACAATGAAGAGTTATAGCCAACAAGACAGCAAGCAAGATAAATGGAATCATAACACTCAATCCAAAAGAATCTTTATAAAAAAGGAAAATGAGAATATAGATTGAAGAAATTAAAAGCAAATAGCAAGATGGCAGACTTAAACCCAACCATAAAAAACTACATTAAATATATATGGCATAAGCACCCAAATTATAAAAGTAGAGATCATTGATTATATCACAAAGCAAGCCTCACCTAAACGCTGCTTACTAAGAATGTCAACTTCAAATACAAAAGCAGATTATAAATTGAAGAATGGAAAAAAGATTGTGTAAGTACTATACGAACTACAGCAAGAGTGGCTATACTAATACCAGGTTAAACCCAATACTAGGTTAACCTAACAAGTTAGATTTCAAAACGAAAAAAACTATTAGAGATAATAAGGTCATTTCATAATGATAAAGAGGCCAATTTATCTAAAAGACATAACAATTCAAACCTTTAAAGCACCTGACAAAGTACCAAAATACCTAAAGAAAAAAAAAAATCACAATAAAAATAAACACAGGGGTGTCTGGATGGCTCAGTCATTAAGGGCCTGTCTGGCTCTGGTCTTGATCTCTGCATCAGGTTCCCTGCTCAATGGGGAACCTGCTGCACCCTCTCCCACTCCTTCACTATTTCCTCTCTCACTGTGTCTCTCTCTGTCAAATAAATACATTAAATCTTTTTTAAAAAATACACACATTATTAGTTAGAGATTTCCTACTCTCATTAATTGATAGAACAAATAGGTAGAAATTCAGTAAGGATATACGTAACTTGAACAGTACTATCAATAACCTGGTTTGTCAAAACTTTCAGAATACTCTGCCCAACAAGAGAACATGTATTATTTTCAAGTGTGCATTGAACATTTATCAAAATTTAAATTCAGCTCTTTAAAAGACATTGTTAAGAGAATAAAAAGATAAGCCACAGAATGAGAGAAAACATTTGTAAGTCAGGTAACTGATAAAAGACTTGTTTCCAAAAGAAACTTGAAGATAATGCAATAAAACACCAGCAAAAAATTTGAATTTACACATTATTAAAGAAGATACACAGGTGGCAAAACTCACATAACAAGGTGCTAAGCATAAACATGGAAATAGTTTCCCTCAACAGGTGAGCAAATAAATTGTAATATTTCCATACAATGGACTACTACTCAGCAATAAAATGTAATGAAATATTGCTACCCATAATAAAATGGATTAATCTCATTGTAATCATGTTGAAGATGAAAAAACAGAATTTATTGTGTTATACTATTTAAGTTAAGTTCTGGAAAATCAAATCCTATCTATAGCTATAATAAAATAGTGACTGCTTTAAAACTGGGAGTACATTTTGGGGATGGGGATAAGTGGGAAGGATGGATTACAATGAGGCACAAGGAAACTTCTCAGGAAGATGGGCATGTTCATCACTCTGATTGTGATGATGATTTCACAAGTTGCATATACATGCCAAAGCCATCAAAATGCAAACCTTAAAAGCATGTAATTTGTTATTGTCAATCATAACTAAATAAAGCTTTTAAAAAAAATGGTTTGGAAAACCTACAATTTAAAAAGACTAAGCAAGAGGGGTGCCTTGGTGGCTCAGTTAGTTAAAGCCTCTGCCTTTGGCTCAGGTCATGATCTCAGGGTCCTACGATTGAGTCCTACATTGGGCTCTCTGCTCAGCAGAGAGCCTGCTCCCCCATTTCTCTGCCTGCCTCTCTGCCTACTTGTGATCTCTGTCAAATAAATAAATAAAATATTAAAAAAAAAAAAAAAATTAAGCAAGAGTGTCTCTTCCAAACTTTCTTTTACTTCTTCCTTCTTGCAAGGGAGAAGTTTGGTTCATCAACAACATAACTAGCCCTGGGACTTTAAATCTGCTCTCAGTGCTGTTTTATGCTCTGATCATTTTTCCCGACCCACCTTCAGCTATGAAGGGCCTGCTGCCCTGAAAACTTAGCTTTCCTGTCTTTTCTACCTTTGGGATATTTTCATGAATAGGAAGATTAGATTTGATTGATAGGAAGTATTACCCTTATATATCTAACAGGAAGCTTTGGATTTTAAAACACACATCAACTGTTAATAACTCTTTGTCTAAAACTTTCACTATAAAGCTTTGGCTAATGGTAAACTTTAGCAATCCATTTATGAGTAGGTTTAATGATTGTGGTCTCTGTCATTTTTGTTAGAAAATATACTTGTAGTAAGGAGGCTACCTATCTTTTGAAAACTTTGTTTGTATACTCACATTCATAGTGAGTTAGCAAAAATAGATTGTTCACCAGAGAGTACTGCTCATATTTTACCAAAAAGTTACAGAAATAATCATATATTGTTAAAAATAACTTCCACTTTGAAGCTTGCAGTGTTATATTGACTAGCAGTTTTAAATTTTCTACTTAAGATTCCAAAACTCACTAGAAATGAACTGGTTAATTATCAATTTAAGATAATCACATTTAATATGTTGGTTCCATTAAAAATTATCACCATTAATTTTGACTATATCTAAAATGTTATATAATTTTATGCCTATTGTATCATATATATATGCATACCTATTAACATTTTCCATTTTCAAATAATGTATTTTCTAATTTTTCCATAGTTTCACTTTCAAATCATTTTCTAGTTTACCTATAAATGTCAAAAAGAAATTATATATATCTATATAATTATATAGATATATATGTCTATATAGTTATATATAGATATATATGTATATAGACACATATAATTATATAGACATATATATCTATATAATTATATAGATGTATATATAGATATATCCATATATATAGATAGGGATATGTCTTGGGAAGCCTATCCTCTGCTTCCAGAACTTTACATAAGACAGAAAGAAAACCAAAACCAAAAACAAACAACTTTATATTGTAAACAGATTTTTAAAAATGAAGCAGAAAACAAGTAAAGATAAAGTTAATATAGTACACTGAACTTGATTATGATTAAGTGTTTAAAAAATGAAGAGAATTTTTAAATAGGGTCATTTCCAATGAGCATATGGTATTTTAAGTCCTTTGACACCCAAAATAAGATTGTTTAGGTCATTTCCAGTGCCCTTCCCTTCTAAAATCCTTACTAAAATTCTTCCTTGTGAGTTGTGCGTTACATAAAGGTGAGAATTTTACATTACCTTATTTTTTAACTGTTTAATAAATATTAAATGTGTGACACAATATACCTCAATACATATCTCAGTGGATTATCACAAATAATCATGCAATCACCACCAGATTTAAAAAAAAAGAAAAAAAATATGTCTGGAAATCCCTAGTCTGTGTCTTCTCTCTTATTCTTTCAATGGTATTTTTGTTAGAAGATCTTGAATTTACATCTTCCAATGAATCTATCTTTCCTTAAGACTGTGAGTTTGACATCTTTTGAAAGAGATATTTTCCTATCTCTGAACCAAGGATATAGTCTATCTTTGCAATATTTCATAGTTTATTGTATTTATTATAGGTTTTTCATACATTTTACAGATTAAAGACATTTCCTACTATTCCTAATTTTCTAATTAGATTTTATACATGTCCACTTACAAATAATAATTTTATCACACTTTTTGATATTATTTGAGATGATCATAACTTACCAAAATTTATTTTAATTTGGTGAATTATATGTTGATTTCATAATATTGAAGCAAACTCAAAATCCTGAAATAGGGGTGCCTGAGTGGCTCAGTGTTAAAGCCTCTGCCTTCGGCTCAGGTCATGATCCCAGGGTCCTGGAATTGAGCCCCACATCGGGCTCTCTGCGCACCCCCCCCCCCCCCGCTTGCCTCTCTGCCTACTTGTGAACTCTCTCTGTCAAATAAATAAATAAAATCTTTAAAAAAAATCCTGAAATAAACCCAAATTGGTCATTATAGTTTTTCATATATTACTGGATTTAATAAGCTAATATTTAGCTTAGGAATTAATGGTATGGATAAGAGTGATATTGGCCTGTAATTTTTATTCTTCATGTTATCCTTGCTAGATATTGATTTCTAAGTTATGAATGACTTACCAAAAAATTACCTTCAAGTGATTTCTATTCTGAGAATAGAAAATGGATTACCATGAGACAAAAGAATTGGAGGGTCACATTTTGATAAAATAGGCATTACTTAAAGTATGGTGTTCAAATATGGGCTATTTTACTTGTATTTATTTAATTGGTCATGATTTTATTTATTTATTTTAGAGAGAGTGTGAATAGCCGGGGTGGGGGTGTGGACAGAGAGAATGGGAGAGAGAATATCTCAAGCAGACTCCATGCTGAGCACAGAATCTGACATGGGTCTCTATACCACAACCCTAGAATCATGACCTAAGCTGTAATCAAGAGTTGCATGCTAGGGCCACCTGGGTGGTTCAGTTGTTAAGCTTCTGCCTTTGGCTTAGGTCATAGTCCCATGGTCCTGGGATTGAGCCCTACACCAGGCTCTCTGCTCAGTGGGAAGCCTGCTTCTCCCTTCCCCACTACCCTGCTATCACTCCCCTGCTTATATTCCCTCTCTCACTGTGTCTCTCTCTGTCAAATAAATAAAATCTTCAAAAAAAAAAAAAAAAGAGTTGCATGCTTAACCAACCACCATCCACCTAGGCACCCCTGGGCTGTTTTAGTTTTAAATATATATTCATTTTATAGTGATATTATGCCAATTTTTTTAAAAAGCCCTTGGATAATAATGGTTATAGTTTATTGAACTCTTATTATATGTGAACACTAGTATCATATAAAACACACTTTAACACAATTAATCAGTACAGAAACTGGTGAGGAAATGCTATTTTATACTTATTCTGCTAGTGAAGAAATGGAGACATTTATTTATTTATTTATTTATTTTTTAAAGATTTTATTTATTTATTTATTTGACAGAGAGAGAGATCACAAGTAGGCGGAGAGTCAGGCAGAGAGAGAGAGAGAGAGAAGCAGGCTCCCGCTGAGCAAAGAGCCCGATGCGGGGCTCGATCCCAGGACCCTGAGATCATGACCTGAGCCGAAGGCAGCGGCTTAATCCACTGAGCCACCCAGGCGCCCCAAATGGAGACATTTAAAAGCAAGCAAAATATCACCAAACTGGAGACAGTAAATAAATATCCAAAATCCAACAGTATTTAAGTACAAAAAGCCATGTTTCTTTCCCCATCACCACATCAACTTTCATACATCCCAGAAATTATCTATATTGGTATATCAGTCAGGATCCAATCAGGAAAATAATCTATATTATTTTATATAAAGAATTTAATATGAAAATATTGTTAAATGGATATAAAGCATTGCTAACTAAGTAATAAGAGCATAAAAAGCACACTAAATTTTCACACAAGTAGCCAGTGAAAGACAGAGTTGAGGGAACTAATAAAAGTAATTCAAATAACTCAAACATTAACACATGATAGAGAAGCCCTTCAGAGCACACACTTAGAAGAAAGAGTACTTACTATTCGGTTAGTTCTAAGCTTGTAGAAAGCTGTCTTGACCTAGAACCCAGACCTGGTCTGGGGACATGCTACTGGAACACAGAGCTACTGACTGGGGTAAGGTAGTTAGGTTTGGACAGTGCTGACAGGATTAAGGAAGAGAAAGCAAATAGGAAACATCTCTTCTTTCTTCTCCAGGTGTGCAGTCTCTTATAAGAGATCCTACTAGCCAAGTTGAATAGGGAGCTATTAAGGGACAAATGTGGTTTGCATTTCTCAGAAATAGCTCCACAGACTATAAAAGGATAGGATTTAAGTTGAAAGATAATATTTTAATAACTGTTACACTGTTTAATAACTGTTACATATATTATTATTATATGCCTTCTTACACATATGTAATATTACTTTCCATGTGAATGGAAACAAAAAAAGTGGGAGAAGCAATACTTGTATCAGACAAAATAGACTTTAAAACAAAGACTTATACAATAGACTAAGAAGGGCATTACATGATGATAAAGGGATCAATCCAAGAAAAGGATAAAACAATTATAAATAGTTATGCACCCAAACTTGGAGCACCTAAAAAAAAAATATTAACAAAGACAAAGGGAGAAATTGACAGTAATACAATGATAGCATGGGTCTTTAATATCCCATTTACATCAGTGGATAGACCATCCACACAGAAAATCAATAAAGAAACAGTGTCTTTATACACAATTAGACCAGATTACAAAACAGATATATATAGAAGATTCCAAATGAAAACAATAAGACACACATTCTTTTCAAGTGCACATGAAGCATTCTCCAGGATGGATGGCATGCTAAGCCACAAAACAAGTCTAAATAAATTTAAGAGACTGAAATCATATCATGCATTTTTTTCTGACCATAGCGGTATAAAACTAAAAATCAATCAGAAGAAGAAAAAAAATGGGGAAACACACACACACACACACACACGCACACGCACACACACACACAGAGGGTAAACAACATGCTACTAAGCAAATGGACTAAAAGAGGAGTTGATCAAATGGGAAATCAAAACATACATTAAAAAAATGAAAATGAAAACATTAAAATGCAAATATTGGGGGCACAGCAAAAACCTTTGTAAGAGGAAAATTTATAGTGATACAGACATACCTTGAGAAAAATGAGAAAGCTCAAATAAACAATCTACACATACATCTAAAGGAATTAGAAAAAGAACAAAGAAAGTCTAAGATGAAAAGAAGAAAAAAGTAATAAAGATCAGAACATAAATAAAATAGAGACTGAAAACAAAACATCAATGAAACCAAGAACTTGTTCTTTGAAAAGATAAACAAAACCCTTAGCCAGACTCATCAGAATAAAAAAAAAGACCCCAAAAATGAAAAAAAAATTGAAAGAGAAATAACAACTGGCCACAAAAATAAAAAGGGTGATAAACAAAATACTATGAAAATTATATGCCAACAAATTGGATATTGATGGAAGAAATTGATAAATTGCTAGAAATATGCAATCTTCCAAAACCAAATCAAGAAGAAATAGAAAATCTTGACAGGCTAATTGTTACTAACCATATTGAGTCAGTAATTAAAAAACTGCCAACACACAAATATCCAGAAACAGATGATGTCACAGGTGAATTATAACAAACATTTAAAGTAGAGTTAATACTTATTCTCAACTATTACAAAAAAAATAGAAGAAGCACTACAAGAAAAGGAATGAAAAAGAAAAAACAACAACAACAAAAGAAAGCTATAAGCCAATGTCCCTAATGAACACAGATGCAAAATTCTCAAGAAAATATTAGCAAACCACATTCGACAGCACATTAAAATGATCATACACCACTATCAAGAGGGATTTATTCTGGAGATGCAAGGACATATCAATATTTGCAAATCAACTGACATGAAACATCACATCAATAAAATGAAAGATAAAAATTATATGATAATCTCAATAGATGCAGAAAAACCACTTAATAAAATTCAACATTTGTTCATGATAAAACCTCTCAGCAAAGTGTGTTTAGAGGGAACATACCTCAACATAATAAAACCCATATATAGAAAACACACAGCTAATATTGAAAAATGATGATGAAATGGTGAAAATCTTGAATTTCAATCTTGAAAAAGAAGAAAAAATATGGAAGTATTACAAATTCCAGACTGCAAGTTACACTACAAAGCTGTGGTAATCAAAATAGCATGGTACTGGCACAAAAATAAACACAGAGATAACAGAACAAAATAGAGAGCCCAGAAACAAACCCACAATTTGTGATCAATTAATCTACAACAAAGTAGGCAAGAATACATGGGGAAATATAATAATAAAAAGTCTCTTCAATAAATGGTTCTGGGAATACTGGACAGCTACATACAAAAGAATGAAACTGGACCACTTTCTTATACGTTATAAAACAAATAACCTCAGAATGGATTAAAGACACTTCTCCAAAGAAGACATACAAATGGCTAACAGACACATGAAAAAATGTTCATCATCACTAGCCATCAGGAAGATTCAAATCAAAACCACATTGAGATACCACCTTACACCAGTTAGAAGGGCCAAAATTAACAAGACAGTAAACAATATTTGTTGGAGAGGATGTGGAGAAAAGGGAACCCTCTTACACTGTTAATGGGAATGCAAGTTTGTGCAGCCACTTTGGAAAACAGTGTGGAGATTTCCTTAAGAAATTAAAAACAGAGCTTTCCTATGACCCTGCAATTGCACTACTAGGTATTTAACCCAAAGATACAGAAGTAGTGAAAAGAAGGGCCATCTGTATCTCAATGTTCATAGCAGCAATGGCCACAGTTGCTAAACTGTGGAAAGAACCAAGATGCCCTTCAACAAAGGAATGGATAAAGAAGATATGATCTATATATATTATGGAGTACTATGCCTCCATCAGGAAGGATGAATACCCAACTTCTGCATCAACATGGATGGGACTGGAAAAGATTATGTTGAATGAAATAAGTCAAGCAGAGAGAGTCAATTATCTTATGGTTTCACTTATTTGTGAAGCATAGGGAATAACATATAAGACATGGGGATATGGAGAAGAGAAGTGAGTTGGGGTAAATTGGAGGGAGAGATGAACCATGAGGGACTGTGGACTCTGAGAAACAAACTGAGGGTTTTGGAGGGGAGGGGGTTGGGTGAGCCTGGTGGTGGGTATTATGGAGGACACATATTGCATGGAGCACTGAGTGTGGTGCATAAAAATAAATTCTGGAACGCTGAAAATAAATTAAAAAAAAAGACATAAATGTGAGACCTGAAACCATAAAATTCATCAAAGCAAACATAGACAGTAATTTCTTTGATGCTGGACTCAACAACATTATTCTAGGTAATGGAAACAAAAGAAAAAATAAACTATACAGAGTGCACCAAAATTAAAACAAAAACCAAAAACAAAAACTGTTTACCGATAAAACAACAAAGCAACCTACCAAAAGGGAGAAGATACTTGCAAATGATATGTCCAATAAGCAGTTAAAATCCCATATATTTTAAAAACACACACAACCAAAACTTCCCACAAATAATCCAAATAAAAAATGGTCAGAGGTCATGAATAGACATTTTTCAAAGAAGACATACAGATGACCAATAGACACATGAAATGATGCTCAACTAATCATCAGGAAAATACAAAAGAAACCATAAAGAAATATCAGAATGGCTGGAATCAAAACAACAAGAAATAACAAGTATTGAAAAAGCAAGTTGGTGCGGCCACTATAGAAAAAAGTATGGAGATTTCCTTAAGAAATTAAAAATAGAGCTACCCTGTGACCCTGCAATTGCACTAATGGGTTATTTACCACAAAGATACAGATGTAGTAAAAAGAAGGGCCATATACAACCCAATGTTCATAGAAGCAATGGCCACAACTGCCAAAGTGTGGAAAGAGCCAAGATGCCCTTCAACAAACAAATGGATAAAGAAAATATGGCCCATTTTTGCATGGAATATTATGCAGCCATCAGGAAGGATGAATACCCAACTTTTGTAGCAACATGGATGGGACTGGAAGAGATTATGCTGAGTAAAATAAGTCATGCAGAGAAAATCAATTATCATATGGTTTCACTTATTTGTGGAGCATAAGGAATAACATGGAGGACGTTAGGAGAAAGAAAGGAAAAGTGAATTAAAGGAAATCAGAGGGGGAGATGAACCATGAAGAGACTGTGGACTCTGATAGACAAATTGAAGGATTTGAAAGGGAGGGGAGTGGGGGGATGGGTGATCCTGGTAGTGGGTATTAAGGAGGGCACATATTGCATGAAGCACTGAGTATGGTGCATACACTGAAAAAAATAAAATTAAATTTTAAAAAAGGAAAAGGATGGAAAAAAGGAAGCTTACTGCACTATTAATGGAAATATTAGTTGATACAAGCACTGTGGAAAATGGCATAGAGATTCCTCAAAAAATTAAAAATATACTGTGGTGCCTGAGTGGCGCAGTCAGTTAAGCATTTGTCTTAGGCTCAGGTCATGATCTCAGGGTGCTGGGATCAAGCCGCACATTGGCCTCCCTACTCAGTGGGAAGCCTGCTTCTTCTTCTGCCCCTCCCCTGGCTCCTGCTAGCAGGTTTGCTCTCTGTCTCACTCTCTCTCACATGAATAAATAAAATCTTAAAAAAACAAAATATACAAATACCACCTAATCTAGTAACTCCAGTACTGGGTATTTACCCAAAGGAAACAAAACCAGTAATTTGGAAAATATATACCCCTATTTTTAATGCATCGTTGTTTACAATAGCCAAGATATGAAGCAATCCAAGTGTTCATCACTAGATAAATGGATAAAGAAGATGTGATATATAAGCACACAATGGAAAATTATCCAGCCATTAAAAAAAAAAAAAAAAGAGAGAGAGAGAGAGAGAGACCTGCATTTGCAGCAACACTGATAGACCTAGAGGATATTTGGCTATGAGATAGTAGAGAACATCTTTCCTTGGGTCACCTTTGTGGACAAATAATGACTTTAACCATTCTGTAATCTGATGATGTCATTTCTGGAGGCTGAAGGGAGGGACCCACCCAGGAGACTGCTCCACATGTTGCATCTCATTCCCACTCATGTTGCTATGGCACCTTCGTTCCTGCTGGTAGAAGACGTTTAATAAGATGTAAGAAATTACAAGATGTTTGAATACTAGTGAGAATAATCCCTGAAGTACCAGAAACATGGATAATATAAGAGATGAGGAAAATTGTTGGAGCTGTATAGTACTGATTAAGCAGGAAAAGTGATCTCATGCACAGAAGAAGATATTTTAGATAGGGAAACAATAGTGCATCCCTGGAAATATGATGGAGGGTAGGTTAATTTGTGGGTGAAAGTGGGTACTCATGGTAAATGGAGTTTGTTCAACACTATTATCTGACCGTTTCAATTGTCTCAGTAAGTTAGAAAGTCTCATTAGCGGAGAGGACGAAATGAGAGAAGAAATATGTGAAATAGACATCTCAACTGATGGACCAGGGAAATATGGCATGACTAGACCAGACGCATTACCAAACTCACTTGGGATTCCCGGTCATTAATTTGAGACCAGTCAGCATGGTTGTGTAACTGTGTGTGTGTGTGTGTGTTTCAGGTGTACCCATGTGAACACATTGAGAAGCTGGAAATTTGTATGTTTCCAAGTATAAAATCAGGAAAATAAGGTAATTTGGTACGTACAGATTTGGTGGAGTCATGGAGACAAAGGCTTAACAATTTTAAAAACCAAAATTGTACAGTGTAATTCAATTTGTGTGAATGTAAAATCACATTTAAATCACAGCTTTAGACAGCTGAAGTTTTGGTAACTTCAGCTAACTTTGGTAACTTTGCTATTGCTTTGTTATCACCATAGTGGTATCCCTCCCATCACCCCAAAGTCAAATCATATTACCATTATACCCTGAAAACAGATTTTGCAGAGATCTGCGACTTCAGACAAAATATTTACTGTGTTATGGTGATGATGTTCTTCACTGGCTTCTGAAAGAGGCTCACAATCTCCTCTATACACAGTGCTGCCAGCTTTAGCTACTTGGTAGGAGGGGTTGGTGGAATATAGTCTGATGTCAGAAAGTCACAAACCCCACCATCTTATTGAGGTTCAATAGCTTCTCTTGGATATAGGGTGCTTTCATTCATTCTGTGACTTTGATGAATTGCCAGATTTCTGAAATAGTTGATTCTGTGTTACTACTTCTAGTGTTTTAGTCAAAGTGAGTTCACCAGGTTCTTACTAGGCCATTCTAGAAGTAAAGAGATGTTTAGATTTTTATAAAGCATTAGGGTCACAAGGATATACTAAAAATTTGGAAAACTCTAATCCATAATGTGCTACTACTTACTTAAATGCTGAGGAGTAACTTCGACCTCATCAGACAGTTTCCTCATAAGCATGTCTCATATATTGATACTAAGGTATCATCTTTAATTCTACCATTGTATGATTTTTAATTATTTAAAATGTTAACAGATTTCCTAGTTGAAAAGATTTTATTATTTTATTTCTTATATTCTATGTTGTTTATAGGTATTTAATCATATATTTAAGCAGCTAGTTTTTCTATTATGCTACTCCAGTTTTTATTGTACTTCATTCCACATCAAATACCTTTTTTTTTTAAGATTTTATTTATTTATTTCACAGACAGAGATCACAAGTAGGCAGAGAGGCAGGCAGAGGGAGAGAAGAGGAAGCAGACTCCTTGCTGTGCAGAGAGCCTGATGTGGGGCTTGATCCCAGGACTCTGGGATCATGACCTGAGCCGAAGGCAGAGGCTTAACCCCCTGAACTACCCGGGTGCCCGTGAAAGACTTTTTTCCATAAGAAATCATCTGTTTACACATTAGGTCAGGGAAACCTCTTCAACCACCATATAATTTGTATGTGCAATACAGAAAAGAACAAATCAACTCAAATAACTTAAAATTAGTTTTTAATAGAATCAAACATCAGGATAAAAATAAAAGATTGCTTTAGGTTACAAACAGAAAGGTAAAATGAACAATATAGACAGTTAAGGACTCCATTTTGAAAAGCATCCAGAAATGATAATTCTAGTATCTTGTTAAGAGAACAAACAATATTTGTCTTGGATAATAATGTGATTCTTTTTTTAAATTTCTACATTGCAAAATATTTGTTAATTTTATTTAAAAGCTGATATTTGGTTCAGGACCAAGATTTTCTTCCTAGAAATTGGCCAGAGTAAAAAAAATTAAATTAAAAAACAACAAACACTCAATCTTCCCCAGGTTCAAAATAGCTTTAACTGGACAGTCAAGTAAAGCAGCTCTGTTTTCTAACAATTACATTTTGCCGGCCATGTGGATGGAATCATGAGGAATATGCTATTTCAATTTCTCCACCTCCTATAGAAGTGTTTCTTAAGTAGGAAAAAAAAAAAAGAGAGAGTGTGTTAGAGATCAGATATTTACTAATGAACTTTTTTCCTGAGTAATGTCAGACATTCCTGGTTTCAGGATGATTTCTCATAAATTCAATTTGAAAGTTAATTGAGAAACATTATAGAATGTTAGGTGCCAGGTTCTTCTAGAAAATTCTGTTCTTATTACTCTAATTGAGAAAAAACACAAAGAAGTTTATTTCAATCATCAAAAATTTTAATACTGCATGCCCAAATTTCTAATTTTTAACTAAACAGTTGCTTGATGGTGGAAAATATAATTCAGACTGTTTCCTAAGGTAACAATATAGTTCATAATAGTGATACTGATTGATAATAATTTTTAAATTTTTATAATTTTATTAGCAGCCATATTTTTATATGTATCAGAGGGTTGTGTTTTATAATTAGGCAAATGGCTGAAGGTATCATTTGGTTCATGTTATGAGGTACTGATTTCTCTATGGTCAGTTGTCCAAATATTCTGGCCTTAGCAAATCACAATGCACCACCTGAAATGTCTATATTTATCATAGAACCAAGTAATAGGAGGGTCAAAGATTATTTAGATCTTGCACTATATCCATCACATTTCCAACTAAAAGTTGCTTTCTGAAACACCCAACTGTGTGTGACATAAAGAATGCATATTCCAAGAAAAAATAACCTCATAGGTAATGCTTATATTTTCAGTACTATTTCTAATAATAGACTAGTATGTTGGTATAATCTGGCTATTGAGGTTGAATCAGTCTTCATTTCATTCACTGATTACCTATCTGTAAAGGCCATACCAAAAAATGAAGGGGAAAAAAGACTGTATCAATTTTAGGCTATTTTTCACAATGGAGATAAAACCTGTAAACTGAAAAATAATTCTTGGGAGAATTCAAAATAAATTTCTTTAAAATAAATAAAATAAATAAAATTTTCTAATTTAAAGCATTTTAAGGCCTGTTTGAAAGTATTGGAAATTTTTCTTTCTTTTTTTAATCTTTTTTTTTTTTAAGAATTTATTTATTTATTTGACAGACAGAGATCACAAGTAGGCAGAGAGAGAGAGGGAAGCAGGCTCCCTGACCAGCAGAGAACCTGATGCGGTACTCGATCCCAGGACCCTAAGATCATGACCTGAGCTGAAGGCAGAGGCTTAACCCACTGAGCCACCCAGGCGCCTGGAAAATTTTCTTAATCTAAAATAAAAGATACAATTAAGATTAGGTAGGTATTAAAGTTACAATTGCTGCTCCCTATCATAATGAGCATTGTAGACTCCTTTTTTGGATTGAGGCTCTTAACAAATTAGGTGGAAATTTAAATCAAAGTGAAAATGAAGTCACGTCTTTGGACAATGCATAATCTTGGCGCCAGTACTCATTTAGGGCCGTATAGTCTTGCCTGAAATTTCGAATAGTGGAAGAGATAGTGGGAGAATTTAGAACCCTATTTCATGATTCTGGGATTAAACCCCATTTGTCCACCATCAGAACTGCTGAAGCTTAGTGAAGTTCAATGATACAAGCATTGTCACCAAGTATCAGACTGAAGTCACCCTAAGGCAATATAAATCCATGCAAAATTACTTCGATTTGGAGAGAGATACTGTTTGTAGAAATGGATAGGATGAGTTCAAACGCTGTACAAAGGGCTGGGGTTCCTAGAAAGTAATAGAGACTGAAAGATGAAGGGAGTAGAGAGGAAAGGAATTGAGGATATTGGGGATATTTACCAGAGAAAACCCAGTGTAAACGTTTTGACTTTCTAAACTTATTTCCTTTGGATCTAAGGATGGGATAGTTTACATTTGAATCTAAGTTTCTCACCATGTTTTTGTCCACCAATGCAGTAAGGAACATTGTATTTTTCAGTACTGTCTTGTGCATTGGACTTTGTGAAAATTTAAAGAATTGGGGTGAGTGACCTGCTCCGTTTCCTCCTCTGCTAGCATCTGTGCACAGGGAATAATTTTCTTTCAGACAATGTATCCAAAAGTTCTAGGTACTGATCACAGCAAAGTGAGTTGTAATTCCCAGCAGAACTGGCAAAAAAAAAAAAAAAGTAATAAAGTAGTTATTATTACCGCTTTATATTCTTTTATATAATTTCTAAGAATGAGTCTGGTGTGTGGTGAAAGAGTAAATCATGTACTTTGTGGTAGCTTGAAACCAGTTCTCTAACATAGTATTTAAAATTGTAAAGTGTTTATCAGTGGATGAATAAAGAGAATGAACACGTACATCCTATTCATCAACAAAAAAGAAGCAAAGAAGGAAATCCCACTCTGTGGCGTCATGGTCATTACGCTAAGTAAACTAAGTCAGATAGAAAACTACAAATACCACATGTTCTCACTTAAAAGTAGAATCTAAATAAACAACCAAACAGAAACTGAGTTCTCACAGATACAGAGAACAGATTGCTGGTTCCCAGACGTGAGGCATAGGGAATGAGCAAAATGGGTGAAAAAGGTCAAAGAGCACAAATTTATAATTATAAAATAGGTCATAGGGATGTAATGTAAAGCACAGTGACTATGGTTAATATTCTATTGCATATTTGAAAGTTACTAAGAGATTTTAAAATTTTTTGTCACAAGAGAGTAAGTTTGTAACTATGTATATGGTGAGACATGTTAACTAGACTCTTTGTGGTGATAATTTCAATATATACAAATATCAAACCCTTATGTTGCACACCTCACACGGATATGTTATGTCAATTATGCCTCAATTTAAAAAAAAAAAGCATACTATTCACACTGGAGAAAACAACTCTAAAGAATACTCAATAATTGATGTAAAGTATGATTTAGGTACATTTACCTCCATTTTATATGGAAACATCACCAAATTTAAGAGACTAAGAATAACTTTGTAAAAGTTGGTGTAAGGACTCAGAACTCCTTTGAATATTCACTTTGTTCTGAAGGCTTTATTTTAATAAAATGTAATACTATTATCTTTGAGGGCCTATTTTATTTTGATGTAGTTGTTAGTTTGATAAACATGATACAAAAATAAAATCTACAAAGGAGTATTTTTTAATTTTTATTTTATTACAATAGAAGCACTTAGAAGATCTCATAAACATATTTTAAGTGTCCAATGCAGAGTGTAATATTAGCTATGGGCACAATATTAAGGACACCTGGGTGGCTCGGTGGGTTAAGCTATGGGCACTATATTGTAGTGCAGTTCTCTAGAACTTATTCCTCTTACATGATTGAAAACTCCTGCCCATTGATTAGCAACTCCCCCATTTTCACCTTCCCCCTAGTCCCTAGTAACCACCATTCTACTCTATGATTCTCTAAGTTTGACTACTTTAGATACCACGTATAAGTAAAATGAAAGTATTTGTCCTTCTCTGACTGGCTTATTTTACTTATCTTAATGTCTTTAAGATTCATCCATGTTGTTCCATACTGCAGGAATTCCTTTTTTTTAAGGCTGAATGATATTACATTCTGTGTGTGTGTGTACATTAATACTTAGGTTACATTCACATCTTGGCTATTGGGAATAATGCTGCAATGAACAGGGTGTGCTAATAACTCTTTGGCATCATGATTTCAATTTTTACAGGATTATATTATAGATTATATGGTGGTTTTGTTTTGTTTTGTTTTGTTTTGAAGACTCTCCGCACTGTTTTCCATAACACCATTTTGCATTTCTATCAACAGTGTACAATGGTTCTAATTTTTCCATGTTTTTGCCAACTGGCTTCATTTTTTTAAATAATAGGTATCCTAACAGGTATAAGGTGGTATTTTGTTTTTGTTTCCCTGATGATTAGCTTCCCAGATGTACCCTGCCCACTTCCAATGACTGACTCAACTCAAGATTTAAAGGACCAGTCATTTGTATCTAACATGGGACCATTCTAAGGCACTCCCTCTTGAATAATCAGAGGCTTTCAGGCCACATTACAAAGCAAATTCTTTCTTCTCATTTGTGCTTCCTCTTCCTCTATTCTAAAGGTACTGATCATAAGGTTCTCCCTCAAAAATAACATCTACATTAAGTTCTGTCTCAGGTCTGCTTCTTTTGAAATCCAAATTTTGAAAGCTGTTTATTGGGGTAACCCTAGAAATCAAATGCTAAGATATCATTTTAAGGCTGGATTATCTGGCACCAGACTAGCAATGAACATCCAGTTGTGGTATTAGGTAGAGCACAGATACCCCAACATAAGGTAAAGGTTCAATTGTTAAAAAATCTTGTGGTAAATTGGGATTAGGTAATGGTGGAAGGGAATGTACTAACTCATGAGACGAATCAGACATTTGAAAAATATCAAGAGGACCGTAGTGATTAAAATGATAGGATTGGATGCCTTTCTAAAACCTAGTGAAGAGCTGGAAAAAGATAAAATGCTGGGAGAAATAATGGGTAATTGACAGTGAAAATGCAATACACTTCCCTGCTTGAAGACAATAAAAGGCTTCTCCACCTCAAGCCTACATATGATCTCTCAACATCTGGCTCCACCTCTCTTCTTGTTCAGTGGGTTTCTAACCACACCTGAACAACAACAAAACTTAGCCGGGGATGTTCTGGGCCTGAGAAGAGAACAAGAATCCACTCAGAGGACATACTGGACTAAAAGTCTCTCACCGCAGTAGTTGAGGAAGAATATGGGGGGGTTGACTTTATCAAGGTCTTGAAAAAAGGATAAATTTGTCAAAGAGCATGATAATTATTTTGGATTAATTCTCATGAGGGTCAGGATTAAATACCTGGAAAGGCCCCCAGATATACTATAAACTCATTATTAGTATGGCAGATAAATGTGGGGGAAAAAATGACTTGTGTTCAATGAGATCATATTAGAAGTGCTGTGTTAGATGGTGGAAGAAGAGATTAAGGTCTCAGACAAGTTGTTATACAAGAAAGTATGTGTTATATAGGGTTAAAAATCCCACATGTTTCATGTGAAAGCCTAGTGGTACATTGCATAGTAAAATCTTATAAAATGCTCTGGTGAGAACCACCATCATCCCTAAGAATTTCAGAGGCAGTTCCTTGCTGTGGGCCAAAGCTGTTAGGAGACACTGTTATAGACCTAACTTCACTATTTGCAATGGCAATGGTGCCTTCACAAAACAAGAGGGACAAGGCAGTAGCACCTGTCAGAATAGATGGAAAATATGTTGAAATGACTGTTAAGGGGAACTGACCAATAGATATTTATAGAAATGGTTGTAAGAACCATTGGGTAAATTAGATCAGTATCCAAAAAGCATACTACTCAAAAAGGAACCAGAAAAAAATGGTTGAATGATCAAAAGGTCAATGGCAGTTGCCTCAGTAAAAGGCAGGATTTCTTACCCTATTTACACATCTTAGCTGATTTTTGGACATAGAGCCCATCAATTGCATAAGAAGCCAAGTCTCCAGCAGGAAGGACACTTTAATATTCTGGAATATGTACATGATAATGATAACTATAGTCCTTCCCCAAAGACCTTTAAGACCACTCAGATAACTGTACATAGGCAAATGGAAAATATCCAAACATTTTAAGGACTGTTGGACACAGACAAATAATTAGGAACATGGAACATCATTATGGTCCCTCTGTTAAGTTAGAGGCTTTTGGAATCCAGGCAATAAATGGAGGCCTGGCTAATGTCTAGATCATAGGGTGTTCACTGTACTAACAGGGCCAGCCAGTAGTAATTTCTGTGGATTCAGAATTTATAATCAGAATAGATACTTCTAGTAGTTTGTATTAGTCTCACATTGTCTCTATGATCTGTGAGCTAAAAGAAATTAAAGTGAGTAAAGACAAGTTTAAGTCTCTGAAAGTAGCCTTTTCACACAACCAACTTAGTAAGTCAAAAACAATATCATATCCATTATCACATCCACAAGTTGTAGTCTCCAGAAAGCTATAAAGGCAGAGATGAAGTTCCAGATTAAAGCAAATACTTTAAAATATTGGGTGACATTCTTCAAGACACAATGTATACTTTTAATCAAATATATTTATATATATATATATTTTTTTTTTTCTCTCATAAGAATAGATAGGTCTGCAAACAAAGGGTTGAGTATAAGAGCGGCCTATTGCTATCATTGCCAATGTCCTGCTTATGCAATCTTTTCTCCTTATCTCCACACTTCTATATTCTCCATTGTTAGAGCTCCTAACTCCCAGTGGGGGAATACTTTCATCAGAAAATACAAAGAGTTGGGGCGCCTGGGTGGCTCAGTGGGTTAAGCCGCTGCCTTCGGCTCAGGTCATGATCTCAGCGTCCTGGGATCTAGTCCCGCATCAGGCTCTCTGCTCAGCGGGGAGCCTGCTTGCCTCTCTCTCTCTGCCTGCCTCTCTGTCTACTTGTGATCTCTCTCTGTCAAATAAATAAATAAAATCTTTAAAAAAAAAAAAGAAAATACAAAGAGTTCCCACTGCATTTTATACTTAAGCTATCACCTGGGCAGTTTGGGTTTTCACACTAAAAGACCAACATGCAATTACCAACATCTTGTTAGTGGTAATTGACTCTGATCATCATTAGAAAATAGGGGCACATTGGGGCACCTGGATGGCTCAGTGGTTTGAATCCTCTGCCTTCGGCTCAGGTCATGATCTCAGGGTCCTGGGATCGAGTCCCACATCGGGCTCTCTGCTCAGCTCGCTCTCTGTCTGCCTCTCTGCCTACTTGTGATCTCTCTCTGTCAAATAAATAAATAAATTCTTTTTAAAAAATGCAGAAAAGAAATAATCAGTATCAGTTGTACAAGATTAGCTGTAACAGGACTATAATTTTTCCCACTCACCTTTCTTTTCTATATTTCCCCCAGAATGAGATACCAATGTGAAATCTAAGAAGAGGTACCCAACAAACCTATATGGAAATTTTGAATGGTGTAAGGGATGGATTATCTATAGTAGAGACAAATGCACCATCCCTTCAAGTTAGCACTTAATAGTTCTATAAGTCAGCTCTGAGTGATTTGTCCAACAGCAGAGATCTGCCTTTTCTAAAGTCATACCTTTCTAGAGGAACCTCCTATCTAATACCTATTCTAGGTAAGGCTTCTTCAGAGGAGTGGTCATTTTGGTTCAGTATGCTATCTGTCTGAAGGGACACTTTTAACTCCAGAGCTTCCCAAGGTTTTGGCTGAGACATTCTGGCTTGTAAGGCAGCTCAAACTTATCCCTCCCTCCAATCATGTTCCTCTCCTTCTTTTCATAAGTTTGGTATCATGACTAGTCCTTAATAATCCTATTCTGGAGAACCCAAACTGTGACTATGATTTAAAGAATGTGTTCTTTTCCAATACCATTAAAAAAATCTAATAAAAGCAATTATTATTCCATAGTATGTGAAAAGTGTGGTTCATTGAACACATATTTTACATGTTTATCATTGGCCTAGAATCTAGTAGAATATACTGAAAAAAAAATCACAAATACTTATAACTTTGGTAAAAGACATAAGTATGGAGTATTTATCAGTTCAACATGAGTTGAGGTGAGATTTGTGAAAGAATAATACCATTAAAAATAATGAGGAGAAAAAGTGATTGGGGCAGAATCAGTAATTATGTAACATTGATAATGTTTGATAAAACAACAATAGCAACATCAAACCAGAAACCTGTGTGACTGAAGGAGAAAGTAATCTGTTCCTGTCATAAAGTAAAGCCTCACTCAAGAGAAATGTTGAAGACCCCAATTCAGTTTACTTTTAAAACCTTACTCAGGCAATATTGATTTGTCATGCTGCAGACATAAAAGTAAACATCCTTTTGAAATATTTCTTCTCTTTCCATCTTTATTCACTTCTTACAGCATTATTTTTTTGCACATTCTGAAGCTATTCTTTTGTGGTATTATATTCAATCCTTGATGACCCACATCAAGGCAATACCTTTTATGCCAGTGAAAACATTAACTACACTATTTGTGGAACTTTGAATGGACTACATCAGGAAAATTAGAGGAAAATGTGTTGGAGAGAATAAAACAGTCCAAATAAAACAAATCTGTTGAAACTAAACATTTGTATAAAAAGCCTTAATTTCATCAGTAACATAAAAAAATATGGCTATGTATATAAAAACATATGAAAGTAAGAGGAGATGAACACACAAGAATGTTTCACTTATCTCATTTAGTTTTCTATTTAATTAAGAAGAGATACTGATTTTTAGTAGGATTTTTTCATGACCACTCAACAGTTTCCCTTGCAGGAATGGGGACAGGGATAGTTACATCTTAAAAACAAAGAGTAAAAGCAAGGAAAAAAATATTCTCTTTATTTTGAAGATTAAAAAAATTATATACTACCCTTATATCAAACAAAAGTAGAATATTAAAATTTTCAGGTTGGGTAAATTTAAAACATTAAAATAAGGCCTTTGCACCTTGTTATACAATGTCAACATTTCTAACAAATTGAAATTTTATTTGGTTTGAAGTCTCTTGGGTACCATTTGAAAATACTTACTTACAGTATGCCAAAAAATAAGTGTTTCCACTGTTTAAAAAAAAAAATCAAATGGCTCGATGTATTCTGGAAAAAGCTTAAAATTTTAGATTGGCTCTCCTGACAATTTAATGACTCTCTCTCTCTGTCTTTTTGTTTTTTCCATTGTCTCTGGCAACGCCATTATCTTCCTAGCATATTTAGTCCAAGCCTCTTGTCAAAACTAGCTCTACAAAATTCCTACTGACATTTCTGAGTCTACTTACTTTCTGTCCAGCCCAATTTGTTTAATTTTTATTTTCTAAGCAATTGATTTAAATGTTCTAGCCAGTTTTAATAAACTGTTCTCTTTCTTTGAAGACTGCTACAAGCTATTCTTACTTAAAGCATCCATCCTTGAAACCTACTCAATAGTTTTTGGATCCTGCTTTTACTTTAACAGAACTTCATACTTCTGTTTCTCATTTTTGTGTTTCTGCATATCTATTGTTATAGTAGCCAAATTAAAATTTTCCCTTCCAAGACCAGTTTGATTTTTTTTAATTTATATATATGATTTGAGAAAAGAATAGTAATTCATTTATACATTTTCCATAATTATATATTTTTTATGATATTGTGATATTAGTATCTATAGAAGTTATATCAATAAATCTAGGGTAGAGATTCCAGAGGAAGAGAGCTAATTAGCTTTGTTTTTTTTAGAAGTTACAAAAATCTGAATAATTTATATAAAAAATAATCCTTTAGTAGTTATCACAGTTTTTATGAGATAAAAATTATTAGAAGATAATAAAAATTTATTTTTCAAAGGGAACATCTGCTTATAAAACCCAATTATAGATATTTAATTGCTTTTTTGAAAGGCCTGGAAGAATCTATATTCTCTTAAATTAAAAATTCTTCAATGTGACATAATGGAACCTCATTTAGAAACTAAAAATCAAACAAGCTTATCTAAGATCTGTTTTGTTCAAAATGAAAATATGTGGAAAGGGTACAAAATATAGGTAATAATAGAAGGTAATTAGAGTGTATTTCATGAAATCATGTTATAGAAATTGTAAATTCTGATAACAATAACTTATCAGTAATTCTATGAACATGAGGAATATATATCAGAAATTGTATAAACCTCAAGTTGAAATTAAATCAAAATTATAGAAAAATATGGGCACCTGGGTGGCTCAGTGGGTTAAGCCTCTGCCTTCAGCTCTGGTCATGACCTCGGGGTCCTTGGATCTAGTCCCGCATCAGGCTCTCTGTTCGACAGGAGCGCCTGCTTCCCCCTCTCTCTGCCAGCCTCTCTGCCTACTTGTGATCTCTCTCTCTGTCAAATAAATGAATAAAATCTTAAAAAAAAAAAAACTTAAAAAATTATAAAAAAAATAACCTATGAAAATATTTGGAAAGAGCATAATTTTTCTTATTGGAAAGTTTTGTAACTTCTTTGCCTTTTTTTTTCTTCCCTTAAAGCAGAAAAACACCATCACATCTAAAGAAATGGTACCTAAAATAGCAAAGCAGATTCATGTGGCATATATCATATAACATATAAAATTACACTGCAAAAGCTTACATAAGCCTTATTAGGTGGCAAAAATCTCACGTGTAGATTTTAGAGCTGCCTACCATATCTCCCAATATTTAGCAGGAAGGACAATTAATAAATATGAACCAGTTATGTCAAATATCAAATATTTACAAAATATAAACCAAAGCTGTAAGTCATCACTGCTTAATTCCACATCTTATACCATTTTTTATACCATTCAGTTGGCATTTAGCCTGTCACTTACTTTTTAACTATATGCATAAACATATTTTATATTCCTAGCTAGGTTGAGGTAAGAAATCATCTTGTCTACTTTATACTAGTTTCAGTTACTATCTTTATATCCATCATATACACATATTTCTTTCACTGATTTGTCTAAGCATGAGGAGGCCCAGAAAATATGGGTTTTTACTCTTTTTATACCAGTGTAAAGACAAGATACACAGAAATATCAAGAAAATCTCTCTAACAAATGATTGAGTAATGGAGAAAACAAAGCAAAATAAAAATTAAAAAGCTTAGGGGCACCTGGGTGGCTCAGTGGGTTAAAGCCTCTGCCTTGGCTCTGGTCATGATCCCAGGGTCCTAGGATCAAGCCCCACATCAGGCTCTCTGCTCAGCAAGTAGCCTGCTTCTCCCTCTCTCTCTGTCTCTCCGCCTGCTTGTGATCTCTGTCAAATAAATAAATAAAATCTTTTAAAAAAATTAAAAAGCTTAATACCATTGGGTGTTAAAAGTGATTCTGATTCAGAATGACTGGCATGTCACTAATTGCTTTAAGTACTCTGGTTCTTTGGTGAAAACAAATCAACAAATAAATAAGGCAACCCAACAAGCAAAACCATTTTTTAAAAACTGTTAACCTTTTATGCCTGGTATCAGCTTGGGTTGCAAGCATGTCTAACTTGGATAGGATAATAGTTTGAAATCAAGACTGGGTTTGAATCCTCTCTTCTCCTGTACAGAATAAAAAACATTCTAAGTAAATAAGTATGTAAACACACAGAAGAGGGCAAAAAGAAGTAATTGCTGGAGATTATAGATTCAAAGATATTCATAGTTACTGTGCTCAACTAATGACTGTTTTTCAGTATCTGTTATAATGGCTAATGTTAATTGATTACTTACTCACTACTAGGCCATGTTACACTATTACATGTTATCACCCACTTAACCTTATTAACCTTCCTGTTAGGTGCTACTATTATGCATACTTTATAAGTGAAGAAAGAATTTTGCAGACAGTTTAAGCATCTTGCTTAAAGTGGAGCCAGGACATGATTCCATGCAAAGTAGATCATTGCAAACAGCCCCAAATCATTCGAAATTTATATAAAAAAAAAAAAAAGTCCAATTACATGAGCTCCTAGTTACCATACTGGAAATGTTTTTTATGTGCAAATAACATACTTGCAAGAGCTGTCAGATCAGGAATGTGCCAAGCTCTCAGAAGATTGATTAATAGTGTCCCCATTCTTTCCTCTGAAAGTGAACATGAGGAATATTGAGCACAAGGACCAATGGATTGCTATTGCACCAGTGTTCAGGAAGAGTAGAAAATATTATCTCCAAATACAGTTTCATGAGCTTGAACTCATGAATGCTTAAATTAATATCATCATTTATATAAGGAATTTTAAAAACGTATTTCTATGAGCAGACCAACAACATCATGATATTTGAGTTTCAGAGCATACTCTGTGAGATCCCCCTGAATCTCAATTATTACTCCAAACTTTAAAGTAGTAAAAATAAACTTTCCTATTCAACAAAAAGTTACCAGGATAACAAAAGAAGAATATGTCGATTGTCTCAGGGATTATGCCTAAATTCCTACAACTGCAGCATTTGTGGATTTGCATGATTGAGGGAATCAAAAGTTGTAATTATACATAGTATCCAAATCCCAGACCATAAAATATAGTCTTACAACAAGTCTGGAATTCTAAAAAGGAAAAGCAAGTGGAGAGAAAAGAAAGGAAAGATTTTTTCTGTGATCTGAAATTTCACTGGAATGATGTTGAAAGCCTTCCCACTCTTCAAAATCCCTGGCAACCACAATGATTACTGTTCCCCCTCTTGTCATCATAAAAATAAAGACTGATGTTTTTATATAATCATAAAGATGAATGGTGCTCGCTTGTGCTTATTTTCTTTCTCTACTAAAGTGAACAAAAAAATTTTTTTTCCTTATCTTATTTTTATACATAAAGATTTCTAGCAATATTCATCTGATTATACAGGACAATTTTAATAAATTCTGATAGGTGCATCCATTAAATTTCACTGTTACAATACTTTTGAAACCAAGTTACATAATTTATATCCACTCCTTTAAGGCCAAACCTTGTATAAAAAGAGACAACTTATTTTCTGTTTACTTGAACATTATAAATGTATGAATTTGTTACTGTACAACTATAAATAGTACTGTAAAGTCAAGTAAATAATTCTTGTATTGAATTATGTTGTTTAACATGGATTTACATGTTGCTAAATGCAATTAAAATACATCATGGAGTCTTTTCAATTAATGAATAAATTTGTAACACAGATAAAAGAAAACAATACTTAACTGTTAGTGTTTTGAAAATTTATCTTCAAAAAATATATGAAAAGTCTAGTTTATGATATGAATTAGAATGTCTTGGATTGTATTATAAAACATTATAGCAAGAATATGATAGGCTCCTGATTAAGTGTTATATTTATGTACACTTTAAAAGTCATCATTATGAAAATATATTCCAAGAATATCTATTATCTTATAATTTATATTTTAAAGTATGATTGAGAAATATGAAGTATTACTTACACACTCTGATTTAAAGTCTTGAAAACGCTTGACATACTGGCTAATAGTTTAAAATATATATGATGACATTTCACTTCTTTAAACATTTTCTTATTATTTTAGAAAGTGAATACATTCATGTGGCCAGGCAGGCTTACCTAACTCAATTTGATAAATAGGAAAAAAAAAAAAAAAAAAAAAGGTTCAATTAACCTTACAGTTTTCTCATTAAATGTCTTAGTCATGAAATTACATAAAAATTAAATTTTAAAATATTAAAAAATAAATTAAGTTGTACTTAACTACATTACTTATAAAATAGTTTAAGTAATTGAAAACAAATGGAACTTTTTTTTTAATAGATGAAATTCCCATAGCTATGCATAATTCTACTTTAGGGCATTATCTCTCTTGTCACTTCTTTTATGGTGGAAACATGCAATTCTTTCCTGATGAAATGTGAGTTGTTCTTATCCAAATGTAAAAAATTTCAAATATTTCTGTAATGATAAGGGAGAAATATAAGGAGTATCAAAAACCAGATCCTAAAGCAAAGCACTATGAGTTAAAGAAAAAAAAAAGCAGAGGGTAAAGACTCATATAGTCAGAGAGCCACAGATGGATATGTGTTTCAAAGGGGTACAAAGAATCAAGAGTGAGCTATTTCAGCCTTGCTTCCATTAGTATGAGTTAAAAAATCTTGAGTTATCTCTCAGCTGCCCCCCCCTCCCGGCCTTGAAATAAAAGATAAATTTACAGGATGATTTGATAAATCTTAGGACATTCTATTTCACAATCAATGATGTCTATAATTGCTCTTAGAGAAATGATAAAAGAGAAAGCAAACAAAACATAAAACAACGTAGCATACAAGGTCATAGATATTAACAGAGATACCAGAGATCAAAACAAAACAAAACAAAGTCATCACAGCATTTAGAAGATACTTTGTTTTTTCCCCTGGGAGGTCAGAACCTGGTTCTTAAAAGAAAAACATTTGATTTCCACATAAATATACAATAATGACCTTTCTGGGGGAAAAAAAATAACCAAAGTTCAGCTAAAAAGGGAAAACAGACCTGCCAGAAATAAAGTCATTGTAATAGTTAAATCCCAGGCTTAGCACATTGTGTATTGTTGTATGTGGTTCTTTATTCACATTTTTGAAACTCCTTGTGTTAGGTACCAAATCTTGGAAACAACATAAGGATTTGCCACACTATATATTGCTTCTGGCAAAGATCCATTGCCAAGACACTGACTTTTATTTTCTTTTTGCCATGGTAACTTCTCCTTGTCTAGCTCCACTCAGAAGGAAGGTGAATGACTTGGAGCATCAACTTCTAAATGTAGTCAGCAGCAGCCAGGGAAGGTTCAGACAGGTTTCTTTAGGACTGTATGTTGAATTGCATTCAGCCAAGTTTTGGACAGTTGAGGATATATATCCTGTCACATCTCACTGCTCAACTAATTCCTCTTCTTTGGCTGCCACCGCTCATTGCTTTCGATGCCAGCAAGTCTCAGAGCTGCTCAGTCTTGAAGGTGAAATAAGCATGGACAGTATGTGATAACAGAGATTGTGGCTAAGTTCTTTACATCTAACTTTAACTTAAATGCTGAGGCTCTTTGAGGAAGATCTAGTCAGCCCTACCTTACACAAGATAAAAATTTTATTCTCACGTTTATACAACTATTAGGTGACTGAACAAAGGCTTGAAGTTGATTCTGTCTGACCCCAAAGCCAAGACTATGTCACCATACATACTTTTCCCCAGGTGCTGTTATTTCTCTGCTACCTGATGGCCGTCTGGATCAGAGGTTAGCAAACTTTGTTCTATAAAGCACTGGATAGTGAGAATTTCAGGCTTGGCAGACTACCTGTGACTCTATTTCATGCAATTCTTAATCTTTTTGTTTTTGATAAGCTTCTTAGTGTATCTATTATGAAAAAGATAAATAAAAAAGTGTTGGCAAGATATGGAGAAAAGGGAACACTTGTGCACTGTTGGTGGAAATGCAAGTTGATACAGACGTTATAGACAAACTTAAGGGAAATATGAATATTATTTATCCTTAATAAAAGGAGATTCTGCTATTTGTGAGAGCATAGATTAATCTGGAGGACATTATGTTAATAAAAGGAGACACAAAATGAAAAATGCTATATTATCTCACTTATACGTGGAACCTTAAAAAGGTCAAATACACAGAAACAGAATAAAATAGTGTTAATGAGGGTAGAGAGGTTGGATAGGAAAATGTTGGTCAAAGAGTACAAAGTTGCAGTTGTGTAGGTTGAATAAGTCTAGAGATCTAATGTACAGCATAATTATAGTGCATATTGTATTATAAACTGGAAATTTGTTAAAAAATAGATTTAAGGTGCTCTCTTAAAGAAAAAAAAAAAGTAAAACTGGTCTAGGTTTTTAAGACCATACAAAAACAGGCTACAGGCCAAATTTATTGGACAACAAACTAGAGTTAGCCAACCCCTGGTCTAGAGGGTACACACAATTAACAGCTGCCTTGGATTGGCAATCTGGCTAGCATACGTTTAAACATGTCTAGAAAATATAATTGCAGAAATGGTAATTCTCATTTTCCATTTTAAGACTAGACTTTGAAGAATGAGAAGCACTTTTCTGGAATATATTTAAGATCTCCCAGTAATCTATAAAATACTTTGAAAGCAGCTCCACTCTGCCAGAGCCCTCTTTCCTCTTTCTTCTCTTCCATTTTTCGTTTCCCATGTGAATTTGTGTTCCTAGCAAACAATTCCTTGAGATACAGTAAGATTTTGTTTATCAGATGTATTTATATTTTAAAAGAATGTTATTGATCTCTCCGTTAGGCTATATAACAACACATGCACACACTCATGTGCATGCGTGCGTGCACACACACACACACACACACGCTGTGGTCTCAATCCATCAACAAATAATGAGTTTGTCTATTTTTCTGAAACTGTGTTTTGCTCTTTGAATTTGTGGATGCATAATGCATACAGAGATTTATTATAATCCCAAGAGCTTGTTGTATTTCATCCTGTCCAGTTCAGGTTTTTCCTATCTAATCTCATCACTTCTTACTAGAACATAAAACTTCACAGGTTGCTCAGTTTTTATGTTATTCTTTTACATTTTTTGGTGGAAAATTTATCCACATATAATGATAATTCACATTGGATTAAATTTCTTAGTATGTTCTTCAATATTTCCTGTGCACTTTTGTCATATTTAGAAATAATTTGTTACTTCTTTTCTGGTTTTATTAGTAAATGATCACACATAATGTTATCAAACAGATAAGTATGAAATATTTGATGTAGTTTTCTTTTTTCTGTAGCTACTGTGTATAAGTTTTACCAACATTGTATACATTTATGTAAATATGTACATATGATTTTTAATGGCTGTACACATGTATAATGTATGAGGTTTTGTTCACCAAATTAAGATTATATGGCATATAGAATTATTTTAATTACAAAAATATAAAATTTCCTACTGTATTAAAATTGTTTGAAAACCTCAATAATATTGGCTTCATAATTTTCCATACTTGAACAATGTGATATTTTATTCCATTTCCATAATCATTATTATGGGACACAATAATCACTATTTGGGACACTTACCTGATCAAGTTTTCTCTATTTTAAATGTTTCTGCAATAACATTTCTTACACAAATTTTTCAAATGCTTTATCTTCCCTGAACTTTTTAAAGGGCAATTGCTTGATGAAAAGCAACATCTAAACATCTTCAAACTTCTTTTTTTTTATTATACTAAGTATACTCTTTAATCCCCATCTGTTATTTCCCCCACACCCATCCACCTCCTCTCTGATAACAATCAATTTATTCTCTATAGTTAAGAATCTATTTTTGGTCTATTTTTCTCTGTTTTCTTTCTTAAATTCCGTATATGAGTGATATCATATGATTTTTGTCTTTCTTGGACTTATTTCACTTAGCATTATACTCTCTAGATTTTCATGATAATGCAAATGGCAAAATTTTATTCAGTGGCTGAATAATATCCCATTACACACACACACACACACACACACACACCACCTCCTCTTTATTCATCTCATAGATGGGCACTTGGGCTGCTTTCATAATTTGTCTACTGTAAACAATGTTGTAATAAATATAGGTGTGCATATCTCCCTTTGAATTAGAGTTTTTGTATTTTGGGGGTAAATACACCACAGTGCAATTCTTGGATTGTAGGTAGTTCTACCAGTTTGCATTCCCACTGACAGTGCACACGGGTTCCTTTTTCTCCACATCCTCATGAACATTTGTTTCTTGTGTTTTTTATCTTCAAACATTGTTAGTATTGTTGATATAGCATTCAAGCTGTTTCAAGAAATGGCATATTTGAAGTACCTCAAGCCTCTCCTCCAGAAAAAAGGAAAGGAAATAATTATCTGTCCCATATGAACCAGAATGATTCAGAATGCCACTTTCAAAAAAAGATTCTCTTGTTTCAAGTTTTTTTTTCCCTCCAGTTTTTCAAATGTCTGTTAAATTTCACTGTTGAGTGTCATGTAGTTGGATGATGTTGAGATGTAAATTCAATAAATGTAAGTCTAACATTTACAAATGTTATAATACAATGATAAATATTTAAATTTCCCTAATTGGCCTAATGTCTTTTATAGATATTTGATGCTTTTGTTTGTTGTTGTTCAATCCAAGAACCAATTAAGAACTATGCACTATATTTAGCTGTTAGAAGGGTTTCCCAACTCCTCTTTTTAATTATCTACTCTTATCTTTCATGATGTTTACATTTTTATGTATCTAGGACAATTGCTTTGTAGAGTAGCCCTAAGTTTGTATTTGTCTAGTTGTAAACTATACTCAGGTTAAAGAGTTTGGCAGGGACTAATACGTCATTGATCTACATGTTTATTACATCTTATCATCGTTTGCACAGAGGTCAGTTATGGTAATATTAAGTTTCACCATTTGTTTAAGATGGTATCACTAAGTTTACCCATTATAAGAAACTTTGTCTCTATTAACAATTTATATATTTATAATTTGGAATTCTGTAAATATGCCATTCCTCAACATCTTTTCAGCTAATATCTTAGCATCCATTGATGATTCCTGCCTTAATCAGTTGTTAGAGTGACAACAAATGGTTATTTTCTAATTATTTTATTTATTCTACATTTACTAGTGGCAATTTTTTCCACTGAAAAAATAACTTTTACTACTACCTTGCTATACATCTTTAGGATTTTTTTAATGTCAGATTCATTGACTTTTTATATTTCTACAATGCATTCGTGGTGTCCCTACATAACAATGAGAGACCCTTCAACTGGATCCTATGATCTTTTCACAAATTCACATAAGTAAGAGGTTTTTTTTTTCCCTTCCTGGAATGAAAAGTATTCTAGCTTCTCCCCATACTTCTCTTCACTAGTAATGAAATCAACCATTTTTCCAAGAGTCCAAGTTCTTCTGAGATATTAATGGTTTAATTGTACTCTAAATTTTTAGTCCCTTTCTCAGAGCATAGCTGTTGAACTCATATTTCAATCCAATAAGGTGATTTCTGTCTTTCCACAGTTTCATATCTCTATCTTCCTTCTACAGTGACATATGTGGCTCCACCAAATCTCACCATACTTAATCATTTGCTTAAACTAACAGGATGCACAAAATAGACTTATAATTACAACTCGAAACCTCTGCCAAAAACTAAAGTTGGGAGGTGAAGTTCAAGATTGCTTTTTAGTTTTGTGATTTTGTCTTCTTCATATTTCTAAGCTATTTAACATCAAATTGTTCAAAAGATTCCTCTTTGAGACTATACTTTCAACTTTATATTTTTGCCAGTTTTACTGAGAAATTATTGACCTATATTACTGAATAATTTTAATGTATGCAACATAATGGTTTGATTTACAAATACTGTGAAATGATTACCACCATAGATTTAGTATCTCTCTCTCCACCACAGCATACAGATGGGAAGAAAAATTTCTCTTTGTGATAAGAACTCCTAGGATCTTTTCTATTTATTATATAATAGCATTAGCTCTGGCCAACCTGTTGTACATTATTTCATTTCACTTTTAAATATAAGGGCTTTTCTGTTTTTTAGTATTAAAAATCAAATATATTAAAATGAGCTATTTTAAAAATACAGTTTTGACAAATGCATACACCTATTTAATCATCTACAGTATCAAGATATAGCCCAACCAAAAGTCGTCTCCTCTTCCCTCATTGATCTGTATACCTCTCAAAGCTTGGCGCCATGCTCTATCTGATTTGCTTTCTGTCTCTTTAGGTTAGTTTTTCTTGTGGTAGAATTTTAAAGAAATCAGTTCATGCAATGTATATTCTATAACCTGCTATTCTCCCTCACATGTTGCTTTTGAGGTTTATCCATGTTTTTGCATTGATCAGTAATTTGTTTTTATTGTTACTTAGTATTCCATTATGGAGACACATTACAGTTTTTTATTTGAGGTTGGGGCTATAACGTGGCCATGAACACTCATTAAACATTACTTTAAGGACACATGTATTTATTTCTCTTTGGGAAATAACTAGGATTAGAAAAACTGCATCATATGGCAAATACGTTTGACTTTATAAGAAACTCCCAAATTGTGTACCAAAAGATTGCCAAAACCAACTATACAGATTTGTGAGGACTCGTAGAAAAGGAATATTTGAGATCTGTTATTCAAAAATTAAGAACTTCAAGATGAGACAACTGAGTGTTATGCCAAACACAAGACTCTTCTGAGGCTCAGCCCTGCCCTGTGCAGCTGCACTAGCCACATGTCCGCACAGCCGGCCCCCATGATTGTACCACATTACATTACAGCTAGCAGTGTGTGAGAGCCCTACCGGTTCCACACCCTTGCCAACATTTGATAAAGTTGATCTCTTTAATTTTGACCATTCCAAGGGTTGGGTATTAATATCCAGTTTCTGTGGTATGTATTTACAATTTCCTGATGAAAAAAGTTATTAGTCATTTATCAGTTATTTGCATATGTACTCTTATGAAGTAAGTGTTCTGATTGGTTGCACATTTTTGACTGAGATTTGACTTTGCTGTTGTTGTAATGTTATTTAATCTTGACAGAAGTCTGTGGTGAGATTTATTGACAATATTCTCTCCCAGTGTATGACTTTCTCTTTCATTTTCTTTTTTGAAAAACATTTGCTTGCTTCTTTTAATGTTCGTTCTTAACAATGATCTCCAATTTATTACTATTTTTCTTCTGTGGGATAAGTGTCAAGGTTCAGATGTTCTACATTTTGCATATAGATAATATTTTTGCAGACACATATTGAAAAACCCTTTCTCAAAGAATTATCTTGGTACTAATTTTCAAAACAATTAACTATATATGTGCGGGTCAATTTCTGGACTCTTGGTTTTCTTTTTTCTCGGTTTATGCAAATAGAAATTTCACATTGTTTAGATTACATTTTAGGTTTAGAAATTAAGTACTTTACCTTAATTAAAAGTCCTTCAACTTTCTTTTTCAAAATCGTCAATTTGTGGGTAAGTTCTTTTTGCAAGTAATTTTAGAATCAGCTTGTCGATTCTTATAAAAAGCCTGATGAAATTTTGAAATAAGATCTATTATTAAATCTATAGATGAATTGATCCTATAAATCATTGAGTTTTCCAGTCCATGAACACTGTACCTCTAAGTTCATTTTTTAAAAATTCTCATTTTTCTATAGTTTGCCATGTACAAATCCTGCACAAATTTTATTGCATTTCTCCCTAATTATTTTGAGTTTATAGATACTAGTATAATTTTTTTCTTTCTCTTATGTTAAAATTGAATTTAGGGACTCATTTTGTATTCTTAGATGTTATGAAATTCCTTTCATTTTAGTAACTTTTTAAATTAAATTCTTTAGGATATTCTATTAACATAAACATGGATTTACAAATATTAAAATTTTTACTTCTCCCATCTATATGCCTTTAAATCACTTTCTTACCTTATCTCACTGGCTAGGACTGAAAATTACTGAAATGGAAAGATTAGATATTCATATTTTGTTCTCAATCATTCACATGAAAATATAATGCTACTTGTAGGGTTTTATTTTGTCTGTGTAGATATCCTTTATCAGATTGAAGATGTTACTATTTATTTCTAGTTTTCTGGGAGTTTTTGTTATGAATGGCTGTTGAAAGTTGCCAGCTGTGGTGAACTACAACCTAAAACCGGAGGAAGGCATTTAAAAGCTCAAAAATTACTTAAAAATTACTTAATTATGTACTACATTTAGTACATAATTAAGTAATTTTGGAAAAATTTTAATTATCTTGACAATGGGATAAGCTTGCTATTGCTTGGGTAAATTATGTAGAACAGGAGTCAGTAAACATCTTCTGTAAGGACCAGAGAGTAAATATTTTAGGCTTTGAGGATCACAGAGTCTCTGCAGCAATTTCTTTTTCTTTTACTTTTTGTTGGTCTGTTAGTTTTGTTTCTTTGTACAATCCTATAAAAATATAAAACCTTTGTTGGCTCTCAGTCCTTACAAAAACAAACCTAAGCCAGATTTGGCCCTGGGGTTTTAGTTAGCTGAACCCTGCACTGGAGAAAGATAATGAAAAACTCCTCAGGGCCATTAATCATCAATTAAATGCTAAGTGTGAAAGCCAGAGGGCCTCCTTGGCAACATATGTTACAGTTACTATTGCAGCATAACAGATCTTGCAAAACCTTAGTGGTACAAATCAACCTTTTTATTATGCTCACAGATTCCGTGGTCTGGAAATCAGAAAGGGCATATCAAGGATGACTTTCTTTCTCCTCCACAATATTTGGGAAGACAGAACAGCTGGGATTAATGCAATGACTGAGTTCTGGAATTATCTGCAGGTGTCTTCATTAATATGTCTGGCACCTAAGCTGGGTTGACATAAAATTTTGGCTCAGCTCAGAAAATTGCTATCCATGTGGACATAGGCTATCCCTGTGGATTGGGTTTCCTCACAGCGTCTTGGCCTCAGAGTAATCAGGCTTCTTAAACTGGGGCTTATGGTGCCAAAATCTAGCGTCCCAGTATATGAAGCAGAAACTGTAATTCATTAAATAGCTAACTTCAGAAGTAAGAGTAACTTCTATTGCACTATACCAAATGAAGCAGACACAAGCTCAATCAGATCTACGGGTATGTGATACAGACTGCCTCCCAATGGAGAAGTGTCAAAGAATTTACAATCATTTTTTAAAACTTCCACAATCAACCCTCTTGCAACAAATTATTCCTATTCTTTCCACATGTGATATATACTCATCTCTTTCTAAAATCCCCCCACCCCATCCCATAGCTCACCTCGTTTTGACTTCAGGCTCAGGCTAAAAGTAATTCTGGAGATTGTCAGTTCATCAGGTCTATATGCAGATAATGCTCCTCTAGTACAGTATTTAAGGTACAACTCATCTGCACCTGAAAATCTGTGCTCAGGAAGAGACTAGTTGTCTACCCCACATACTCCAAAGTACTATCATGAAACAGGGAATGGATTGGAAGTCAGTTACCTTTCCAAAAGGGGGAGGGATGGGAAAGGCACATAGTAGTCATTAGTCCATAGTAATTCTGAAATTAAACAAGGAACCAGTAGCCAGTTCCTTTGTGAGAGATTATTCCTGTTCTGTACAACTGGCTCTTCAGGGTATTTTGTTCAGCCCTTCTAACTCTTGTTTATTCCATTTTAGTCATCATTCAATGACCACAGTTTCCTGTGGTTGCAACAAATTGCACAGATGCAGGGTGTCTAAAAGTCTGTATGGACTTTGTGCTCTCTATCCCTTTAGGTCATAATTACTTCAAGATTATTTTGGGGTTTCCAATGATCAATTTCCAATTGATTCTATTAGACAAAAGCCACATGAACTAATTTCTTCAAGATTTGTTCTTGTCTATTTTTGGTTCACTATAAAGATGCTGAGTGGCAATGTCCTCAATATTAAGATATTCTCAGGAGCTCTATTTATAATGGGGGCTAAATAAGCATACCCTTTATATCACTTTCAGTTCCTTCTTTTTTCTATCTAGCGAAATGTTTCTGTTGGGTATTATATTTTTCTGAGGATTTCAGTTCCATCCTGTATTTATCTTTTACCCAAATATATTTCCTAATTTCATATTTTTTTATTGACTGGAGGGGCTAAAAATTTATATTCCTTCTAAATGTGTTTGTAAATTAAACATTTTTTCCTTAACTTATGTTATTCTATTATTAGCTTATCATAAGAACCTGAAAGAGCCATTTGGCACATTCAATATTTTTTCTGGAAATTCCCTTAGCAATATCCATGTTATTATTACATGTACTATATTCCACATTAATCTAGGCAAGTTTTACTAAACTTTCTGCCATGACATAACATTAATCTTCTTTCCTCCAGCTTTTAATAGTATTCTTCTCATTTTAAGCCCTCAACCCTTTCTTCCAGGCTGTACCTATCAGTTACCTCTCCACCCTTCCAGCTTCTTTGCTTTTCTAGTCCCAAATATAATGCCATGTATTTTAGGTACTAAATTCTGTTTATTAATTTCCTGAATAACTAATTACACCAAAATTCAGTTGCATAAAACAACGATTTCGTTACTGTGGCTCAGATTCTGCTGGCCAGGAAGTTGGTGCTACAGCTATATGAAGACTTGGTTGAGAGTATGACTCAAGGGTTAAAGGCTGTCATCATCTGGAGGCACCTTCATTCACATATGTAATACCAATGTTGGGATGACTCAAAAATCTGTCTCAGGTAGGAATGATGACTAGAGTTCTTATCTCTACCATTCCATGTGGCATAGCCTTCTGATAGCATGGAGAACTGAGGGTAGTGAGTCAATTCTAAAATAATGACTCAGTGCTCCAGAAGGAGTTTCCCAGAAGATAAGATGGAAATCACATAGCAACAACCTCTGCTTTCTCTAATGGATAAAGTAATCACAAACCCACCAAGAATTCAGAGAGGAGCATAGTCTCTACCTTCAATAGGAAGAGTAACAGATTGTTTTGTTTTGTTTTATTTTAACTGTCACATCATAAAAAGATTCTTATATCCTTTATATAGCAGAAATAAAGAGAGGAAAACAAAGGTAAAGACTCAAACATAACAGCAGATACGCTCCAGAGGTTAAGTTCTCAAATCCAGCAAATCAGTCCTGTTGAGTAAGGATCTTGAAGGGGAATTAAAGAGACCCCAAAGATATGATGGGCAACCAGAAATAATGGTTTGATTCACTAAAAAATCTTAAATCCTCAAAACTCCTGAATCCTCTGAGCTTATAGAAGTGGCCTCCTTTATCCTGTTTAAGATTAGTGATCATTGCTTCTCACCTACAAGACAACACATGCTTGTGTTCCCAGGATCTATCCCGTGTTCTCTCATGCCCAGTAGGCCAATAACTAAGAGTAAATCAAAACATAACTGAGCTTTTTGAGTAAATAAAGACAGTATTCATTGAAAGAGATAGCCACCATGGGACTAGCAGAAGATGGGAAACTGAATACACAACTAGACTCTGGGAGGGCGGAATCAAGAGAAACAAAATATGAAGCTGCATAAGGAAAACTATTGATATGGGAGCACTCACCTAGGACATAACACTCAAGAACCAGATAAAAATGTTGGGAGACAAGGTAAATATTCTTCTAGAACAGCTCTTAGAATGATAAAGAAAGCTAGGACGCATTCTGCATGAATTCAGAAATGTCAACACTGCTGTGGCAGAGATCAAAAGGGATGGAGAAAGTATTTATATAGAATGAATATGTTGGAGAGCCTGGGTGGCTCAGTTGGTTAAGGGTCTACTTTCTGCTCAGATCATGATCCCAGGGTCCTGGGATCTAGCTCCTTACTGGGCTCCCTGCTCTTTGCTTTTCTAGTCCCAAATATAATGCTCAGTGGGAATTCTGCTTGTCTCGCATTTCTTCTGCCCCCCCACCCTGCCCTGCTCACACTGTCTCTCACTTTCTACTCTCAATTAAATAAATAAAATCTTAAAAAAAAAAAAAGAATGGATATGCTATCTAAATCCAGAAAACCTAGCAGATGAATGTGTTTCATAGGTAGTTACTAGGATATAATATTTTTTCAAGTAGTAAGGAATACACTAATGAGAATAGCACCAGCATAATGGAGAAGTACAACACTTCTCCTTTGTAGGTTAGGACTAATACGAGATAATTAGAGAACTGGGCTCTTTGGTAGCAATCAATATGGTAGGATCCTAAAATAAGACAGGGTTGGGACAGGTGAGAAAAGTACAGTTTATCATTAGAATCAAGGTACACAAAACTGTACTTAGTGAAAGTAAGAGTAACAACGAGTGAGTCGTGACTTGCAGAAAGGTATGGAGATGGTCACTAGAATATGGTAATTCTGGAGGCAAATAGATCAACAACTTGGAATGCTATTAATCTATACAATCAAAACTAAGTAAAGAATGAATATTTAGGCAGTTAAAGGCATCACTTCCAATCAAAGACACTATCTATTTCCCACTTTCTGAACGTAAAGTCAGGGTTTGAACTAGAACTCACTCCTAAAAGTGAGATTGATCCTGACTGCGGGATCAAGGACTTTGCAGCACTATGGAAACTGTATATGATTCTCAATTTCTCCCCGTAACAGAACTTGTAACAATTGTGTAATTACTTGTTTGGGAAAGAGGAACACTAAAAATACCACAGAATTTTTGCTCACAGGGTCTGATACCCAAAGATCTGAGCACCATTAAGCCTCCAATTTACAATGGGACAATACACGAGCCAGTTAGCTAATGTACTACTTGCTCAGTATACTTTATAGCATCTTACTGTGTCTAGACAGTATGATTCATCAGTGTCTGTATGAATAAAATGTACTTATCTGGTATGTGGGACTATGCCTTCATTGATTTTGTGACTTGGAATTTAAAAAGAAATGTTAGAGAAAGTCTAATGGAAAGATCTGAAACTGCTTCTCACTTCTGGCTAAAATCAAAATCTATTATGTACATCATATTCTGGAGGATAAGTAGAATAAGTGTTGTCCTTAAAAGACCTAAAGGATGCAGAGGTGGTAGTCCCCATTACTTCTCTATTTAATTCATAGTTGGGTCTCGAGCAACATCCTGAAGGAAGAGTACTACTGCAAACTCAGCAGTTTGCCAGATGTGGCATCTGTGATAATGCACATTAAGTTATTCTGAGGTACATGGTATGTGTCCATTAAATGATGAGTGCATTATTACCTATCCTAATCAAAAATGACAATCAGGGGCACCTGGGTGGCTCAATCATTAAGCATCTCCTTCCAGCTTAGGTCACGATCCCAGATCCTGGGTTTGAGCCCTGCATGGAGCTCCCTGATTGGTGGGAACCGTTCTTCTCCCTCTCCCCCTTTCCCTGCTTGTGCTCCCTCTCTCATTGCCTCTCTTCATCAAATAAATAAGTAAATAACTCTTTAGAAAATGAAAATCAGAAATAGTTTGCATATGCTTAGGATGGCTCAAAATCTACATTTTCAGTCTTCCCAAGAATTATATCTTTGCCATCTAGTCATGATTCAGTCTGAATGAAGCGACACCACTATATTTTGGGCAGAACAGGATACCAGTCCTTTGCATTTATGAATGCATTAACTAATGCACTGACTAGTTGGGCAAAGAGTAACTATTAAATTGCCTTGGTTAGACATCTGGAGTTCAGAGGATAAGAGTTAAAAACTTGGGAACTTTAGAAATATTCAGACATTTTAGGTGTCCATTGATGTTGAACATAATAAAACATCTCACCACCACACCATGTCTCCCAAAATATATTATTTCACATATTGCACCATGGAGAAAAAAGTGTAATACATTAGACCTCTCCAGTTTTTGTAGACATTGTATTTTATACTTGGGTAATGACAGTCCTCTGCCAGATATCATGAGGGCCTGCCAGTTTTGATGAGAGCCTACAGAAGGAAAGGGTTCTGCAGTAGGTCAAAGAATTTGAAAAATATAAATTTAAGAAAGAAAAACATCTGACAGAGTCCTTCAAGAAGGATAATTCACAATTATGAATCTTGTTCTGATCCATAGATCAGGTGACATCAGTGGGTGACTGTACTGATAGCACAAAATAGAAAGGAACTTAATAGCTAGTACAGGTTGTCCTATTAAGCAGCCATGATACTTAGACCATATAATCTGGCAAATGCAATACTATTAGAGGTATTGGTGGTAATAAAGCATGCCTTATAGAGTTAATGGCAAGGCCCAATGTAATACTAACACAAGATAGAACTCTACTGTTCCTGAGTAGGTCTCTGCCATCTGCAGTAGAGTATTTTGAAAAACACAACAGACATATAAATATATGATAAACCATCAGTTCATATTCATTACAATACTACAAAAAATTATTAGTTCCCATTGAAATGTAACGAGTCCATAATAATGGACTCATAGCTTTTTTCTTTTATTAATTTCCAAAGAATTTATCCTGCTTTTTTCTAATAAAATTTGATTATAAGAAAGCAAACTAAATAGGCAGTTTCCTTTCTAACAGAAGGATTCTACTAATAAATGGACAAGCAGTGATCAAAATAGAAATATACCATTTGATAATACCTAGTTAAATAATAAAAACAAAGGGTTTAGGCAAAATTATCAATGGACATGAAAACTATTACATGAAATGTTGAGAAATTTGTAGTGATAAGATCTAGTAAATAATAACAATATTATTAAAATTTGGATAAGCAGATTTCATGCATATCATGTAATGTGGTTTGGTAGCAAGAGCACAGCAGCACCTATGAAACATTGTTGACAATCAAAAAAGTTAAACAAGATAGTAAATCAAGCATCTAGTTTATAGGAAGCATAGCATTAGAAGAATAAGGTAATACACCATGCTAAAACAACTAGTACCCATATCCAGAATGTGAGATATCCTATAATACAAATGGCCTGGTTTTCAATTAAATTACATGTATGTACATACACACACACACACACAGCCTGCTCTAGAATACAAATTAGACTTTGGAAGAAAATCAAATGCAGTGTGGCCATGTGTGGAATTTGTAGGAATCATGCAATGTGAGCAAATGAGGAGTAAAATTTATCCTTGAGTTGGGGAATTTTACAAATAGTAGATGATAATTATGCATTTATTTTGGTGTAATATTGGTTAAATTTTTATTTAGAAGTGCTCATTATCACTAGGAAATAGGTATGAATTCTGAATGATGTGACTTGACTTGTTTTGACATATTCCCAACAAAACAAGTACATCTTACAGATAAAGTTTGTAAAAGGTATAGAATTGTTGCAAATGACATTTGTGAGAATGGCAATATGCGCCTTCAGTATACTTTTCACCTACTCTGTATGTGTTTAACAATTTCTCAAAATTAAAAAAAAAAATCTCTTTCTGATTAGGAAGACCAATAAATAGATTTTTCTTCTCTAACACTTATGGTATATTGGAAATTTATTGTTTGTTAATAATAAAAATCAAAGGTGAGATTCAAACACACAGATAAGTGCTGGAGCACAGATATATTTTATTAAAGAAACTGAGCACATTTTCTTATAGTGCAGCTTCACAGCCAAAGAATTTATGAACATTGCTATGTGGTTAAATGGAAGATCCGCCATTAGGCACCAGTCAGAGATTTATCAGTTTTGAAATTGCATGAGTCTTCACATCTCCTATCTTATACATCCCTCAGTTCAACCTTTCATTTAACTTTAAAGTTTGGGTTTTTACTGAAATTAACTAGATAGTGCATCTGCCTTGTTATCCACTCTTTTCTCTCCCACCCATGGGCTTTCACATCCTCGTGTCTCCTTATCTGCCATCAACAAATCCCATAAATAAGTGTCAGCAGAAACTGCACGAATGAGTTCTCAACATCCCTGCTGATTAGGCAGAAATCAGCCTGATTCTTAAATCGTTTTTACCAAAACGAGAAAGGTCATGCAAAACACACTCTGCTTACGACGTCTAGAGTCAGAGCTGGAAACACAGGTTACACTCAGAAATGTGTAGTTTCCCAATAGCTCTGTAAGTTTAAATTGTGTTGACAATCATTCTGACAAACTACTTAAAGGTATTTTAAAAATTCTCTTCAACTCCTGAATGGTCCTGGCCTCAGAATCCCTAGGTGCCCTAAGGCCAATTGCATACTTTCCAACACTCATCCTTTGATTTTTGCACACAAGAGAAAAACTGCTGAAGTAGTTCCGGTCCTGCCCAGCCAATGAATTTCAGGGACTCTGAGCTCAGCACCCCTCCCTAAAGATGTCAATAGCTATACAATGGCTGCTACTCCTTTACTTACTCCAGGGGCATTCCCTCCCATCAAGAAACTGAATTGTAACACGCAAGCTAAGGCTTTGTTTGAGCCTGTGACCTGTTCCATTACCACTTCAGTACCTTGTCACCTCAGTCCCTCACAAACACAGAAAAACGCACACACTTAGACCAATGCATAAACAGAAGTGCTGGTCGTGTTTGTTTAGGATGTAGTAATTTTAACACAGGATTAGTTTTGTCGTTTTTGGATTAACTATGTTTTTGGATTAACACAACTACTTTGGTGCAAAGTGTGATTTGAATGAATTGGATCTTTCTCTTCAGGGCTACAGAATACTCAGTGAAAACCAAAATGTATGTAGGGTCTTCTGTTAATGAAAACAGAGCTGCTGGGGCGCCTGGGTTGGTTAAGCAGTTGCCTTCCGCTCAGGGTCCTGAGATCAAGCCTCGCATCAGGAAAAGAAAAAGAAAACAGAGGTACTAAACATTCATAGTGAACAAATTTGTGAGAAGTAGCAGCTCTTTATCTTACTCTAGTCTTTCAGTTTCAATAACCAGAGACAAGAAGGCAATAGCAAGAGAGAGCATAGCCACATTGCCAGAAGGGCAAAACGAATTTTAGGGCTTTCTGAGTGCTGTTGTGTGTATCTCTTATGTGTTCAAGTATTACTCTTCCTCTTTGGAATGCCAGACTAATTCTCCTTAAGAGAATCTCAACTCAAAACAAAATAATTGAATCAGAAAAAGAATAATTGGCGTTAACACTGAATATAATGTGATAATACAGAGTATGAAAGCCTAAGTTAAATTTATAATCTTTCAAAATGCCTGTGAATTAAATAGCAAATAGGTACTCATGAGGGTGTGGGGAATTATATAAATATGGATATAATTGTGGTCACACAGAACAATGACTGAAGAGAAAAGTGCTAAAATGCCCCAGTAATTCAGAAACATATGAGGTAGAATTTGTCTGAGCTATTAAATGCCAATAGCAGTAAATTCCAAGGACAGTGAATTTTCAATTAATTTTCCTTATAATGCTTTTGAAGGGCCTCCAGGCTTATTCAGATCATTAGAATTGCTTTACCAGCCCTAAACAAGAAACCTTATTTGCTGTTAATGGAAGAGAAAGTTTGCAGCTATAATGACTACACACTTTGCAGCCTAGAATGTCTACATTCCTGTAAAAATTCAGAAGAATTATTTTCCTTTCAAATTAGTAAATATCTCAATCTTAAACATTAAGGAAGACACTTCCCCTGATAGATTTTTTTTTTCCACTATTTTTCCACCACTCAAGAAAATCCACTTAGTTCAAAATGCAATGTGTTTACTTTTCATACTGCAGGGTGGAAAAAGTCATGAATGATTGCAACAGGTTACATTTTAAAGGAAAAATGTTAAAAATTTTTCAAAAAGTTGGAGTCTCACATGCCACAATATGTTGGATGGCATACCATGCATACCCTCACATACCTTCTCTGTCTTACAGTGACTCTATATGCACCTCCTTCCCCCCTCCCCTGCTTTTTTGTATCTGAAGTGAAGTTCCTTAGCAAAGACTCAGCACACCTTCTGAACTTTTTTGATCTTGATGTGCTTTTTTTTTTATCTTAGTTTATAAACATTTCTCTGTACTAAGTGTCTTCATTCATTTCTCTGTACTCAATTTCTTCATTCTTCTCCAAAATATTCTTAGGTCTCACCTCTAAAAAGCAACCTTCCTTTATGTCTACAAAGCCCTTGATTTATTCCTCCTGTCCCTATCTTTTCATGGTTAAAGCCACTGACAATGATCTCTAGACTTCTCTCCTCTTATTCAATACTTTATTCCACTTATTCCTTAATACTTTGAAATCTGGTTTCTTTCTCCTTCATATAATCTAGAGGTTATCCTACTGACACTATTCATAATCATTTCTAATGGGGTTATGTCAAACCACCAACTAGATAAAAAAGGTTAATTATGTTAGAGCATAAACTTAAGTAGAGCTGTTATTCTGAGAAAAATATTTTAATTGGGTAGTTATAATGGGTTGAGTAATGCTCCCTCAAAATCCAGGTCTACCCAGACCCTCAGAATGTGACTTTATTTGGGATTTGGGTCTTTGTAGAGGTAAGATGACATCATATAAGATTAGGGTAGACCCTAAATACAAAGAACACATGACCATGGAGATACAGATAGGAATGTGATGTAAAAATGGAAACAAATTGGAGTGACACTTCTGGCAAGTCAAGAAATGCCAATCATGCCTGCAAGAATAAGTAGCTAGGAAAGGGTCATGGGGTGATTTTTCCCTCAGAGTCTCCAGAAGGAACCAACACTGCCTACACCTTCATTTTGAACTGCTCACCACCAGATATGTGAGAGAATATATTTCTGTTGTGTAAAGCCACCCTTTTCCTGGTAATGTATTATGAATGCCCTATTAAAAAACATGGTAGTTTAAAGTTATTTTTCCATAGAAAACACAAAAGATATATGTGAGTGGAAAATAATTTCCTTTTTTCTTACAAATTTAATAAGAGAATAAGATGAAATATTATCACAATACCACCATCTTTTCACCCCTACACCCAGGCCCAAATAGTTTGTTTTCCTCTGTTACAGTGATATTTTGGTGGGAAAATTAAGAAATAACTATTCTTGGAAAATTTCAAAATCATTGCTAGCTGTTACATTCAAAAGCCTCTTGATTTTTGACATCCTTAAAACTACAGAGCAATTTATTAAAACCATAAATTTTCTTTTTTTGTCCTCTCTGACATTGAATCACCTACTTCCACTTCTTGCCCTTCTCTGTCTGTATACAGGATCTTATTTTTTATTCTGAGCATTCTACACATGGCATTATTTTATGAGTTTATCTTTGTTTTATTATACACCGCTTCTCATTTATGTCCAAGTTAATCCCAAATTAACATTTCAACAAATCACTTCAATCCTCTTCAAGTCATCTCTGGCAAGTCAAGAAATGCCAATCATGCCTGCAAGATCCAGATCACCCTGGATATATAAGCAGTTGAAAACTGGTTGTTGTCACAGCTTATATATCCAGGGTGGAAGCTGGCTGTTGTAAAGGGGAGAGAGCTGTTTCCAGAAGGCAGAGAGAGCAAAAAAGCAATATAGCTGTAAAAGATAGGTTGTGAAACAGGAAGGTGACCTTTTATAAAATGTTCTGCAGAGGGAATCTTGAAGGGACAAATTTCTCATTCGTGTCCATGTCTCACACTGAACTTTTTATCCAATCTTTCTTATATTTCTAACAAACTAAGTATTGGACTTCTCATTCCACTTATGGCACCCAAATTCTAAAGTCAATAGGCTCAAAGCCTTATATCCTTTATTACTATTTTCTCTTTCTTTCTCCTATAACAACAAAACAAATATAATAGTTAGTGATTACCTTCTTTATGGTAAAAACTGAGCTCGATGCTACTGCTTTAGCCATCATGGTCCCAGCAGGAAACACTGGGTACGTTCAAAATGAGTAATCAAAATAAAGCAGAGGAATATGCTTCGGGTTAAAGGAAATCAACAGGAGGAGCAGATCACCCTGGATATATAAGCAGTTGAAAACTGGTTGTTGTCACAGCTTATATATCCAGGGTGGAAGCTGGCTGTTGTAAAGGGGAGAGAGCTGTTTCCAGAAGGCAGAGAGAGCAAAAAAGCAATATAGCTGTAAAAGATAGGTTGTGAAACAGGAAGGTGACCTTTTATAAAATGTTCTGCAGAGGGAATCTTGAAGGGACAAATATCCCAAACTTACTCTCCTCACAGATATTCCAGCTCTTGTCACTTATAATATACCTCCTATTGGCTGAACCCAAACAAGAACAAAAATGAAAGGGTTTTCTTGAAGCATCCCAAAGCTTCTTGTGGTACAGAATCCAAGAATGAATGTATGGGACAATACATATTTTATTGTCAGATACCTCTAACTAGTATTTTTTAAAGTATGTACATAATTTTTGTCCGAGGTAAATATACCTTAAAAATACCTTTCTAATCTCTACCTTTTCTTTTCTACCATAACCTAAATCCTGAATCACTCCTCTCTAGGCTTCCTGTACTGCCATTTTTTTTTTAACCTCTCTTCATTCCAGTCCATTTTTAGATGATTGTTTAATTAACTATTGTATATAGCAATGACAACATAAACTTGTTTCCAAATCAAAAATATAGAGGGTTTTAACTTTAACTCCAAGGCATATCAAGAGACAAGAAGAAACACATGGTTTGGAAGCACAAGGCAGGCATCAGACTCAGATATGACACAGATGCCAGACTGATCAGCCAGGAAATTTAGCCTAACCATGACTAACATTTTAAGAGCTTTAATGTAAAAGTAGATATCACTGGCAATGTTAGCAGAGAGATGAAAAAAAATCTAAGAATAAAAAGAAATGCTAAAACAAATACACTGTAACTGTAAACAAAAACACTGTAAATGAAGAGTGTCTTTGCTGAGCCCATTAGTGCAGTCGACAAGACCAAAGTAAAAATCAGTGAGCTTCGAGATAGGCTAAAAGAAATTTCCCAAACTGAAATTCAAGGAGACAAAAGAATGTAAAACAAAACAAAACAAAACAGAGCCTCCAAAACTGTGGGACAGACTTCTGGGAAGAAGGTGGAATAGGAGAATCCTAAGCTCATCTATCTTATAGACATGCTTAGATAACAGCCACATAAATGTATCCAACCCAGAAAATGACCCAAAGACTTGCTGAACTTTCCACAGTTGACTGTAGAAAGGAGAACTTATTCAAAAAGAGTAGGAGGGATAGAGACATGTTTGGAAATCAAACTCCTGGGGGGGACTAACCACAAACAGGAGGGACAGGACAAACACAGAGAAGGGAGAGGAGTGGAGACCTCTCATCAGGCACCCAGACATGGAGGACCTGCACTGGAAGATGAGTCCCCATAACACTTGGCTTTGAAAACCAATGGGGCATAACTTCATGAGTTTTTACAACTCTCAGAGCTTAACTATCCATACCTTAAAAATCAGCAGGTTCAGTTGAGAGAGCTGGAAAGAAAGAGGTTGAGTCCCCACCCTTAAAGAGACAGCATAACAAAAAACCCCACTGAGATACAGCATAAAAACAGCAGTTTGAAAACTACCTGGGGTATAACAGCCTGAGGGAGATTTATTTACTAGTATAAATACTCCTTATTTACTAATCTCAGAGTATATGCTAGAGGTGCAGAAGTCTTCAGGAGACTTCTCTAAGAACAAAAGAGTTGGCAGGCACAATCTCTCTCTCCCCTTCTAGTCTAAATAGCATGATGCCTGCAGGAAACAGCACGAACACTTTCCATCTAGCTTGCTAGCACCATGAACCCCACCTCTATGTTCTTCTGCAGCTATGCCCCATCCAGTTGGCCCCATATGCTAGGAGTCCCTCTAAAACAGCTCCTGCCATGTCTCATCTTGCAAGCTGTCCTTCTAGTCACTTCAAAGTGACTCCTGACCTTAGGAGAAGTGAAGATAATCACATACCAGTGCATTCAGAAGCCAAAGCTTATAAATGATGGTACAGAGAAGGTGTTCTGCAACAAGTGTCTCTGCAGCCACAGCAGGCAACTGGACTAATTGCCAGCCCTGCCCCCAACAAAGTCATTTCAGAGGAAAAGAAAGCATGTTGCAGGTCTGTGTTACTGCAGTCTCAACAGCTGGCCTGGGAGCAGATATTTGATTTGCCTGCAGGCCTCTCAGGAAACAAAATGAGAATGTCCTGCAGTTCAATGTGACTATAGCACCCAGCAAACAGCATCTGGTCTGATTGCTAATACTGCCCAACTCCAAGTCTATGTTTGGCCTCTTTACAGCAAATCTAGCCCACAGCAGGCACAGTGGGACATTGCATCCAACTGGACTGAATACAAACAAGGCTCAGCCATAACAGTAGGGTGTATACAACCCACATAGGAAACACCCCTGAAGTACCTGGTTCTGCTGACTAGGGGACATTGCACTACTGGGCAGCACAGGAGCTCTTCTACATAAGGTCACTAATTTTTAAGATCAGGAGATCTTGATTTTCCTAATACACAGAAACAATCACAGAGTTAGATAAAATAGGAGACAGAGGAATACATCCCTCAAATGAAAGAACAGAATGAATCTACAACAGAAGAGTTTAATACAACAGAGATAAGCAATATATGTGATGAAGAATTTAAAGATACTTCCATAAATACACTAGAGGGAATCTGGGCATATTAGAGGAACCAGAAGAATGCATCAATGAGCTGGAAGACGGAGCACTGGAAAGCAACCAAGCTGAAAAACAAAAAGAAAAAAAGTGAAAATAGGTCAAGGGAACTCAGTGACATCAAGTATAATGCATTCACATTATATGGATCCCAGAAAGAGAAAGAAGAGAAGGGAGGGCAGAAAACTCATTTGAAGAAATAATAACTGAAAAGTTCCCAAATCTGTGGAAGGAAACAAACATCCAGATCCAGCAGGCATAGAGAGCCCTGCACTAAAATAAAATAAAATAAAATAAAATAAAATAAAATAAATCCAAGGAGGCCCACACCAAGACACATAATAATTAAAATGGCAAAAAGTAGTAATAAAAAGAAGTTTTAAAGGCAGCAAGAGAAAACAATTACATACCAGGGAAATTCAAAGGCTATGTGATGATTTTTCAATGGAAAGTTTATAAGCCAGAAAAGAATGGAATAATATATTCAGAATGCTAAAAGGAAAAAACATGCAACCAAGAACACTCTACCCAGAAATACTGTTTATAATAGGAGTGATTAAGAGATTCTCAGACAAACAAAAATTAAAGAAATTTATCACCATTAAACCAGGCTTACAACAAAGGTTAAAATGGATTCTTTGAGTGGAAAGAAAAGGCCATAATCAGAGGTAAGAACATCATGAAAGAAATAGACTTTAGAGGTAAATACAAACACAATAAAAGTAGTAAATCAATCGTTCTTTAAACCAATACAGAGCTTACAGCACAAAAGCACTTAATCAATTATAAAAATCTGTCAAAAGAGTCACAAAATAAAAGGATGCAAAATGTGACATCATTTTATATATATATATATATATATATATATATATATAAAAACCACACACACAATAACATATTATATATATATATATATATATATATATATATATAAAAAAACTTGGGGGGGAAGGAATAAAATTTAGTGCTTTTAGAATGAGGTCAAACCTAAGCAACCATCTACTTACTATAGACTGCTATATACATAAGATGCTATATATGAGCCTAGTGGTAACTACGAATTAAAATCTGATCTAGATATGCAAGAAATAAAAAGAAAGGAATCTAAGCATACCATTAAAGGGAGCCATCAAACCATAAGTGAAGAGAATAAGAGAAGAAAAGAACAGAGAGGAAGTACAAAAACAACTTTCAAACATCTAAAAACCTGGCAATGAGTACGTACATATCAATATTTTGAATGCAAATTGAATGCTCTAATCAGTTACAGAAGGTAACTGAATGGATAAAAAAAATCAAGACCTGGGGTACCTGGGTGGCTCAGTGGGTTAAGCTTCTGCCTTCAGCTCAGGTCATGATCTCAGGGTCCTGGGATTGAGTCCTGCATTGGGCTTTCTGCTTGGCAGGGAGCCTACTTCTCCCCCTCTCACTGCCTGCCTCTCTGCCTACTTGTGATCTCTCTCTGTCAAATAAATAAATAAATAAAGTCTTAAAACAAACAAATAAACACAAGACCCATCTATATCCTGCCTGCAAGAAACTCATGTGAAACACTTGGGTATTGAAACTGAAGAGAGAGAAAGACATTTACCATGCAAATGGAAGTGAAAAGAAAGAAGTCGTAGTGATATTTATACCAAACAAAATAGGCACTAAAACTAAGACCATAACAAGATACAAAGAAACACACTACATTTTGATGAAGGAAACAATCCAACAAGAGGATATAACAATTGCAAATATCTATGCACTCAATATGGGAGCACACAGATACATCAAGCAACTAGTAATAAGAAAGTAATCTTACTGTTGTAAGGAATACAGTAACAGTAGGTAACTTTAACATTCTACTTGCAACCTTACATCAATGGATGGATCAACCACACACACACACACACACACACACACACACACTGACACACACACAGTCAACAAGGAAACACTGGCTTTGAATGATACATTGGACCAGATGGATCTAACATTTATTCAGAACATTTTATGCAAAAACTATAAAATACACATGTTTTTTCAAGTGCACATGGAACATTCTCCACAACAGATCACATGTTACACCACAAACAATTCTCAAATTTAAAACGATCAAAATCACATGCGTTTTTTATGACCACAACCAGAAATCAACCACGTGAAAAAATCTGGAAAGAACACAGATACCTGGAAACTAAATAACATACTATTAAACAACAAATGGGTCAATCAAGATACCAAAATATTCATAGAGACAAAGAAAATGAAAACATAACTGTCCAAAATCTTTGCAGCAAGAGTTTTCTAATAATGAAAATTATAGCAATACAGGCCCTATCTACAGAGGAAACATTTCAAATAAACAACCTAACGTTCACCTAGGGAAGCTAGAAAAGGAATAACAAATAAAGTCCAAGATCACTAGAAGGTAGGGAAATAATAAAGATTAGAGGAGAATAGAGATAGAGAATTTTTTTAAAAAGCAATCAAATAAGAAAAAGAAAAAAAAAAACAGAACAGACCAATGAAATCAGACCAATGAAATCAGGAGCTAGTTCTTTGAAAAGATCAACAAAATTGATAATCCTTTAGCCAAATCTACCCCTCCTCCCAAAAAGAGCAAAGATTCAAATAGAATCAGAAATAAAAGAGAAATAACAACCAACACCACAGAAATGCAAAGGTTTATAATATGAAAATTATATGCCAACAAACTAATCAACCTAAAAGAAGAATTTACGCAACTCAACAGTAATATAATCAAATAATCCAATTAAAAGTGGGCAGAAGACATGAATGGACATTTTCCCAAAGAAGATATACATATAGGCAGATAGGCAACAGATACATGAAAAGATGTTCATCACTAATAATCAGGAAAGTGCAAATCAAAACCACAATGAGATATTAGGTTCTACCCATCAGAATGGCTAAAAATCAACAATACAAGGCATAACAAGTGTTGGTGAGGGTGGGGACAAAGGAACCCTCAAACACTGTTCACGGGAATGTCTGGACTTTAAATGCAATCATATGCAACCTTACAAAATAGGTGAACAGGTAGAACTGACACAGACAAAAGAGAAGTCATTGCCCCTATGGCCGAGACTGAAATGATAAAACCATAATTCAAAGAAGACTGGCCCAGCCAAAACTGGAACAGACAGGGAACAGATTCCCCTCTCTAGCCTCTAGGACTTTCTTTATAGTCCTGCTGGCACCTTGATTTTTAGATCAGTAAGAAAAACTGATTTGGGGAAATTTTAGACTCTACAGAGTGAGAGAATTTTTTAAAAAAATTTTTTCAATCCACCAAATTTATGGTAATTTTTATAGCAGGCACAGAAAACTAATATTTTATTCAAACTAAAAAAAGCCAAAGGCAATGAGAAAACCACAGCAGAATATGAGAAAAAAATAAAAATAAACAAAATTAAATCCAGTGAACTGAAAATATTTAAAACATGGTAAACATTAATCTACCTATATCAATAATCACTGAAATAATAATGGCCTAAATATCTCAATTATCAGAGTAGATAACAAAACATAATCAAACTGCATACACTATACAAGAAAGCCATTTTAAAGACACAAAAGAATGGAGAAAGATATAACATGCTAATGTGAGCAAATCAACCTGAGTTCACTCCTTGGTGAATCACAGAAACCACATCAGGTGAGCTGTCACACAAAGAAAACTATTTACAGCAAATAAAGAGATCATGGGGACCAGCTTCCAAAGCCATGACTCCCTGAGATAGGGTGCGTTGGGATCCTTTTGTTTAGGATTAAGACAAGTATTTAGATAGGTATTTCTTGTCATGATCTGTAGCAGCGGACATAAGATCACATGTGTACCTTAAAGAAATATGCTTATACAATCACGGTCTATTATGCAGATGAGGGTGAGTCTCCTTGAGTGGAGATTTTAGTATTACAATGAGGTAAAGGTAACTAGATCATTCCAAGGGTTAACTCCGTGGCCCATCTGTACAGGCACAACTTGGAAATTTAGCTCAAAGGGTCTGGGTGGCCTGGACCATGAGGAAGTCTTGTCCATGTAGTCTCTATCGCCTGAGAGATGGTTTTGGGTTGCACTTCCCTGAATTCAGAGGTAAATTGAAAAGAGTTTAGGGAAAAATGAAAGACAAAGTTTAGTGAGTATAAGCAGGTGAACAGTAAAGGTCAGGTCTTGGCATCTAACAGATGACACGAAGAGTAGCCAAGAATGTTGGAGTAGCTATATTAATTTCAGACAAAGCAGATTTCAGAACACAGAGTTTGGTAAGTTTTCAAGGACATTTCATAGTGATAAAGGAGTAAATTATCTAAGAAGACCTAACAATCCTAGACATGTTTGCACCCAAAAACAGATCAAAATGCATGAGGCATAAACCTGGCCCTCAACAGATTGAGCAAAGTTCTCCATTACTTAAGCATGGCTGCTAATAGTGACTTCCTTCCAAAAAGTACAGTGTGGAAAGATAGGGGGCAAGGATATTTTATAGTGGAGAAACCTATAAGCACTACCTCAGCCCCTAGATAAAAGTTAGCATCAATAGTGATAAATATGTTGATAATTTCTACAAACTGTTGATAGTATGATGTAAGGAGAACCCTTTACCTCTGTATTCTTCCCCCACAAAACACATAACCTCTGCCTAATTGTGTGAGCAAAGTACCAGGCAAATCTCAAGTGACCATCTTTCTATAAAATAGCTGACCACCAGTATACTCCTCAAAATTCTGAAAGTCTTCGAAAACTAGAAAAGTCTGAAAAACGGTCAGAGCCTACAAGAGAAAATGGAGACATGAAAACTAAATGTATTTTAGTATTCCAGATGAGATTTTGGTACAGTAAAAAACATCAGACAAAACTAAGATTTTTTTTTTAAAGATTTTATTTATTTATTTGAGAGAGAAAGAGAGATCATGAGTAAGCAGAGAATGAGGAGGAAGCAGGCTCCCTGCAAGGAGCCTGATGTGCGGCTCAATCTCAGGACCCTGAGATCATGACCTGAGCCAAAGGCAGCAGCTTAATCCACTGAGCCACACAGGCGCCTCCAAAACTAAAAGTTTTTAAAAGAGGTACAGGTTTTAGTTAATAATATGTTGATATTACTCGTTAATTTTAACAAATATAGCATACCCATGGAAGATTTTTTTTTTAAGATTTTTATTTATTTATTTGACACACACACACAGAGAAAGCATAAGTAGGGGCAACAGCAGGCTGAGGGAGAGAGAGAAACAGGCTCCCAGTTGAGCAGAGAGCACGATTTAAGGCTCGATCCCCAAACCCTGGGATCATGACCTGAGCTGAAAGCAGAAACTTAACCAACTGAGCCACCCAGGCGCCCCTCATGGAAGATTTTAATAGTGGCATCTCTGTGGAGAGTATACTGGAATTCTATATTATCTTTATAATTTCATTTAAATTAAAAATTCTAGCATAAAGTTTATGTAAAAGAGTTTTCCAGGAAAATATGTATATACAATGCCTCATCTGCATTTATAGAAATCTGTATAAAATTTTTAGTTACACATTTTACAACTTCTAAACTAAATTTTCTCGCCCTTTTAAACCTAACACATTCTTTCCATAATAAACTTAAAATACTCAGAACAGTGAAAACTGTTTTTTGGTTTTTTTTTTTTTTTTAAGACAAAATAGACAAATCTTTAGCAAGATGCACCAAGAAAAAAAGGACTCAAAGTCAGGAATCAAAGAGGAGACATTACAACTGATATCACCATAGAAATGCAAAGGAGGGGCACCTGGGTGGTTCAATCTGCTAAGCAGGTGGCTCAGTCTGTTAAGGGGCTGCCGTGGGCTCAGGGCATGTTGTCAGTCACATTGGGCTCCCTGCTTGGCCAAGAGCCTGCTTCTTCCTCTCCCTCTTCCTGCTGCTCTGCCTACTTGTGCTTTCTCTATCTCTTTCAAATAAATAAATAAATAATCTTTAAAAAAATGCAAAGGATAAGAGATCACTAATTGGAAACCTGGAAGAAATGGTAAATTCCTGGAACTATGCAACCTACCATAATCGAAGCATGAAGAGATAGGAAATATTGACAGACCAATTACTAGTAAGAAAATTTGATCAGTAATTAAAAACCTGCCAAAAACAAGTCTGGGACCAGATGAACTTATGGTTGAGTACTATCATAACTTTACAGAAGAATCAGTACCAGTCCTTAAATTAAACAAAAATATTGAAAAGTAAGGAACAAGTCCAAATCCATTTTATAAAACAGCATTACCTTAATACCAAATAGACAAGGGCCCTATAAGAAAATTACAGACCAATATCCCTGATGAACACAGATGCAAAAATCCTCAACCAAATATTAGCAAACGGAATTCAATAGTACATTTTAAAAATCATATGTCATCATCAAGTGAGATTTATTCCAGGGACATAAGAATGGTCAGACATCCATAAAATAAGCATGATATATGGCATTAACAATTGAAAGATAAAAATCATAATTTTAATAGACACAGGAAAAAATACTTGAAAAATTCAAGTCCTTTCATGATAAAAACTAACAAATATGGTTAGAAGGAACATAATAAAGGCCATATATGACAAGCCCACACACCGCTAACATCATACTCAACAGTGAAAAGCTGAAAGCTTTTCAGAAACAAGACAAGGATGCCATTCTTTTTCAACATAGTACTGGAGTTCCTAGCCAGAGTAATTAAACAAGAAAAGAAATATGAGGCCTCCAAATCAGAGGGAAGAATAAAACTGCCTCTCTTTGCAGATGGCCTGATATTTTATCACCAAAAAGCTGTCAGAATAAATGAATTCAGTGAAGTTGCAGGATATAAAAATCAACATCAAGAATCAGTTGCATTCTTATACACAAACAATCAGAAAGAGAAATTAAGGAAACAATTTCATTTCATTTATAATAACATTAAAAAAACCCTTAGAAATAAATTTAACCAGAAGTGAAAAATCTATCTAGGCTCACCATGGAAATACTGTGGGTTCAATTCCAGATTACCACATTAAAGCAAATATCACCATAAAGGGAGTCAAATTATTACTTTTTTTGTTTCCCAGTGACAATAAAAGTTATACTCTAGTCTATTAAGTGAGCAATAGCAATATGTCTAAAACAATGTATATGCCTTTAAAAAATACTTTATTGTTTTAAAAAGGTGCTAATCACTATCTGAGCTCCCAGCCAGTCATATAATTTTTGCTGGTGGTGGGTCTTGCCATGATGTTGACAGTTTCCAACTGATCAGGGTTTCAACTGCTGAAGATTGGGGTAGCTGTGGCAATTAAAAAATAAAATAGGGCACCTGGGTGGCTCAGTGGGTTAAACCTCTGCTTTGGCTCACAGCATGATCCCGGGATCCTGGGATCGAGTCCCGCATCGGGTTCTCTGCTCGGCGGGGGGCCTGCTTCTCTCTCTCTCTCTCTCTCTTTCTCTCTCTCTCTGCCTCTCTGCCTACTTGTGATTTTTCTCTGTCAAATAAATAAACAAAATCTTTAAAATAATAATAAATAAATAAATAAATAAAACAGTGAAGGACTCTTCCTTTCATGAAGTATTTCTCTGTAAAATTACCTGCTCTTTGATAGCATTTCACCCATAGTAAAACTTCTTTCAAAATGGGAATCAATCCCTGATACTGCTTTTCAACTAAGTTTATGTAGCATTCTAAATCTTTTGTTATCATTTCAACAATCTTCACAGAATCTACTCCCGGTGAAGATATTATCTGAAGAAACCACTTTTTTTGCTCAAATATAAGAAGCTTCTCCTCATCTGCTCAAGTTTTATCATGAGATTGCTGCAATCCAGTCACATCTTCAGGCTCCACTGCTAAGTCTAGTCTTCTTGATATTTCTATCACATCTGCAGTTACTTCCTCCACTAGAACCCCTCAAAGTCATCCATAAGCATTAGAATCAACTCCTTCCAAACTTCTGTGAATGTTGATATATTGGCCTCTTCTCATGAATTATAAATGTTCTTAATGGCATCTAGAATGGTGAATTCTTTCCAGAAGGTTTTCCATTGACTTTGCCCAGTTCCATCAGAGGAATTACTATCAATGGCAGTTACAGCCTTACAAATGCATAATAATAATAAGACTTCCAAGTCAAAATTTCTCCTTGATCTAAGGACTGAAGAATGGATATTGTGTTAGCAGGCATGAAAACAACATTAATTTGTTGTACATCCCACCAGGGCTCTTAAATGACCAAGTCCACTGTCAATGAACAGTAATATTTTGAAAGAAAAGTTTGGGGATTTTTTTGTTTTGTTTTGTTTAGCTTTGCTTTGTTTTTGGTGATCATTAGATTTCAATAGTGGCTTGAAATATCCAGGAAACCATGTAGTAGACAGATGTGCTGTTATGCAGTTTTTTTGTTCCATTTACAGAGTACGGGGAGAGTAGGTATAGCATAATTATTAAGGGTCTTACTACAATTTTCAGAATGGTGAATGAGCACTGGATTTAACTTCAAATCCCCAGCGGCATTAGTCCCTAACAGGAATATTAGTCTGTCCTCTGAAGCTCTGAAGCCACACATTGTCTTGTTCTCTCTAGCTATGAAAGTCCTAAAGAGCATCGTCTTCCAATATTAGTTGTTTCATCTACATTGAAAAACTATTGTTTAGTGTATCAAACTTTATTAACTATCTTGGGTGGATCTTCTGGCTAACTTGCTGTAGATTCTAAATCAGTATTTCCTTCACCTTGCACTTGATGTTCTGAAGACAGCTTTTTCCCTTAAACCTCAGGAACCAACCTCCACTGGCTTCAAACTTGACATCTGCAGCTTCCTCACCTCTCCAACCTTCACAGAACTGAAGAGAGGGAGGGACTTGCTCTGGATTAGGCTTTGGATTTAAGGAATGTTGTAGTGAGTTTGACCTTATATTCAGACCACTAAATTTTTCTCCCTATCAGGAGGGTGATTTCACTTTCTTATCATTCATGTGTTCGCTAGACTAACAATTTTAATCTCCTTTGAGAACACTTCCTTTGGATTCACAACTTGGCTAAACGTTTGGCACAAGAGGCCTAGATTTTGCCCTATCTCAGCTTTCCACATGTCTTCCTCACTAAGCTTAATAACTTCTGAATTTTAATTGAAAGACATGTGAACTCTTCTTTACACCTGAACATTTAGAGGTCATTGTAAGGTTATTAACTGGTCTAATTTCAACATTGCTGTGTCTCAGAGTACAGGGATGATGAAGAAGAGGGAGAGAGATGGAAAATAGCTAGCCAATGGAACAGTCAAGATACACACAACATTTATTAAATTTGCCATCTTATAGAGCAGGATATATGGCCTCTCAAAACAATATTAACATCAAAGATCAGTGATCCAAGATCACCATGAAAATTATAGTAAAAAGTTTTGAATATTGTGAGAATTACCAAAATGTGAGAAAGATAGGAAGTGAGCAAATGCTTTTGGAAACAAAAATTGTGCCAACAGATTAATTCAATACAGGGTTGCCACAAACCTTTGATATACAAAAACAAAGCAATGCAACAATAAAACAGATACACCTATACACTGAATCCTATAAGATATTGATGGAAGAAATTGAAGAGGCATAAATAAATGGGAAGATATTCATTCCATGTGTATGGATTGGAAGAATATTGTTAAAATGTCCCAGCTCTCAAAAGCAATCTGTAGATTCAGTGCAATCCCTATCAAAATTCCAATGGCACTTTGCATTAGAAAACAAAAATGAAACCAAAAAACTTGTATGGAACCACAAAAAACCTGGAATAGTCAAAACAATCTTGAAAAAGGAAACAAAGCTGGAGGCATCACCTTTCTTGATTTCAAGCTATATTACAAAGTTACAGTAATCAAAACACTATGCTACTGGTATAAAAACAGACAAAGATATCAATGGGTTAAGTAAGTCCCAAGTAAGCTAATGCATATATATAGTAAACTAATTTTTAACAAAAGGCCCAAGAATACAGAATTGGGAAAGAATCATCTCTTTAATAAATGGTACTGGGAATGCTGGATAGTCATGTGCAAAAGAATGAAGCTGGACTCCTAACTTACACCATACAAAAAGTTCAACTCAAAATGGATTATAAATATTTAAATTTAAGACCTGAGATCTTAAGAGTCCTAGAAGAAAACAAGTGAATTCCTTGGCAAATATTAGTCATGTTTGGTTTTTGTTGTTGTTGTTGTTGTTTTCGTGTTTGTTTGTTTGTTTTTTATATACCAAAAGCAAAAACAACAAAAGAAAAAGAAACAATTGGGTACACATCACTCTAAAAAGCTTCTGTACAGCAAAGGAAAACTCAACCAAATGACAAAGCAACCTATTCAATGGGAGGAAACATTTGTGAACTACATATTCAATAAGAGGTTAATATCTAAAATAGACAAGAAATTCATACAATGCAATAGCAAAAACAACCTAATTAAACATGAGCAATGGACATCAGTAGAAATTTTTTCTGAAGACAACATGCAAATGACGGACAGGTACATGAAAATGTCACTCGTCATCAGGGAAATGCAAGTCAAAACTGCAATGAGATATACCTTTAGATATGTTAATGGATATTATAAAAAAGATAAAAAATGAAAATATTGGTGAGAGTGTGGAGAAAAGAGAATGCTCGTATACCGTTGGGGGTCTGGATATAAACTCTTGCAGTTACTATGGATATAAGTTTTGAGGCTCCTGAAATTAATATTAATAACCATATGATCCAGCAATTCCACTTCTGGGCACACCTTAAAGAAACAAAACCATTATCTGACTTCCATACTCATTCCAGCATTATTCACATTGCAAGCAACTTAAGCATCTGTCAACAGATGAATAGATCAAGAAAAAAGTGATATATACATATAAGTTTAAATTACACACACATTACTGAATATTATTTGGCCTTAAGAAAGAAAATCTGTCATTTGCAATAACAGGGATGAGTCTGGAGGACATTATGCTAAGTGAAATAAGTCAGACCAAGAAAGAAATACTACACCATATAATTTATATATAGTCTAAAACAAATTAAACTCATAGAAACCAAACTTGTAGAAATTTGGTTGCCAGGAGCTGGTGGTTTGGGAGAAATAGGAATAGGTTGGTAAAAGGGTATAAACTTTCAATTATAAGGTGAGGAAGTTCTAAGAATCTAATGTAAAACATGGTGATTATAGTTGATAATACTGTATATCTGAAATATGCTAAGAGTAGAACTTAAATATTTTCACCAAAAAAAAAAAAGTAAATACATGAGATGATGGATGTGTTAATTAACTTCATGAGAGAAAATCTTTCAGTGTATATATAGATCAAATCATCACATTGTATACTTTAAGTATCTCACAATTTTGTCAATTTTATAATCAGTGAAGCTGGGGAAAAAAACAGCTGAAATATAGATCCTGTATGTAACTGCATCAAGCCTACACTAGAGAATATTGAAATAAATTATGTCTTCATTCTTTGTTATCCCCTATATATCCTTGAAAAGGTACATGAAACAAAAAGAAGGAAAACATACAAATAATCTTTTTTTTCCTATATTTAGCTCTACTTCACTTAACCTTATTTCACTGAAGATGTTTATTTTCACAAACACATAAAGATGTAAACAAAGAATTTAATGTCTAATTCTTTTTACAATAGAGTATAGTGGCTGAAGTCAAATGCACAATGATTTTAGAGAGGTAGACAGCTAAGAACTAAGCCAACTACAGTTCATCTTTTAAAGGAAGTACTTCTACTTCACTGTTGATCATGACTATGTAACAGATTAGAAGGTAAATCATAAAGAGTATTTGTAAGACTCTGTAGTGCATTTGTTAAGGAGACATGGAAATACAAAAACAGACCTATACTGATATCATTCACTATAAAGCTGGCATTCCATCAAGTGGTTAATTATATTAAAATAAACATTTGGGTGATTAAGATTTCTACTTGTTTTTATTACTGTGATGACACCCAAGGAATATAACCCCCTTTATAATATGGAATCTGTATTTATGTTACAATTGATGACCTACTATTTTCCCATGAAAGAAATTTATAAAATTGAATTTTTTAATGGTCACTTCAAATCATATGTTCAGCTATGTCAGTTGTAAGACATGAAGTGCACTCAGAGCATTATCCATAAATTATGTAATTGTAATAAAATATAAAGTATATTGTGAATGACCATTTTATATGTTATAAGAAATTAAAAGGAAACATTATAGCTTTACAATATATAAAAACTGTGAAAAATTGCAGAAATATCATGATTATACTACTGTATAATATATTCCTTAAAAAAAGACAAAGTGTATGCAGAAGTACAGGTGATTGTGCTAGATTGTTGGAAATACTTTCTTTTCTACCCTCACAAATAATTTCCAGATGACCTAAATATGTTTATATTACTTTGTAGAAAATACATTTTTATTATTTATAAGTATTTTGGTGGCATTCACATTACTCCAAAATCTTCATTTTGATATTTAAATTAGAAAACACCTCACATACATACATCCATAATGAAGTCAAATATAAATGTGGCATTCCATTTGCTTTGCTAATATTTCCCATAAAAGCAGAATGGAAGGAATTTCTAAAATCCCTTTTGCTTTAAACTAAATCCATATATTCTTCTAAAGTCAGGATTTATTCTGAACTAATTACTGATTTGGAAAAAAAAGTCTCCTTAATTTATAATATGCTTTTATGTGCTGAGATTTTTAGTGATATATTTATGTATGTTATTTTGTATCTTATATCAAAAAGATACAAAAATATCTAAAGCATGCTGAAATAAATGACAAAGACTCAAGTAAGTAGCCACATTTTTCCAGTCCTAAATATTATCCCTGGTATGTATTAGTGATATAAGTGAAAATAAAGGGTAGTGTGATATGGTTATTTATATTCAAAGTTATACATTTTTTGTTGTATCACAAATATCAAAGAAGCATCATATCTACTAGAAACTCATAATTAAGATAAACACATTAACATCTTCTGAATTACATCTTCTAGGCCAAGCCAAGAATATTGAATACCACCTATGTAAATATACATTTTAGATGGTATAGGAGAAATTTAAGAAATAATTTAAGAAGATAAAGTATTAAAAAGATAAGTCTTGTGGAGAAATGTGTAGCTAATGCATATATATAGGGACAATGACTGCTCTGTAGTGCTAAAGTAAAAGATATCCTTGTATTTTCTGCATTTGTGAAACCCGTAATATATAAGATAGATAATATTGAAAAGTATTTGCAATACTTACATCTAGAAGACTTTGTTGTGAATTGAAAATTGGGGTAAGAAAGAGGGAGAAATCGAAGATGATATCAAAGTTTCAGATAGACATTGAAGTTTTCCTCTGAGTGGGGAAACTCAAGGAGGTCTGAATGAAGGGAGCAATGTTTGATTAGATTTACCTTGAGCTTTCTGGTGGGTATGGGTGTTGGGGGGATGCCTATGGAACATCCAAGAGGAGATATCAACTAGACAGGACATTTAAATAAGGAAAGCAGGGGCGCCTGGGTAGCTCAGTGGGTTAAGCCGCTACCTTTGGCTCCGGTCATGATCTCAGGATCCTGGGATTGAGTCCCGCATCGGGCTCTCTGCTCAGCAGGGAGCCTGCTTCCTCCTCGCTCTCTCTCTGCCTACTTGTGGTCTCTCTGTGTCAAAGAAATAAATAAAATCTTTAAATAAATAAATAAATAAATAAATAAATACATATGGAAAGCAGGCAAGTCCAGAGATCTGGTAATGAAAGAGGAGAGAGCTCCAGAGCATACCTTGCACTTTGTTTGCCTTTGGAGAATAAGACGTGGTGAAGGAGGAGTAAGTGAGAAGAGAGCAGTGGTTGGAAGTTTACCTTCTACAAAGTACTGAGAACATTTTATCAGAAAAATAAGAGTGACATGATTTAAGTGTGAGGCCGGCGATTATGAATTTAGAGCGATCTAGATCTGCCACTTTGTAAGTTTCTCCAGCCATGGTTGGCACTTCGAAGTCAAGAGCACAGCAAATAGATGGGAGGCTTTTTGCTAACAGGTGTATAAAGGGAAAATAAAGTATTTCAAGAATCATATTGATATCATGAACAATTACATCTTTGCTGTATAAAGAAGGGAGTGGATACATGGAAAGGTGTTTTACTGTGAGAAAATAGAGGGGTCATTGGAGAGGAGAGCTTTTGTTGTTGTTGTTGATGTTGTTTTAAATTTTATTTATGAGAGAGAGAGTGAGGGAGCACACACAAGCGGGGGAGGGGCAGAGGGAAAGGGAGACGAAGATTCCTCACTGAACAGGGAACCCTGTGAAGGGCTCCAGGATTCTGGAATCATGACCCGAGCCAAATGTAGATGATTATCCTACTGAACCACCCAGGTGCCCCAATAGGACAGCTTTTCTAAATCAAAGAATAACCCTGTGCAATTGTTAAACAAGGGAATTAGAAGAAGAGGTTGTGGTGACAGGTTAGGAACTTAAGTAAATTTGAAAATGAACAGGAGGGAATCAGGCAATTCACCAGGGAAGGAGAGACCTCCTAGGTGTGCATAGGAATATAAACTGTTGGTCTGATTAAAAAGGATGAGGGACACATTAGAATGGCTGGATGGAAAGGTGGATACTAACTTAAGCAGAGCTTATTTACAGTCTAAGAGGCAAACAGCAGCCAGTTTCTCAAGCATATATACGGTTTCTTTTTAAATACAGGCTGTTATCCACCTCTCCCTTTTACCCACTCTGTCAGGAGCTGGGGAACAGGTATTATTATGAAGGGGTAATGTGAGGACATTTCTTTGTAGTGATGGAAAATTCTGTACCCTGAATGTGGTGATTATTCATCAAATCTAGATATGATAAAGTTTCATAAAACCATACATCAAAAAATTTTGACAGCATTTTAAAACTGGTGAAATCCATATAAGAGCTACAATCAAGTAATAGTATTGTACCAATGTTAAATTCCTGTTTTTTTTTTATGATGTTACTACGTTTATGTAGGATGTTCTCATTGGGGACAGCTGCATGAAGGGTACCCAGGAAATTTCTCTACTATTTGTGCAACTTCCCATGAAGCTTAAATTATTTCAAAGAAAATGTAACCACAAAAAATTTTAATTTTAAATAAGAATAAATAAATATAGACTTATAGAAACACAATGTTAAAAACCTAACAGTATTAAAACTGACCTTGCTACTTGCAATGGAAGATGGAAATTTATGTAGAAATTCAAAATCAATGCCATAAAGAAGGGAAAATAATGCCAAACAATACAAAATAGAAAATAAAATAACTCCCCAAACATGTTTACAGGAAATAAAATAGGATTGTAAATGTTCAAATCCTCCAATTGTTGACATAACAATGTGAAAGGAACAATTGTGAAAATTAACCCGAATACCAATGATATAAGGCACAAATATGTCAGCTGTAGGAAATTTTTGCTGCATTCCTTCTTTGGTAGACCAGTAACGCAGATCCATAGTTGAGTTTTACAACTTCAAGAGAGGAAAAAAAAAGAAAATTAATCAAGTCTTCTCATGTATGTGGCGGATTTTCGGCAAGGGAAGAATAAGATTTATAGCAATTTTGGCTAAATGAATGTGAGTCTAAAAGTTAAAAGAACTAAAATGCAAAGGAAATGAAACTAAATAATTGGGATGAAAAGATGTCATGAATTGTAAATGAGATTTGCTTTGAGGAGCTGACTCACACATGCAAAGCTTTCTATGAAATCCTGGAATAAAATAGAACATAATTTCACTTATGAAGAAAGCCTTATTTTTTTGTCTAATGCCACTTGGATAATTATGAAAAGGACAGAGTAATTTCTACATACTTCTTTGAATTGTAAGACTTTGATATTAGAGCAAAAATTTGGTTTTGAAAATAATAATACATTTTAATTTTTTCTCTCTTTTATATTAAAGGTAAAGGCATGGGTTAAGGAGAATACCAGAAAAGAAATAAGTTGATTTATAATCTACATATCTAGAGAGAGGCAAGCTCTCATTTTCAAATAAAAATATTTCATTCTAAGCAGTTCTATCATTTATTCTAGAAAAGAGATCTATCAACTTTAATAGGTTCTGCAGGCACCCGACTGAATCCTTCATCATAGAGAATGGGAACATTTTTTTCGCTTCACCCTGTTCCAATTCCCCCAATCTTGTCCATGCACACATATTCACACCTATGTCAGTCTGGGTGTAAAAGGTAGGCGATATGCACAGACTCATAAGAGACCACATCAGAAAAGGCAACTAGGAAAACAAATGAAACTCTTAAAAGAAAAGGTTAAATGCCAATCTTGTTATTAGACAGACATGCTTTCATTAATCAAATCCCTTGTTAAGGGACCAGCTACCTCTTCAAATATTAACCCTTACATACATATAATGTACAAACATTCATTTACCACCATTACCCATCACTCTATATCAAAAACACAAGGTTTCCTTGTGAAATTTCAACTATTTTGTACTTGTGTATGGACATGTGAGTCTGGGGTTTGTGTATCTCCTATAAGGATAGTATACTGTCTTTGTACTCTCTTGAATAACTATTACTGGAATCTATGAGGGAAGATACAATATGAATAGAGACTGGTGTCCTTCCAGATAAGGAACAAAATGTGCCAGAAATACAGCAGTGGGTCTTTTCCTGATGTTCCTGAGGGAGCTAACATTTTTTAAAAAATAATTTTTAAATAAGCACTTACACAAAGTTCTATGAAATTGAATCATTAAAATGTGTCCACTCAAATTTGCTAATATCCCCAGAACTCTTCCTATGTCCACCTTCTTCTCATTCTGTCTTTGAATGTTAAGATCATAGAATTAAAACTCCCTACCATTAATATCAAAATATTTCAGAAAAAAAAGCATTAATATGTATCCTGTGTTTTCATTTGGCTTCCCTGTATAAAATCCCTTGCCGAGTGGCTTTCTTGCCTTTACTTGATTTACTTTCTATAGTGACCTTCTTTCAATAGCTCTAATAATTAGAAAACAAATTATCACTTTTACCAAAATGCACCTTTTAGAATACCCATGATTTGATGCCAGCCCTGTGTTCTGGAGCCACACAGAGTACATCCAGTCCTTCATCTGTAAAACAAACATATTTCTTCTTCTGTAATAGTGAAGTCACATAAACAGCAGTAAGGGGACACCTGGGTGGCTCCTGATGGATTCTCCTTCCCCTTCTGTCCCTTCCCCCTTGTGTGCTCATTCATAACTAACTAACCAACTAACTAATTAAATACTACTGGCTTTTGAGCTCCCATTATAAAGCAGGATATCTCCTATTCATTAAAAATTCTTACTCCATGTGTTTAGGGGTGGTCTTGACATAAGTGACATGGTTGTTTGTTCACCACCCTGCTCTAGAGGTTGTTGACTCTCGCCTTAGTTTGCCAAGTCTCTCACTGTTACTTTTCAGTGACAATGACTTCAAAATAACAAATAATATAATACTAATCATAGTAGTAGAAATAATAACAAATCTATATTATATATATTAAAAAAAATCTCTACCCTTTCAACATAAAGCTTTTCACTGGTGTAGGGATGTCATTTGGGACTATATAGACAAGACTTCAACAATGGTTTGTTAAAGTTGGTCTTCAAAAGTGATAATTATTAAAACTCTCTTCCTAGGAGCATCAGATATTTGTCCACTGCCCCAAAGACTGGCTAGGATTTGCCATGCCATTACATCTGGTTCATTACACATATTATTTCAGTTCTTCTCTCCTGGCAATCATACTTTTTTCTTCCTAATCATCTGAAACTCATGTGCACCAAGAAATACAAATTGCTGAGTATAAATCATCCAATCCTAATATCACACCAGGTTCACACAGACGAAATCTGAATCCCCATTAAGTACAAATTAGGCCATGTTTGATCTGGCGATAGAATATTTTCTCTTCTGCTGTCTAAATATGCTTCTTGTTTCTTCAAGTATCCCTTATGATCCTACTAAAACTTTTCTGGGTGTTATACTTTGTTTCATTATTTTGTTTCATATTGCCATTAAGATGTGATCAATAGGTTAGTTCTAGCTCATTGTCAAAGTATCAAAACATGATGTCACATACTGGATAAGAATGGGAGCTCTGGTGTCCAGCTCTCTGGGATAAACTCTTACTCAGTAAATTAGAATAGCCCTTAATGATATTTTTTTTGTTTTGGCATTTGGCACAAGCATACAAATTTGGACCCTTAACCCCATGAATTGCCCCACAGTTTTTCCCACACCTTTCTCTATCCCATTATCAGAAAAGGAACAAGGAACATGTGCGTATGTGTTGGCACCCCAGTCCCAACATCCAAGTTCTATGTCCTCAACTCATCTCCTAATTCAGCCAGGATGCAGCCACTCCCAGCCACCATCCAGGCTGGTGGGAGCATACGCTACAAGTACAGTCTACATTGCAGAAGAGGGATAAGTAATAGACTGGCTCAGACTTTAGCAGCATGTTAGGGATCATATGGAAAAGCAATTTTAGAGTCAGTAGTCTAAGGAGTATTGTCTTACCCACTGCAAGCCTAAAATGACCAAGGGCAGAGTAAACTCTTATTAAAAGTTAGTCTTGTTATTTTTACTCAGTTATTCAAATACATGACCACAACCTATTTTAGGGTTATGAAAAGCAAAAGAAAACAGAGCAGTAATTTTTACTACTTTGTTTTACTTCTATTTTTTTTTTTTAATTTCCCTCATCTTTCCTCACCACTTAGCACTTTAAGTCTTGAAGGTTACTAAACAAAACCAAAAAACCGTATGTCCTGGAGCCATTACATATTAAACTTGCTGATGTCAGCTGGATCTTAATCATCACTCAGCAGCATTTTTTTTTTTATTTCTATGCACAGTTAACTACATTATGTGTAGTACTGAGTCCATAATTTTAATGAAATCCCTTCCCCAAAGCTGTGTCCTAGTGCCACTGTCTGGTCTCTAAAGCCCTTTCATACAGGGTCTTAACCACTCCACTTCCCAGTCCTGTGTCTATAAACTTACCTGAAACTACCACTAATTTCTTCGTGCTTTATAGACTGCTTTCATGCTATTTGGCAATGTAATTCTCACCAATAGTGTTCTATGTCCTGGCTCTTTAGTCTCTTCCAAGATACTGCTCTCTGTAAATCCTCACACACTGTTCTTTTCTTCCTTCCCATGCCAACACTTAGATATATTAAACTCTCTTCGTTCAAGAAGAAAAACTCCTTAACTCTTCTAGCTATAATCCCATTACTTCTTTTAAATCCAAGTATCTTGGAATGTAGTTTGCACACTGCCTCAATATCCTTCTTCATATTTATTTTTGCCCTGGATTATCTGGTTTCTATTCCTTCTCATGCTGGTTTCTGTTCCTTCTCCATTTCAGGTCATCAGAGACTTTGTAATTGTTGTACTAATTCTTCTATTTCATTCTTTTATTAACCTGTCTACAGCATTTCACACATTCAATACTTTCTTTTATCTTCAACTTTCCCCTCCTTTGAATTTTGTGCCATGCCTTGATTCTAGCTTTTTTCTTACCCGTATAATTTCTTTCTTATATGCTGTCTCCCATCTGTATCTTGAATTATGGTAATGTCAATTATTTAGTCTATTTTCTATAAAAATTTTCTTCTTGAGTCATCTTTATAACCCTGTGGCCTCCAAAATACATATTGTTAGCTTATACCTTTGACTAAATTCCAAATACCAATATTCAACTGCTTTCTTACTATTGTTATTATTATTATTATTTTTACTATGTTAGCCCAGAAGTAACAAAAGTATCTCATAGGTCACATGGTGAAGACAAAATCACTAACATGCCGAATCAACTGTATCTTCTCTAAAAGTATTATGGACAATTTATCAGCCACTTGGATAGAATTTAGCAGTCAATGAGATTCAGTTTATCTATTTTTTTAAAATTCTATTTACTTATTTGACAGAGATCACAAGTAGGCAGAAAGGGAGGCAGGGGTGGAGGGGAGGGAGGTTCCCCGCTGAGCAGAGAGCCCAATGTGGGACTCGATCCCAGGAGCCTGGGGTCATGATGGGAGCTGAAGGCAGAGGCTTAACCCACTGAGCCACCCAGGCACCCCAATATATGTTTTTTTTTTTCTTGAGTGAATTTTGGTAAGCAAATAATTCTTAAATATGATACCAAAGCATGATACAAAAAATAATAAAGTGATAAATTGCAATTCATAAAAATATTAAGAACTTCTACTCTTCTTTTTTAAGGTTTTTATTTATTTGTCAGAGAGAAAGAGAGAGAGCACAAACATAACCATGCAGGGCAGCAGGCAGAGGGAGCAGCAGGTAGAGGGAGAAGCAGGCTCCCTGCTGAGTAAGGAACCTGATCGAGGGCTTGATCTCAGGGTCCTTCATCATGACCTGACCTGAGCCGAATGCAGCTGTTTAATCAACTGAGCCACCCAGATGTTCCAGAACTTCAGAACTGCTGTTCTTATAAAGACATAGTTATGGGGAGAGGGGACCTTCTCACATACCAGATTAAAATATTTGCCAGCCATATATCTTATGAAAGACTTATATCGAGAATAAAGTGCAGTAAAAAAAAAAAAATAGGTAATCAACTCAAATAACATAAAGACAGAGAATTTGAACAGACATTTCAAAGAAAATATCCAGATCATTAGTTGTTTTATAGATTCCTTGGGATTTTCTTAAGAAGTCATACCATTTTGGAAGAAAGTTAGTTTTACTTCTTGCCAATACTTTTGACTTTTACTTTTTATTGCCTTATTGCAATGGCTAGAATCCTACATAAAATTTTAAATATGAGAGGTGTGATCCTAATTCTTTACCTTATTCTTAATCTTTTGAATTTATGAATTTATTACTCACTTTTTGAGCAGTTTGTGAGATATTTTGAGATTGATTCAATCACTCTTTTTAGACTCCAATGATGATTTTCTAACTCTGATTTCTCCTATATTTACTAACTGGCATTCTGTTGTTAACAAATTTTATTTTATATTATTATGGGTTCAAAGATCTTATTTTACAGTGGCAAGAATTGAAACAAGTCACTGAAGTAATTATTACCAATATTGTAACAACTAGCATCACCTAGCTAATTGGAAACAACAAGAAAACAGTTTCACTTTTGCTGTATTCATGCAAAAATGATTAAAATAATTATGAGAAATAGTAGGCACACCATTTGAGGAACATTTTACAAAATAACTTGACCACACAATAGCAAGATGAAGAAAGACTAAGAAAAGATGAGGAACCCATGGGAAGTCTACCAAACATTTAAAGAAGAATTAATACATATTCTTCTGAAACTGTTCCAAAATAATAGAAATGGAAGGAAAACTTCCAAACTCACTATTTGATGCCAGCATTATCTTGCTCCCAAAATCAAATACCCTACTAAAAAGAGAATTACAGACCAATATCCCTGATGAACATGGATGCAAATATTTTCATCAAGATACTGTCAAATAGAATCCAACCATATAGTAAAAGGATTATTCACCATGACCAAGTGGGATTTATTCCTGGGCTACAGCAGTGGTTCAACATCGACAAATCAATGTGATATGCCACATAAATAAAAGGATAAGAGCCATATGATCCTCTCAATAGTTGCAGAAAAAGAATTTGACAAAATACAGCATATTTTCTTGATAAAAACCCTCCATCACGTGGGGATAGAAGGAACGTACTTCAATATCATGGAAGCATTATAAATAAGACCCACAGGGAATATCCTCAATGGGGAAAAACATGGGAACATGACAGGGATATCCACTCTCACCACTGCTGTTCAGCATAGTACTGGAGATTTTAGCCTCAATAATCGGTCAGCTAAAAGAAATCAAAAGCTTCCAAATCAGCAAAGAAGTCAAACTTTTGCTCTTTGCAGACAACATGATACTCTAGAAAAGCTAAAAGACCCAACACACACACATACAAAAATTGTTAGAAAAGATACAAGAATTCAGCAAAGTCATAGGATATAAAATTTATGCACAGAAGTTAATGGCATTTCTATACACTAACAATGAAACAGAAGAAAGAGAAATGAAGGAATTGATCCCATTTACAATTGCACCAAGAACAACTAAGATACTTAGATATAAACCTAACCAAAGAGGTAAAGAATCTGCACTCTGAAAACTATAGAACACTTATGAAAGAAATTATGGACCATACAAAGAAATGCAAAAATATTCCATGCTTATGGATTAGAAGAACAAGTATTGTTAAAATGTCTATGCTACCTAAAGCAATCTACACACTGAATGCAATCTCTGTAAAAATACCATCTGTATTTTTCCACAGAGCTGGGACAAACCATCCTAAAATTTGTATGGAACTTAAAAAGACCCCAAATACCAAAATAATGTTGAAAAAGAAAACCAAAGTTGAAGACATCACAATTCCAAATTTCAAGCTGCATTACAAAGGTGTAATCATCAAGACAGTCTGGTACTGGCACAAAAACAGACACATAGATTAATGGAACAGAAACCCATAAATGGACCCTCAACTCTATGGTTATGTAATCTTCAAAAAAGCAGGAAAGGATATCCAATGAGAAAAAAAAGACAGTCTTTTAAACAAATGATATTGGGAAAACTGGACAGGCACATGCAGAATGAAAATGGACCACTTTCTTACATCATACACAAAAATAAACTCAAAATGGGTAAAACACCTAAGTGTGAAGCAGGAATCCATCAAAATCCTAAAGAAAAACACAGGCAGTAACCTTTGTGATCTCAGCCACAACAGTTTCTTACTAGATACATCCCCAAAGACAAAGGAAACAAGAACAAAAAATGAACTATTAGGACTTCATCAGGATAAAAAGCAAAGGATACAATCAACAAAACTGAAAGGCAACCTATGGAATGGGGGAAGATATTTGCAAGTGACTTAATCAATTAAGGGCTAGTATCTAAAATTGATAAAGACCTTATCAAATTCAACACCCAAAAAACAAAAAAATAAATCTAGTCAAGAAATAGGCAGAAGACATGAACAGACATTTCTCCAAAGAAGACATGCAGATGGTTAACGGACATGAAGAAAAGGTTCAACATTGCACAACATCAGGAAAATACAAATCAAAACCACAATGAGATACCACCTCACACTCAGAATGTCTAAAATTAATTACTCAGGAAACAACAGATGTTGTCGAGGATGTGAAGAAAGGCGAACCCTCTTTACACTACTGGTGGGAAAACAAAGTGGTGCAGCCACTCTGGAAAACACTGTGGAAGTTCCTCAAAAGGTAAAAATAGAACTACTACAACCCAACAATTGTACTACTAGGTATCTAACCAAAGGATACAAATGTAGTGATCCAAAAGAGCACATGCACCCCAATGTTTATAGAAGCAATGCCCACAATAGCCAAAACAGACAATGATCCCAGACGTCCACCAATAGATGAATGGTTAAAAATGTGGTATGGAGCATCTGGGTGGCTCAGTCATTAAGCACCTGCCTTTGGCTCAGGTCATGATCCCAGAGTCCTGGGATCGAGCCCCACATCAGGCTCCCTGCTCAATGGGATGCCTGCTTCTCCCTTTCCACTATCCCTGTTTCTGTTCCCTCTCTCACTGTGTCTATCTCTGTCAAATACGTAAAATCTTTTAAATAAATAAATATGTGGTATGTGTGTTATATATATATTATATATATATTACTCAGCAAACAAAAACATATATGTGTATATATGTTATATGTATATATAAATATATGTTTATATAATATATATGTTTATATATAAATATATATATATAAATATGTTTTATATGTGTTTTTATAAAAAATATATATGTATATATGTTATATGTATATGTGTGTGTGTGTATATATATATATATATATATATATATAGTACTCAGCGAACAAAAACAATGAAATAAATGAAATGTTGTCATTTGCAAGGACATGGAGGAACTAAAGGGAAATATGACAAGTGAAATAGGTCAGAAAAAGACATAACGTATGTATTCATTCATACGTGGAATTTAAGAACCAAAACACATGAACATAGGGGAAGGGAAGGAAAAAGAAGATAAAATAGAGAGAGAGTTAAACCATAATTAAATCCTAACTCTAGGAAACAAACTGAGGGTTGCTGGGGAGAAAGTGAGTGGTAGATGGGGTAATTGGATGATGGGCATTTAGGAGGGCATGTGATGCAATGAGCACTGGGTGTTGTATGTAACTGATGAATGACTGAATTCTACCCCTGAAACTAATAACGTACTATATGATAAATAATTCACTTTAAATATTTTTAAAAAATAAAAAGTAGGAAGGTTCTTCACCTTCTCTTTAAAAAGCGACTAAACCAAGGATACCTGGGTTGCTCAGCGGTTTAAAGGACTGATTCTTGATTTTGTCTCAGGTCATGATCCATAGTCATGATCTCAGTGGTGGGATGAAGCTCGACTTCTGGCCCTGTGTTCAGTAGAAAGTCTGCTAGATATTCTCTCCCTCTTGTTCTCTCCCTCTGCCCTTCCCCTGCCCTCATGCGTGTGTGTGTGTGTGTGCACGAGCATGCATACGCATGTTCTAAAATAAATACATAAATTTTTAAGAAGAGATTAAACCCATTTGACTATAAAATATAATGTATCCCCACTAACTGATTCAGACCTTGAAAAAATATCCACAAAAGATATTAGAATCACCAAAATGCAATGATTTTGATTTGACTATATCAATTAAATCTATCAATGTTAAATTTCCTAATTTTTATAATTGAGAAATTGTGTTTATGTAAGACCATGTATTTGTAATACGAGTAAATTATCCATAATTATCCATATACAAAACTGTCCATAACAAAATTGGCACAAAATTTTTGGCTACTTCTTTCAATTCAGAATGGTTGAGATTTTCCAACAGAATATTTTAACATGACAGTTTACAATATAAACTGAATATGAAGAGACCTGAAAAGTACTTCTTTCCCCCCCTCTTTGGGAATGTAATATTTCAAGTTAGTAAAATAAAGTTTAAATATATATTTAACTATGGCATTTTTTTCCTTTTAGATGCTGAAATTGAAATACGAGTAAAGGGTCATATCTCTACCCTACTCAAATTGTTTTGAAATATGTAATATACATAGAAATATGTATATGAGCAAAACAAATAATTGGTGAAAAATATGGCAATTATTATTAAACATAAATTAAAATATCATGAAAATAAAACTTGAAAGTTCAGTATATAAGTTTCCATGAAGCAGAGAAGAATTTTACTTAAAACACCAAAAAAAGGAGACATAAGTGATACCGATTGGTACAGAGTGAATTCTGAACTATTCTTGTGTAATTTTTTGATGATACATCTTTTATTCTCTGTATTTCTATATTTTTCTCTTTGACATAATCAAATATTTTATTTTAAACATGTATTTTACACACAGAATCTCCTATAGGAAACATTCTAATTGTTAAAAAATATCTAATTGTTTAAAGCTCTTTCTCATTTTTTCTGATAGGCTGGCTTTGAAATTATATTATTCTTTAGATATTCAGACACTGGATACCATTTCATAAATTTTACACAAACACATTTATAATTTCCTTAAAACACTTTTATTTGTCACACCAAAATCAACCCATGAGAACTGCCTAAATAATTCTAAGATGGAATAGATTATAAGGTATTATAAATCTTATGAACTATAAATTTCCATGCTGAAATTTTTATCAAAATAAATGACTGGACTCAAATTTTATCTTTTTAAGGGACTTGACAGATTAGCTGAATTTACCAGTATTTCAAATGGTTTCAGAAAAAATATATATATATTTTTTATGTCATTCCACATACTGGGCCAGAAAAAAACCCACAAGAAACTGTCATTTTTCTTATCTGTTTCCTGTAGTAAAATTTTACAAGTGAACATTACTCTTAACCATAATTTTATCTTTTATATTCACTTATGACTCTAGGGAATAATTATCCATATACAAAACTGTCCATAACAAAATTGGCACAAAATTTTTGGCTACTTCTATCAATTCAGAATGGTTGAGATTTTCCAACAGAATATTTTAACATGACAGTTTACAATATAAACTGAATATGAAGAGACCTGAAAAGTACTTCTTTCCCCCCCTCTTTGGGAATGTAATATTTCAAGTTAGTAAAATAAAGTTTAAATATATATTTAACTATGGCATTTTTTTCCTTTTAGATGCTGAAATTGAAACAAATGTGTCAGAAATTGAAAGCTTTTTACTTCTCAAGAGTTACAACACAGATGCCTAACACAGTTAATTGATGAAAATTGGCTTATAATCTAGTACTCACTTATTCAATTACATTTAGATTATATGTCTGCTACTTCGTTTAGTATGAAGACTCTCTAGGCTTAAATTGTGAGACACAATGATAAGAACTTTTGAAATGTATCTATTTTACTATGATCATTTGTATTTACTTGAAAACTTCTTTGCTATCTTAGTTAATGACTTTTTGTGACATATTTGGAATAGTATGTTAACATCAGAAATATGCATTTATCATGCAATTACGTTTCATAAAGCCCTGAGCTCCTCATCTTGAGTTTAATTTCTCACCTTTCCTCATTCTAAGCATGTAATTGTTTATGTGGTATTTACATTTAATTTGAAATTTAATAAAATGAGTACTAAATTAGGGACAGAAAATATAACTTGCACTTTCTTTGAAAGCAGAAAATAATGTATTCCACTGAACAGCTGGGTAACTTTCATGCTTTATGCAGATTAGTTTAAAAGTAACAAAAGTAGAAAAAAATGTGAGTGGATGACAATTTCAAAGTGCAAATGAATGCAAATTTTCTGCACATTAAAAACTGTGTGCATGCACTTATTTTTTTAAAATCTATTATACGATCTTTAACAGAAAACAGGATTTTTATACTTTGCTGTTTAATTATAGGAGATCCAGCCAGGAAGTATAATATTTTCACCTGGAAACAGAATAAAAACATGAACTAGATCATTCTGAATATACAAAATAGAGAGTAATGTGGGACCATAATGGAAACACAAATCCCACTTAGTGTTTTAATCTTGCAGAAAACATAAATAACATTTTATTTTTTCATTTTAATATTCTTCAGCAAGCATCTCTATCTCCAAAGGAAATAATCTTGATAGTTCCATTAATCATCATTACATTGTGAGATCAATGTTATATTCCTAGGTCCTTCATTATGTCTTTTTAAAAAATTTTTTAAATGATTTTATTTATTTGGCAGACAGAGATCACATGTAGGCAGAGAGGCAGGCAGAGAGAGAGAGGGAAGCAGGCTCCCTGCTGAGCAGAGAGCCTGATGTTGGCTCTATCCCAGGACCCTGAGATGATAACCTGAGCAGGAGGCAGAGGCTTAACCCACTGAGCCACCCAGGCACCCCCTTCATTATGTCTTATACATCATCATCTTTCTTTTATTCTATAATTACAAAACAATATAAGTATGCATCTTAAAAATGACATTTAAACAGATCTGATATAGAACATTCTAATTATCGGTATTCTTAAATTATGCAATACATATGTATCACATCTACAAAGAGTGATAATTTGACTTCTTCTTTGCCGATTTGGATGCCTTTAATTTCCTTTTGTTGTCTGATTGCTGAGGCTAGGACTTCTAGTACTATGTTGAATAGCAGTGGTGATAATGGACATCCCTGCCATGTTCCTGACCTTAGCGGAAAAGCTTTCAGTTTTTCTCCATCGAGAATGATATTTGCGGTGAGTTTTTCATAGATGGCTTTGATGATATTGAGGTATGTGCCCTCTATTCCTACACTTTGAAGAGTTTTGATCAGGAAGGGATGCTGTACTTTGTCAAATGCTTTTTCAGCATCTATTGAGAGTATCATATGGTTCTTGTTCTTTCTTTTATTGATGTGTTGTATCACATTGACTGATTTGTGGATGTTGAACCAACCTTGCAGCTCTGGAATAAATCCCACTTGGTCGTGGTGAATAATCCTTTTAATGTACTGTTGAATCCTATTGGCTAGTATTTTGGTGAGAATTTTCGCATCTGTGTTCATCAAGGATGAACAAGGTCTATAGCTCTCTTTTTTGATGGGATCCTTGTCTGGTTTTGGGATCAAGGTGATGCTGGCCTCATAAAATGAGTTTGGAAGTTTTCCTTCCATTTCTATTTTTTGGAACAGTTTCAGGAGAATAAGAATTAGTTCTTCTTTAAATGTTTGGTAGAATTCCCCTGGGAAGCTGTCTGGCCCTGGGCTTTTGTTTGTTTGGAGATTTTTAATGACTGTTTCAATCTCCTTACTGGTTATGGGTCTGTTCAGGCTTTCTATTTCTTCCTGGTTCAGTTGTGGTAGTTTATATGTTTCTAGGAATGCATCCATTTCTTCCAGATTGTCAAATTTGTTGGCATAGAGTTGCTCATAGTATGTTCTTACAATAGTTTGTATTTCTTTGGTGTTAGTTGTGATCTCTCCTCTTTCATTCATGATTTTATTTATTTGGGTCCTTTCTCTTTTCTTTTTGATAAGTATGGCCAGGGATTTATCAATTTTATTAATTCTTTCAAAGAACCAGCTCCTAGTTTCATTGATTTGCTCTATTGTTTTTTTGGTTTCTATTTCATTGATTTCTGCTCTGATCTTTATGATTTCTCTTCTCCTGCTGGGCTTAGGGTTTCTTTCTTGTTCTTTCTCCAGCTCCTTTAGGTGTAGGGTTAGGTTGTGTACCTGAGACCTTTCTTGTTTCTTTAGAAAGGCAGAGAGGCAGGCAGAGAGAGAGAGGGAAGCAGGCTCCCTGCTGAGCAGAGAGCCTGAAATTGGCTCTATATGTATCACATCTAGACAATTTGAAGACACTAGATGTAGATCATTGTAATTTTAATAGTCCTTCAATGATTTAGATCTTTTTTCCTATATTGAGTTTTCTTGAGGTAGACACTTATAAAAAACTAGCCTTATTGCCTTAAAAATAGGTCAAAGATATTGTAATTTTGCCTCAATAGGTAGTATTTACACTATTAAATATTGAAATTAATGGTTAATATGAGTGTGGAATCAGCTAAGCAGAGTAAATAAATCAATTTTGTACGTTTTCCATGCCTCAACAATGAACACTACCATCTCATATGTATCCATTTATTTAATTTTGCTTAATTTGAAATAAACACTGGATTTTTATTTTTATTTTATTTTTATTTTTTTAAAGATTTTATTTATTTATTTGACAGAGAGAGATCACAAGTAGGCAGAGAGGCAGACAGAGAGAGAGAGGAGGAAGCAGGCTCCCTGCAGAGCAGAGAGCCTGATGCGGGACTCGATCCCAGGACCCCGAGATCATGACCTGAGCCGAAGGCAGCGGCTTAACCCACTGAGCCACCCAGTCGCCCCATAAACACTGGATTTTTAAAAGAAACAAATGATGAGAAAATAATCTTTCTCAGATCATTTTAAGTTATTCCTAAATAACATAACTTTCCTTTTTTGTTATCAAATATTTAATCCTTGAGCCCAGTAGTTATATATTCATTGCTCAACTATTTCAAATATGCGTAAGACAAATTTAGGAAGTACTATATCTAAACCCATACCCACAAAATGATATGTAGAAAATGATTAAGTGCTCACCAAAACAATGCTTCATGACACAATGGAATATTCATATTTTCATTTTCCTGATCCCTGGAGACCTGATAAAGGAATTCTAGGTTTCACAAAGAAGTAAAATGGTAGCTCACCACCTAAATATGCATGCCCCCAAAATAAAATATCATTTTGCCTGTGAGGCTTTCCACAGTTGGGTTTGTTCATCTCTCCTTTGCTTCTAAATACTTTAATACTTCTGCTCTGTATTGTAATTGGTTTACATATCTGTCTATGTCCCTCAACAATGAGTTTCAACCAGCGCTGGGAATAAAAATAAGTTATCAGAGACCAAGGAGCATGCTTATTTTGTCTTTGTAAGTTCAGAATTCCCTGCCAAAGATCTTTCCAAAAACACAAATTTAACAGTTTCATCCTTCTATTTCAGATACATTAAGTGATTTCTCATATAATCCACAATTTAACATGAAGTCTAGCTTCATGGTCTACCTCTAACCTCAAGTCCAAACTTCTGCCCAGAGTCACTGTGACCTTCATCTCTATAAAACTAACACTAAGTACACAGAACTCTCAGGACTATTCCAGATCTAAGCTTCAAAAGGGCCTCAAAGTTCATCTAATGCAAGAAGCAAAGATTCAGTCAATCCGCAGCAAAAACAATCTCTTTTCACACCTACCCTTCCATCCTTCTCTTTTGCTCAAAGTTAATCTCTGTTGAGACTTTGTATTTAAAGTATAGAAAAAGGAAATGAAGTATCAAATATATATTTAAACTTACTGGAATTATTTTTATTTTCTGCTCTTGAAGACTTACTTGTTAAATAAGAGCAGACTTACTTGTTAAATAAGACAAATATTGTCCATCAATTCATTTTTGTATTTAAATTGTCCTTAATGTGTAATTTGCAGTATAAAAGTTTTCTGAAGGGTAAATTATAGACCTCTTTTCCTTACTGCTACTAAGAATACCCTAAATTACATAGGCTTTCTTTAACCTCACAATTTTATATAATGGTTTGCTATATAGTTTTCTGCTATAGTCACAGTTGGGTTTTTTTTTTTTTGTTTGGTTGGTTTTTTTTTTTTTTTTTTTTTGGATTCACAATTTTAGCCCCTTAACTTTTGTAATAATTTAAAAATCATTTTTGATCCCTAATTTCATTCTACCTATGTATAATTAATTTATCCTTCTCTCTAGTAGTATGAAATGTATATTTTTCTTTCTTTACTCACTCATATTACATGCATCTTCTATACATACATAATTTCATTTTTTAAGTTTACTGTAGCATAAAAACATGGTTTCATTTTGGTTATTAGAGTATGTCTGTCTTGTCTTGTAGTTTTAAAATTCTTCTTGCCTACTAATTACCTCTTCCATAAGAATTTTAAAATCAATGTGTCAGGTTTTGTTAAAAAATCCTTTTATATTTTTCACTAGGATTGTATACATTAACTTGGTAACAATAATTATTTTTACAATACTGGATTTCTTCTCAAGGAAGATGAGCTATGTGCTTCTTAAGATTTCTTAAGACAAAATAGTGCCTATGTTAAAATGATCAATCAATATTATATGTTAATAAAAATATGGAAGTGAAATATAGCTACCTCTGTATAAATAACAAGTTACATAGGTATACTTGTATATAGAAATATATCTACATTTAAATTTGTATATAATTTTTATATTTGCACATATACAGTTTTTTTCCAGATTTTATAGTGATCCCATATAAAGTGAGAAATATTATATCTCTGTTCTCCAGAAGATTTGGTATAAGATTGTACTAAGTTATCCTTTGCAAGTGTGTCAAAAATTCTCAAAAATCATCTAGGCCTGGTGTCTTCTTTATACCAAAATGTCTAAGTACTTCTTCAACTTTTTAAATACACAATTATTCATGATCTACATTTCTTGATCCAATTCCAATCTTCTTTTTTTCTTATAAGATGAAGTTCTCCATTTGTAAGCATTTAGCTTAATGATATAATATTATATATTTAAATGTGTATTTTTGTCATAAATAAAAATTTGAGCATATTTGCTCATTTCTTTTGGATTTTGCATTTTAGCCCATCTTCATCAGTTTTGTAAGTATTTTCAAATTTGTATTTGCTTTTGTCTCCATTCTAGTTTTCTCTATCACTGATCCTTACTGTAATTTTATTCTTTTTCTAAACTTTGTTATTTCATTTTATTCACTGTTTTTTCTTTTGTAATGTATCTTTTTCTAACTTAAGATATTCATCAAGTTGATGATTTCCACCTTTTAAATAGTATTAGATTAAGATTTCACTTGAAACTCTTACTTTTACTTTATTCCAAATTGTTGATAAGTATTTGCTTTATCATCTTATTCTAAAATTTTATACTTTTATTAGAATTTTTTCCTTGACCCTTGAGTATGGGGAAGATCTTTTTTGATTTCCAAAAATAGGTCATTTTATAATTTAGATTTTTAAACAACACCTAAAATTATTGTCAGAGAATGTGGCCTATGTAATAGCTAATATTTGATATTGGTATGATTTGTTATACCATTGATTTTTGTGAATATTTAAGTGCATAGAAGTAGCGTTTGAAGCAGACATCTACTTATGTTCATTAAGCAAAGTTTATAAACTGTTATTCAAGCATTTTATAACATTGGTGGTGTTATCTCCCACGGAGGTCAGTAATTGAGAAAGATGTATTTTTTTTCTTGTAGGTCTATGAATTTTATATATTTTGCGTCTATTTTATTCACTACATACATGTTCAGAAGTTTTATAACTTCTTTTGAAGTGGATTTGTATCGTATTTATTAATCTTATTTCTCAGGATTTTCTCCAAATGCTTTTATCCTCACATAGCTATAGTAGCTGTCAGTTTATGATATATTTTTCCATATTTTTACTTTCATCCTTGCTGGTTCTTTATGCTTTAGAGGAGTCTTTGGCAAATAACATTTAGCTCCTTTTTAAAAGGATTAAAATTATAACAATTTTCAACAATCTTACTTTCTGATAAATTTAGTCCACTTACATTTAATATCTTAAAGGAGTTTAATGTAAGAAATGGCAATAGATAAGTTTAAAATGCTCTTAATTTGTAGAATATATTTATCATGATGAGAATGCCTATTTTAATCTACTGACTTATTATTATAATTCTGAAATTTATAATTGTTTAAAAAGATGTTGTATTTCTTTTTTCTCTTCCTGTTATAGCCTGAACTGTGCTCCTCCTAAATTTATATGTTGAAGTCTTAATCCCTTGTATGACTAATTTAGAAAGAGCCTTTAAAGAACTGATTAAATTAAAATGAGATTATTAGGTTGGGCTCTAATCCAAGTTGACTATACGGTAATTGTTTTTTAAGTATTGTTGTTGTTGTTGTTGTTGTTTTTCAACAATTGGTTTTTTAAATTGTTTTTTAAGTTGTTTTTCATGTGCTTCATTCTTTCCTCCCACATTCTAGGAGAGTATACTTAAAATAAAACCAAGTGTTCCTTTTAGCGACTTTGAGACTTTTGTGTGGTAACAGTGAATATTTAAGACTTTATTATACAAGGACTTTTACACCCAGATAATTCAAAATTCAGTTTAATAGAGTAAGTGACAATTCTCCTAGATCTGATTTTCATACACCTAGTTTCCTGACGCCAAGGCAACCAATGATGTTGTTTTGCATTCTTCAGTAATATTTTTATACACACACATGCACATATTTCCTAACTCTTTAGCCATTATGGTAATATCCCAAAAGTATAGTCTATGATAATCTATTTTTTAATTTAATACATCTTGGAGAATCTTAGAATGTAATATATCTTTCATATTTTTATGCAGACATTAATTTTCTTTTTTTATTCATTTAAAAAGGTTTTATTTTTTACTGGTAAAACGTGTATATTTTAGATGTACAACATGATGTTTTGCAATTTTTTGCCATATTTGTATACCAAGTATACATCATGAAATGTTTACTACCACCAATCTAATTAACATATTCATCACTTCCTATAGTTACTATTTTTGTGTGTCTGTAGTGAGAACACTTAATATCTACTCTCAGCTAATTTCAAGGATATACTATTTTTTATTACTATATTCAGCTAGCCATCATGTAAATAATTTTCAAGTCTTGCCTCAATGGACTATTTGGATATTTCTAGTAATTTGTTACTACACACAAAACTGCAACAACTAAGTTTTGACAAATCATTTTTAACATTGATCAGTAACTATGATACTGAGAAGTACATTACTATGAAAGGATTTTTTTTTTCCCAAGGTACTGGAACATCTTGCTAAGACAATTTAGGTAATGTACGTTTTCCTACCATTAAGTCATACTGAACTATTAATTATCAAATGTTATTAAACTCAGTGTAATGTGGACTGTGCAGTAGTATAGGCCTTGTGATTTTTGCTATCACTGGAACCTGATCAAATACCTGGTACATAGTCATCACTTAACCAATATTTTTGAATGAATAAATACATTAGAACATGTACATGAAAAACAACATACTTTTGTTTTTACCACTTTGCACTTATTTTCCTATTATTGACTAACTTTACCATCCTAATTTTGCATTGAAGAAATCATCCTTTCTTTAATCTCAGTCAGTGGACTGAGATTGCTTCCAACGGTAGGTAAGGTTGCTTCCAAACCTACTTCTGGAGCAACCCATGTAGTTGAAATACAAGCAATGGAACTTGTCATTACACTGGGCCCAGTGATTAATTCAATGATAAGTACTTGACTCAATCACATCCAGTGAGAGATGGTGAGACATTTTTTTGGATGACAAGGACAGCAGAGATACTCTTTTAATAGGGTTTGAACATGGGATGATACCAAGCTAAAGTTGCTACTGTGATTTTCAGACTATAAGGACAGAACTTCTCTAAGAATGAAATATATGGAAGATGTGTGTAGCTGAGAGATTGAGAAAAAGCAGGCACTAATGATATGTTAGTCTTATGAACCTAAAATTAATCGATTCAACACCAGTATTTTTCAGTTATTGTGTGCCAATAGATACTTTAGCCACTTTGAACTGAATTTCTTGTTATTTCCAGTGAAACATTTTAAGAGATTCATGTATTTTTTGATGTAATATTTATCTCTGTTTGATCTTAGTTAAATCCTCTATATCACTAACACACTTTCTTTCATCTGTCTTTTTTTATGTTGTTGTTCTTGGTCAATAATGCAAGGTTAGCAGAATATCAGCTTTTTCAAAATCCTTTTATCTTGATTCTTTCTACTTGCTTTCCTTAAAATAATTTAATTAGAGTATTTTTGTTCCTTAATGAGTATTTAGTTCATTTGCTTATTTCATTTTAAACAGAACTGATTTGAAAATCTGAGTCCTTGCTTGAGAAAAACTTTCAAATCTACTCCATTAGTTTTTTTTAAATTTTTTCAGTGTTCCAAGATTCATTGTTTATGCACCACTCCCAGTGCTCCATGCAATACATGCCCTCCTTAATACCCACCACCAGACTCACCATCAGTTTTGATCCAAAATTATGCATTGACAATTTTTTTTCTAAATAACCCTTCCCATTTGATTTTTGTCATTAGTGATTATTTAGGACATTTAGTTTAAAGTCACTAGCATATATTTTGTGCACAGAGGTCAGTGTATGAAGTCTATACAGATTTTATGCTTTAAATATATTATAGTTCTTTGTATGTGAAAATTTACTTTGGATGTGAAATTTACTGTTGTTTTATAACAACAGTAATATTTAAAAATATTAATTTATTTATAAGTCATAACCCACTTGAAAACACATAAAAGTATAGTGCTTATTACATTACATTAACATAATAGAAACCCAACATTATGCTTAGTATACTATATAGCTTTATTGTCACTAATATAAAATTATTAGAAAAAAGTTTTATCGATGCTAAACTGAGTTTCCCTCAGCTTTAAATTTTTCAACTACAAATACTAAATAGTAGTTTTTATAAACTTTATAGTAGTGGTTTATAATTAAATATAAATCAATTAAGATTTCATAAGATAACAAAATATGGAACATTTCATGGGTCTTTTACATGAAGTTTGATGTACAAACTAAAAATTTCAAATAGATTTCTTTCTAATTTGAAATTTTAAGTATTTTGACTTCAATTTTATTCAGTTGTTACAGAAAAGTTATTTAAAACTATAAAACCTGCACTTTAAAGTATGATTACTAAGTAGCTGCCTATAAATAATATGTTAAGACATTTTCATTGCAAAAATTACTTAAAATGTTTACATATATAGAAATTAATGTGTGTCACATAAAGCAATTGTAAAGTATTGAAAGACCATAATTTTGAAGACTGTCTTATTCTTTTTTTTTTTTTAATTTTTTTTTGTTTACTTTTTTGTTTGTTTGTTTACTTTTTTTTTTTTTTTTATTACAAACCCTTGTGTCGAGGGCTGACTTTCAATAGATCGCAGCGAGGGAGCTGCTCTGCTACGTACGAAACCCCGACCCAGAAGCAGGTCGTCTACGAATGGTTTAGCACCAGGTTCCCCACGAATGTGCGTTGCGTGACGGGCGAGGGGGCGGCCCCCTTTCCGGCCGCGCCCCGTTTCCCGGGACGGAAGACTGTCTTATTCTTGAGGTTTAGTAGCTTACTTATTATATCAACTAATATGGAAATTTATCAAGAGACCAACAATGATAAAGAGGAAAAAAAGTGGGACAAAGAGAATAGGAGTAGATTTCCTAACAATTACAATAAATAAGATACCATTCATAATTAAATAAACATCACACTGTAAATAAAAAGCAGCTATGGACAATTTCAGTTTTGATTCTAGGAAGAATGAGTAATAATGTCCCCAGGAGTTAATGGGGCATTCAGTGACTCATGAAAGTTTAGAAAGTAGAAATGAACTACTCATTTAGCATCCAAACCAGTCTAAAGTGGTACTTGTGGATAAATAAAGCCATCCATCCATGGGGCCCAAATAAGATTTAGTATTGACTTTAGTATACACTATCAAAAACCATCCAGGTGAATCATGACCTATTACTTCCCTAAGAAAGAATTTCAGAAATCTAAACAGACAGTGTTAGCAATGTAAACAACTGAATTGTAACATACACATTTGAAGATTTTCAAATATGTAGGCATAGGATAAATTATTTGAAAAGTATAACTATGTATCTGTACTACTTGCCTAGCGAATTAAGTTTATGAAATAAAGCCCTTCTTTCACATTTTTGTGAAATAAATAGGCTTAAGTCTTTCACTCTTTCATCTATCATTCATTTCATACATATATGTGTATATATATATATTTATATATACACACATATACATATATACCTTATATGGCTATAAAATAATGGTTATATAAAAGTAATTTGCAACATTAAGAAAATAAGTATTAAAAATACTTGGAATTCCATCTAGAGATAACCTCCATAAAGCTTTGCTTCATTTATTTGACACATATACATAAACATTTTATGATTATGCTCTCTACATGTATTTTAAGTCATGAATCTAACTCACTACATTCATCTTCTTTCAATGGGCTTTTCTCTAAGAGCCAATTTACCACCACCTTCTGAAATCTTGGAACTTTCAGAGACAAGAGCCCTTTTTACTATGTGATAAACAATTTGTTTTGGGGTGGCTAATAACCATGCAGTCTGAACCTCAATTACTAAATGAACTTTCCTAAATCTTCACTCGTTCTGCTTACCAAATGTGTCTGCTTTAAAAAAACAAAAAAGCTACAGGAAATTTTGCCACAGATGAGAATAGTCCCATGTGTGCCCACATGTGCACATGTGAGTGTGTATTTATAGCTCAGCATAGGGTTCTTTTCATCAGTATTTCCTCACTAAGAAAGAGGATCAGTGTCCAGAGTTAATTTCTCCCAGCAGCTGAATTGCTATGGCTTGTTCTGAAAGGAGACTCACTCACTCTTCTTGTAAGTCCTTTCAGGTTCACTGCACAAATTTCAGGCCTCCATCTGCATAAGAATGCTACCTTGGCTGTGGGCCTGAAATATCAGTGGAATAAAGCTCTGACATCAGCTACTTTCCCTACTCAGAGTGTAACTGTGTTTTACAGAAACTATGCCTCCTGCTGGGGCTGGCTCCTCAAAGTCCATGAACACAGCTTCAAAAGCTGAAGATGGTCTTCGAATGTCTTTGCTGGTCACGGCTCTACCAAAACACATAAATCCCAGAATTTATCAAAATGCTCTACCCTGGCTAGAATCTGCATCCATTTCTCCCTGTGGTTCTTTGTATTTGAACTGTCTGTCACCCAGTAACAGTATCCTTAGAAATACTATCCTTAATTGCTGCCTTCTTTTAGCCATATCCAATAATTCTAGTCCCAAAATGCCTCTTGAATTCAATCCTTTGTCTCCTTTACTTCTTTAAGCAAACTAGTAAATAAAAATGAGTATCTAGAATATCCTTGGTTCATATATACAAAGTAGTTAAAAACATAATACAGCATCCATATAATGAATACTATTTCCTATAGAACTTGTGAGGTTTTCCCTGTCTTATACAATTGGTCTGAAATGAAATCTAGGATAGCAGGGACTTGAAGAAATAATTTTACAATGTATTTGAAGACCAAAAGGAAAATTTAAGCGAGCAACAAAAGACCTTGTCACAAGAGTGTACAATTATGATCCTGTCTGCAGCAGATGAGTCATAGGAAAATATGGGTTAGAGGAATCAGAAAAAGACCTTTAGAATAGGGAAGGACTTTTCTGAGCTATGAAAAGTGAATAAAAATTAAGTTTCTGATGGTCTATAAAACATCAGGTGAAGAAGAAGATATGAATATATATGCATAAAGAGAGATGGCCACTATGAAAGGACTTCAAAACAGGACCATTACAATATAAAATAGGGACTGATAGGTTTTGACAAGGACATCATTTCAGTACCCAGAATTTTAGCACAGAGTATCCGATTTCCAGGAGATCAAGCTACAGATATGTGGAGGGCATTTATTGAAATTATCCCGTTTTAAAGCTATAGGTCTGGAGGAAGTGACAGGATGGGGAAACCAGAAAGCTGAAGTTAATGGTTAGCTGTTCTGCCCTTGGGATATGGCATTAAAAAAACAAAACACATTGGATTAGGGCAGTTTCTAAGGAAAGTTACTGGGGAAGAATGCAGTTACTATATTTACTGAAATTAGTTTTCTATTTTTAGGTACCAAATGGAAAAAAATACAGAACCATCTAGAAAATCAATAGAAAATGGACTTTAATATGTACTCGAAACATTTATTCAAGATTTGTCTTGGGTCCTTTTCAACAAAATGGTTTTTGAATTTACCTCAAATCTTCATTTTAAAACATTAATGGTTGTTAAAATAAATTGAGCTCATACTATGTCCCAGACAGCAGGACAAGCATATTGCATTCAATTTACCATGGCAAGCCAATAAAATAGGACCATCATTTATTGCAACATAACAAGAACACGGAAATAAAGTTTAAAACCTTTTTAAAGGGTCATAGAATTGGGGCAAATATGAACTACAATTTAATCCAAATCAATCTTAAAACTCCAAGCTTGCAACACTAATAAATGCCTCTTTTTTCTCACATAAAAAGCCCTGTCTATACATCTTACAATCAAAACAGACCATTAATGTGAACTAATAATTCAATTCTAATAACTGAAAAAATATGCTTAATTTTTGAATCAGGATGGACAAGGTGAAAGTTCACCCATATTATAGATCTTTATATTCTGTTTTAAATTACATCCCTTAAGTTGGGGCACCTGGGTGGCTCAGTGGTTTAAGCCTCTGACTTCGGCTCAGGTCATGATCCCAGGATCCTGGGATCGAGCCCCACATCGGGCTTTCTGCTCTGCAGGGAGCCTGCTTCCTCCTCTCTCTCTGCCTGCCTCTCTGCCTACTTGTGATCTCTGTCAGATAAATAAAGAAAATATCTTCAAAAAAAAAATAAATAAATCCCTTAAGTTTAAGTTTCAAGATGATCTTAATTGAGCCCAAGACAACAGATAATGTGATTTGTTATTAGGTCCAGAACATAGGAGGACTTTAAAGTTTTGTCTGTGTTACCTGCAGTTTCAGTAATTTTTCTTTAAAGAAATAAATTTTGCCAGAATACTATAGCGTAGTTTTTTTCTACAATGACCAGAAAAATTTGATTTCTCCTATTAAACTAGGTTAACAAGTGAGAATATTCAAACTTAGAAATTTGGCCAAATACATGGCATAAATGGAATATTCATCATAATATGTACTGATATAAATGACAAAGCAGCTAGCAACACATTTGTTATATTGGAAATAGACCCAGGCCAGAAGATTAGTAATAATTTCACTGTAAGGCTTTTACTTAGCCAAGAGTGTGAGAGCAGGGGAGACAGAAATTCTAGGCTTGACACATAAAAGATATTTTCTATGTATATGTAATTAATTTTTCCTCACTTGGCTATTTTTTTTGTCTTTCTCTTTCTTACTAGATTCTTTTAAATAATCTCCTTTACTGAAGCTTTTCCTCTCATCCCCAAACATGTCTCCTCATTCTTTGACCATCCTTTCCATTCTTTCCACATAACCCTGAAAATATCTTGGTTACTCAATCCTTTAAGCTACTAATATGAAAATAATATGCTTCTAGAACACTATTCTTACACTTGGAGAAGTTAATTTTGAATGTGTGACTTGAAATATGACATATATAAGAAATGTAATCATGTAATAGACATACCAAATGATGGAATTTTGAATAATTAATGGATCATATTTAAGCACTATTTGAATATAGAGTAAGTTCTTTTTCTCATATTTTCATGTTAAGAATCATCTGTGGGGCACCTGGGTGGCTCAATTGATTAAGAGTCCATCTCTTGATCTTGGCTCAGGTCATGATCTCAGGGTCCTAGGTGCAGTCTCTAGTCAGGCTCCACACTTTAGGGGAGCCTGCCTGAGGATTTTCTCTCAAGATATATATATGTATCACTCTTTACCTCTCTCTCTCTCTCTCTCTTTCCCTCTTCCTCTGCCCCACCAATCTCTAAAATAAATAAATAAATCTTTAAAAATCATCTGTACTCCTTGAGGTCTAAAAATATAATTTTAAATAAATAACTAGAATGTTCTTATGGAAGAATTAAAAATTATTTATAATAACTGGGCGCCTGGGTGGCTCAGTGGGTTAAGCCACTGCCTTCGGCTCAGGTCCCGCTCGGGTCCCGCATCGGACTCTCTGCTCAGCAGGGAGCCTGCTTCCCTCTCTCTCTCTCTCTCTGCCTGCCTCTCCATCTACTTGTGATGTCTCTCTGTCAAATAAATAAATAAATAAATCTCTAAAAAAAATTATTTATAATAAAATTCTATTTGCCAAAACAAAGGCTTTTTCCTCAATATGAAGGTTACATAATAGGTAATAATGTAATTATTTTTGAACTCTGTATAATTTTTGAACTCCAATTCAGACATTGTTAAAAATATAATAAAAATAACACATTCAAAACATTTTTCCAATGCTTTATGTTATAAACAAGGTATATCATGGATTCTAGTTTATGTGTTCATCTGAAAGTAATAATTAATATTAAAAGTTTTATGATTATCTGGAATGAGCCTGTTTCAAACATGTGTATATTTATCCTTTACAGTGTGGAGTCTTAGACACAGTAAAATTCATAGCAAAATCCACCAAAATATATAACAGACATTTTCCTCTATTCCTGAAGAGGGTCAAGGGAAAGCTGTTAGACAAAAACAGAGATACCAGAGATAATAAAAGATCCAGAAGTAAGCCTCTCAACAAGCAGATGTCTCTCTGGCTAGAGGAATAACCCTGGGAGAAACAGTACAACAGGATCACTGGAGAAATAAGTCCAGGAACTTGTATCCTGCTTGAAAAAAAAAGGTTATAAATTAGGTTATAAAGACAAAGAAATGAGTCTAAATCAAGGGGGAATGATGTTTGCAGGACATCAAAATTTTATATGATTTAGGTAAATGAAGAGTAAGTGATAGGATTTCCTAACTTTTTGTATCTTGGTCTTTTTTTCTCACATTCTTAATACTTTTTTTTTTAACTAAGTTTGTAACATTAATATGTGATAAAGCTGAACCATAATATTTTTTCCATTTCTCCTTCAATTTTAACCATATCAAAACATTTTCTACCCACGTTTAAGAAAGCTCTACGGTGCATGATTTCTAGAAGGAGAAATATAGCAAAAATGCCTATTGTTTTTTCTCACTCAAAAAAATTTTTTTTAGGGAAGCCTTGCGGCTCAGTCATTAAGAATCTGCCTTCGGCTCAGGACATTATCCAAGGGTCCTAGGATCGAGCCCATTACTGGGCTTTCCTGCTCAGAAGAAAGCCTGCTTTTTTCCCTCTCCCCTCTGCTTGTGTTCTTTCACTATCTCTCTTTCTGTCAAATAAATGAATAAAAATCTTTAAAAAATATATTTTTTTCAGCTTTGTGGTGTTAACATTTTAGTAAGTTTAAAGTACACAATGTGATTTTTTAAATATACATATATATCAGTAAGTGATTGCATCTTTTATTTTTCTATTTATGTTAGAATTTAAGGACGTAAGATGGTTTTGTTTGTTTTTGTAATTTTAGGGACTTTTTATACATTGCTATCTAGGATTTCTTAATAGAATTAAGCTTTGGGCTATGCTCTATTAAAATGGTTAAATTCAAACCTTTATTTCACCTTAATTTAAAGGAAAACTTTGTCTTCCTGGAGTTAAAAAGTAATTGCCCTTTTATGCCAAGAAATGTGTATAGGTTCAAGGCTGGTTGGATATCCCAAAGCTAATTTTCCGGAAGGAAGAGAACAACTAACTCAAGTCTATTCATGTCTAAACATTGTCGTCATGCATGCATGAAAAATGCAGTTTGCAGCAGGCCCAGAGTGTCTGGCTGTGAACCTCCTCATGAGAAATTCCTCTAAGTCTTCACTACGTTTCACAGCTCAAAGTCCATTCAGATTCCTGGGGAAATATGTGGAGAATTGAGAAAATACAAGGGACTCTTACTTATAAATCTACATCTATGCTCCACTGGTAACCGTTGTGTGCAGAAAGGGAAGGCAAGCCTTGTGTGTTTTCATTCACCCAGTAACCAGCTCTGACTCAGCCCTTCCAGTTACCTGCAGAGCAGTGCTGAAATTACACATTCTTCCTCTGCTCTTGAAAGTTTTCATGAATATGAACATTTTTCTAAAATGCACCTTCACTCATAAATCTATTTGATGAAATACACTGAATACATATACATCAAAAACTTAATAGATATTTCTCTATGGAATAAGGAATCACTGTGTCAACCTACCCACACTGAGTGTGACTATAGTTTGACATTTCTTTGAGTCATTTCTATAGCAAGCAACAATGATGCCACATTTAGAAGATTAACACTACTGTGGATAAAAAGGCAATGGTAGCAGTAAACTAAGCAATAAAGATACTATTTTTATGTATAATCTAATAATTATAAAAACATCGAAGAAAAACAAAGAAGTTATTTACAAGAATAGAAGATTATATCCCGTGGAGAATTTTTATACTCCATTATATTACACAATGTGATGGTTTTATTCCATTATATTCCATTATATTAAATATATATTCCATTATATAACTTTTCTCACAATTTCATTAATAAGATAAGGATTGATATTTTCTTTAAAAGGGAATATTTTTCCAGGTATTTCATTTTTTTCTATTTAATTACTAGTGAATATGTAAATTTCAAAACTATACAGAATTCCTTTTCCTACGAATAAATAATATGTCAAGTAATTGGTACCTTATATCTTTGAAACAGTAAGTTTATTGCCAATGAAAATAAAGGCAATAACCACCCTTATAAAATAGAAGTATGAAAAGACAAGAAATTTGATTAGGCTAATCTGACAAATTCCAATCTTCATTAGAATTGTCCTCCAAATATTCCCACACATCAGATTATATTAAAAGAAATGAGTATATTCTAGTGAAAACAAATGGTATGATAATCCTTGATATACTGTTTCATGAGGGACAATAATTTTGTCAAATATATTGCTTTTCACCACATCTAACTGGTAGGGTTTATTTAAAATGGCTATTCTTTTTTATCATCCTATTGGTGTGAGTTTTATCACTTGAAATTTTTTAGGCCAACAAAAACAAAACTTTCTCATAGGAATATCATTCTTCCTGTTCCTTCCTTTTGTTTTCCTGTCTTGCTGGAATTTAACAAAACTGATCCAAGTGATACAAATCTCATATCAATTTCTTTTAGTTCCTTGTGAGGTCTCTGGATTTTCTCTAGTGCCAAATATAAGGTTTAATTAGGCTGTTGTATAAATAATTTGACAATGGATTAGAAAGCATCTTAAATTCATGTAACTATAATTCCACATGCTGGCTACTTTTTAAGGCTTATTTGATACTTGGTTAGATTTTACTAACCTGCTTTTAGTTTTATACCATCTATTGAATGTGGCTAATTCCATCATTAAGCTTTTCTTGATGTTGGTCTGAAATCTGATGTCCTAGAACTTCATGCATTTAAAAAACTATCATTCATGGGGCCCCTGGATGGCTCACTGGGTAAAGTGGTAAGCACCTGACTCTTTTTTCAGCTCAGGTCATGATCTCCAGGTCCAAGCTCACTGGGAAGTCTGCTTTCCTTCTGCCCCTCTGCCAGCTTATACTGTCTCTCTAAAATAAATAAACCTTAGAACAAACTATCATTCATTTCCTTGCTTCTTTCAGGCAGCCTGCCTCTCTGCCTACTTGTAACCTCTCTCTGTCAAATAAATAAATAAAAATCTTTAAAAAAAATTAAAAAAATAAAAGTAAAAATGCCATGTAAAAAAAAAAAAGAAAAAAGAAATTGCTCAAGTAAAATCAGTAATAGCCTGCTGAACAAATAGTTACTTCAGATTGAGAATTTTAATCCTAAATTTGCCGGCTTGTTCTCTAAGTGAACTTTGTGTTTGATAACCAATTTTATGTTCTGAAAATCCAGGAACAGATATTATTCTTTGAAATATATGATCAACATGGGAGAAACTAAGATGTTATTGTTTCCTGGAGAGAATTCATCTACCATGAAAATGGAGGTAGATTTCACCCCATTTTCTTTTTCATATTTTACAAATGAAAGCACACAACTCTTATAACTGAACTTAGTAATTTCCCTTGTAGACTTTCTGCCACGGCCTGAAAATAACTATTTATGTTTGGGATTATTCAACATATGATGCTTGAGGTAGGTTAAAGGATATAGAGTGAACATGAGTGTTTTCAGAGCAGTAGAACTGAGGACTGATAGGTCCAGCTTTGCATTTCTTTTATAAAACACAGCAAGGATAAACAACTCATAGTGAACTCAAAGTATGTGAAAGCATACTGAATATTATCATACTTTGAAATATACTATAATTATCATTGTTTTGCATTATTGCAAAACATTGCATATTGTTCAGGAGTTTACAGCTCTTATGGACATTTTCAGTTTTCATTTAAATGAATAATATTCATAATTTTTAAAAATGATGGCTTGTATGTGAATATCCTTTTGAGAGATTTCAGAATTGCCACTCAAGTTTGGTCCTCAATTTAACATCCTTTCAGAAGCTTATCAAATTCTTATTAAGATTTTTTTCAGAAGGCTATAGTGGCATTATCCGTCTCTAAAACACACAAAAGTATGACTCTTGTGATGATTTTAGGTTTTATCCTAGGATTGCAGTCAGGCCTTGCTAAAGTTCTGCTTCCCCTCTATTAACCTCTTCAAATAATCACCAAATACATAGCAAAGCTTCAATAATTTCCTGTTGGCTTTCCCCTTTGTGCTACATAATTGTTAGCCTTCAAAATGTTGTAATCAACATTGAAATTTCTTTGAAATATAAACCATGAGTTGTTATTACTGAAGAAATTAATCAGAGTCCTTTCACTAGCACCCCTGATTTGAAGGTATGTGAGAAATGGAGAGAGAATAAGGACAGCCATTGATAGAGATCCAGCTCATTAAAATTAAATATCATTAGGGACAAGGATTGGCATAAAGTAGAAAACAAGATAGATTTACTTAGCTTATGTAATCAAAAGAATTTCTCTTGAATATTAAACATCTTATAGTGAGTTTTATGCCAAAGTTAACACATAGAAACTTGAGTATTTTATTTTAAAAATATTCGGGATTTAGATGTTATAATGCATTTTAAATACTGAAGCTTAAATAGTATCATAGTATTATATGCTTTATTAATATGTACTTGATGTTCTTAAGCTTCCACTTGGTCTTTGTTCAGAAGACAACATTTTCCATGATTAGACAAGTAGTAAAGATCAGATTATGTCATGAAATCTAGATACTGAAAGAACTGTTAGAATAATACAATATTAATGTGGACCAAGGGAATTATACTTACACATAGAAAGATATAGACACACACAGACACACACAGACATACTGGTAGTGATTAACAAACTAATTGAGTTCAATTCTCCCAATGAGAACAACCAGAAAAGCTAGACATATTTTTTTAAAAAAAGAAAAAACAAAAAACTGCATAATGTCAGAGATACTAATACCATTAAATTAAATTAAGATTAAGGAATGCCTCTCTCTCTCTCTCTCTCTCTCTCTCTCTTTCTCTCACACACACACTAAAAAGTGACAAATCTCAAAAAGGCAAAGATAATCACAACTCATATCTGAAAACAGACCTGTACCCAGAGTATATAAAGAAGTCTTACAAATCAGCTAAAGGATATTAAGAATGGGGAGAAGACTTAACTAGCTACCTCAAAAGTGGCAAAGAAAGAAAAGAGAGAGAGAGAAAGAGAGAGGAAGAAAGAAAGAAAGAAGAAAGAAAGAAAGAAAGAAAGAAAGAAAGAAAGAAAGAAAAGCTAAAACTCAAGTCTGCTAATACCGACTATAGATAAGGTTATAGATAACCTGGTATTCTCTTACACTGCTAGAGATTATCCATTGATATTTCCACTTTTGAATGATTTTTGCTGTTTCCTACTAAATTTGAATGAATTCCTACCATATGACCCTGCAATTTCATATACATATGAATAAAACTGTGCACCAACATACATGCACAAGGAAACTCAGAAAAATGTACGTAGTGACATATAACAAGCTAAATACCTATTGACATTATAACTGCATATAAATTTCAGTATATTCATTACAGGAATACTCTGCACACTAAAATAATGATGTATAGCTATGTGTGTACCATGTATGACTTCTAAGTACAGCAAGGAGCGAAAGATGTTAAACAAAATTATACACACTACATGATAGCACTTATATAAAGAACTGTGAAAATTAATCTATGGTGCTAAATCAGAATTCATTTTCAGAAATAGATAGTAATAACTTTGTGGGTCACAGGAGATTTTGGTATGCCAGTAAAATTATTTTTCTTGCCACAATATTGACATATATGGACAGACTCACTTTTTGATAATTTTTCCCAAGGAAGGTTTGTGACTTTTAACTTGTATATTGAAAACCAGTGCCTTAAAATTCAAATAACTGGAAAAATTCTTTGATACCATTTTAATGTCTCATAATACCTCTCCTTTGTATCATTGAGAAACTAAGATAACACATTATAAAAGTCTGAAATAACATATGCTCTCTATAAGTTTATTTATAAGTTTATTAATTTTTAGTAGAAAGTTAGCATCAAGACCAAATAAATAGGGGTGTCTGGGCGGCTCAGTCAGTTAAGCATCTTCCTTTAGCTTAGGTCCTGGGATCGACTCCTGTGTTGGGTTCTCTCTCAGTGAGGAGTCTGCTTCTACCCCTCTCTCTGCTCCTCCCCATCATTTGTGTTCCCTCCCTCAAATAAATAAAAATAAAATCTTGAAAAAAAAAAAAAAGGCCAAATATGTTAAGTTTAAGTCGTCTTAAACTGATTTAATGCACATTTTTTTATTAAAACTGTTGATGAGTAAATCTAAGTACATTCAACGCTGTATACCAATTTTAATAGATAATTCTAGGTGTTAAAATCTCATGTGGGTTATCTTTGTGTATGACTTTTTGGAATATTAATCCTAGAACAAAGACATCTTTGACTGTAAGACTGACTGATGATCATTCAGACAACATGAGAAGTATACAGGCAAGCATCCATAATTATCCTCCAAGTCTAAATCGGATCAGAGAAAAGTTATTTTTTTCTGATTTTTTTCTATTCCGATTGTATGTGCATTTACCACAGTCAGTATGGACATATTGGTTTTTTTTTTCTATTCATAATTGTCTAGTAGACTTTTATCAGGTCATTAAAAATGTAAGGTGAACATAAACTTTATTTTTATTTTTTTTTAAGATTTTATTTATTTGTAAGAGAGAGAAAGCACACAAGCACTGGGAGTGCCAGGCAGGGAGAGTGTCAGGCAGAGGGAGAAGCAGACTGCCTACTGAAGCAAGGAACTCACCCTGGGACTTGATCCCGGGACCCCAAGGTGATTACCTGGGCTTAAGGCAGATGCTTACCCAACTGATCCACCCAGGTGTCCCTGAACATAAACTTTAATGGCTGCCTATGCCATCTAAATTCTATTTATTATTGGGTATTTAAGATTGTTGCTTAATTTGAATAGTACTTTTTGAATGCTGTTATAAAAAAATACTTCAAGCTAATATTTGATTAGAAGATCTGCTAATTTGAAGTAGAAATATTGGACTAAGTTATGGTTTAGAGGTTTTGATACATTTTGTCAAATTACGTGGTTTCTAGAGAAGTATTTTGGAGTTCTTAAAAATAACTGTCATCGGGATTGACTATTTTAAGTCTACTGTTTGCTACTTTAGATTCTACAGGTTGAATAGAACCAGCTATTAATTGCTATCATTTGATAATTAATTTTAAAATGTTTACTATAGTGTGTGGTGCCTGGTTGGTTCAGTCAGTATAGCATGCAACTCTTGATCTTGGTGTTGTGAGTGTGGACCCAAAGTTGGGTGTAGACATTACTTAAAAATAAAATCTTTAAAAAGAAACTTAAAATGTTTACTATAGTGAGTAAGAATAAACATTTAAAATAGTATTTAAAGAGCTTTAATTAGTTAACCTCTCTTCTATTTTCCATTACCCATTACCAATGGAAAAATGAAGCTGTTGGGATTTCAGTTTTCTATGGAATAGCAGTATATAAATATTTAGGCTAGTGCTTTTCAAATTAACTCTAAGATTTTTAATTCCTTCCAAGGTAATTTCTCTGTTTACATGCACAAGGACATGGTTTTCAGGGGTCATTTTTGGTAATCTATGTTTTTCTAGAAACTTCATAGTTTAAAAATCTGTTTTCATAATGTTAAACAGATTGTTCTCTTTATTTTGATAGCATATACTTGCGTTATTCCCCTGAAGAAATTTCCATTTTTGTTGAAACTATGTTTTTGCTTTTTCCTTGATTAAGTAGTATATTTAGTACATTCCTTCTGCTTTTATTTTTTGAAGAAACAGCCATAATTGTAATTGTTATGACTAATGTAGGTTTTAGTTTCAAATTTTGATTTTTGATAATTTTTATTATCTTATTAACTGGTTTTGCTTTTTCACTGTTTTGAAAAATATTAATTGTTCAAACAAGTTTCACTGGTTTTGTTGCAATATTACTAGAGGAAAATATACATTTTTTTGACTTGCCAATCTTTTGAGTGATTGCAAGAAAATTGCTTGATAGCTGGACTGGGAAACAGATACTTGTAAAATTAATATCAATTTGCCATCTGCCCTGTAAATATATCTGTAGTACTTATTCCAAATGAGGCTTACAGATGTAGTAATGGGACAAAGGATTTTATGAATGATCAAGAAATTTTAATTCAAGTTATCTCTAAAATACTTTAAAAATATTTAAGTATAATTAGTGCAAATACACAGAGAGGGGCAGAAAGATGAAGGCTTCCAGATAACTGAAGATATAATAAATGCATTATATTGGTTTTGATTTCCATATTAATATTCTAGATAAAACTTGTGAAAAAAATGAAATATTTATATTTTCCATCTCCCAACCTACTGTTTTTGATTACCCGGATATCACACAGAGATCTAGTACAAAAAGGTTCATATTTTCGCTGATTCCTTAATATACTTCAAAACTTATATCTTGGACATTTTCTTGTTGTCTTCATAGTTTTATTGCAGATAGAAATAGTGTTAGGCTTATTTATTATTAGCCATGAGTTTCAGAAAGAATATTTTGAAAGATTAGGTTTAATAGAAAGGATTTTCAGCCAGGTGGAACCTACACTGCAACACAGACTTGGTTGTTTATTACAATTTCATGAAAGTTATAAAAGTTATAAAAGATTATAAATAAATTAAAATAAAAGCTAGAATATAAAAGTTTTAAAAAATTATAGAAGCTAACTTTTTTAAAACACTAATTTGGATCCATGTCATACACTTCTATTTTTTTTTCTACTAAGTATTTGAAAATCGAATTCTTTTTTTCTTTTTTCATTTTATTTCTTGTCAGTGTTCCAGAATTCAATGTTTAGGCACCACACCCAGTGCTGTATGCAATACATGCCCTCCTTGATACCCACCACCAGGCTCATCCAACCCCCGATCCCTCTCCCCTCCAAAACCCTCAGTTTGTTTCTCAGAGTGCACAGTCTCTCATGGTTTGTCTCCTCCTCCAATTTCCCCCAACTCACTTCTCTCCATCTCCCAATGTCCTCTGTGTTATTCCTTATGCTCCACAAGTAAGTGAAACCAAATAACTTTCTCTGCTTGACTTATTTCACTCAGCATAATCTCTTCTAGTCCCATCAATGTTGATACAAAAGCTGGGTATTCATCCTTTCTTATGGAGGCATAATACTCCATTGCATAAATGGACCATATCTTCTTTATCCATTCATCTGTTGAAGCGCAACTTGATTATTTCCACAGTTTGGTGACTATGGCCATTGCTGCTATGAACATTAGGGTACAGATGGCCCTTCTTTTCACTACATCAGTGTCTTTGGAGTAAATACCCAGTAGGGCAATTACAGGGTCATAGGGAAGCTCTATTTTTAATTTCTTAAGGAATCTCCACACTGTTTTCCAAAGTGGCTGCACCAACTTGCATTCCCACCAACAGTGTAAGAGGGTCCCCCTTTCTCCACATCCTCTCCAATGCATGTTGTTTACTATCTTGTTAATTTTGGCCATTCTAACTGGTGTAAGGTAGTATCTCAATGTGGTTTTGATTTGAATCTCCCTGATGGCTAGTGATGATTAACATTTTTCTATGTGTCTGTTAGCCATTTGTATGTCTTCTTTGGAGAAGTGTCTGTTCATGTCTCCTGCCCATTTTTTGACATGATTATTATTATTATTATTGTTGTTGTTGTTATAGTTATTATCTGTTTTTGTGTGTAGAGTTTGAGTTCTTTATAGATCTTGGATATCAGCCCTTTGTCTGTAGTGTCATATGCGAATAACTTCTCCCAGTCCATGGGTTACCTCTTTATTTTGTTGACTGTTTCCTTTGCTGTGCAGAAGCATTTGATTTTGATGAAGTCCCAAAACTTCATTTTTGCTTTTATTTCCTTTGCCTTTGGACACATATCTTGAAATAAGTTTTTGGGGCCAATGTCGAAGAGGTTACTGCCTACATTCTCCTCTAGGATTGTGATAAATTTCTGTCTCATATTTAGGTATTTTATCCATTTTGAGTTTATCTTTGTGTATGGTGTAAGGGAATGGTTGAGTTTCATTATTTTACACATAGCTGTCCAATTTTCCCAGCACCATTTATTGAAGAGATTGGTTTTTTTTTCCCCAATGTATATATTTTCCTGCTTTGTAGAAGACTATTTGATCATAGAGTTAAGGGTACATATCTGGGCTCTCTACTCAGTTCCACTGGTCTATGTGCCTGTTTTTGTGCCAGTACCATGCTGTCTTGGTGATCACAGCTTTGTAGTAAACCTTGAAATCAGACAACGTGATGCCCCCAGTTTTGTTTTTCTTTTTCATCATTTCCTTAGCAATTCAGGGTCGTCTCTGGTTCCATACAAATTTTAGGATTGTTTGTTGCAGCTCTTTGAAAAATGCCAGTGGAATTTTCATCAGGTTGGCATTGAAAGTATAAATTGCTATAGAGAGTATAGAAATTTTAATAATGCTTATTCTTCTGATCCATGAGCATAAAATGGTCTTTCATCTTTTTGTGTCTTCTTCAATTTCTTTCATGAGTGTTCTGTAGTTCCTCGAGTAGAGATCCTTTACCTCTTTGGTTAGGTTTATTCCCAGGTATCTTATGGTTCTTGGTGCTATAGTAAATGGAATTGATTCTCTAATTTCCCTTTCTATATTTTCATTGTTATTATATAAAAAAGCAACTGATTTCTGCACATTGTTTTTGTATCCTACAGTATTACTGAAATGCTATATGAGTTCTAGTAGTTTGGGAGTGGAGTCTTTTGGGTTTTCCATATAAAGTATCATATCATCTGCGAAGAGAGAGAGTTTCACTTCTTCATTGCCAATTTGAATACATTTTATTTCTTTTTTTGTCTGATTGCTGTTGCTCAGACTTTGAGTACTACATTGAACAAGAGTAGCGAGAGTAGGCATCCTTGTTGTGTTCCGGATCTCAAAGGGAAGGCTGTCAGTTTTTCCCCATTGAATACAATATTCTCTGTGGGTTTTTCATAGATAGATTTTATGAAGTTGAGGAATGTTCCCTCTATCCCTATAGTTTGAATTGTTTTAATCAGGAACAGATGCTGTATCTTGTCAAATGCTTTTTCTGCATCAATTGAGAGGACCATGTGGTTCTTCTCTCTTTTCTTATTAATTTGTTCTATCATATTGATTGATTTGAGAATGTTGAACCACCCTTGCATCCCAGGGAGAGATACCACCAGGTCATAGTGGATCTTTTAAATGTTCTGTTGGAAGGAATTCAAACACTTGGAAGCTAAAGGTCACCTTGCTTAAGAATGTTTGGATCAACCAGGAAATCAAGGAAGATTTAAACAATTCATGGAAAACAATAAGAATGGAGACACTTCTGTCTAAAAGCTATGGGATAGAGCAAAGTTGGTCTTAAGGGGTAAATACATAGCCATCCAAGCCTCCCTCAAAAAAATTGAAAAAAAATTCAGAATACACCAGTTCTCTTTACACACTAAAGAACTGGAGAATCAACAACAAATTAAGCCAACCCACACACAAGAGCAGAGATCAATGAGATAGAAACTACAGATACAATGGAATGCACCGATGAAACTAGAAGCTGGTTTTTTGGAATGAATCAGTTAAGACTGATAAACCATTTGCCAAACTAATCTGAAAGAAAAGAGAGAGGATGCAAATTAATAAAATTATGAATGAAAAGGGAGAGATCATGACTAATACCAAAGAAATAGAAACAATCATCAGAAATTATTATCAACAGTTGTATGACAATAAGTTAAGCAACCTAGGTGAAATGGATGCATTCCTGGAGATCTATAAACTTCCAAAACTGAATCCGGAAGAAATTGACAATCTGAATAAACCAATATCTAGTAACAAGATTCTAGTAACAAGATTGAAGCAGTGATCAAAACCCTCCCAAAAAACAAGAGCCCAGGATCTGACAGATTCCCTGGAGAATTCTACCAAGCATTCAAAGAAGAAATAATACCTATTCTCCTGAAGCTGTTTTAAAAAATAGAACCAAAAGGAAAACTTCCAGACTCTTTTTATGAAGCCAGCATTACCCTGATCCCCAAACCAGGCAAAGACCCCCCCCCAAAAAAAGAGAATTTCAGACTAATATCCCTGATGAACATGTATGCTAAGATTCTCAACAAAATCCTAGCTAATAAGATCAAACAGTACATCAAAAATCAAATTCTTTAATATAATTCTATTTTTCAAAGATAAGAAAGTATTTTTTGGCAGCATGAGCAAGCTCCAGGAATAATTTTTTTTTTTAAAGGGGCTGACAAGGATTTTCTATATAAGAGATGTATCCAAATAGGGTAGTCAAGACAATGGTTTTTCCCTTCATTGGTGGGGAGGGTAAATAATTTGTTCATTTTCATTTCCTAGAAATTAAACATTAAAAATGATATTGTTGAAGAAATTAAGTTTCTCACTAATAGAAAATTCCCAAGCCATGCAGAAATTTTGATTTCTCAGTTACATAATTCAGGGATTCAATATAAATCAGCTATTAGGAAATAGTAATATTTGACTGGGTCTATTTAATAAAATCACTAATAAGATGGATCTCTGGTATGTAACTCAGGAAATGTTAAAATCATCTGGAAAAACTTGACTTGGCTTCTGAATAGGTTCTTAAATTCTATATTTTATTTTATTGTGTAAGTACATAATGTTATTTGCTTTCATTGCATTTGGTTAGAAAAATGTAATAAAGTATATATGATTCAAAATATTTTAAACAGAATTATATGTAAAATGTTAAGCATTAAGTCTTAAGAGAATTTTATGTGGCAAATATAAATCAATACATTAATTATCAAGTTAATACCCTTGAATATTACTAACTATAAATAGGTATTTACTAGTTACTACATGTTAACAACACTGAACAATATATAATAGAAGCAAAAGAAATTACTTACTTCAACATGCTTATATACTAAAAATTGGATTGGATTATAAAGGAATGTAAGCATATAACAAATGAAGTAGTATTATGGATTCAAAATAACAGACATCACGAAGACTATAAAGAGGAACATGGAACTCCTAAGTATTGACTACATGTTCTTTGAGATAATTATTCAAGATTTAAGAGGAGGTAAAGTGTGTAGCAATATGGGAAAATGTGTTATGGAAAGTCTCCATGGAAGAATTATAAGCACAGTCTTGAAGTTTAAAAACAATTTGAGTAGGTGTCACCCATATAAAAAAAAAAAAAGTGGACAAGTTTACTATGGGTTCAAAATAAGTTTGTCTTATGTTGAATGGTTTACTGAAGGGAGTTATGGGAGGTAATTTGTGAGAAACTTTTGATACATTGTCTGGCAACCTTCCAAGGTAAAGAGTAGAGCATAATGCTGGTCTTTGGGCTCTGGTACCAGGTTCTGTGGGTTCCATATCTCAATCCTGCCATATATGTCAGTTACTAACACCTCCACAGAACAATAAGAACTACCACTTACTGAAAACTTACTGCATACCAGGCACAGTTCAAGGCATAATGCATATAATAATTTACTTACTTCTCACAAAAGCCTTATTAAATAAGTATCATTATAATCCACTGTTTTACAAATAAAAACATTGAAGCACAGGGAAATAGATAAAAATCTATGCCATTAAACATTACACACACTGGCTATCTAGGATTCTGTTTCCTTCAACATGAAATAGAGGTATTAATAGCCTAATCTCCATGGATTTCCATGACAGTATGCCTGACACATAATAATCGCTTAAAAATGTTGTTATATTAAATAATTAATAGATAACTCCTCAAAAGTCTTTGGATGTATTGGCTATAAAATGCTAGAAGAGGAAGTATAGACACTATCTTTCAGTCAGTGGGCATGCATTAATATCTTCTAAGCATGCACTGGCGTGCTGGAAAACTCCCATATCTGTGGTATACAGAATGAAAGAAGAGACTGGAAGTGACCAAAACAGAGAGTTATTGTCCCTTGTAAGGAGCAAGTTATTAGCCCTTATTAAGGGCTAAACAAGAGTGCTAACAGGACAAATAAAACGGATGTAAAATATGGGTCAGACTGGCCTGAATGATGAGAAGGTGTAGGGGAAAAGAGAAGAATCTTCCTTATCCAAATCATCATATAAATAAAACATTAGTATATACAAATCAAGCAGCAGAATTATTGTTTTTAGATGGAGAAGATAGTTTTATTTTAAAGTAGATTGAATTTAAGATAGACAGATATTATTTGCTAAAAAAATATGGTAAATAATCTGAGTCAGGTATTGATGGAGGATTTATGGAGGATGTAATCACAGGGGATGATGTGTAATGGAGATATGAAGAAGAAAGTTATTCCCAAGGGTTGTAAGATATAAATAATAAATGTTAAATAATAATAATGTATAATTCATGTGTGCTTATGTGTCAAGCACTCTCTAAATGACTTTGCATGAATTATGCTGCTAAATCCTCACAACTCCATAAAGTAGGAATTATTTTTAGCTTTGTTTTATAGATGAATAATTTAGCCACAAAGTTTAAGAAACTTGTGCTCAGTGAAATGACTAGGTAGTAACAGATACTCAATAAATGAAACTATAATGTGCTATCATATTTATATTGAAATCATTATTCTTGTTACCAGATGTAAATATTTTATAGTAAGAAAATAGAAAAAATATCTGCTGGGGGTTAAAAATGTATAATTCTCAATAAAATTCACTACATAAAGCCGAGAGAATAATTATGAAACAACACAGAACTCGCTTTGCATTTGAGAAAATCCTAAATGGTGTTAAATAGGAAGAGAAATTTTTGGTAAGATGTTTCTCTCTCTTTTCTTTTCTTTCTTTCCTTCCTTCCTTCCTTTCTTTATTTTTTTTTATTTTTTTTTTTTATTTCCTTGAGAGAGCACACAGAAGGAGAGGGAGAAGCATGCTCCCTGATGTGGAACTTGATCCCAGGACCCTGGGATCATGACCTGAGCGGAGGACAGACCCTTAACAGACTAAGCTACCAGCTGCCCTGGCAAGCTGTTTTTCTTGAGATTAGATCTAGTTTAAATGTTTTAAACAGATTCCCAAACAAGGAGGTACATATTAATACTTTCAACTATGATAAAATTTGTTTTATGAAATTACCACACCACATAAAATTGCTTATAATATAAAGAGGATAAACTATGCACTATGTATAGGTTTGTTCTAGTAATTACTAATAAGCTGCATGGTGGGGAACCATCTCAAAAAACAAAGCATTTACTTTCACTGGTTGCAGAAAAAAATGGGTTCAGATTTGCCTACTGCCATAGCATCTACAAAGTTGGACAGCATATATGAGACAAATGTTCCAGGCATTGAATAAGTGTCAGCACAAGAATGTGATACTTGAGAGAAAGCAAACACACAGGATGAGCTCTGCTCTCTCCCCAGGTGTTCGCACAGTGGCATTTATGTTATGCTATAAGGAGTTGGAATTTAAGTATATCTGGGTGAAGGAGGTAGCTGCTGGAGTCTAGCCTGCAATAACGGCTGGAATTCATGTAGCAGTATTCTGGCGGGGGGGGGGAATGGGGGCACAAGGGGTCTTCAGAATTCTATGTGAGGGTTTACATTGGTCCTTGATTAAAGGCAAAGGAGGGCGAGAGGGCTAAGTACTAGATAGTTTCTGTGGGGTTGTGAGTTGAACAGAGATACTAGAACACCAACATTCCTGGGTGACACTGGTATTCTGGAATAATCAGAATGGAGGGACCTCCCTGAGCAACACAGAAAAAGACACCGGACTGAGACAACAGAATAGTCCATCTTATGAGTGTGAAACATGTTCATTCTTAAAAGCCACAACTAAAAATTAAGAGCAAACAGAAACCCATAAAACCCATAAAAACCCATAAAAAAATAAACACAAACCCAAAAGGATGAAAAACATCTGTCAATATTTTAGCAGTCTATTAGAATAAGATTCAACCCTTAAAAAAAAGAGATAGTCTCTCAAATATATCACTCAAAAAATAAATGTTTAATAAACATGCAATGATGAGGGGAAATGTGTCTTTAGAATCATTTTTTAAAGTTAAGATAAATATTTTCAATGATTTAAGGTAAAGGCAGCCGTAATGACTAAATATTTGAGGGAATAAGGACCTGGAAATAAAGAACCACACAGAAACTCTAGAATGGAAGAGCACAATATTTAAGATTCAATATTTATTGCATATCTATAGGATACGCAGGGCATCCTTATCCTGATATTGATTATTTGTATCCTGTAATTGTTTAAAAATTAGTCTTTCCAGAGATTAATCAGTTTGAAACAAATTTTGGTTCTATTGACCTTGACTTATAGTTTTTATTTTATTATCTTATATTTCTTATTTCTATACTTCTACTTAATATTTCTTTTTAGTTCCTTAAGGTGAACATTTGGACATAAATCTGAGGTCTTCACATCTATTTTACCCCAAACATTCAATGTTATAAATCACCATAAAAGTATTTAATTGTATCTTATACATATTGGTGGGTAGTGCTTTCATATTCATTCAATTTAAAATTATCTAATTTTATTTGTAATTTATTTAATACATGGGCAATTCAGAAATATACTGTTTGATTTTCAAGCATTAGAAATTTCGTATAGATTTGTTATTGATTTGTAATTTAGTTCTGTTGCAACCAGAAAACATATTTTGATTTATTCAGTCTTCAATTTGCTGAGAAATACTTTATGGTCCCAGATTTGGTTTATTTTGGTTCATGTTACATGTGTATTTGAAGCATTATATACTGATTTTGTTAAGTGTAGGATGTTTATGAATATTAACTAAATCAACTTTCAGGATAGGTGTTCAAGTCTTCTGTGTCTTTAGTAATGTATATTTTTTTAAGATTTTATTTATTTGAGATAAAGAAAGCAGGAGAGATGAGGTGAAGGACAGAGGGAGAAGCAGACTCTCCACTCAGCGGGGAGCCTGAGGTGGGGCTGGATTTGCTCAGGATCATGACCTGAGCAAAAGGCAGACACCCAACTGACCCACCCAGGCGCCCTATGTCTTCAGTTATATTTTGGATTGATTAACATCAGTATATCACTAGAGACAAAGAGTAATCTCAAAAATATATATTATCCAATCTAAAGAAAGATCCTTAGTGTCATTGTAGAAAACCATCAAGTGATAGCAAGTGCTAAGCTACACATCTAGGTTGTGTCTTAAAATTAAAAGGTAGATAATTGCTTGGGAAAATTATTTGTATAGTAGTTGAAAATTCCTAGTTTGGGGAAAACATATTTATAGATCTAAAAATCTCATTGAAATCTGAATATAAAGAGAACTACATATACAAATATTATCATGCTGATGAAGATAAAATGAAAACCTTTAAACAGTCAGAGGGAGAATAAAAAGGACATTGTGAAAAAAATATCAATGACATGGATAGTGGCTATATATCAGAAACAATGGGAGCTAAGAGACTTTTGAATAATACCTTAAAATAAAGAAAAAACCCTCAAATTCTATAACCATCACAAGTATCCTACATAAATTAAGAGAAGATATATTTTAGATAAATAAATGTTGAAAACAGTCATCCTCAGCAAATGTGTAATACTAGAATTTTTAAATTCAGACTGAAAAAAGATAACACAAGTTGGAAACAAATTATGTATTCAAAATTTAATTACATATCCATAATATTTTATAATATTGTATATTATGATAGAAAATGTCTGTTATTAATAGCAAAAAAGTAATGGGAGTTAAAAATCAGATTTTACTGTTTTAAGTTTCTTAAATTTTGAAAGAGTTGGCACAGTGTCAGCTGTAAGGACAATAGTATTTGAGAACAAATCCTAGAAAACACAAAATATAGCTAACAGCAAATGAAATAAGATGGAATATTAGAAAATATTCAACAATCTAAAATAAGCAAGAAAAGATTGTTAGTGGAAAAAGAAGACAGGAAAAATAAGTTAAAAATAGATTTTAGAATTAAACACATCCTATAAAAAGGCAATGATTATAAGATAGGAAAATAAAGTAATACACAAGTGTATGTTATTTATAATATAGTTTAAATGTTAAAAAAGATGGTGAGAACAAGAAGATAGAAAAAGGATCTAGTGTGTAAATGTTAAGCTCAAGGAAGTTACTCTGGCTATATAATTCTCTGAAAAAAAAGACTTTGATAATAGAGAGAAATGAGGACATTTTGTAATGATGAAAAGTTCAATTCATCACTAAGACATAACAGTATTTTCACACTTAATGACAGAGTGTCAAAATACATGAAACAAACACTGACAGAAATAAAAAGAAACAGACAAACCCACATGCATAGCTTGATAGTTTAACAACCCTGAATTTGTAAATGATAGAGCAACTAGATAAAATTTATTAAGCATATAGAAGATTGGAATAACAGCAGAATACAAATTCATTTCAGGTTCACATGGAAAATGATCAAGATAAATCACATGCCAGACCATATGTGAAAATATATTTCAAAAGATTGTAATAATACAAATAATATTCTTGGAACAAAACATAATTTAATTAGAAGATCCAGATATTTGAATAGTCAGTAACATTACTAAATAACTAATGGGCAAAGAGATATCACAAGTGAAAATTAGAAAATAAACTGAAGGGAAGGATAATGAAAATAAAACATCATATTTGTAGATTGCTGTTAAAGTGGCACATATATAGAAATATATAGCTTAAATGTTATTTTTAAATTAAAAAATGGCTTACTAAGCAATGGATAATATTACCATTTAGTTTACAAGGTGAGAAAAATTAAACCTAAAACAAACCTAAGGAAGGAAATAATAAAGGTTCAAAACCCATGACAAGAAGAACATGAGATAAAGTCAGAGTTAAGTAATACTTTCAAAAACAAAACAAAAACCAAAAACTTGAGTAATCCTTAGAAGAAGATTGTAGAGGGATAAAGGAAGCCCAAAATACAAGATTAGACAAATAAGAGTAAATAGTAAGGCACACAGGATAGAAAGAATGGTTATTAAATTTATTGGCATAAAGTGTTTATAATTTAAGTTGACAGATTCTTTGGAAAACACATTTTGTGAAACTGAAGAAAAAAATATAGAAAATCCATGTAGCTCTTTATCTGTAATATTATTAACTTTCCAACAAAGAGAAGTCCAAAGCCACAGTATTACACCAAATTATGTAAAGTATTTAAAGAAGAAATGACAACATTATACATTATACATTTTTAAAATCTTTCAGAAAAAATGGAAGTAAAATTCACAATTCATTTGATGAGTCCAACTTGACCTTTTTTGTTGTTGTTGTTAAAGACTTTATTCATTTATTTGACAGAGAGATCACAAGTAGACAGAGAGGCAGGCAGAGAGAGAGAGGGAAGCAGGCTCCCTGCTGAGCAGAGAGCCGGATGCGGGACTCGATCCCAGGACCCCAAGATCATGACCTGAGCTGAAGGCAGCAGCTTAACCCACTGAGCCACCCAGGCACCCCCCAACTTGACCGTCTTATCACAACCTGACAAAGGCTCAAGAAAAGTTGCAGAATACCCCTTAATGTATATTGACAGAAGAGTCATTAAAAAGGTATTAGCAAATCAAATATATCAATGTTAAAAAGACATCGCATAACTACTGGGGTCTACTCTAGGAATAAAAGTTTGTCTCCATGTTAAAAAGTAGGTCAATATAATTCACCACATTAAAGGAAAGTAAGGAATAAACCTGATTATCTCTCTCAATTGAGGAAATATATTTGATAAAAATTGAAACATTAAAAAAAAAAAACCCTCTACAAGGTAAATGAGAACTTCCTTAAATTGATATAAAGGTAAAAATTAGCTCAGCTCATAATAGACTTAGTGGTATAAAAGGATTCAGAAAAAGGCCAGGATATCTTTGCTCTTCACTTTTATTTAACTTCTATTCAACATTGTATTAAAGGTCCTAAGTGTACATGCAGTAAACCAAGAAAAACAAATGAAGCCATATGTATGGGAAACTAAGAAATAAAACTATATTCTCAGTCAACAACTTGCTGAGCTAGCAATGTAGCAAATTCAAATAATACAGATTTTTTTTAAAAAATCAACCTTTTATATTTGCATTCAAAAGATGTAATTATATTTAAGAATGTTGTATTTACAAAAGGATTAAAATATAAAATATTTTGGTATAAATTCAAGAAAATCTGTAAATAAGACCATCGCCAGTAGAAATAAAGATAACCTAACAAATGGAATTATATATGAACTTAATGAATTGGTAAGCAATATTGATAAGGTATCAATTATCTATAGATTTATAAAAGCACAATAACTAACATAACTACATATTTTTAATAGAAATTAAAGATGATTCCAAAATAAAATTCAATGACAGAAAAGTTCCAACTATCCTGGAAAAAGAGTAATGTTGGAAATTCAGGCTAGCAGAACTTTACACATGGAGGCCATGTGGGACTGGTAATAAGGACAGGTAAATTAGCTAAAGAAAAAAAAGGAGAGAGGGGTGCCTGAGTGGCTCAGTCAATTGGGCTTCTGACTTCAGCTCAGGTCATGATCTGCATGTCCTGAGATCAAGTCCAGCGTTGGGCTCCTCATTGAGTTGGGGAGCCTACTTGCTTTTCCCTCTGCCCCTTCTACCACTTGTGCTCACTCTCTTTCTCACAAATAAATAAAATTTAAAAAAAAATAGGGGCGGCTGGGTGGCTCAGTGGGTTAAAGCCTCTGCCTTTGGCTCAGGCCATGATCCCAGGGTCCTGGGATAGAGCCCGGCATCGGGCTCTCTGCTTAGCAGGGAGCCTGCTTCCCTTCCTCTCCCTCTGCCTGCCTCTCTTTCTACTTGTGCTCTCTGTCTGTCAAATGAATAAATAAAAATCTTAAAAAAAAAAAAAAAAGAAGAGTAGATATTCCAGAAAACGATACATAAATATAATCAAAGTGCCAATGTCATTCTGTAGGAAAAGGGTAGTCTTTAGCAAATGGTTTTGGAAGCACTGTATACACATGTAGAAAACTACAGATGTTACTCCCTAACTCAACCATATACAAAAATTAATTCCAAGTAGATATAGGCCTAAATATTAAAGCTTAAATTTTAAAGATTCTATAAGAAAACATGGATAATATCTTTCTGATCTTGGGATAGATAAAAGTGCAAATTTTGAGAGAAATTATGATGAGTTATACTATCAAAATTAAAACCTTCTCATCTACTACCATTAACAAAAGATAAGCCAAAGAGGAAAAAATTAAATGGAATATATAAAACTTACAAGAGACTTGTATACAAAGTATATAAATAACTGCAAATCATAACTAAAATACAAACAAATAAAATGTGGCAAAATGTATATACTCATAAAAGCAATTCTATGAATAATGATCTAGAAAGGGTCCATATGTAGAATATTAAAAGAAAGAATGCAAACTTTTGCATCAACATGGACAGGACTGGAGGAGATTATGCTGAGTGAAATAAGTCAGAGAGCAATTCTATTAAGTGAGAGAAAGTAATCTCAAACTAGGCTCCATGCTTCTGGAGGACATCAGGAGAAGGAAAGGAAAAGTGAATTGGGGTAAATCAGAGAGGAAGTCAAATCATGAGAGACCATGGACTCTGAGAAACAAACTGAGGGTTTCAGAAAGGAGGGCCGTGGGGGGATGGGTTAGCCTGGTGGTAGGTATTAAGGAGGTCACATATTACATGGAGCACTGGGTGTGGTGCATAAACAATGAATTTTGGGACAATGAAAAAATAAAAAATAATTAATTAAAAAAACGGAAGTAGCTCACCATTACGGATTGGGAATGCAAAGTAATATTACAGTTAGATACCATTGCAGACACTAGAATGGTTAAAATGAGACACATTAACACCAAATGTCAGCAACAACTTAGAGCATCTTAAATTCCTGAATTACTAATGGGAATGTAAACTGTGCAACCACTTTGGAAGGCAGTTTGACTATATTTGTTTTATGAAATTAAATATAAACTTACTCCATCACCTAGCAATTCAACTTTTAGCCAGTATTTAGCCATAAGAACTAAAAATAGATGTTCAGAGAAAGATACTAAGACTCAAGCAATACCAAACCTAATGTCCATCAACAGAAAAATGAATAAACATCGTGGTATATATTCCTACTACACTACCACTAACCAACAAAAGGAAATTAAATAGTGGTATAAGTGGTATATGCAAGGACATTCTTAAAAATTAAAAAGAAACTTATAGTAAGTGATAGAAGCCCAAATCAAATGGGTACATGTTATTCCATTTTTATGAAGTTGTTGGAACTAATCCATCACAAAAAAAAAAAAAAAAAAAAAAAAAAAAAAAAAAAAAAAAACCTGCACAGTGATTGCCGATGCTGTGTTGGGAATCGTAGTAAGAGAAAACATAGCAAAGTTTCTGGGCTGATGTGCATACTCTACAACGTGATTATCATGTGTGATTACATGAGGCTACATGCATAAAACTGAGTTTTGCATTTTAAGGTCTGTGCATTTCACGGTGTATAACTAGGGAATGGGAAGGAGGTGAAGGAAGAGGGAAAGAAAAGGAGATTATTTCTCTAATACAGTAATACAGTAGCTTCAGACCTTAGTTTTATGAACAGATAACATTTTAAAAGCAGTGCAGCTAAAATAAATTGCCACTTTTTGTTCTGCCAATAATAGACATTTTAAAATATACACACACACAAGTTCTAAGAAATCTTTGCTCTTTCTAGGAAAGTTTTTGAAAGGTTATTTAACATTTAAAAAAGTATAATCAAAACTGTTCTGCCACATCTTTTACAGAGAATATTACTTTAAGTATTATGTACAAATGCTGTATTTTTTTATGTTCTCCTGGTATTTTATGCAGTGTAGTTTGTTGTCCCACTCTATTTTCTATAAATGAAAGATTTTACAATATAGGTCATTACCATAATTTCAAATGTCAAATTTAGAATCTACATGTATAGAGACTTAACTTTCTTTTCCTTAACTCTGATGTTACTGAGGGAAACGGATTATAGTAAAGATTAGAAAAAATATTTAGATAGCAGTTATTAAATTGAACATTGAAGTTCTTTCCAGGCACTTTTACTTCTCCCTTATCATTAAGGGTAGAAAGAGGCTGTATTTCTTGGCTTAATTCTCTTTTGAAAACCCACTGGGATGTGAGCAATGTTTCCTTCCAACATCTGTATAAAATAGCAAGAGCAATTTCTATTAAGTGAGAGAAAGTAATCTCAAACTAGGCTCCATGCTTCTTTTCTTCCTGGGTTCATCTCAGTTCAGACAGCTTAGACATCAAGCCCCACCCATGCAGGGGCCATGTTGGAGAGTAACAGTAACAGCAGCAACTAACAAGGTGGTTAAGGCCATTTTTTGTCAAGGCTGACATATGGTAAGGCATACTATCCAGCCTTTGAATAGTGACACACAGGTCCTTATATGAACTCTTTACCATGACTATTGCCAGAGCTTGTTTAGCTCTGTATGCTACTTGGACACATCACTCACTTTTTCATACCTTCCCACTATACCAAATTCTTCTTCACATTATACCAAACCCAACATAAGGGAGATCTTCCTAGGCCAAGGCACTAAAAATTTCTTCTTTGCATTAGTTTCCATTCTCCCCATTTTCAGAATTTCTTTTTGGGGGAAAAAAAGATCAAAGTCCAAGGATTTGACATTTTTTACTTAATTCTGAGTTTTGTATGTTACTCATAGAGACAGGGAGCATAAAATGCCCTATCATACTGGGTTAAGAATCATGTGTACAATAAATTGAAGTAGATACATAATAAACAATATCCCAAAACTAATCTCAAGATGTTGAAACATTATTGTATCATAATATGTATCTTATATATCCATCAAACAAAGTCCAAACTAATCACAGTACCTAAGTGCCCAAAATAGGATTTTTGTGTAAGCATACTAGCAGATTTGACATTCTTCTTGACATTTAAAAGAAAGGGCTGATATGTGTGTGTACACACATCTTCTTTATCCAATGGAATATTACTCAGCCATCAAAAGAGGGAAATCTTGCCATTTGCAATAAGATGGATGGAGGTAGAGAGTATTCAAAGTGAAATAAGTCAGTCAGAGAAAGACAAATATTATATGATTTCACTCCTAGGTGAAATTTAAGAAACAAAACCGATGATCATAAGGGAGGGGTAAAAAAAAAAGAAAAGAGAGAGGGAAACAAACCATAAGAGACTCTTAAAGATATAAAACAAACTGAGGGTTGATGGAGGGAGGTGGGTGGGTAGACTGAATGGGTGATGGGCATCAAGGAGGACATTTGTTGGGACGAGCACTGGGTGTTGTATATAAGTGATGAACCACTGAATTCTACTGAAACAAATATTACACTACATGTTAACTAATTAAAATTCAAATAAAAACTTGAAAAAAAAGACATTGAACTAATCCACACCACTTTTGACTACCAATATCTTTTTTTCCTTTTATCATAGAATGATCCACAGTAATAGTTCATGTAAACAAAAGGACACTTTTAAGTGAAATTGAAAGAATTGGAGAGTCAAATATTGGAGGGCCAAGGAAGCGTTTCTAGTTTAAAGTAAAGGGGCTTCCATGTCTTGTAGCTTAGGTTATTGGGCACTTAATAGTCTTCAGAAGAATTTCAATGAAATAAATACCCTCTTCCCTCATCTAACTACCAAAAGATCCCACAAAACTAACCAAAACCTCTTGATATGTTTATGGATGCAAACAATCTTCAATACCTGCCTGTTCTGATCTCCCCTTACCTCTCCTGGGCACTTATTTTTATTTATTTTATTTTTTTTTTTTTTGGTGTGTATTGGGCAGAGAATCTCACACCCCACTCTAAGGACCCAAAACGTCTGTGTTCTGGTTTCTTGCCAAGATCTGCCTTCTCTTCTTGTCAAACGAGAAGGCCTAATCTGAGATCTATCCAGCCTAACCAGAGTTTTGTTACTTGGGCTTCAGCTGAACTTTTCTCAAGCCCTTTCTAAAATGCTATTCACATAAAAATTGATTTCTATGGAAATTTACCCATATAATAATTTATGTAATATCCCTGGAGGGGGAAATGGATATATGTTTATGATATTAAAATGAGTATGATTTAATGTCATCACTTGATATCAAGTTAAATCATACTTCCTAATAATACTGTATCAGAAGCATTGCTATAAGGTTAACTTTTCAATTACAAATGTGGCCATGAGTGTATATTTATAAAGTACAAACATATGCAATTAATGGCCCATGATCTGTGCATTAAAGAGCATAAATATATTTCAGTGGAATAAGTATTCTAATAAAAGTATTCTCATTCTCAGTTAAGAATGTAAAATAAATTTCATATCTTTCCTCTGATCAAGAGTTTGATAATCTTTGAAAAAAATGCAGACCAACAATTTTTTTGATTTATAGTGAAATACATAGAGCAATAACAGACATTTTTCAGGTTTAGAAATTCTCTACTCAACGACATGGCTCCATAAAGACAGAGCCTCATAAATTATTGGGATAATTTCATTCAGAGTTCAGGTTTATTACACTGAGGCCAACATACTGGATATAATCCTTAGGAAAACAATAGCAATCTGGCCTGTTTTATGACTACATGGGAAAGCGGGTCAGGAACAATTTACTAATTCACTCAGCAGTAAAGATAATTACTGTTTTTAATGATAATGTACTACAGGCCTATCTAATTGGTTCATGCCTCATGTTTAAACTGTTCTAGCTTAATAAGTGCAAGAACATTATATTTACTTTGCTGGGTCTAAAAAGCACGTGATACTGAAAACTGACCTTTAAATGATCCCCTGTGCAGTTCTGTACTATTTGTTTTGGATTATTGGAAGTCTTGAATATTTTTAGCTAAAATGTGTACTTGCATTATATATTTTCATAGGTCCTCATTTCCTCTCCGCTGTGCCCATTAGGACACCCAGAATACATTAAGAAAAGCACGGTCTCAAAAAGCACACACCAGAAAATTAAAAGGAGGGGGGCTGTTTAAATTATGTGAATTAGAGAAATAGGGTCAGAAAGAACTTTAAAGCTTCTTCCATTAGATCTCTTTCTGCAGAACTAATGAATTCCATTTATTTTTCCTCAATCATTTCAAATGACTACTGTGTGTCCTAAACTGTTGTATTTATGGCATCAAAAGTATAGTGCCTGGAACATATTTATTCTCAATTAAGAATAGCTAATTTTTTGAGTTTCTTTATTGACCCTGCTGTAAATAATATTTGTCATTTACAGCAATACTTCTGCATTGTTATCCTATCAATGCTGGAGGACCACAGGGTACTCAGAGCAATGTTAAAAGCCACACTCCCTCTCAACACCAGCCTAACTGGAGGAATGAGACTCTCATTTCTGCAGCTGTGGGGCATATTGTCAGATTACACTTTACAAACTATAGAAATGATCCCTGAAAGTATAATCTTAGATTACGCCTCACAGTTTAGTTTCCCTTCATGAAGGCTGTCCTCAGCCGAATGTAGGAAGTCACTTTGCCTAAAGTCATGTCACCTTCTGGACACAGCACTTTTGCTGAAACTAAAATAATCCCCAGACTATTCTCCCATATATTTTCATTGTTGTGTGAGTTTTTCACTTTGCCAGGAATGATAACATCACATTATAGATAATGCCCAGAAATTACCTAAAGTAATATATATAAATAGTAGTTGTTGAACATTAATTTTATCATGTCTATAATATGTATCATAAGCATAGTCTTTTCAGAATTGACGTTTTTGAAATATATCTGCTATCTAAAAGGTACTCAAAATTGTATGCATTATGTAAATCTGCCTCTCTTGCATACAAGCTACTTGCATCTTTGAGTATTTGTTTCTGCTTCTTCTTGGATTTGGAAAGTAGAAGGGTGTCGGATAGAGATAAGACATTAAGAATGCACCTGCCCTTGAGGTATAGTGAGAATAGTGGAGATGGAGAAAAAAGGGGAAAAAACCAAAAACCAAAAAAAAAAAACAGTACTATCTTGTGTCCCTTCTCCCCATTTACCCACCAAATTAAGTAAGTGGTGCTCATAAGGTTCTATACAATGGCTCACTATTTTTCCCAACTCCATGAATTTTACTGTTATGTTCTGGAATGCTATTTAAAATTCCATTGCTGACCAAGAGTAAGAACTGCTGGCCAACTTCTGTTTCAGCACATAAGAAATTGCTTAGAAATTGCCATTCCATCCTAACAACAATGTTAAGCAGACTGAAAAATCAACAACTCTTCTAGAAGCCCTAAGAGAGTGGGATGCAGGGCAAACACAAGCCCTCAAGGTTGGAGACCAACATGCAAACAAAGCAGAACTTAACTGAGCAGAGACTCTAGGGCAGAACTAGTGGCCATGTGGGAAAATACGAACTCCAGTTGATGAATTCCTGGAAAACCATATTAGAGAAGACTGAGAGTTAGAAATTCTAAAGGTATCCAGTCCTGGGGAGACCCACAGTTTTGTGGGGCTTATCTCCAGGAGCTCAACCAGATCCCTACAGTGAATACAGAAGAAAGATCCTCTTCTACTTCACTCAGGAGGTGGGAGAAGATCCATTTTTGAAACATACCAGAGCACTGTGTTCTCCTTCAAAGGTCTGTCATCAGGAGAAACTGACTAAGCAAATCTAATCTGCTGGGATATTATCAGAACTTAACTCATCTGGGGAAGAGAAACACAGCTTTTTTTCTGGAATACACAAAACTACCGAGATCAAAACTATGGAATAAAACATGTCTGTTGGCAATCCTTTTTTGGAGCTTTCTTGGTGAAACCTGAAACTGGTCCCCTTAACACAGAGAGTAGAGAGAGAGCAAAGAAAAAAGGTGGGTTACTCCAGGTGGGTAGATGGGAGATTCAGTAAGCAAAGGGAACTTATATACATACAGGGCTTGTCTTGAACAGCAGCAAGATGAGTGGCTTCCCACCATCTGTCCTCCAAATCATAAAAGTTTACAAAGAAGCCTTAACTGGGTTCAGTCACATATACAGTGCAGGTGTGCTCAACTCCACATCACTGTCTCAAGGTTGTGTCCTTGGAGCACCTCTGGGAGTGGGAAAGGCAAGCATAACCCACATGCCAAGATAGGGGAAGGGGTGAGGAGCCTCTCATTGTCTGGGTCCAGCTCAGGAGTCATGTGTTTTTGATGACCTTTCCAAACACGCCACTCTTTGTGACTGGTTCTTACAATCCCATTCTCCCTCCTCTTCAGAAATAGGTCCTGAGTAGCCAGCAAGGGATTTCTCTAGTGTGGATGTGGCTCCTTTGGCAGCTATCTGGCTACGCTGGAGGCAGGTGCCTATGCAAAAATATAGGTACACTTATGAGAAAACACAGATTGAGACAGTAATTGCCAAAATTAAAGACGACTTTTTCCACAAACAGTTACAGGATCTGAACCATTGATTTATTAAGTCCCCTATCCTGGAGGTCAGATCACTCAGGGCATCTAATTGTGTCCTCCTGTGATTTAATAAAGATGATACATTAACAGAATTATCAGGTATGAACACACAACATTTTGTTTGGATAATGGCACAGGGGCCTCCTTGTGAGGAAGTAATAATGTTCAAGTCCAACCTGTTCTGGAGAACAGTTTGTCTCATTATAGCCATTTCAGTGTTAAGTAAGGGAAGGCTATATTTGCTATCATTTAGGGCTGGCTCAATAAATTTATTAAGGGTTTCTGGGGGTTCTCTTAACATCCTCCAAATCAATGGAGTGGACAAAGATGGTAGCCAAATTATCATACCGGTGGAGAACAAGAATGTCCTGCCTGGGTCTCGAGGAGAAGGAGGTTGGAAGCTCTGGAAACTTGACCTGGTTGTCCATATTACACACAATGGCTTGGGGAGATAGCGCTGTCAGGAATGAGGAGATGGACTGTGGGCAGGGTATGCCAGACTAGGACCTCTATCTTCTCCCCTCTCTTAGCAGTACGTATTTCATTCTAGGTATAGGGCATTCTAACAGGTCCAGCTTACAGCAGGATAACAGGATTCTAATAGAGCTGAATTAGTTTCCCCTCATCTACAGGTACAATTTAACTCACCCATCTTTGTGGGACATTGCATTGTAAATTCCATAAATAATTCGCTTTCCATGTGTGATGGGGCTTGGTGTTTTCAGCAGCACAGCACATTGATCTACAGTGGGAGTCTGGGCAATGTTTATTTCCTAGGACCTCCATATCTTCATGGTTTTGGTTGTCTCAGCAGGAGTCTCCAAAAGGGAGGGCCTATTGTCCCTGGCAAAAGGGAAAACAGACCCTACTGGTTGGTTATTTATGATCTTCCTGATATGAGGAAGTGGTGATGCAACATGGGAGCTTAAGTGGGTAGGAGAAGAATCAATGAAACAAGATGGGATTGGTAGGGAGACAAACCATAAGTGACTCTTAATCTCACAAAACAAACTGAGGGTTGCTGGGGGGAGGGGGTTTGGGGGAAGGGGGTGGGATTATGGACATTGGGGAGGGTATGTGCTTTGGTGAGTGCTGTGAAGTGTGTAAACCTGGTGATTCACAGACCTGTACCCCTGGGGATAAAAATATATGTTTATAAAAAATTTAAAAAAAAAAAGAATCATCACCAAAGATATGGTATAAATCACAAGTAACTACATGATAGATTGACTACAAGATAGTCAATATCATTAGTCATTAGAGAAATACAAATTAAAACTGTAAGTGCCTAGCCCAATGCTGAGCTTAAAAATGAGTGTTTTTGGTAAATCAATCAATCATACAATAAATATATCAAAAGTTAGAAAAAAAATGTATTAAAGCCTGGGATAGTACTTTAGTCCCCCTGGCCAACGTAGGTTTATCTGTTAACAATTTAATTTGTGTTTTAATGTTCTGTATATTCTTCTTTTTTTTTTTTTTTTTTCCAATCCTGTTGCTGTGGGTTATAGTGACAATGGAAGCTACATTCGATGTCATATTCTTTTGCTCAGTCTTGAATGTATGACTTTTGAAATGTGAACTCTACTGATTAGTCAATAAGGGTATCTCTACTCTTACTTAATATTTAGCTTTAGTATTTGACATTTAGCTTCTCTAATCCCCTGATGGTAGCAACCTGGCTTGACAGGGACAAGCTTGGGTTAGGCCATAATGCAGTATTCATATAAACCAAGGCATAATTAGAACTTCTTTCAGAGGGAAGGGGTGGACATAACCAATTTTTCGATCCTGGTGGGTGGTCCCAGATTCTCTTGGCAGTTGCTTTGGGTGCTATTTTGCACACCCAGGGCATATGTTATTGCATTGGCCAAGTCACTGTATTTTTTTAAAGATATTCTTTCTCTCTCTCTCTCTCTGGCTTCTTTCTTTCTTTCTTTCTTTCTTTTTCTTTCTTTCTTTCTTTCTTCTTTCTTTCTAAAGCTAGAGAGAGCAAAAGCAGAGAGAGAGGCAGAGGATGAGGGAGAAGCAGGTTTCCTGCTTATGGGTCTAGATCTCAGGACCCCAGGATCATGACCTGAGCTGGATGCGGATGCTTAACCAACTGAACCACCCAGGCGCCCTGACCAAGTCACTGTATTTTAAGAGCAATATAGCAACCCCAGCAACAGGCCATCCTACTTGGGCATTACTGGGGCCATTCTTTCTATATATTCAATTTGCTATATCTACTGAAGGGTCAATGACTAAGCTTTGAACCTGAGCTAAACCACCAACTTCCTGATTGTCAAAGGGTGTCCATGCCTTATCAGTTGTGACAAGAAAAGCAGTGAGGACTGCCTGAGGCTTTTTGCATGTGGACCCAAATGTTTTTTTCACACATCCTGACCCCTTAAGGGCTTCTTTATAATCATCCACCTCTTGGTTTCCTATTGTCCAAGCCATAGGTTTCATTCCTTCAGAACATCCCAACTGCCAGTGCAAAGGATTAGCAGCCACGGTTCATGAGTAATTAATCACTAGCCAAACTACGCAGAGCTCAGCCCACCATCTGTTGCACTGGCTGCTGTCTCAGAGGTTCAGCAAGGAGGAGGGCTGTGTGCATTGCTAGGAGCTGTTGCTCTAAGGGGGGTATGGAAGGTTTCTGCTCCTTTCCAGAGGTAGGACCAAAATCCTAGGGCACTCTCTTCTTCTGTTGACTCAGTCACAGTGCCTGACCTATACCTTCCAGAGCCACAGACACATCCAGCTCAAATGGTAGCCCTATTTCGGAGATGCAGAGAGCTTTAATCTGTTTCACTAATATTTCTATTTTTACAAAGGTGGCTTATTCCTCTGATTCCCAGTCCTACAGGTGCCCTTCCTTTACCAGATAGCATAAAGGATAGGGGCACTGTGCTGGGTGGGAATTAGAAGTACTTTAAAACCCCCAAATCTCCATAACAGTTTATATCTCACATTCTTAGGGATTGGATAAACTTACATCTTATCAATTTCAGATTTTGAGACAACATGAGTCTTATCAGACCTGAAGATACCCAAAACCTTATGTTAGTGCCTGGGCCTTGAATTTTCTGTGGGTTCATTGCCCCTCTTCTCCTTCACAGAAGTTCCAGCAGATATAATGTTAACGTTGTATCATCAATGTATCATCAATGTAATGTTACCATTTTAATAATGTGGGGGAGAAGAACAGGGACAATTCTCAGGCTACCATCCTATGACATATTGTGGGGTTATATCGGTAGTCTTGGGAGAGTGCTTGAAAGTTTCATATTGCCTTTCCCATATGAAGGTAAATTGATCTTAGTTATCAGAAACCTGTACTTGGCAATGTCTTTTCCATGAATCTCTTGAAGATGAAATGCTTTTGCAGGAAGTTTTTACCAAAGTATCTGAGTAAAACAATAATTGTGTGTAAATGACAAAAGACTTTAAAGTGGCCTCAGTTAAAGACCTGATGAGAGTTCATTATAACACAATAGGCAAGGAACTTTTACAACAGTGTGTATTTTTAAAAGCACTCCCCCCCCACACACACACAGGTTTTGTTTTGTTTTGTTTTTTGTTTTTTCCCTTCAGTCTCTGTGGGCAATGTTTTGATTGTCTCCTGGAGTGTTCACATTTTGAAGACATGAAAAGATTTATAACTTTCAGAAACAGAGAAAGAATGCATGAATGCAAGTTTTGTAGTAATTGCTATTTAAAATTTTCCTGGGGGTGCCTGGGTGGCTCCTTCAGTTGCTTTAGACTCTTGATCTCAGCTCAGCGCTTGATCTCAGGGTCATGAGTTCAAACCCCATGTTGGAGGCCCCAGCATGGAACCTAGTTAAAATAAAATAAAATAAGTAAGTAAAATAAGATGAAATAATAAAATATATAAATATATAAAAATTTATAAAATATAACATTATCAGGAATGAGAGGCATGAGGTATTTCATTTGTTTTCTCATCAATTACCACAAAATCCTTTTTCATTTTTATCACTTCATTAGAGATTCCATCTCTTGGCATCCTAATCCCTTAGCATCCTAATCATGCTTTGCCACATCTTCGACCCTCCTAGATTTTCAAAATGCCAAACCAAGGTCTCTAACTCATTATCTTGCTCTTCCATCTTGTCTGCCACTACTGAAGTGAGGAGGCTAGTGGACACCTTCACATCCTTTTCTACTCTTAGCTTGTCTGCTAATTTTCTAACCCAAGCTTCAGTCTCTTTGGGCACTGATGGCCAGCCAAAGTGCTCACAGTAGAGGCCAGCCATTTGTTTCTCTTCTCTATTGCAGTGTAAAATGTGCCTTCCTTCAACAATTGCCCTGGACAGGCTGGTATATTTGGGGTGTCCCCATGCTCATGCGTTGGTCCACAAGCATCTAACATCAGGCCAGCTTACCCTGCACAGAGGATGAATGGCTAACATGGGATTTCCCCCAATTGAAGCCCCTTTGTCTCTAGGAAACTTACTTAAGGGGCTTTTATGGGCCACCCCTCTCCCATAGAAGTAGATTGCCAATAAGTGATTTCCCCAGGAAGATGCATCCCTGAGTGTCATTTCTTCACAGTCTCCTGGCTGACTCACCAACTGTAAGTTCATCCTCAGGAGCTTCTCTGGTATAATCTGAAACCAGCCCCCATACACTGAGAGCAAGGAGAGACAAAAGAAAAAGGTGGGCCACTCCAGGTTGGGAGGTGACAGTTTTTATACACATGGGAACTTACATACAAGGCTTGACTTAAGCAGCAGCAAGACGAATGGATTCCTACCCACCCATCAAATCGTAAAAGTTTACAAACAAGTCTTAACTGGGTCCAGTCACGTATACCATTCAGGTGTTCTCAATGCCACATCACTGTCTCAAGACTTTGTCCTTGGAACAAACTCTGGGAGTGGAAAGGCAAGTGTAACCCACATTCCAAGAATAGATGAAGGAGTGACTCAGTCTAGCTCATAGTTGTCTTAGTCTAGCTCATAGTCAGCCAGCAGTCATATCTTTTTGATTACCTTTACCAACAAAAAACTCAGTGGTTGCTAGGAAGGGGGATGAACAAGTGGAACATAGAGAATATTTAGGGCAGTGAAAATACCCTTTATAATATTATAATGGTTGATATATGTTATTATGTATTTATACACACCCACAGAATGTAAAACATCAAGAGTGAGTTCTAATATAAACTATGGACATTGGGTGATTATGATTTGTCATGATAAGTCCATCAATTTTAACAATTTTAAAAGTATCACTACTCTATTGAGTGATGTTGATAATGGGGAAGACTTTACATGTGTGGGGATAAGGGTTATAAGGGAAATCTCTGTACCTCCCTCTCAATCTTACTGTAAACCTAAATCTACTCTAATTTAAATCCTTGGGGTGCCTGAGTGGCTCAGTGGGTTAAAACCTCTGCCTTTAGCTCAGGTCACGATCCCAAGGTCCTGGCATCGAGCCCCAAATCGGGCTCCCTGCTCAGCAGGGAGCCTGCTTCCTCCTCTCTCTCTGCCTGCCTCTTTGCCTACTTGTGATGTCTGCCAAATAAGTAAATAAATAAATCTTTAAAAAAATAAAATTTAAATTCTTTAAAAATATGCTAATTGGCCTAAGACATCTTCTCTGAAATATATGCTAAAAAATGGAAATATTATTACGTTTTAAGGAAAAAAACCAAATTCTTCCATATACCAAATTGTAATTCATAAAATACATCACCCATCTTAACTCTTGAACAAGTCTTAAAGATAAAATCTAGCCTTAAAACCTGAAATCGAAATGGTTTCATTAATGAAATAACTGTTGATCATTTTCAGCACCAAATCCTTTTTAATAGTATATAATATTGTCTAAATAAATTTGATAAAGACTTTTGTGTTATAGAAAATAAATATGACACTATTTTAAAATAAAACTGAAAATGTAAATTAATTTTAACAATTAGCTATAGGAGCCTGGCAAAATAATCTAGGAGTATATCATCAAAAGCTAAGAAGTGAGTGCTAGGGAATATAAAAGAAGAAGAAATGGGCTACTTTACTTAAAATAATGATAAGTCATCAAAAGATTTAAAAAAATGTAATAGGAATTAGACTACAAGGGAAACTGACCATTTTTAAAAAACTGATAATAATTTAAAAAATCAATGTTTGGGGTCACGTTGGTCCAGCTCTTGACTTAGTCTCAGGTGATGATCTCAGGGTCATAGATTGAGCCCCATGTCAGACTCCACGCCCACCTGGGAGTCCGCTTGAGATTCTCTCTCTTTCTGCCCTCCCCACCATCTAAAATCAATCAATCAATCAAGCTTTTAAAAATATGTTTTTATATGTAGGTATATATATCTATGGAGATACACAGAATAATAAAATAATAAGATGATAAAATTAAGACCAAACATGTAAGCTAATAAATATAGTGTAGTCTTCAAAAGTGAAAGAAAGATATTTTTTCAGGGATTAAAAAAAAAAGTGTGGAATCCAACCATATGGTGTTTATAAGAGAGTCATTTGATAATGCCAAAGAAATAATGAGAATAAAAGGATATTAAATAATATTATATACATTCAAAAATGTAGACCAGGCTTTACAATATTTATATCCTAAGAAGATCAATATTAATTAAAATAGTTTAGTTGAACATGCACAAAAAATTATGGCTTATTTTTCTACATCATATCAAAATATAGCCATCATAAAAACTTTCTACCAAAGGTTGAAAAAGGTATCAGCACAAGATACAAAAGATTAAGAGTTAAAAAACAAGAAACACTTGAAAAGAATGCTAAAATATTAGGAAACTTGAATCTAACTCATTTAATTTTTCACAGACTATGCACTCAAATCATTCCTGGTGATGCATTATGAAACCTCAATAAACAATAAAATTAATGAAACAAATGAAGTAACAAATAGGTTAATTAATTAAACATTATTAAACTATGTATAAAATCTAGGGGATAAAATCATATAGTTAATAAGGTTTACCTATAAAAATATGTTAAATGGTTTAACTGAAAGTAGTGCCTAAAATTGTTTACTCAGTGATTGTTTCAATGATTAAAAAATTATAATGCACTATCATTTTGAAAGTATGTAAATATAAATAAGAATAAGAATTAAAATTATTCAAAAAAATAAATAAATAAATATCTGCCAATATACAGTTTTTCTATGCCCACTAAACACCGAAATTTCCACCTTCATTGTTAATCATAATTTACATCTTGTCATTTGTAATTACAGTCTCTTGTTTTATTTTTAATATGAATGAAATATATTTTAAATTATCAGGACTCAGTTACCTATGAGAAGTATTTAGTTTCCCATAAAATATTTAAATAAGGGTATTACTAAGGAGTTATTCTATTAATACTGGATTTAAATAAGAGTCAATGAGAATAACAATAAAAGGATGGAAAAAAATGTAGTGCAGCAATAGAAATTTTCATAGACTTTTCATAGTCAACACTACAACTTATAGAAATAGAAATCTTCCTGTGGAAGTCTGCAACACTATCCATTATTTTGTAATGATAATAAAAACAATGTTAGTTCTAAAAGTCTAATATGAGACTGCTGGTCCCTAAGAGCTGTACCATCACTGCTTTAAGTATCCCCTCTTCATCCTTTGTGCATAGTAATAGCATGGAAAACCTGGGAAGCTGGGAAGTAGTTCTCAATTCTCACAGGCAAATAGAGGACTACCAGAGTAATAATAGGAACCTGTAGCTTCTGAGTCTGCAAAGATTTTTTCTGGGGTGCCTTGGTGGCAGATGGTTAAGCATCTGCCTTTGGCTCAGGTCATGATCTCCAGGTCCCGGGATTGGACCATGAGAGGCTTCCTGCTCAGGAGAAGTCTGCTTCTCCCTCTGCCTGCCATTCCCCCTGCTTGTGCTCTCTCTGTCTCTCTCTCAAATGAATAAATAAAACCTTATTTTTTTTTCTTATTTTGGCTAAGTTTCCTTAAATGCCAATATCAAATATTAATTTATTTATGTTTGAAGCTTTCTGCCTTCAGGATGTCCAGGATAAACCATATTCAATCATTAAGTGCCATTTTGGAAATTATTTTATTGAGTATTTTCTTGCATGACAGCTGATTGCAATTGACTAGGGCTATGGTTTATAGAACCAAAAGTGGGAAAATAACCATTACATGGAGGAAGTTAGACCTCACTGTAACAATACAGTAACAGTTTAAGACACTCAAAGGTTGACACTAAGTCTACTGATAACCTGAAAGAAGGAAGACTCAAAAGGAAGAAAATGTGGTCATTGAAAAGAGGAGGGTGCTGTGTTCATTCTGTCTCCTAAATGCCCCAAATTCCCCGCTCTCTGTATTCACTCTTCTTGTTAATATTCTAAAACATATTTGAAATTTTTATTCTTGAGATTAAAAGAAACCTGATGACTTTGGAGTACATCCAAGAATCTTTGAAATTATTTATATTTTCCCAACTATAATAATTGCTCTTACTTAACATTAAGTGCTTTTTCTTTGATAGCCCATAACCAATTTATACTGCTTATTCATTTCTGTCAATGATTTCTTTGGTTGCTTCAACTCAGAACATGGATATAAGCCTCTATCTTTCTTTCCCAAGGGAGCAGTGACAGGAGTTCTGAAGTCTTTGACAAACTCTACTACAGACCTGATAAATTTAATCTAGCCTAATAGGTAGAATAGCTACTAAAATTGCATGCAGGAAAGAAAATCATAGTATTGGCTATGAGATATCATTGCCATGGCAGTGACAGAGGCTGAGAGGAGATATATGAGAATTATTTAGGAAATTTAAGATCCTGATGTCCAAAGACTATATTTTGTTCATTATGGATCACTACTCAGATTCAATAATCAATGCATAGTGGGCACAACAAGTAAGTATCATGGCTTCTAAATCCAATTAGTTATGTCCTTTCATCTGGAACCACTGTCAAGTCATCTGCCACTTTGGTACTTTTGTCTCCTTAAATCTAAATCTCCTTTCTTCCGTCTTCCTTCTCTGAGTCTCCAGGCCCCAGCCACTTTTCTGTTGTTTATTCTTTCTTCATTCTCATGTTTTTATCCATATAATTTTCCTTCAGTTTGAAGACCTCATTTATTCTTAGATGAATTCACTTGTGTTTGTTAGTATGGAAGTGTATTTATTTTGCCTATGCTTGTAAAAAAATATTTTTTGCTGGGTAGAGAATTCTAGTGCTTTTTCTTTAGCACTTTACTTTGTTTATTTGTTTGTTTATTTAAAGGATTTTTTTTTGAGAGCACATGCATTTGTGCAAGCAGGGGTAGGAGGTGGGAGGGGAAGTTGGGATGGGGGAGGGGCAGAGAGAGGGAGAGAATCTTAAGCTCTATCTCAGGACTATGAGATCATGACCTGAGCTGAAACCAAGAGTCTGAAATGTAACCAAATGAACCCCCCAGGTACTCCTTTCTTTAGCGCTTTAAAGATATAATTCCAGTGTCTTCTATTTTTTTATATATCTTCTTGGAAAGTTGTCAGTTGGAAAATTGGCTCCTTTGAAAGCAATGTGTCTTTTATTTCTCTCTGCCTAGTTTTAGGATTTCCTTCCATTTCCTCCTCTTTCACCCCTTCCCTCTCCTCCTGCTTGTCTTTTTTATTCCTTTAGCCTATAGCAGCTTAAGTGTAATATTCCTAGTTGTTTTCCTGCTATTTTTCCTACTTGAGGTATATTTGTTCTTAAATCTGTATCAGCTCTCTTGTTGTCAGGTTTGGAAATTTCTCTGATAGCATAATACCTCTTCAAATACTGTGTTTCTCCATTCTGTCTCTCCTTCTCCTCTGGAACTCCAAAGACAAGCTGTTATACCTTTTTCATCCATTGCATATATATTGCATTATTTCTTCTATTTCGTGTTTTTTTTTTTTTAACCGTAAAGGAAAGTGTTTGTTTTTTAAGTCTATTAGCAAATTACGTTTTCTAATCTCTTATTCATTTATTTCTTTACTTTAAGTTTGTTCTGGTTCTATTTTAAATTATTTTTTTGAGACGTTTTATTTGTCAGAGAGAGAGAGATGATGAGAGACAGAGCATGAGCAGCTAATAAAGAAAGAAGCAGACTCCCTGGCTGAGCAGAGAGCCTGATGTGGAACTTGATCCCAGGACCAAGGGCAGACACCTAACCAACTGAGCCACCCAGGTGCCCCTATTTTAAATTCTTTATACTAATATTTCTTTCTACTTAGTTATTTATCCCCCAGATTTGGATGTTTCCCTCACTGGAAGAATAGAATATCCATTAGGCAATCTTGTTAGCCAAAGATGCACTTGTTAAATAATGCAATTTTGAAATATTGTGTTTGGAGTTAGTTCTGGATTTGAAGTTTAGTTCTGTCACTTAATAATTAGAGATATAAAGCAATCTATCTATTTCACTCAATTTCCTGACAGTAATGGTTGTATGAAGCACAATACGACAATTGGTTAAATGGCATATCTACAATGCTCAGGCTGGTTTCTGGCACATAAAAATAAAATACAATAAAATTAGTCTTCATATTTAATTCTTGCTAATAATATTTAGATATTTCTTAAAATACTTTACAAATATAGCACAGAATTATTTAAAATGTCAATCTGCTTAATTAAACTATATCTTGAGACAAGATGCCCGTTAACATATATTTGCTGAATTTAACTAAAAGCTTGAAATAAATGAGTAGATCAGTGCTGTTGTGAAGAAATATGTTAAATCATTTAAGAATAGATAACAAATTAATTTTATTGTTCTCACTGATGATTTATTTTTAGAGTTTTACAACTTAAGAGTTTATAGAAAGTTCTACCACTCAAAGTGATTATTTATAAAGCTTCCTTTAAAAGTTCTATTTGGGGGCACCTGCGTGGCTCAAAGGGCAAGCCTCTGCCTTCAACTTAGGTCATGGTCTCAGGGTCCTGGGATTGAGCCCTGCTTCCAGCTCTCTGCTCAGCGGGGAGCCTGCTTCCACTGCTCTGTCTCTGTCTGCCTTTATGCCTACTTGTGATCTCTCTCTCTGTCAAATAAATAAATAAAATCTTAAGAAAAAATAAAATAAAAGTTCTATTCAGGTTAGTGTCTGGGTGGCTCAGTCAGTTAAGCATCTGCCTCTGGCTCAGGTCATGATCTCAGGGTCTGGGATGGAGACACGCATCTGGCTCTTGGCTCAATGGGAAATCTGCTTCTCCCTCTGTGCTCCCTCCCTCAAATAAATGTAATCTTAAAAAATAATAAAAGTCCTATTCACTCTTGTTCAGTTACAAATGTAGTCACTGTAGCTTACAAAAGGAAATTTTCAAATTTCAAGTCTAACAGATTGTACTAAAAGAAAAAAAAAATCCACTGACCTCCTATTTGACAGTACCTTTTCTAAAAGTTCCTTTTTAGTAAGTGCCAAATGATAAGATTTTCTAGCAAAACATTATTCTCTTCCTCCTTTTTTTTTTGTTTGTTTAGTTACAATTCCTTTTGAAGTGCCATCAGAGTACTATTTAAGAATTGGTCTTCATCTTGACCAAGGAAACTATTTTTAGTTTTGTAAGTTGCAATATTTGGATAAGCAATGCTAAAAATGTATGTGCAGGGAAACGTTGAATGAAGGAGAAAGAATTAAAAGAGAAGAATCCAAAATTTAGTAGAGTAATACATTGAAACTACCAAGTTTTTTATTTGCCACATTTAATATATTCTCAATTAAACAATATGAAAACTTCTATTTTTCTTTTGATTCATCTTACAATCACTTCTTATCTTTGCATATACAGGAAAAAACAACAGAATTACATTTTTTGGCAGACATCTTGGATAGGGAGAATTGAATTACCTCTAATAAATGTGGAAATCAGAAAAAGAGTCAACTGATGTAAATTGTTCTAATTATAGTTGAAATTTCTGAAAATGTATTGGGACTTCAGAAATTATATCCAGAAACTATAGAGGGGATTTTTAGCTTATTAGGAATTATCATTAACTAATGAACTATATAAGTTTACTGAAAGAAGAGATAGGTAGATAGATGGATGATATAGATGATAGATAGATGAGAACATGTCCCTTTTTCATAAATCATTGATAAATTATAATTGCTTTAGTGTAAAAAAGCAGAACACTTACAAATATTAGTTCCTTCACAGCATTTGATAGCACTTTATTATTATTTATAATTAAAAACTGGTATACTGCCATTTGCCTACTGTATGGTCAACTCTCTGGCATGAAGCAAATTGATAGAACTTCAGGCTTCTACTTCACTATTTCAAATCTTAATTTAATGTAGTCACAAAAGTGAAGAAAAATTGAGCTGAAATTAAATCAACATTTTATTTTGTTTTCCTGTTGGTACATAGAGCACTGACTGGTAAGTTAAATTCTGTGGTATTCTCCTAATGATTCAATACTATTTACAGCTTTATTTACAGCTCGGAACAGTGTTTCCTCTTACTTCCTATGATTGATTTTCAGTACTACAAAGGTTCCACCTTTTTTCTACTTAAAAAGTACCCTGCAGTTATCTCTGATGCGTGAAACTGATTCTTCTCTGGAAGGACTGTCAGTAATAAATGATGTGATAAGGTTGATGTTCTACCAAGAGAAGAAAAAAAATAACACAAAACAAAAACAGAGGAGAAAAGAGAGAAAGAACAAATGCAAAAAAGGAAAGGAAGAAAGAAAAAAAAGCTAATGAGTTTTGAATTGATTCCATTGGAAATGATCATGACTGCTTGTATAAGGGGATAAAAGAATGTTATAAGATGGTCTATTAAAATGCCAGGAAATTTCTCAGTAGTTTAAATACTCTTAAATTTTTAAACGCTATACTAGCTAGCAGAGCTGTAGTAGATTGAATTAAGCTTCATTATTGATTCTCCAAGACTTTGTTGGTGTGTTGCCCATTTAAACACATTATCAGACACTTAAAGAGTAATTTATAATGCTTTGAAGAACATTTACTTCATTTAAAATAGCTAATAACATCATTCAAATGAGAGAAGGTGTCAGGACTTAATAAATGGAAATGCTGGATGCAGACATAATGTCCATTAGAACAGAAGCCAAACAGATTTTTATAACATCTTGAATAAAATATTTCAAATATAAAACTCTTTTAATAATTGAACTGCATCCTAAACTATAATTATGAAGAGTCAATTAAATAATTATGGTTAAGGATATCCATGATATACTAGAAAACAGTCTTCGAACTCTAAGATTTCAACTCATCTGTAACTCTAAAATGGCTTTCTGTATGAATAGACATTTTAATTTGTTTACCGAAACTTTTATATTTGAATACTAAAATTACATGTAAATTTTCAGCTTTCTGCAAAAATGTCTCATTAGCAAACTTCCCTGTTTGGTATTTTACAAAACACAATGTCTAGTCAGAATTTCAATGCAAGTTTTTAAAGAGAAGAAATATTTATGTGAGTTAATATGCATATTAATATATTACTTATTCTGAGTATTAATGTGAGGATTTAGCAAAACTTCCTCCTCACTTCTTTAATTGTTTAAATTTGTATTATGCAAAAATAAATAAAGTCTGGGGTAAACTTTATTTACAGAGTTTTAGTCTATATTCATATTTTATTGGCCAAGTCTTATGACTTGATCATTGAGATGCCTGACTTACTCAATTTAAACATATTACCATCTAGTTTCATTGGAGCCCAGAATTTAATAGGAAGAGTGAGTTTCCAGTGTTAAATATTACTTTGGTGTTTTTGTCACTTATTTCCTGAACTAAATGTTTTTAACATATGAGCCAACCACAACACAGTTACAATCAATAATTTGCTTGGGGTCAAAGCCAACTAATTTAGATTCCATCATGTAGAATGTTATATTATACCAGTGAAGCATAATCAAAAATTTCTAACTTACATATGTTACCAGTCAAAAACACAAAAACAATTTCTGTTATGTTTCCATAGTAAATTAATGAAACATTTCTATTTGTGTTCAACTGGTGCTCAATTTTCCAGTTAGTCCAACATTTTAATGTTAAGGTTATTAGAGTGCAAAACATATATCATAGCCTTCAATATGCTAATCAATTGACTTATACCAGTTATATTTTAATTGTATAAAATAATTTAAGTATGGTCAGTTAACATATTACACAACGGTACTCATGGAAAGACCACCATTTGTACAGATATTTATTGAAAGGCAAATTCTATTCTCCTTCAGTGGTACAAATATGACGATTATAAGTACACTTTTATACATTCCAGGCATGTTATGAGGTGCTTGTCATAATTCACTATGATGGACATAACTAGCAGGTTTATATCACTGATTGAGCCATGATTGTATCTCATCCTGCCATTTGGAACATACCTAGTGGTGAGATACGTACCTCAGGGGTCCTTATAAGATCTGTATTCATTACGCATACATACATTTTTCAAAGATTTACATATAGCATACACTTATTAATTACACAGCATTAGTTATTTACTGCTATAACCTGAGAAAACAATATACTTGAAGATAGATTTGCCCCAAGTGTTCCATAGACTGCTCCATTTGTGGGAGGGTTTTAGGTATTTGAGACAGGTTTCCTTAGTACATAAAAATTTGAAAAATGATGGATTAGTAATATTTTTAAAAATAGATTTGGAGATTTAAACAAACTAAAGTGCTCGTAACCTTTAAGATAGAAATATTGGAAAAAAGTTGTTGCACAAACCAACCTAATGGGTTTTTTTTTCCCTCTATATAAATAGGCAATGTAGTCTTTCATCTGTGTCAAAGAGATTGGAGATGTAGTAATTTCTTTATCGCTCAGTTTTCAGTAAAGTTTAATTTCCATTTTAACTCATTTCAGTGTATTTTGTGAACTGAATGTAACCAAATTTTATAAATGTTTTCTGTGTACACTTGCAAAGATACTCTCTAATTATTATACATCACACTCAAGTAATACTCATCAAGTCAACTTTTTAAATGTTATTGCAGTCTTCTGTTTTTTGGAATTTTTTTTATCTGATTGAGTTATTTGTGGAGAACTATGTTAATATTTCATTATTTCATCATAGGTTTCACCTTATAATCTCTTTATAATTTCCTTTAAATATTTTGAAGTCTTACTCGGTATATATACTTTGGAACAATAATATACATCCATTGCTTTTTTTTTTTAAGATTTTATTTATTTATTTTATGAAGGGAGATCACAAGTAGGCAGAGAGGCAGGCAGAGAGAAAGGGGAGGGGAAGCAGGCTCCCTGCTGAGCAGAGAGCCCGATGTGGGGTTCGATCCCAGGACCCTGAGATCATGACCTGAACTGAAGGCAGAGGCTTTAACCCACTGAGCCACCCAGGCACCCCGATCCATTGCTTTTATACTATATTTAATATACTTCCATATTGCTTTTATCACTGGATATTAACAGTTTACCTAAAATATTTTCATATTTCATATTTATATATGTCTTGTCTGATACTAAATTTTTACCCACTTTCTTAGTTTTAAGATTGATTTATTTATTTAAGAGACAGCATGCATGAGTTGGGGGAGGAGCAGAGAAGAAGGGGAGACTCTCAGGCAGACTCCATGCTGAGCACAGAGCCTGTCTCAGGGCTCCTCCTGAATGCCAGGACCCTGAGATCATGACCCGAGCCAAAATCAAGAGTCTGACACTTAACTGACTGAGCCACCCAGTTGACCCTCTATTTTCTAATTTTAATAAACTTTAAACATTGTGATTCATTCTTTTTAAATTATAGTATAGTTAACTTACATGATATATTTGTTTCAGGTATACAATATAGTGACCCAACAATTTCATACATTACTCAGTAATAATCAGGATAAGTGCACTCTTAAATTTCTTCACCTATTTCACCCACTCCCCTCTGCTAAGCATCAGTGTGTTCTTTACACTGAAAGAGTCCGTTTTTTGGATTGTCTCTCTTTTGTTTTGTTTCCTAAATTCCAAACATGAGTGAAATCACTTATGTTTTTCCTTGACTGGCTCATTTTGCTTAGATGATACTCTCTAGCTTTATCCCTATCGTTGCAAATGACAAGATTTCATTCTTTTTTTATGGCTGAATAATATTCATAATATGTATCTCACATCTTCTTTATCCACTTGGGCTGCTTCCATAGTTTGTCTATTATAAATAATACTGCAATAAACACAGGGGTGCATATATCAAATCAGTGTTTTCATGTTCTTTGCATAAAAGACCTCCACACTGTTTTCCACAGTGGCTGCCCCCACCACCCAAAGTATATAAGGGTTCCTTTTTCTCCACATCCTCACCAACACTTGTTTCTTGAGTTTTTGGTTGTAGCCACTCTGACCAGGTGTGAGGTGGTATTTCATTGTGGTTTTGATTTGTTTTTCCCAATGATTAACGATGTTGAGCATCTTTTCTTGTGTCTGTTGGCCAATTGTATGTCTTCTTTGAAGAAATGTCTATGTCTTCTACTCATTTTTAATTGTTTTTTTTTTGTTTGTTTGTTTCTAGGGTATTGGTTGTAGAAATTCTTTATATATTTTGGATACCAACCCTTTATTGGATATGTCATTTGCAAGTATCTATTCCCATCAGCAGGATAACTTTTAGTTTCATTGGTTGTTTCCTTTGCTGTGCAGAAACTTTATTTTTATGGAGCCATAATATTTTATTTTTGCTTTTATTTTCCTTTCCTCAGAGACACATCTAGAAGGACATTGCTACCAAAGTCAGAAAAATTACAGCGTGTGCTCTCTTCTAGGATTTTTATGGTTCAGGTCTCAAATGAAGTTCCTTAACCCATTTTGAGTTTATTTTTTTGTGTATGGGGTACATGGTTCAGCTTTATTCTTTTGCATGTTGCTATCCAGTATTCCCAATACCATTTGTTAAAGAGACTATCCTTTTTCTATTGCATATTCTTACCTCCTTTGTTGAAGATTAATTGACAATATAATGGTGTATTTATTTCAGGTCCTTTTATTCTGTTCTATTGATCTATGTATCTATTTTTGTGCCCATACTGTTACTACAGCTTTATAATATAACTTGAAATATATAATTGTGATAATTATAGTTTTTTTTTCAAGAATGTTTTCACTATTTAGAATCTTTTGTCGTTTCATACAAATTTTCAGATTGCTTGTTCTTGTTATGGGAAAAACGCTGTTGGTTTTTTGATAGGGATTACATTAAATATGTAGACTGTTTTGGGTAGTATAGACTTTTTTTAAAGATCTTATTTATTTATTTGACAGACAGAGATCACAAGTAGGCAGAGAGGCAGGCAGAGAGAGAGAAGGGGAAGCAGACTCCCTACTGAGAAGAGAGCCCAATGTGGGGCTCGATCCCGGGACCCTGGGATCATGACCTGAGCTGAAGGCAGAGGCTTTAACCCACTGAGCCACCCAGGAGACCCTAGTATAGACATTTTAACAATATTCGTTCTTTCAATCCATAAGCATGGAATGCCTTTCCACTTCTTTGTATCATCTTCAATTTCTTCTTCTTCTTTTATATATATATATATATATATATATATATATATATATATATATATATATAGTTTTCAGAGTACAAGCCTTCATCTCTTTGGTTAGATTTATTTCTTGTTATCTTATTATATTTGGAACAATTTTAAGTGGGATTGTTTTCTTAATTTCTCTCTCTGCTGCTTCATTATTAGTGCAGAGAAATGCAATAGATTCCTCCATGTTGTTCTAATATGCTGCAACTTTACTGAATTCATTTATCAGTTTCAATAGTTTTTTGGTGGAGTCTTTCAGGTTTTCTACATATAGTATCATTTCATCTGCACATAGTGAAAGTTTTCCTTCTTCCTTATCAATTTGGATGCCTTTTCTTTGCTGTGGCTAGAACTTCCAGTACTATGTAGAATGAAAGTGGTGAGAGTGGAAATCCCTGTCTTGTTCCTGACAATCGGGGGAAAGCTCTGATTATTTCCCCCATTTAGGTGATAGCAGCTATTGGTTTTTCATATATGGTTTTTATTATGTTGAGGTAAAAACCTACTTTGTTGAGGGTTTCTATCATGAATGGATGTTGTACTTTGTCAAATACTTATTCTACATCTATTGAAATGATCATGTATTGTTGTGATATATCATGTTAATTGATTTGCAAATATTGAACTACATTTGCATCTCTGGAATATATCCCACTTGATTGTGGTGACTGATTTTTTTAATGCATTGTGGGATTCAGTTTGTTAGTATTTTCTTGAGGAATTTTGCATTAAGTTTATCAGAGATATTAGCTTTGTAGTTTTCTTGTGATGTTCTTATCTGGTTTTGGTATTACAATAATGTTGGCCTCCTAGAATGAATTTGGAAGTTTCCCTTCCTCTTCTACATTTTTTTTTTAAATTTTGAGAAGAATAGCTATTAACTCTTCTTTAAATGCTTGATTGAATTCACCTGTAAAGCCACTGGTTCTGGACTTACTGATTGGGAATTTTTGATTACTGATTCAATATCATTGCTGGAAATCTATCTGTTAAATTTTCTATTTTTTCCTGCTTCCATTTTGGTAGGTTGTATGTTTCTAGGAATTTATACATTTCTTATAGGTTGTCCAATTTACTGGCAAATAATTTTTCATAATATTCTTATAATTTGCATTTCTGTGGTGTCAGATGTTAGTTCTCTTTTTTTGTTTGTGATTCTGGTTGAGTCCTCTCTTCTCTTGCTCTTTCTCTCTCTCTTCATGAGTCTGTATAGCATTTTATCAATTTTGTTCTTTTCAAATAATCAGTTCCTGGTTTTATTGATCTCTCTTGATTTTGTTATTGTTGTTGTTGTTTGTTTTATTTTGTTCTTTTTTTTAATCGTTTACTTCCCTAATTTTATCATTTAATTCCATCTGCTGGTTTGGGGTTTTGTTTGTTCTTCTTTTTCTAGCTCCTTTAGATGTAAGGTTAAGTTGTTTGAGATTTTTCTTGCTTCTTAAGGTAGGTCTGTATTGCTATAAACTTCCTTCTTAGAAATGCTTTTGCTGGGATGCCTCAGTGGGTTAAAGCCTCTGCCTGAGGCTCAGGTCATGATCTCAGGGTCCTGGGATCGAGCCCTGCATTGGGCTCTCTGCTCAGCAGCAAGCCTGCTTCCCTTTCTCTCTGCCTCTCTACTTGTGATCTTTGTCAAGTAAATAAACAAAATCTTAAAAAAAAAAAAAAATTGCTTTTGTTGCATCCAAAGATTTTGGACCATTGTGTTTTCATTTTCATTTCTCTCCATGTAATTTTTTATTTCTTTGATTTCTTAGTTAACCCATTCATTGTTTAGTAGAATGTTATTTAACTTCCATATACTTGCACTTTTTCCAGATCTTTTCTTATGGTTGAGTTCTAGTTTCATAGCATTGCAGTGAGAAAAAAATGCATGGTATGACTTTGATATTTTTCAATTTGTTGAGACTTGTTTTGTGGACTAAAATGTGATCTATTCGGGAGAATGTTCCATGTGCACTTGAAAAGAATGTGTATTCTGGTGTTTTGGTATGAAATGTTCTGAATATATCTGCTAAATCCATTTGGTCCAGTGTGTTTCTCAAAGCTACTGTTTCCTTATCGATTTTATGTTTGGATGATCTGTCCTTTGATGTAAGTGGGGTGTGAAAGTCTCCTAATATTATTGTATTCATATTAATATGTTCCTTTATGTTTATTATTAACTTTTTTATGTATTTGGATGCTCCCATGTTGGGTGCATAAATATTTAGAAGAAGATATATCTCCTTCTTGGATTGTCCCTCTTATTATGATACAGTGCTCTTCTTGACCTCTTCTTACAGTCTTTGTTTACAAAACTAAAATTTTGGATTAATTTTAAATTTAAGAATCATTGCAAAGATAATAGGAAAAATGTTTCTTTAAAATATCCTATATTATCACGGTACATTTGTCAAAACTAAAAAAACAACTGCAACGAAAACCTCATTGCTACATTGCTATTAATTAAACTCCAAGTGTTATTTTGATTTTACCAATTTCCTAGTAACCTTTTCTTGTAGGATCCAATCCCATATAACATCCAATCATCATGTCTCCTTCATGTCTGTGGTCTGTGATAGTTGCTCAGGTTTTTCTTATTTGTCATGACAATGTTTAGATATTTGTAGACTGTCACTTTAGAAATTTGTAGATTTGTAGAAATCTGATGTTTTTCTCATGACTAGATTTGTATTAGGTATGGAATTGGAGTAGGTAGACAGACCAGAGAGGTTAAGTGCTATGCTCATCATATTCCATCCTTTATCAATTGCAATGTAACCTTGCTCACTTGGTTAATTCAGCATTTGCCAGTTTTCGACACTACATAGGTAAAGATACTGTTTTGTTTTTCCCTTTCTACTGTGTTCTTCTTAGCAATTCATTAAGTCCAGCTCACATACAAAGGGAAGTGATTAAATTCTGACTCTTAAAGAAGAGAGTATCTATGTGTTTTATTTGGAATTCTTCTATAAATAATATTTACCTCTTCTTTCCCTATATATTTATTCAATATTCATATTTTATTATGTATCTCACTTGTATATTTATTTTTATATTTTATATTGTATATACCTCAGTTGTTATTTTTCTGTTGTTGCTCTGCCATTGTGTCATCTATATACATCACAGTTAAACATTTTTTTTAAATTCCTCACAATTTGTCTTTTAAATTGTGAGATGGCCTGTTTAATATTATTGAGACACTGACATACTGTGATTTACATCAATGTATTTTTCATTTCTCTTAATCACCCTCCAATATTAGCTTAACTAATAAATAAGCTAAACATACCATTTCTACTCTTTTAATGGCAACACTAAAATAATAATAAGCATATTTGGTGCATTCCAGATTAGTTATTATTATATTGCTTTTTTTTAAAGATTTTATTTATTTATTTGACAGACGGAGATCACAAGCAGGCAGAGAATCAGGCAGAGAGAGAGGAGGAAGCAGGCTCCCTGCTGAGCAGAGAGCCCAATGCTGGGCTCTATCCCAGGACCCTGGGATCATGACCTGAGCTGAAGGCAGAGGCTTTAAAACACTGAGCCACCCAGGCACCCCTATTATATTGCTTTATTAGTAATTAATTTCTTTTATGTACCTGAAATTTGTAAGATAATTCTACTGGATCTAGATTATAGGATAAACTTATCTTTTCTTTTTCTTTCTGGACTTTAAAATGTATGGCCTGCACAGTGTTTGATGATAAAGCTATTATTCAAACTTTTACTTGGCTCTCTGTCTCCAAGATTGGTCCCTATCTTTGATTTTCAGTGGTTTATAATATGTACGGGCCTGTTTTTATTTGCATATATCCTTTTTGGGGTTCTCTGAGGTCCTTGGACATGTAGTTTGTTTTATTTTGCTAATTTGGGAAAATTCTTAGATATTATTTCTTGAAGTAATTTATTGCCTCTTTTTCTTCTTTCCTTACTCATTTTAAATTACACACATGCTAGTCCATTTGGCCTTGTTCAACAACTTTCAGATGCTCTGTTTATTGTTCTTGTTGTTTGCTTGTTTTGTTTTATTCTGTTTTCCTTTGCATTTCAGTTTGGATAAAATCTAGATAGGATAAATCCTATCTTCAGTGATTCTTCTCCTGCCATAGCAAGTTTGCTAATTTGTCAAAAGAGCTCTTCATCTTTAATAATGTCCTTTTCCTCTACCATTCACATTTTTCTTTTTAAAAATATGTTTTTCTATCTTTCCTATAAAGTCTTCATCTATTTGTACCTGCTGTCCATCTTTTCCACTAGACCCTCTTACATATTTACCTATCATTTCATAATTCTTGTCGGGTCTTTCCGACATCTAAATAATCTCTGTACCTGGGGCACCTGGGTGGCTCAGTGGGTTAAAGCCTCTGCCTTCGGCTCAGGTCATGATCTCAGGGTCCTGGGATCGAGCCCCATATAGGGCTCTCTGCTCAGCGGGGAGCCTGCTTCCTCCTCTCTCTCACTCTCTGCCTGCCTCTCTGCCTACTTGTGATCTCTCTGTCAAATAAATAAATAAAATCTTTAAAAAAAAATAATAATCTCTGTACCTGTTCTGTTGTTTGTTTTGTATCTAGTTAATGAATATTTTCCTCACTTGCTTTTTTGTGTGTCTCACCATTTTTGATTCAATGATGGACAGTGTCTGTGAAAAACAGCTGAGATTGAGGTAAATAGCATTTATGCTCCAAATGGGCATATCTTACCTTCTGTCATACTGTTATTGTGGAGGAATGAGTCAATGGAGTAAAGATCCTGATCTGCTTTGAATTTCAATGTTGCTATAATTATCTTCAGCACACACTCACTTCAAATTTTTTTCCAACTGTGAACACCTGCAACCACGTGGTTAGTGTAAGACCTAGGATGCTAATGATTTTTGCAGCATTTAGGCTCCCCCTCCCCCACTAGTGCATTCTTGATTGTTTTTCAGTGTGATTCTTACAAGAGAGGTAGAGAAAAGATGAGTAAGATTCATAAGACTGCTGTAACAGAGTACTATACACTGGGTGGCTTATAACAAAATCTCTAATTCTCTTACAGTAATGGGAAGCTGGAAGTCTGAAATCAAAGTGTCAACAGAGTCATGATTTCTGTAAGCTTCTCTGGAAGACTCTGTTACATGCTTTTCTCTAGTTTTTGATGTTGTCAGCAATCCTAGGCATTTCTCTGCTTGTAGATACATCACTTCAATCTCTGCCTCCATTATCTTGCAGCATACTCCCTCTGTCTCTTTTCTTATCTCTTTTCCTCTTCCTCTGAGGATGCCAGTCATGTTGGATTAGGGTCTACCCTAATGACCTTTCTCTTAATGTGATTACATCTGTAAAGAGTCACTTTCCAAAACAGGTCACATTTCCAGGCATTCAAAGAAGAGGTTTAGGACTTCAGCATAGCTTTTGGGAGACACAATTCAATCCATAACAAGAGTTTCTCAGTTCTTCTTCACCAGCCTATTTTAGAAAAGGGATGTCTTTCTGGGTTTTTGATATGGATCTTTGTCAGCATTATTGCCCACCCTGCATAGTGTGAGCTCTGCTTTGTATTTCATGGGGTCTTAATCAGGGCAGGGTTTTATGACCTACCCCAATAGTAGCAAACATCTTAATGCCATAGGAGGATCCTGGCCCCTCACAGGTTTTCTTGTCCTTTTGCCAATAGGCAAAAGGCCTTTCTTGTAGCAGTCCCTCAGTTGCAATGGCTGTGCCATATGGCAGCTTCCAGCTGTTGATTAACATGTGAAAAGGGGGTGGAAAGTGAGTGGGATTCTTGCATTTTAGCCACTGGAGGCTGTTGGAACCCTCTTAGGTGTTCTTTATCTCTATCTTTCTCATGAACACTACATAGAGGGTCACGGAAAATAGCTAGTGATTGACTCGACTTACATCTAGGGTTCATGGAGGTTCTAAACCTTCCCAGTATTCCACATTCAACTTTTAGGAATTTGTTCCAATTTCATCTGTTTCCTTCCTACCAGCCTTTGGAGGTCACTCATCTTTTCTTCTTCTGATGATGAACTATGTGCCCCATATCTGGAACTTAGTTCACTAGTTGTCTTGTGACCTCAGCTCTCTGATAAACTCAATTTGGAAAGTTAGGGTCCTGTGAATTAAGTATACAGCCTTTTACAACTGTTGAAGTGGGAACAATATTCATTTATTATTTCTGGTCAATTTTCTATGTCCTAAAATGTTATCATTTGGAAATTTTTTTATTGAAAACATACTCATAGTAAATTATCTTTCCTATTGCAGAAACTGCTACCAATCAAATTGTTTCTTTGTGAACAATTTGCTTCTTAGCTGAAGAAAATTTTCCTCTCACATTTATCACTGATATTCTAAATTTACTAAGAAATATTTGTCTTATTTGCATTGTTAAAAAAAAATATCACACAATTGGGTGACTTATAAATAAAGAAAACTTTATTTTTCACACTTCTGGAGAGTCAAAGTTAATTCAAGGGCAGATTCAGTATCTGGTCAAGGCCTACTTTCTGGTCCACGGATAGTTTTCTGCTGTGTTCTTACATGGCAGAAGTGGGTGAGAGAGACCTCCAGAGGCTCTGTCCCTTTTAAAAGGATACTACTTTGTATACCTTTTAAGAGGACACCCATTCATGAAGTTCTCTGCCTTTATGACTTAAACACCTCCAAATATCATCACATAAGGGATTAGATTCCACTATATGAATTTGTGGGGAGACACAACCATTCAGTTTACATTCTGGGAGGACACAAACATACAGTTCCACTATATGAATTTCTGAGGGGACAGAACATCTATGTTTGAGATATTTTTTGCTGTTCTTTTTGAGAACCACTATAATACCAGCAAGGATTCATGACTTACAGTAATTTTGGAAATTACTCAGCCTTTTTATTTTGAATATTGTCTCTCCCCCATTGTCTTTCACTGCTTTTTTTTTTTTTTTTTTAAGATTTTATTTATTTATTTGAGAGAGAAAGTGCGAGAGAGAGAGAGAGAGAGAGAGAGAGAGAAGTATAAGCACAGGGTAGGGGTAGAAGCAGTGGGAGAAGCAGAATCCCTGCTGAGCAGAGAGCCGGATGTAGGACATGATCCCAGGACCCTGAAACCATGACCTGAGCTCAAGGCAGATGCTTAACTGAGTGAGCCACCGAGGAGCCCCTTTCATTGTTATTTCTGAAAATTTTGTGGGCATATTTTATAGGTTCTAATTCTATCCTTCATTTTTTAACTTCTTTTATCTATTTAAATTTGCTTATTTTCCATGTTTGTCTTTGTTTCCAGAATAAATATACTATGTTATTTCAAATTATTCTGTTATTATTTTTATGCTTGATGAATTTTGATATCTGTGATTATTAAGCTTATTTATTTATGGTTTCTGACTATGATTTTGTCAACTGAGATTATTTGGTGTCTTGTTCTAATGTTCATGATTACTGCTGAGGCTTGCTTGTGATGGATCATTTCTTTACATGTTTTGTAACTTTGAAATGTGATTTCGTATTACTTAGGGCTTTTGCCAGGGGAATCCTGTCTGGATGAGAATGAGAGAGTGTCCTTCCAGATTTATGTTTGCTTATTACCAGGCACCCTTGGGGCATGAGTAACAAGAGATTAGTTTTATATTACAGTTTTTCTTCAGATATCCTAGAGTAGGTAGATAACACAATTTGAAAAACAAGCCTGTAGCTCTTTTACATACACACACACACACATATGTAAAATATATATGCATACACACACATATATATATGATAGTATTTGATTTTTTAAAAAATAGTAACTAAAGATATGGTTTCCTTAAAAAAAGAATATCACAGGCATTATTTTATTCATCCAATAAATTTGTATGGAACAATGACTAACACATCATTATGCTCCAAATATAGATAATAAAATAATATTATTATAGCATTTGTCTTTGAGCCATTTACCTATAAGTACTGGAAAAGAGTAAAACACGGATCTAATAATTGTAATGCAGACAAATCAAGGCTATGAGTAAGATACCACTGTAAAGAGGGATTCTCAGAATGAAGAGGGATTTCATTTTTCCACTTAACCTTCTTTATTCTTTTCAATTTTACAGAACTGAGAATTCCTACATACCTAATGTGTTTTCTCCATCATATTTTCCCACTTTTTAGCCTTTAGTCCAGACTTCTAACAGGATTTCACAGATCATAATATACATACATACAAAACTGTACATAGATATAAAAGTTTAGAGAAATAAATTGCATGGAATCAAGAGAACTGAAAGTAGACTAAACACATGAATTACCATTGAGTCACAGTGACCTCTGACCTGGATACACTGATCTCTCTTTAACTAATAGCCCCTCACATAAAGCAGAATCTTTCTAAACAAAGCTGTTTATATATTACACTAGTTGCATGTAAATGACAGATGTACACAATATATTAGTTTTGGGGTGAAGATTGAATTTGGCCTCTTTTACTGTTGATTTACACATTATAGAGATGTCTATAAGAAGCAAATGTTAGCTGATTCTGAATGGATAATTCAATATCTGTTCCATAAATAAGTTAAGTCATCCTGGGAGGAATATACTTAGAAATTACTGAAACCCCAATTGGTTGGTCTGTATTTTGCATATTGCTTGTCTTGCAGGGTTTCTGGGAGCATATTAAGACCTCAGGGTCCAAGGAATTGTCCTAATGCTGATTAGCTAAGTTAGCAGTTCCCAAAAGGAAATCTCATAAAATTCTGGTAGATTAAGTTGTCCCTGAAATAATGAATTGTTCCAGTAAAACCTGAAGTTTTGGCTGTTTGAATCTGAGAGTGGGCCATTTCTAGGACAGGGAGAGGTATATATCATGGGCATTAATTTACATAAGCTCCAAAATGCCCTACGGGTATTGTTTGAATTCTCTTTAATCACACAGATGTTAAAAATGCAAACATCTACTCTTGGAATTCCTATTCCTATCTACTGGTTATTTTTCTCCATACTTTTCACCATGGGCATGCTTTAGGCTTTACTGACTTATTGTTTGTTGTCTACCACTAGAATAAAAGCTCCTTGAAAACAGAAGTTTTTGTCTGTTTTGTTCTCTGTTTGTGCACATAGGAGGCTCCAAAGCCCACCATCATTTAATTAACTTAGCTCTTATCTCAATTCACTTTCAACAACAATGCGAAAGTCTGGTTATTCAATCCGGAATCAGACATTCACAGCTCAGGCATCAGGCAAAGAGCTGTATGGAATATAGGGTTCCTAAAAGAATGGGGTATGAAGCAGAAGGAAATAGAAAGTGTCTAGCTTAGTACTACTCTGTGAAATACCTTCTAATGATCTTCATGATATCAAAAAAGAAAGATAATCAGGGAGATTAGGAAACATGTTTAAGGACACAAAATGATAATCTGATAGAAAATGAACATGACCCTAAATTCTCAGATTCAGTTTTTTACTTAACAGCTCAAATTTCCCAGAAGAACACTGAACTTCATTTGAGATCATGCATGTCATCACACTTTGGCCAGAATTAAACATCACCATTCAGAGAGGCTAGGCCCAAGAGAAAGAGCTAGAATGTTTACTATAAATTCCAGATTAGGAGGGAAGATAAGATTCATCTGATTCATTTTTCTTGGACAAGTAAAATGATTCAGTTTATAAAGAAAGTAGCAAAAGATGATTAAATTAAAAAATATGTATTGGGCATCCTGTATCCCAGAGATGTTTTCCACTTTTTTTGTCTTTATTAATCTAGATAAAATTTTATTAAAATTATAACTAATCAGGAAACTGATTATTTGGTATCATAAATCTCTTCTAATAGGCAATACAATGAATTTGGGGTATAATGACTGCCAGAGAGACAAACCTTTATATAGAGAAAAACAAAGTTTTCAATATTTCAAATACATTTTAGAGTTAATTATTCATATCAATTATTATATATATTTTTTCAAAATATAAATTATTTAAGAAAATGGTGAAAAATTCAGTAGCCCTGGATTATTTGGCAATATAAAAATTATTTGGCAATATATAAAAATATATTATTTGGCCAATATATGGCCATATCATATAAACTTTTTGGAAAACTATTTAATATTTGGAATTGTCACAAAGTTGAACTGAATTGACTAAGTTTATCAGTTTAGTGACATTTTACAACTAACATATTGCTATTTGTCCTATTTAACATGGTGGACAATATTTTCAACCCACCACTGTTCTGACCATAGAATCTTTGTCAGAAATTGTGAATAATCAATAATCTTTGATGAATAGTTGATGAGATGCAAGAAATAAAGGTATAGAGTTGCACCCAGTTGGATTAAGGATAAAACACATATTCAAAAAGAATCCATGAAGATTTGCCAATTTTATTTTTTCTTCCTGTTATAATTCTATATCCTCTTCATTTGAAACATTCAACTTGATGACTGAAGGTAAACTGTTAAAGAAATAATGAGTATCCGAAACACTTAAGTCATTAGGAGATCCTGAAATTTCTCTGAACCCTTGGTCCTAAATTTAGGACCACTCAACTATATCCTGCTAAAGAGTGGATACATTTTGAGAACCTCAATCTACAACTTTGAATATGTAAAAGAAAGAGTGTTTGTTTGACTGTCAGTATGGACACTGCATGGCTGAATACTGATTTTTATATAATTCAGTGTTTCCAGAATTTCACTCTGGAGTGGCATTGGGGTATTATTTCACTAGTGAAAAGATTCAAGGATATCAAAGGCAAAGAGACATCTCATAATAGAACTAAATATGTCCTTATACACACAAGATCATCCCCTAATTGCATGGGACTACATGAAGTCATTGGGGGAACTTTTCTGTAGGTGAATTATGCTTACACTCAGTTATTTATAAGAAAGCCACAGTATTAGCAGATTCCCTAAAATAGCATCAGATGAACAATATTTAAAAATATGTTTCAAGTTTGGGTGCCTGGGTGGCTCAGTGGGTTAAGCCGCTGCCTTCGGCTCAGGTCATGATCTCAGGGTCCTGGGATCGAGTCCCGCATCGGGCTCTCTGCTCTGCAGAGAGCCTGCTTCCTCCTCTCTCTCTCTCTGCCTACTTGTGATTTCTCTCTGTCAAATAAATAAATAAAATCTTAAAAAAAAAAAAATATGTTTCAAGTTTATTTTTGAGAACTCAATCACTTAATGTTAAAGAAATCTGTTTATTTTTGAGGATAAAAAAATTCTGAGTATCTTTGAACATTTGCTTGAAATAGTCACTTGAAACTGAAAAAAAAAAAAATGAAAACAAAAACAAAGGCTGAGACACTGTTAGCTTTACCTAGTGTTTAGATTCCCATCTTATCTATTTGTTCCATCTAGACTAGAACTCTTCCTGCATGGCAACTTTTGAACTGAGTAACTCGGGGGCAACCTAAAATGTGCTCTCAGTGTCTGAGGCAGCAGTGAAGTTCCAGCTCACTGAATTTTGCCTGTAGTTAAGTGAAGATAGAACAGGATTGTTTTGTGTTCCAAGCATAAACACAGTAGTAATCCCTGTCAGCAGTTGCTATTTGGATGTGTCTACGGTCTTCCTCTGAAAACGCAAAACAATTTTTTTTTTTTGCTAGCTTTAATCATTTTTATGCATCGACATTTAGAATAACAACAATGGTAAACCAGAAATTCATGTAATCTGTATTGTGACTGTTTAAATTCTCTTCCCCCAAAAATCTATACCTTTGGAAATCAGAATAAGCTGTTATCTTAGAGGCTGAGCAGTGCATTGAAAAGCCCAAGAGATTTCCGTGTACAGGTACTAATTAATTCTTTAATCTGGGTCTAGAAACAAAGATGTGTTCAGGTGGAGAACATTCTTTTGTGCCATTATGTTCTCTTCACTTCTCTGTATGTGTATTTTACTTCACTAATAAGTTTATCCAAAATATAGCCATGATTTTGCAGCTCTTTTCTAAAACAAAAGTCAAAGGAATGCAGAAAATTAGATTTCTTATTCATGTTAGATCATTCTGGGATATTTTAATAATATAAAAGCAATAAGACTGATGCAAGATAAAGCGATATGGACAATACAATATTAAATGTCAACTGAACTGCTGCATTATCCTCTTTTTAATTTTTAAAAAGGCTAAGGCTGGCATGAAAATAACCAGTGCTTGAGAATAACTTTATAATTTATGACCTTGTGCAACAAAATTGTCTGATAAATCTTCCTTAAAAGAGGAACTTGCAACTCTTGTATAAAAGATTTATCAGTCAATAATGACAAATATTACATATAATTATTATATAATCATATATACATTATTATACATAGTATAATACATGTACATATAATTTTATGAGATGTGATTATAATTAGACATATGATTATATAAATTATTATAAGTAACCAGAATAATCTATCATTATTATTATATGTTGACAGCCACATTTTTTTTTTTTTTAGATTATTTATTTATTTGACAGCTAGAGAGAGAGAGCAGAAGCAGGGGGAGTGGCAGAGGCAGAAGGAGAAACAGGCTCCCCAGTGAGCTGTGAGCCCAATGCGGGGCTTGATCCCTGGACCCTGGATCATGACCCCAGCTGGAGGCAGACACTTAACAACTGAGCCACCCAGGTGCCCCGACAGCCAAATTTTAAAGATTCTGTTTTATTCAATATTGACATATCTCTTGTGTTATCTATGATTTAATATAATTTGCTATTTTTGAAGTCTATTTATGTGACTACACTAAACCTCCCTATTCAATGTACTTAAAAATACTAAGCCAATATTTTTAAAGATACTGAACTAACTGGGTGATAAACATCTCTCTCTTTATAGGTATGATGTGAGAAAATAAAAATGCACAAAAGTTGGGAAATTTGTGTGAAGTCCCATTATAAAAGAGCAATCCAGCTTCTTTGCGTCCTATAATAATTTCTCAGTGATCATGAAATCACTGATCAACAATATGAACTTTTTAAAAGTATAACCAACTCTTCCTAGAGGAACTTGTAGACAGAAGTAACAGGAGGTCCTACCTGCTGGGGAGAAAAAAATGCACATATTGTTCTTGCTCTTTTGGTCTTTATTTTTTTCTGGCCTGAAATATACTTTTTTTTTTTAAGTTTTTATTTATCTATTTGACAGAGATCACAAGCAGGCAGAGAGGAGGAAGCAGGCTCCCTGCTGAGCAGAGAGCCCGATGCGGGGCTCTATTCCAGGACCCTGAGACCACGACCCAAGCTGAAGGCAGAGGCTTAACCCACTGAGTCACCCAGGCGCCCCTGAAATATACTTTTAACATCCCCCCCTCCGCCCCGCAAACTGAAGTCCCACAGTTGCCTGTCTTCGCAAACTGTCTCACGTAGCACTCAGCAGATGGACAGGACAACGCATGCTGCTCACCACCATGTTAACAAACTCTTGCAGAAGAGCAAACGAAAAGATAAAATCATTCAAGTGAAGTGGGATCTTAGAGCAAATGTTTAAACTGTTCAGTCACAGAGCTGGGTTGGGTGGAATGTATCAGCCACTGAAAAGCTGCCGCCTGATTTCTTGGCTGTGTCGTTCCGTCCAGGTGCGGCCGCTTTAAGCTTCCCCTTGTGGGAGACCCGCAGGTTTCCTGGCGCGTGTCTGCAGAACCTCTCCGGAGTCCCTACACCAGACTGCCACGAAACGGGACTGGATTGGAATTAGAAGCTCGAATTCTCTATCGTGGGAAGTAAATAGTACATAGTCTCGAAGTTTTTTCCTCTCCATTAAAAAATACAGATGAAATGTAGCTGCCGGAGCATTGCTCAATCCCCCACCATCTCAACGAGTTCATACTGTGTAAATATTGTGATCTTAATAAATAAATACTGAAGCACAGCTGGCGCCGGCAAGATATCGCTGTTCGGTTGCCGCGGCCCTGTTATCACCCCTGGGTGTTGTTAATTATTCTCAGAATTGAGGCTCTGGCATAGGAAGGGAAAGGAAGGCATAGGAAAGTCAACAGAGGTTGGAACAAAAATAAAACATTGTTTCGGTCCAAAGCAAGGACATTCCATCCTTGTGAAAACTAGAGATACATGTAGAGAAGGTCTGTGAGTTGCTTTTCTCCACGAAAATGATTTAACAACACTATTTATTTCAGCCCTTGATTGCATTTCAGCTGTTTAGTATTCACACTGCTTGTTTGTAAGGGCAAGAGGAGGTAATTGGTGTATTCAAAGGCTAGCACTGTGAACCAGAATGTCTTAAATGAATGAGTTTACCAAGATAATTTTTTTTTCCTCCTTCCTTCATTTTCCGGCAGGTGTGTTAATGACATCGCTTTGCACGTTGCACACAAAAGAGGTTCATTGTGTATAACTGTCTTGACTTAAGAAAGCAGATGCTCTTCAGACATATTGTCAGAGAAGAAGCTCCATCTAAATTGCTACGTTCTTTTTTGCAAACACCAAGGTTAATTTTTAATTGCCACTGGCAGTGTAGACTTGATGACCACAGCATTCTACTCAGGTGGAGCTGGTGCTGGCTCATCAAATTACCACCAGCCTCTCAAGTAATGTTTTCTGACTTAGAGCCCTGCTCCAAGAGAGAGGGAGCACTGCTGAAGGGCTTCTCGCATTATGTGTGCTATTGTGTTAAAGAGTCTAGTCTCATTTACTGCTCTCGGAGTTTCATTACACAGCAGGGAGGTGTGACTTCAAAACGTGGAAATTAAACCAGAAGTACAAGTCAGATTCTCTGTCCCTCTTCTCCTCACATCCCTTCTCCCCTAGTTTTACTCTTGGCAGCCCTTCTTTTCCAGCCTTTAGCCCCCTCCTTTTCCCTCCTATTGTTCGGGATGTAGAGTCTAAGAGATGGTTTGGAGCCATCTGTTCTTGTGGCTCTCACAGGGCCATCTCTGTCCCCTAAAATCTACTACAGGGTCTGAGACTGTTGGCAGTACCATGCTGCTTTATTCAAAAATGTCCCAACAGAGGCAGTAAGTACATTCTGGGGGTTTTCGAGTTTAGGGTAGGTAAAGATTCACCACTTACTGAAACTGTAGGCAAATGTCTGTTCAGACGGATTATCTACAGAAGAAACTTGTGTTGTCTCATATTTCTTCTTCTTGCCTAGATTATTTATCCAAACCCTTCTCCACCTTATTCTGTCCCAAATACATTTACAAACCAGATAATAAAGCTATTAATGCTGAAACAGATTGCATTAATTTTGACTAATCCTATCTGAATGTTGTTTCTATAGTTGCCATCTTGAGTCACTTTATTAGTAAAATAAAACTCACTTCAATTAAAGAGAGAACACAATTAACATCTTGCATAGTAAATAGCATAACAAATATTGACTCCTGGGGCACAATTCACAACATCAATTATTCACTAGTGGAATGTGTGCACAAATTAGGCACTGTACAACTTCTCAAACTTTGGACAGCAACAGACTATTTTGCTACAGTACTTTCTTTCGATAATAGCAAACAACTAAATATCATCCTTGTAAAGATATGACATCATTAGGATGAAAGTACAAAATACAATGCTCTAGTAGTTTGTATGATACATCTGTGTTTCCCTTGAACATTTGAAATACGCTGTGGCATCCCTCTGAGTTTCCTTACACACGTGAAGAAGGATGGCCTTAGTTGTCCGTTTACTATATTGACCTTGATCAATCATCCCAATGATATGCTTCTGAATTTTTTTTCATGTGAAAACAAGAAGTATACTCTGCCAATTGGATTTTTAGTGGATCTTGATTTGCCACACACCTAGGACATTTTTCCATATTTTCCTCAGACTAAGTCATGTATATTGAAACCATGTATCGTCATTTTCTCCTATTTTATTACCTGTTGGTTGCTGATAAACAGCAATGGACTCAGCCACAGCATGGCATATAATGATTTATGAGCTGTGAAACTGAGTTCTTATTATTATCCAAAACAAAGGTAACACAAAATCTTGTATTAATTTGACGGCTGGCACACCATACTCTTGGCTAATTTTAATGAGTCAGAAACGGTAACTCCTGTGACTTTACTTCTGTTCCTGTTTGCTTCCTGGAATTAGAAACTGTAATGACAACTGTAGTTCCCCAGTGTCTCCTGGGGATCCCTTGCTTCCTTGTTCCGGATGGGATTGTAGGCTGGGCTCATTTTACAATCGTTGTGAGTGAAGTGTCATAGCTATCAAATACTATACTTCTGAGACATGGAGAACACTCCCTCGGGCCACTTATGTGTTTGGAATAGTTCATTAGTAAACACTATTCTCAGGTAAATTCACAGCAAAGCTGCCTTTTCCCCAATTCACTCATCCCAAAGGACTCTTTCCTAGCCATATAAATGACAGGACTATGACAGCTTTATGCCAATTTTATAGAAGATGATTATTTGCCTGCACATGGCCCCTTCAGAAGGGTTACACTCTAGTAGGGTTTCCAAACTAATTTCACATATGAAGCTCAAGGTTATTTCATAGTATCAGAGTTTGGGGTTTTATCTCTATACTAAAAAGTCAGTTACAAGTGAAGAAGACAACTATAGAAAAGTAAAATATGGTCTCTGAAAAATAACGAAAGAATAGGATAAAAACATTATTAACATTAACTCTGAATACATTTTCCTTAAATAATAAAAAACACTTTTGTGCTTTTACATGCTAAAATATTTTTTCAGTATAGTTTTTGTATAAACAGCATAAAGATTCCAAGTGGTATTTTCATGTTTTATAGACCCATTTCCTAGATTTTATTCTTAAATATGTACCTCAGAACAATAATAATAGTTGATCTCCTAAATAATTGTTGTAATCATCATCAGAGTTTTTAAATGATCGTAGAGGGGGTCCCTGGGTAGCTCAGTCAGTTGAGCATCTTACTCTTGGTTTTGACTCAGGTCAAGGTCGTGATCTCATGGGTCATAAGATCAGCAAGCCCCATGTGGGGCTCCACACTCAGGAGGGAGTCTGCTTGAAGATTCTCTCCCTCTGCCCTTCCCCCTACTTATGCATGTTCTCTCTCTCTCAAATAAATCTTAAAAAAAAAATAAAAATAAATGATTCTAGACTGCAGTTTGAAAACTTTATTTAATAATACTGTTTTGGGGGCGCCTAGGTGGCTCAGTGGGTTAAAGCCTCTGCCTTCGGCTCAGGTCATGGTCTCAGGGTCCTTGGATCAAGCCCCATGTCCAGCTCTCTGCTCAGCAGGGAGCCTGGTTCCTCCCCTCTCCCTCTGCCTGCTCTCTGCCTGCTTGTGATCTCTGTCTGTCAAATAAGTAAATAAATTATCTTTTAAAATTTTTTTCATTTATTGTTCTCTAGTCTGATTTCACAGAGAAAGAATTGTACTCTAGACCTTCTTTTTTTTTTTTTTTAAGATTTTATTTATTTATTTGACAGACAGAGATCACAAGTAGGCAGAGAGAGGAGGAAGCAGGCTCCCTGCAGAGCAGAAAGCCTGATGTAGGGCTCAATTCCAGGACCCTGGGATCATGACCTGAGCCAAAGGCAGAGGCTTTAACCCACTGAGCCACCCAGGCGCCCCTGCTCTAGACCTTCTAAGAAGGCCACTGTAACCAACCAACCAACCAACCAGCCAATCAAAAACCTCCACTAGCCAGTCTGGTACCTTAATTTGATCTCTGAGGGGGTCACAAGACGTTGTCTTCAAATTTTAACTCAAAATAAAGCAAACTTGAATGTGCAAGCAGAGTAGGCCCACTGTACAGACTGCTGACTTTGACAGCAGTATTTATGATTTAGAGATGGGAAGAAAGAAGAGGAAAGGAAAAAGAGGAGTGCAGGGAGCAGGAGGGAATTATGGAGAGTGAGATAAAGGTGTGGGAATGAAAGAAAAAAGCTGTGGAACCATCACTAGAGATCTAAAAGAAGAGTCGAGAAAAAGAAAAACAACAAAACAGGGATATTTCAGTTTACTTCTTTTTTGTTAAAATGCTTACTTCATAGCCACCAGGAATCCACAGTTGTTGGAGAAGAGAGAGCTGAAATCTATTTTCACTCACCTGGGAATAACAAGTATTTGCCTTTTCAAGAGATTTCTAATGATCTAATTCATGTAGTGCTCAACTATGAAATTTTAGACCCCACGTCAGGAAAATTGGAGTCATCCTACCTTTCAGAATATCACATCCCCAGGCCAACATTTAAGCATGACTAATGCAATATACCAGCATCTTTTAATGAGGAATGACAGTAAAGATGAGGGAACGCAGCATGATGGACTTTGGATTCACAGAAAGTTGAGTTTTCATGTAGGTCCACAACTTACTAGGTGTGTTGCTAGAAGCAGTTACTACAATTCTCTAAGCCTCAACGTTTTCATATATACAATGAGGATAGAAAGGCCTCACAGGCTGGTTGGGAGAATAAAAAAAATCAGATCTCACACAAAGAAAAGATAGAGCTGTAGGTCTAGCATGTAGTATATGTTGTAACGGTTACAGGTTTTTCAATCACTGTTGCGATTATTGTCATTAACAGTAAAATGGTTCACTGCCAGGAGACTTATATATACTTTGAGTTCAGGAGAAAAAAAAAAAAATCAGGGTGTAGTCTTTTGGAACTGAAGCAACATGCATTGTTTTATGCTCCGTTGCAATCAACACTATCCCTTCCATCCACAGTGGCCTACAAGTCCCTGAGCTTGCACTTTCTAAACCTGGCTGATATAAGAAATTATCAGTTTTCTTATTAAAAAAAAAAAAAAAAGCTGATGGAGCAGTGGTCTATTTAGGATCTATAGTAAGTACACTAATGAGATATGTAATCTTGACAGGCAGGATACACTGATAAGAAATAAAGGTTCTGGTGCAGGGGAAGGAAGGGAGTTTGAGATGACCAGGAGAGGAGGATTTAATTTGCTCTGCAAGTTTTCCCATTTAAGCAGTCTGTGTGACTTCCTCGAAATTCACACCTCTGTAGAGATACAGCAAATGGAAAGTGTTAGTTTCCAAATCTGTCCCCCTCTGAGGAACTCTCCTGCTGGGTTTACGCTGACTGTTCATTTTCGGCCTCATTTACTATTTAGTCTTTGGAGGTATTTTCAAAATGAACAATGGTAAAATTGCTTTAATTTTACTTGTTCTTAACCTTTTCATGAATAACCAAATTTTTGGAAACCTGCAGGGCCCAGAAACAAAATAAATACACTTCCAAAAACTGGGTTCAGCTTTCATTAAAAAAAATTCACATGTTTAGAAATTTCATTCAATAGAATGATAGACCTATTTCCAAATGTCCCCATGTGATATTTTATCATTGCAAAATATTAAAATCCATTAGTTCCACATCACCAAATCCTTACTACATTATTAATCCTACTTTACTTAAGGCAGAATTTGATGTACCTGGAAATTGTGATTGTCCCAGAATTTTGGCAAGTTAGTCAAAGGAAGGAAATTAAAAATCAGAGTCCTTGATTCCCAGGTGGTTGATTAGCTCCTACGGCAGTATTACCTCTGTTAGAATCACTGTTCAATCTTAGAAACTTACTACTTAAAGAACCTAGAAAAATCCTACAAATAAAATTAACAGGGCAAGACTGAATAGGTTTTCAAGAGATAAAGAATTCGGGGCCTACAGACAGTTATTGAGGTGAAGGCAGGACTAATTTCGTAGCTGTTTCACAAAAGGATACATTGAGGACTCTTACAAGGAATATATTTTACAAAGCTACTCTAGGTGGTTTATAACAAGTTAGTTCACTTGAAAGGAGTATACATGAAGGTAGGGTGCACTTGTTTAAAGGTGGATTCAGAAGGTGCCTTATGACACCAAATGATCAAAGACCAAAGCAGGTCCACTCAATTCTTGGTGGAAGTCACTAACACCATGAAACCTTGATTTGCTTTATAAAAATAGCAGACAGTAGCAAAAAGAAAAGACAGACTATAAGGAATGGCTAGCAGTTGGCAGAAAAGGGGAGTAAAGAGCTGAACAACCACTATGTGTAGTAATAATTTGGAGCCTTGTTAACCACAGTCACCCTGACAGTTACTGGGCTGTGCTCCCTTAGGGCTGTTCCAGGGTCTATTGCCAATTCCTAGTTAGCAGAAAAGAAAACTATGCTATCTCTCTTCCAGTCTCTCTTTTTTACTAAAGTTGACTAATCTGCTCAGAAAATGAAGAACTTAATCTTCCCTGGTATGCTTAGGAAGTTTACTAATTTCTTTAGTGTCAGGGGTTCAGAGTTTCAAGGCAGATTTTCTCTCCTGAAACCTCTACTGTGGAAAGAAAAAAAAAAAATCCAGTAAAAAACAAAAACAAACAAACAAAAAATAAGCAGCAGTTCTTTAATCTCCCTCTCTTGGTGCATAAACCAGTATTTTGTTTTTATTGTTAGTTAGTTAACATACAATGCAATATTGGTTTCTGGAATGGAATTCAGTTATTCATCACTTACATACAACGCCCAGTGGTCATCATAACAAGTGCCCTCCCTACTACCCGTTGCTCACCTAGCCCACCTCCCATCATCAACTCTCAGGTGGTTCTCTATTGTTGAGTCTTTTATGGCTTGTCTCCCTTTCTCCTTTTGTTCCTTTCCCCCTTCCCATATGTTCATCTGTTCTCTTTCCTAAATTCCACATATAAAAGTAACATCATATGGTATTTGTCTTTCTCTGACTGACTTATTTCTTTTAGCATAATACACTCTAGCTCCATCCATGTTGTGAATTGATTAGGTTTCAGTTGTGAATGACTAGGTTTCATTTTTCATTTTTTGATGGATGAGTAGTATTCCATTATATATATCTCAAATCTTCTTTATCCATTGATCAGTCGATACAACCCAGTATTTTATTTGAGAGATATTCTTGGGGGAGCAAAATACATCTAAAAAGAAGAAAGATCACAGTTATTTGAAAATTTCTAGGGCACCTGATGGCTCAATGGGTTAAGCCTCTGCCTTCAGCTCAGGTCATGATCTCGGGGTCCTGGGATCGAGCCTGCATCAGGCTCTGCCTAGCAGGGAGTCTGCTTCCCCACACCGCCTGCCTTTTGCCTACTTGTGATCTCTGTCCATCAAATGAATAAATAAAATCTTAAAAAAAAAAAAAGAAAAGAAAAAGAAAATACCCTAAGTAGCCTTCCCATGCCTGCAAAATGGGTAGTAAGAAAGACAGATTACACCTATTAGTTTAGATGTTTGCACAGTGATTCTGCCCTCATGAAAGTCAGGCCCAACTGAGGTCTTCTATTTTGAGTGTGATATAACAAAATGAAGTCATGGAGAGGACCCTTAGCCTCTGGTCCAACATATCAGCTCCATCTTGTGAACCACATAGAGGGTAAAGGAGAGAAAACATGGGTGCCATACCTGGAAACTGTCTTGGTCCTCTATTACAATGCTCCCTAAATGATTATTGCTTATGTATTGGATTAGTCAAACTGGAGTGTGAGTTTAAATACAGTGATTTTTAGTGTACTGCAATGGGTAGAAAAAATACAGTGGGATAGCAGAATGAATAGATTCTTTTGGAAAACTTCAAAGAAAACTAACTGTCATTTATATAACTACCAAGTCAAGTTATTGTTAAAGAAAATTAGTCTGTAGAAGTTACTGGCTTTTTGAATCGGATTTTTATTGGTTTCATGTAAGAAATAAATGTAAATAGTAGGAACAGTGAATGTAGTATATTTTTAGTGAACAAAAACTATTTTTCTTGGATTAGATTTAGGTTTTTTAATTAAATTTTTGATTTTGAGATAACTATAAATGCAAAGGCACTTATAAAAAGTTGAACAGATGAAGCCCTTGTATCCTTTAGCCATACTCTTCCAATGGTTAAGTCTTGCAAAATTACCTTTTAAAATTAGACTCAGGATATTGACATTGATATAACCCAATGGTCTTATTAGGTTTCCTCAGTTTTCCTTGTACTCATTTGTATATGATTATTTAGTTCTTTTTTTTTTTTTAAGATCTTTATTTATTTATTTGACAGAGAGAAATCACAAGTAGGCAGAGAGGCAGGCAAAGATAGAGGGGAAAAGCCGGCTCCCCGCTGAGGAGAGAGCCTGATGCAGGGCTCGATTCCAGGACCCTGAGATCATAACCTGAACCAAAGGCAGAGGCTTAACCCACTGAGCCACTCAGGTGCCCCTAGTTGCATACAGTTCTATCACATGTGTATATACATGGATGTACCACTGTCAAGAGACAGGCATGTTCTGTCACTATAAGGTTCCCTTTCATTACTCCTTTATAAGGTTTAAATTAAAATGAAAATGAAGATAAGTCTTACTTAAAATACATATTGAAGTTTATAAGTCAGAGTATATACATATTTAGGGGAAAGTGAAATATACATAGACATACCTGGAATTAAAGATGGGAAGTTTTAAATATTTCTTGCTGGTTATTAATGGGTCATACAGAGTGATCAAAAGATATTTTCAAAGCAATTTTACTTAGAAGTATTGTATTTACATACAATAAGATGCATATACTTCAATTTAAACAATTCAACAAGTTCTGACAAATATATTTACCCATTTAACTACCATACAACCAAGATGTGGAGCATATCCACCACCTAAGATAAATATTTACCTGATTTATTTCACTTCAGATTTGTTTCGTGTGTACTAGAACTTCCTATAAATTGATTCACAGAGTATATACTCTTTGGTGTTGGACTTCTCTAGCTCATCATAATCTTGCAATTCAAACCCATTGACATGTATAATTTATTTCTTTATGTTGGTGAGATGTCCATTATATTCATATGCCATAATTTGTTTTTGTTGTTGTTGTTGTTATTCCAGTTAGTTAATAGATAATGTCATATTAGTTTCATGGGTACAGTTTAGTGATTCAACACTTTTATACAATACCCAGTGCTCATTGCAATGCACTCCTTAATTCTCATCTATATCACCCTTCCCCCACCCCTAAATGTCAGTTTGTTCTCTGTAGTTAAGAGTCTGTTTCTTGGCTTGCCTCTCTCTCTCTTTTTTCCCCCTCTGCTTATTTATTTTCTTTCTTAAATTCCACATATGAGTGAAATCATGTAGTATTTATCTTTCTTTTACTGGCATATTTGTCCTAGCTTAATACTCTCTAGCTACATCCATGTTGTTGCAAATGATTCAGATTTCCTTCTTGTTTTATGGCTAAGTAATAGTCCACTCTCTTTATATATATCTTTTTATTTTGATGTAGTCCCAATGGTTTATTTTTGCGTTTGTTTCCTTTGTCTCAGGAGATATTATTTCCTGCTTTGCTGAAGATTAATTGGCCAAATAGTTGTGGATTCATTTCTGGGTATAATAAAAAGCTTCTACACAGTGAAGGAAACCATCAACACAACAAAGTAAGAACTTGCTATAGCCAGAAAGAACTTACTGGCTATAGAATTTTGATGATTTCCTGTCTCACATTTGGGTCTTTCATCCATGCTGAATTTATTTTTGTGTATGGTGTAAGAAAGTGGTCCAGCTTCATTCTTTTCCTAGGTGCTGTCCAGTTTCCCCAATACCATTTGTTAAAGAAACTTTATATTTTCCATTAGATATTTTTCTTGCTTTATCAAAGATTAACTGACCATATAGGTGTGGGTTCATTTCTGTGTTTTCTATTCTGTTCTATATTATCTGTGTCTATTTTTATGCCATTACCATACTGTCTTGATTATTGCAACATTGTGATATAACTTGAAGCCTGGAATTCTGATGCCTCCAGCTTGGCTTTGCTTTTTTAAGGTTGCTTTGTTTATTTGGCGTCTTTTATTGTTCTATACGAATTTTAGGATTTTTGTTCTAGCTCTGTGAAAAATGTTGGTATTTTGATGGGGATTGCATTGTTTCTTTATTTAGTGTTCTTGGCCATTATGAAAAAAGGTGTCATAAATATTTATGCCCAAATGATTATGTGTGTGTGTGTGTGTGTGTGTGTGTGTGCAAATATGTTTTTACAGGGGATATAAATAGTTAGAAAGAATTGTCAAGAAGTATGGTAAATCTGTGTATGACTTTTTATGGTACTCCTACAAGTTTTGAATTAGAGTTCCAGTTGCTCTACATCCTTGACAACACTTGGATTTGTCATTTAAACGATACTTTAGCCTGAGTATGTAGAGATAACATTTTTGTTTTAATTTAAATTTCCCTGTTACTCATTTTTAGTATCTTTTTAATGGTCTATTAACCATTTAGTATCTTTTTAATGGTCTATTAACCATTTGTGCTGTCTTTTTTGTAAAGTGCTTTGTGTCATCTCCTTTTGTAATGTGTTTGCTCAAGTCCTTTGTCTGTTTTTTAAGTGGAGTTTTATACTTTCTTAATTTGAATTACAGTATTTCTTCATATTATTACTAGACAGAGAGGCAGTCAGAGAGAGGGGGAAACAGGCTCCCCACTGAGCAGAGAGCCGGATGCGGGGCTCTATCCCAGGACCCTGGGATCATGACCTGAGCTGAAGGCAGAGGCTTTAACCCACTGAGCCACCCAAACGCCCCATATTTTTTAAGGTTTTATTTATTTATTTGACAGATAGAGATAGCAAGTAGGCAGAGAGGCAGGCACAGAGAGAGAGAGGAGGAAGCAGGCTCCCTGCTGAGCAGGACCCTGGGGCTTGATCCCAGCACCTTGGGATCATGACCTGAGCCAAAGGCAGAGGCTTTAACCCACTGAGCCACCTAGGCACTGTGCCTTCATATTATTTTGATATGACTTTTCCACTAAAAAAAAATATTTAGGAGCACCTGTATGGCTCAGCTGGCTACGTGTCTCTTTGGCTCAGGTCCTGATCCCAGGGTCCCTTTTTTTCCCTCTACCCCTGCTCATGCTCTCTCTGTCAAATAAATAAATAAATAAATTTGAAAATAAAAATAAAAAATTTTAAAAAGTAAAAATTATCTTTTAAAAGATAATTGATTCTTAAAATCCAAAATATACAAATGTATGAAATTTGTAACAGATATAGAAATAAAGTTCATGTTACTAATAGTGCAGCAGATGAGAGGTGAAAATTAAACTAGATTGTTGTAAAGACTTCACAATTTATGTATAAAGGTATAAAGTTATTTGAAGCCTGATTGCATATTGTGTGATCCCATTTCTATGAAATGCCCAGAAAAGCAATCTTATAGAGACAGAAACCAAATCATGTTTGCTTCCACTAGAGGAGGAGGATTGGAAGAAGGGATTGTCTTTTCAAGTGATTAAGGGGTCTTTAGAAGCCAGGTAAATGTTCTAAAACAAGATTATAATGATATAAACTATTGATAATCTATTGGATTTGAGATGAATTGCCAGTTATTAGATTGTTCATATATTTTTTGGTTCTTCTCCTTTTAAGCACATTACATAATTTTTCCCTAGGCCCTTGAAATTAAGTGTGACTTTGAAATTAAATGTGATATTCACTAGCATGGCGTGTGCTCTCTTCAGAGAGAAATTTTAACAGACAAAGTGAATGATTTACCTACCATAGCCCTTCTCAGTGCTCTAGAAACTGCTACACTGTAGTTGGCCACTTGGCTGTGTGGCTGAGTAAGGAGGGCACAACTCCCGTGGTAAAAGGGGGCACAGCTCCAACTGATCCTCAAGGATCCTCATCAATGAACAGGTAGTACCAACAAGAAATGAACTTTGTCAGTGGAATCCACCGTTTTAATGTCATTTGTTACTGCATTGTCTCACCTTTTTGAATAATACAGTTGATATTTTATGAGTACTCATCAGATGATTAGAAATAAATAAATAAGCTAAAATATTTGTATTCACTTATTGGTCAGCCATAACAAGGTACTCAAATTGAATGACTTAAACAGAAATGTATTGTCTTATAGTTGTAGAGGTAGAAATTTTAGAACAAGGTGTCAGCAGGAGTTTCTGAGAACTGTAAGGACAAATTTGGTCTTTTGGTGGTTCACTGGTGATCTGTCATGTTTCTTGGCATGTAGAAGCATCACCCCAATCTCTGCATTTATCTCCACATGGCATTCTCCCTGCATGCATGTCTGTCTCCAAGTTTCCCCTTTCTGTGAAGACACCAGTCACATTGGACATGGGACCCACCCTACTCCAGTATAACCTCATCTTAACTAATTACATCTGCAAAGACTATTCTCTTTCTTTTTTAAAGATTTAATTTGAGAAAGAAAGCATGAGAGAGAAGCAGAGAACATAAGTGGGGAGGCATGAGTGGGGAGGCGAGGGAGAAGGGCAGAGAGAAGACAGAGTTAGGCTCCCCACTGAGCAGGGAGTCTGATGCTGGGCTCAATCCCATGACCCCAAGATGATGAACTGAGCCGAAGGCAGACACTTAATTGACTGAGCTACCCAGGCACCCCTACAAAGACTATTTTTACATAAAGTCACATTCTGAGGTATTAGCCGTTAGGACTACAAGTACGAATTTTGGGGGGACATGATTCAATCCAAAGCAAAATTCGTAGAGATACGTAAACCAATAAAAATGAGACTTTGTGAAACAAGAGTTAGGTTTATCTCATTTTCTCTCTTTCTCAAAGATAGCAATAAGTTTGTTTTGTAGTTTATAGCTAATAAAAATAACATAACATAATATTGAATATATTTGGGGACTTGCTCAGGTAGGACTGTATTAAGGGATTATACATGATTATACATGGGTTACAAATTTAAACAGGTAGCATTTTGGTAACGTGTGTGTTCCATAGTTGTAGATCAAAGGCTGGCTTTATAATGTCTGCATGTGTATTCTTGTAAAAACTTTGGAAAAGTAGGACCTATAAGAGTGTGGGGACAGAGGCGTGGCTCTGAGCTGGTATACAGTCTCAGTAGCAGAGCCAGCTGTGGGCCTTGCACCTGTTCTTGCACAAAACCCCTCTGATTTTGGCCAGAGTGTGATGGGAGTGAGGGGAAATTTTAGAATTTGAATTTTAAATTGACGTGATTACAAGAGTGGAATGCCTTATTTATTTATTTATTTATTTATTTTTCAACTTTCATTTCTGTCTGTCAAAGGCAGGGTGTGGGAATTAGAGTTTGCTTGGGTAACACAGCTGAGCCGAATTCAACGAGGGAACTAGAATGTAGGTTGATGAGCAGCTCTGTGTCTAATGCGGGCTCGTATTCAAATTGGGTTGTTTTGAACCAGCTCAGAAGCTTCTAGAGAAACCGTGGAAAGGTAATCAAAAGATCTTGAGTCTATGTATGTCAGAAACACTATGAAGAAGTCCTAGAGATGCAGCAACAAGGCCTGAGAAGTGGCATCAAAAGTCTGGGAAACGCTTTTCTGATTGCCTGAATTTCCCCTAAAATGGGCAGTCATAGCTCAGACTCACTAAAGGCATCCCAGTAATTACATGGGATTCACAGGCACCACAGGTTCTGACAGTTTTTGTTTTTGTTTTTGTTTTGTTTTCTCTACTATCTCTTTCCCTTCCCACTGTACTGTTTAAAGGTAGCAGGTGTTGATCTGAATAGGTCAGATTCTAGGACCCTGTCTCTGCTCATTTCCATCAATAATAGTTTTCAAAGAGGCTTAGAGCTCCAGATAACCACGTAAAAGATGGTGGAGCCTGATGTGAGGCAGTCACTTACGAGATTAATTGGGGAAATCTTTCTAAACCCCTTCCCTTCAAAAATCTACTGAAGTATGGCATCGTTGGGAGCCTCCACTCTTTCTTGTCAAATTGGCAGCTGGCTCCAGAGTGCTAAACTGGCTGAAGATAAGCAATTGACTGCAGGGTTGGGGCCAAATTACCTTTCTTCTTGCCTCAACTCACCCAGTTAATAGGCTAGGGTCCAACACTCCTCTCATCATACTGGTGGAAGCCAAATGCATACAATGGTTTTAGAAATTCCAGGAAAATAGATAAGGCAAGCTTTACAACTCTTATTATTTCAAGGAGTTCTTGAGGCAACTCTGAAATAGAGAGATATTGAAGTCATTTCTGTGGGGTCCAGTCCAACTTGTTCAAGATATAAATGGAATTTGGAATAAGCTCAATAAAAAAATAAGGTGGGTTTTTTGTTTGTTTGTTTGTTTGTTTGTTTGTTTTTGGTTTTCTTGATTTTCTCTCCACAAATCCTCCTCAGGAGTTTGAGTGGCAGATTTGCCTATTTCAGGCAGGATTCAGACATTATTAACTTATTAAGCCAATTATCACCATTAAACTCACACACATGCACCTCTTATTGCCATATAAATTTACCACAACTTCTAATATTCACCTTTAAGTGTCTTAAAACTAATTTTAAAAACCTGATAGGTGTTGGGCAATTAATTATTCTCAGTTTTAGGTGACAATGTCAGTAACAAACCGCAAAGTTAGCTTTTACTTATGTTCTCACATCCTACTGTTCAAAGAAAGAATTTCCTTTAAAAACAAAGCTAATTAAATATGTGTGATACTAATTCATTGTAGGAATGGAAGCACATTACACATTTGCATAAATTTTTTATGAATATTGTTCTATATTAAAGATAAAATACTTGGTGAGAAGGGTGGCAAAGTCTTACTTTTTTTCTTTCAAGATTTTATTTAAATTCAAGTTAATTCACATATAGTATAGTATTAGTTTCAGGGGTAAAATTTCATGAATCATCAGTTGCATCCAATACTCAGTGCTCATTACATCACATGCCCTCCTAATGCCCATCACCCGATTACCCGCTCTCCCTACCCACCTCGCCTTCAGCAAACCTCAGTTTGTTCCCTATGTTTAAGAGTACTTATTTTCAAATAGTTTCAAAGTCTAGCTTTGATTGCCATCATTGTCTCACACATGTCATTAGCCATCAGAGCAACAGTTTAATCACATGAGTGTTCTGTTTTAAAACATGCCATTGTCCACTTATAGGAGAATCCATGTTAAAGTACGAATGATGTATTACTATTATGAAATAGTTCTTGGGGCGCCTGGGTGGCTCAGCGGGTTAAAGCCTCTGCCTTCAGCCCAGGTCATGATCCCAGAGTCCTGGGATCAAGCCCCACATCAGGCTCTCTGCTCAGTGCAGAGCCTGCTTCTCTCTCTCTCTCTCTCTCTCTGCCTGCCTCTCTGCCTACTTGTGTTCTCTGTCAAATAAATAAGTAAAATCTAAAAAAAAAGAAAGAAAGAAAGAAATAGTTCTGACCTCTCATTTTTATTTGCTAAACCTGGCAACCTAATCCAGGCCAGGGGGCTCCCTGTTTGGTGATGCGCAATTTGAGAAGGGAGCAGCTGGAAGGCATTAGCTGCTGTGAAGTGCACAGCAGGTGGGGGATCCTGGACTGCCACTAAGGGGAATAGAGCAGGGTACCAACAACTTCCATATGATATCCTATTGTTACTGGTAATGAGGATTATTAAACTCATAAAACATAAGCAGTTATTTTAATTTCATGATCCACTGATTCTTAGTTTTATTAGAAGAATCATTCTAATAAATCTAAAATATAAATTCCAAAGAAATTTCCAAAATAATACAGAAATAACAGGAAAAATAAAACATATGAAAGGATACTCCCTTGTCGTCTTCACAATCCCTGAGATAATGTTTACATATTAATTTCTCAACAATGAGAGGAACAACTTTAGATAGACCTGAACCCTGTCCTCAGAACTCTGTAATTTTATATTATGTCTGTATATAAATGGTTTTTATGGAAGACTGGGTTAATGGAAATATTCTTGCCCATAAGATGATCTCTGTGTTTTCTACCAAAACAAACAAACAAAAAAAGTGGTAATTTTCCCATTTCTAGTTGAGAGATGCTGGATAGTTACTGCTTTTTATGTATAGTTAATGTGCAATGTAAAACAAAAATGCAAATGTATGTGAGTGTGCCCGAAGGCACTCACAATGTGCAGTGTTGGCTACCAATGTCCACCGTATTTGGTACTTACCAAAAACTCAGAAGAAAATAATCTGTGATACCAAATCGGGGTGGGGGGTGAACAATGATAGGATTACATATAAAGTGGGTGAATTTTTCTTATATTAAGATTTGAGTGACAGTTGGTTCTTTGCTGGAGGTTCCCTTCTAAGTGGACAAATATCCCAGGTTTGGAAGTCATTAATATACACATTAAGTTAGTATCCCCAGAAGTATTCCTGCAAATAGGAGTTATGTAAAAATGATTTGTTATTTTTTGTTGTTTGTTAGGATAAACTGAAATTCCATGCAATTCAGCAGGGAATGAAGTAGAACAGGGAAAGAAACCTCAAAGGGTTTGATATCAAGCAAAGTCTCAAAACTTTGAGGATAACTCTGACTCCAACATATGGAGAAGCTCTGGAGACCATGGAGTACAGACCTCAGAGTTGTCTTTATCATGGTGAAAGGGGCAGGAGTATTTATGTTCCTGCATTTAACATTTGTTGGTTTTCCCCCAGGTGCACCTGGGAAAAAGTACACTTCCAAATATTCACATTTTACTGTGTTCAGATTAAAAACAATAAACAAGACCTCCTACAAGATGCAGTGGTTTCCCTGTCTGCTTCCACTTTAGAATTATATGAACAGAACCTTACAATATGCCAATCTTCACAAATTTAGTCAAGAATATGAATCTCTCTTTTTTTTTCTTTGCTAATATTAAAATACCAAGAGTCAGTGAGGACCCCTAGTCCTCTGACTTCTGTTTTCCAAACTCCTCCCTTTTCTAAGGCTTAAAAATGGTCAGAAATTTGGGACCAGTAGAATTCTGAGGGACCCAATGAGATTCAGCCTCAGTTCTAGGTTTTTCTTAACCTATCTAATATTGGTGTTAAATCTTTCTGCTAGAAGGAAAGTGGGGCTCCTAAAGTATGACCAAATATTTGTTTCACAAGAAAATCAAAATAGAAAACAAGTAAGGAATTGTGAGAAAGCTACAATTTAGGGTTAATTAATACTTGAAGAGATTACAGAAACTGGCCTCACCAAGGACACGCATTTTCATATGTCATTAAACTGCTGATTTTTCAAGAACCAGACAGCTCACTCACACTGATTAAAAAAGGAATTTACTTTCTTATGGAATCCAAGACAGGTTAGAACTACTGAATTTAAAATTATGTGTAGCAGGAATGTCCTTGGGGCTCAGAAATAACTAGAACTAGACATGAACCCCTTAGTATACTTGCCTCTCTTGCTTTATTTCTCTTTTCCTTTTTTCTTCTCTCATTACAAATTGGTCTCCAAGGAAAGACTGATTCATCTTGAGTCAGTCATGATAGCAATCCTGTCTTCCACCCCTCCACCCCTCACTGTAAATTGGTGGATAGGCCTTACCTATGAGCAGTGGGGAGAAAGGAGTGTGCTGGGAAGAGAAGACAATAGTTATCTTCTTCAGTGTTCATCAAATAAATGGAAAAATGTTTATTGAAATGATAGGGACAGATAAGAGTAAAAAATTTAAGCAAATAAAAGGAAAAATATTTTATCCCTTCTTGAATTGTGTGTGGATGGAAAAAGAAAAATCATTGGGAATAGAAATGTTTTCTTTGGGAGGGTGTGCACAGAGGGAAATAGAGAGAGAGAATCTCAAACAGACACCATGCCCAGAGTCGAGCTTGATCTCATAACCCTGAGATCATGACCTGAGCTGAAATCGAGTGAGACGTATAATCAACTGAACCACCCAGGCACCCCAGAAATGTTTCTTTAATGTAGTGTTACCCTGATTGTCTCGCAAACCATCCTTGAGGGAAACATACTAATTTCTGAATTAAAGAATAATGTTTTAAACTGAAAGAGCAAGTTAATATAAAACCAAAAACATAAAAGACTGTGAATCTTATGGAAAAACCTTATTAAGTCAAGGCTATTATTATGTTAACTTAAGGAAAAAAGGAAAGAAAGGAAGATATGAAAGAATGCCCTTCCCGCTCAGAGTAAGAGTCCCATGCAAATATATTGGTGTCACCATTAAACTTTGATTTCCAGGAGAGTGACTTGATGATGGTGAGAAAGTTTTCACAAAATAGTGGGAAAATCCCCTGCCTAAAAAAGATAACTGGGCAAGACAAATAATGGGAAGGAGCACCCAGCTCTCTACTAATTTGGATGAAATGATATTATTGTTGTGACATCATTGTGACAGATGAGAAAAGACAGAGGCTTAACGGCCCTCAAACAAAAGTTGTGAGCCACTCTTCATGATCCTGCCAGAGAAAGATAAACATTAAGGTTCTGGCATTCCAGCTATTCTACTGGAGATTAGGGAATAGAAAATTCTGTCATAATTGTAGTTATTCCTCTAATACATTGACTTACTCTTGGGCTCAAATGGCCTAGGAAGTCAAATTCTTATTTTAATCACATTAGTGCATGCATAAGTCATTCAACCAATATTTCTCAGTATGATATAATGATATAATAAATACAAGGGATTTTCAGGTTATAAATGATCTTAAATGTCCAACTCATCTTACCAGGGGAGAAATAACTTTTATCCCTGAAAGATGGACATCTCTAACATATGGTTTTCCATACTTTCTGAAGTAGCTTATTACACTATTAAACAGTTCTAATTTTTTGCAAATTCTTCTAACATAATGCCTCCAAACTTTCACTTATTGGTTTGGTCTTATTTATGCCCTCTGGAGATAAACAAAATCTGAGCACTCTTCTATATATTACAGCATTCCAAATATTTGCAAACAATTATTATAATCTGATAAGTATTCTCTTTCCCATTCTAAATAGCCCCAATTCCCTTAGCAAATGCTGAGCTGGTTTAAAAATATTGCCTACAAACTCAAAGGCTCTCTTCTAAATCATTAAACCCCTAAGTTAAACAATAAAGCAACCATGTGCATTCAGTGCAGAATAGAATAAGATTTTTCCTTCCTGATTAGTATAAATTAATATTATGCAAGTCATAAAATAAATCATCCTATTTTTTCACTGTCTCAAAATCATTACTTTTTGGGAGAAGTTAATAAGTTAATCAATATATTTTTAAACTCCCAAAATTTTCTGTATTTTGTTACATATAAAAAACATCTTTTGTCATGTTTTTGAAAGACAAATTTTGAAGAAAATCCAGAATTTCCTTCTTATATGATTTTATTTTTAGTCGACTGACTCTCATTATTATAATCTTTTTCAGCCCTAAATCTACCATTAATATATTATGCAGAGTTAGCATGTTATTATTTCCTTCTAGGCTTTTGTGTCATTCAGGATACTTCTGTTATGTTGCAATAACTAATGCCATCCAATCTCAGTGATTTAACTTCAAAGTTTTATTTCATTATATGCCCACTGAAGTTAATTAAGGGTCTTTGTTCTTCATGTTTATTTAGGAAAGAGGCTTCCACGATAAACTGTACAGGGAGAAGAGATCACTAAAATGATTAGCAATGGCAATTAAATGCCTCTACTTGTAAGCAATACATGACACTTCCATTCAAGTTGGGCAGTTTAAGCACTGTACCACCTCCAAGGGGAAGTGTAATCCTCTCACTTGGCTAAAGGGAGAACTGTGCAACTTATGATTAACTCTATAATAAACCCCTACAACCCCTTTTCATTAACAGCATATTGATAACCTTAAAAATAATGGGAGTCAAGGATCCTTTAACTTTCTGGGTTTGCAAAGTGTATCAAGTCATTTTTAGAGGATATATTTCATAATGAAGGAAAATCAGTAAGTACAAATAATGTCTTGACATAATGACTATTCTTATGAAGAATTTACGGAAATCATTTTTACTGTTACTAAAGACACTAGGGTCTCACAAATATGCAAGTAATCAATTATGGGTGTGTTTTTAAAGGCATTCTGGTGAATAAACAACTATTTTAAATCAACATAAATACTGGAAAGGAAAAACCAATGAAAGAATTAAAAATGTTATAACCCTTTATTATTAAGGGTTATGAACTATTCATGGCTGCAAAACACAGGAAAATATGCTTTTATCTCTGATACATGTTTTCAGCATTCTCTTGAACATATCAGTTGCTAGTTAGTACAAACACTTTAAAATACAACAAATGTAATTATACTTTTGGAATTTTCCATACATTCTTGACCCGTTTTATTTGTAGAAACAGAAATTTGGGGCTCATATATGTTTAAAATTTGGATTTATTAAAAATATGTGTTGTTAATGGCAAAAAAAACCCTCCTTTTTGTTGTTGTTGTTGAGGTTTAATTAATGGGCTACTTAATGAGAGGTGTACTAACATTTTTATTTCTTGAAAAAAATACAAAAGAAAATGAACCTCTCAAAGTCCTGCTAAAAATATCTATTTCACTTAAGGTTCCACATTAAAGGTTCCTTTATTCCATGAATGTTTGTGTTTGTGTGAGCATGTGTATATGTCTACCAGCCTAAGGCCTCAAGTATGAAAAGTCAATGATAGAAAATAGAAATACATATAAATGAATCTGAGAGAACAAAAGACAATAACTAGGTAAAATGACTAATATGCAAGAGAAATCAAATGCAACCCTTCCTGGATTTAATAAGTAACTATTTCCCATACAAAAATAGTTGAAAAACTACCAATCATATTTTATTTGTTGTTGTTTTAAGATTTTATTTATTTATTTGACAGAGAGAGATCACAAGTAGGCAGAGAGGCAGGCAGAGACAGAGGAGGAAGCATGCTCCCTGCCGAGCAGAGAGCCGGATGTGGGGCTAGATCCCAGGACCCTGAGACCATGACCTGAGCCAAAGGCAGAGGCTAGAGGCTTTAACCCACTGAGCCACCCAGGTGCCCCTGTTTTGTTTTGTTTTGTTTTTTAAACATAAGAGTTAAGTTTCTGCTTTGGTCAGAAAGAGAAGACAAATTCTAAAAGTAATTAAAATTCTATTATCCAGATAGACAAAAGATAATTTGGTACAGGAATCTAAGCTTTGATTTTATTTTTAAAGCAGAGTGTTAGATTTTAAATGAAATGAATTTCAATATGTCAGTGCAGCCTCCAGAAAAGTATTTTCAAGTAAGTGCAAATATTATATGTGATATTGTTTTATTAGCATTTTTTTTGACCATGAGGCATAAAAGTGAGTTAATATAAACATAGGAAAGAAAATTCATTCAGGATAGGCAAATTGCAAGGGAAAAAAAGAACTTCACTGCAGATATAACAGTTATTTTGATGCTTCTGTTTTCTAAATGTGTTTGCTTAGAAATAGAATTCAATGTTATTCATTTCTTCTTTCCCTGCTATATAGACAAATTTGTTACTAGTGAGTAGTTGCATTGTAATGCATAGAAGTATACATGACACAGGAAAGTGATTTGTTATATGCACACATTTTTCTATTCCTTCTACTATCATAAAGCTTTCCATATATCATGATTAGCAAAATGAGATAAAACAGAATCTCTACTGATGTTCTTTCTCCCAGATTGTACTTGACACCCAGATATTTGTACATTTGCCCAGTATGCTGGAGTATAGGATTAGTGCTTAGTTGTTTAGAAATTCATTGGTTGGTGGTCAGTAATTTCATTTACCTGCTTACCTTTATGTTTCTGGATTATTGGCAGTGACTTGTAAAGTAAGAATCTTTTCTCTGTTTCTATTTCTGCACTATTAATAACCTTTCAATCTTCTATTAAACTTCCTTAAACAGAAACCTGAAGATCATCCTAGATCCTTCCACCCTATTTCTTTATCCTCTGATCCAAACCCATCTCTTAATAATTCTTCCAAATTTCCAACCCTACTTGGCCTAGTTTACCCTTGAATTATTTTTCACACAGAATGCTAGAGGTCTTGTTTGGGGTCTCATGTCCTCTATCCTCCAGGCTGTTATAACAATGAAGAGGATCTAGTGTAGCCTCCTTGCCTAATCCTTAAACTAATAGTGAACATTTATTACATAGCATATGGTGGGATAGAAATCCATTTTACATATTGTATCTCCCTGTTTCTCCCAATAACTCCACCTGTAGGTAGAAGAGTATTTTTTAAATATACAATTAAGTAAGAGTAAGTAAGAGTCCTCAGCAGCATTTAATATCAGCTTTCATTTCCCCTATCTTGAAATATTTGCTGGCCTTGACTTCAATAACACAGTACAGCTTCTCTATTTGGACTCTCTAACAGGTCATTAAATATTCAAATTCCTCAAGCCTTTTTGTCTTGCTCCTATCCTTCTATCTCACTAGTCCATTCCGTTCCCTGAATTTAGCTGGATATCTATCAGCTTCTGGTACACCTTCTGAACACCCATGAAATCAGTATGCAATGTAAGAAGTTATATCTGGATCTTTACAAACAGAATATCTCAGGCAGTTGGTCTTGAGGTAGGAAGTGGGGAGCTGTGATTCTGTGGGCATATATCTGAAGATAAATGGAAGAGGGAGGGAGCTTCTGGGATCCTGCATCCCTGGAGCACAAAAGTCTCCCACAATGGTGACCAAACATAGACTAGCAGACTGGTAGCAGTGGGGAAAGGACTTTAGGGCAGTCCCCTCAGACTGAAACCTGGAACTGCAGGGCTGTGTGTGCAAACTGGGGGTTGCTGGTGGTTTTAGAAGCACAAAGGGCAGAGATGTGCCTGGACCTGTAAGCAAGGGCTGGGAGTGCTGCTATGGGGTGCAAAACCTAGGACAGTGCAGTTTTTAGCAACACAGGCAGAAACAGAGACAGCATGGCCTGAAGAACTCACTGGAGAAGAGACTGTGATCTCTGTGTTCTAAGACTGAGGTTTGGATATGGTCACTTTTGCTCTGACTCTTGGAAAAGATATAGAAAACCACCAGGAAAAGACACCAAGAACAAAAGCCCCCCAAAACCGGTTTTCACTGAGCCCATCCCCCTCACAGGGGGCAAGACAACTCTGCCCAAACAGCCATTGCCTGAATAACAGCAGGCAGGCACCTCCCCCAGAAGACAGGCAGGAAGAACAAGAGGCCAACAACTCTAAGGTCCCCAATAAAACAGGTGCATCTTGCTTGGGTTGCAGTCAATAATTTGGACTCTCTAGGGTCCCTCAACTATCCTCAACAGAATGACTAAGAAGAGGAACCCCCAACAAAGGAAAGACTTAGAGACTGTAACCTCTGCCATAGAACTAATACATATAGATATAAGCAAGATGTCAGAAATAGACTTCAAGGTAACAGTTGTGAAAACAATAGCTAGGATGGAGAAAACCATTAATGACAACATAGATTGTCTAAGGGCAGACATGAGAGTTGACCTGGCAGAATTTAAAAATGCTATCAATGAGATCCAATCTAATCTAGGTACTCTAAAAGCTAGGGTAAGTGAGGCAGAAGAATGAATTGGTGATCTAGAAGACAAACTGACAAAAAAGAAGGAATAGGAGGAGGCCTGGAACAAACAGCTTAAAATCCAGAAGAACAGAATTAGAAAAATAAATGACACCATGAAACATTCCAATGTCAGAGTTACTGGGATCCCTGAGATGGTGGAGAGAAAGGACTAGAAGATATATTTGAGCAAACCATAGATGGCAACTTCCCTAACCTGGGGAATGAAGCAAGCATTTGTGTCCTAGAGGCAGAGAAGACCCCTCATAAGATCAAGGTGAACAGACCAATGTCCCTGCATGTAATAGTAAAATATGCAAATTTTAGAACCAAGGAAACCATTCTAAGGGCAGTTAGAGGTAAGAGATACCTTACATACAGAGGGAGGAGCATCAGAATAACATCATAACTTTCCACAGAGACCTGGCAAGCCAGAAAGGCCTGGCAAGACATATTCAAGGTACTAAATGAGAAGAACATACAGCCAAGAACTTTATCTGGCAAGGTTGTCGTTCAGAATGGATGGAGAGATGAGGAGCTTCCAGGACCAGCAGAAACCAAAATGTGACAACTAAGCCAGCCTTGCAAGAAATATTAAGAGGGTTCTATAAAAGTAAGAATACTCCAAGAGTGATATAAGACAGTGATAATCTATAGGTTATCTATAGATTATCTATAATAATGTGATAATCTATAGTGATAATCTATAGAAAGAAGGGTTTCAGAGCAACATGATGCAATAAAATCATATCTTTCAATAATAATCCTCAATGTGAATGGCCTGGATGCTCCCTTAAAACAGCATAGGACTGTGCTCCCTTAAAACAGGACACACCCATATGCTGTTTACAAGAGACTCATTTTGAAACTAAAGTTACATCTAGACTGAAAGTGAAGGGATGGAGAACCATTTCTCATGCCAACAAACTTCAAAAGAAAGCTGGGGTAGCAATTCTCATATCAGACAAATTATATTTTAAACTAAAGACTGTAGTTAGAGATGCAGAAGGACACTATATCATTCTTAAAAGGTCTATCCAACAAGATGATGTAACAGTTGTAAATATCTATGCTCCCAACATGGGAGTAGCCAATTTCATAAGCCAACTGTTAATCAAAATAAAGAAACATATTGATAGTAATATGTTAATAGTAAGAGACCTCAACACTCCACTCCCAGCAATAGACAGATTATCTAAGCAGAAAACCAACAAAGAAACAAGAACTTTGATTGACAGACTGGACCAGATGAATTTCATAGATATATACAGAACATTCTACCCTAAATCAACAGATGACTCATTATTTCTCAGGCACACATGGAACTTTCTCCAGAATAGACAACATACTGGGTCACAAAGCAGGTCTCAACTGATCCCAAAATACTGAGATTATTCATTGCATATTCTCAGACCACGATGCTTTGAAACTTGAATTCAATCGCAAGAAAAAGTTTGGAAGAAATTCAAAGACTTGGAAGCTAAAGACCATCCTCCTTTAGAATATTTGGATCAACCAGGAAATCAAAAAAGAATTTAAACAATTCATGGAAACCAATGAGAATGAAAACACATTGGTCCAAAGCCTATGGGATATGGCAAAGGCCAACCTAAGGGGGCATATATAGGCATCCACGCCTCACTCAAAAAATAGAAAAATCCTGAATACACAAACTATCTTTTCATCTTAAGGAACTGGATAATCAACAACAAATTAAGCTTACCCCATGCATGAGAAAGGGAAATAATTAAGATCAGAGCAGAGATCAATGATTTAGAAACAAGAAATACAGTAAAGCAGATCAATGAAACTAGAAGCTCATTCTTTGAAAGAATTAATAAGATCAATAAACCACTGACCAGACTTATCTACCAGAAAAGAAAAAGGATCCAAATTAATAATATTAAAAATGAAAGGGGAGAGATCACAACTAACACCAAGGAAATAGAAACAACAATCAGAAATTATTATCAGCAACTATATGCCAATAAATAAAGCAATCTGGAAGAAATGGATGCATTCTTGGGAGCCAATAAACTACCAAAACTGAAACAGGAAGAAATTGACAAACTGAATAAACCAATAATCAGTAATGAGATTGAAGCAGTGATCAAAAACCTCCCCCAAAATGAGTCCAGGACCTGATGGATTCCCTGGGGAATTCTACAAACATTCAAAGAAGAAATAATACCTATTCTCCTGAAGCTATTTCAAAAAATAGAAACAGAAGGAAAACTTCCAGACTCATTCTGTGAAGCCAGCATTACTTTTGTCCCCAAACCAGGCAAAGACCCCATCAAAAACGAGAATTTCAGACCAATATCCCTGATGAATATGGAGGCCAAAATTCTCAATGAGATCCTAGCTAATAGGATCCAACAGTACATTAAAAGTATTATTCACCAGAACCAGGTAAGATTTATCCCTGGGATGCAAGGGTGGTTCAACATTAGCAATCAATCAATGATAGAACAAATCAATAAGAGAAGACTCAAGAACCACACTGTCCTCTCAACTGATGCAGGAAAAGCATTTGACAAAATACAGCATCCTTTCCTTATTAAAACTCTCCAGAGTGTAGGGATAGAGGGAACATTCCTCAATTTTATAAAATCCATGTTGGAAAAATCCACAGTTAATATCATTCTTAATGGGGAACAGCTGAAAGCCCTTCCCTTAAGATCAGGAACACAAGGATGACCACTCTCACCTCTATTGTTTAACATAGTACTAGAATCAGAAATCAGAAAACAAAAAGAAATAAAAGGTATTAAAATTGGCAAAGAAGAAGTCAAACTCTTTCTCTTTGCAGCTCACATGATACTTTATGTGTAAAACCCAAAAATCTCTAATCCCAAATTATTATAACTCATACAGCAATTAAGTAATGTGGTAGGATACAAAAATCAGTTCACAGAAATCAGTTGCTATCTTATACACTAACAATGTAACTGTAGAAAGGGAAATTAGAGGATTGATTCCATTTGCAATAGCACCAAAAACCATAAGATACCTTAGAATAAACCTAACCAAAGAGGTAAATTATCTATACACTAGGAACTACAAAAGACTCATGAAATTGAAGAAGACACAAAAAGATGGAAAAATATTCCATGCTCATGAGTTGGAAGAATAAACATTGTTAAAATGTCTATGCTGCCCAGAGCAATCTATACTTTCAACACCACCCCAATCAAAATACCAACAGCATTTTTTGAAGTGCTGAAACAAATAATCCTAGAAGTTGTATGAAACCAGAAAAGACTCCAAATTGCCACGGAAATGTTGAAAAAGAGAAATAAAGCTGGGATCATCACATTGCCTGATTTCAAGCTGTATTACGAAGCTGTGATCACCAAGACAGCATGGTACTGGCACCAAAACAGACACATAGACCAATGGAACAGAATAGACAGGCAAGATATGGACCCTCAACTCCATGGTAAAATAATCTTCGACAAACTAGGAAAAAATATCCAATGGAAAAAGTCTCTTCAACAAATGGTGCTGTTAAAATTGGACAGCTATATACAGAAGAATAAAACTGACCATTCTCTTACAACATACCCAGAGATAAACTCGAAGTGGATAAAAGACGTAAATGTGAGGCAGGAATCTATCAAAATCCTAGAGGAGAATGTAGGCAGTAACCTCTTCAACATTGGCCCCAACAACTTCTTTCAAGATATGTCTCCAAAGGCAAAGGAAATAAAAGTGAAAATGAACTTTTGGGACTTCATCAAGATCAAAAGCTTCTGCACAGCAAAGGAAAACAGTCAACAAAAAAAGAGGCATCCCACAGAATGGGAGAAGATTTTCTCAAATGACACGACGGACAAAAGGCTGATATCCAAGACATATAAAGAACTCCTCTAACTCAACACTCAAAAAACAGATAATCACGTCAAAAAATGGGCAGAAGACATAAGCAGACACTTATCCAAAGACATACAAATGGCTAACAGACACATGAAAAAGTGTTCATCATCATTAGCAATCAAGAAAATTCAAATCAAAACCACATTGAAATACTGCATTACACCAGTTAGAATGGCAAAAACTGACAAGGCAAGAAACAACAAATGTTGGAGAAGTTGTGGAGAAAGGGGAACCCGCTTACACTGTTGGTGGGAATGCAAGTTGGGACAGCTACTTTGGAAAACATTGTGGAGGTTCCTCAAGACATTAAAAATAGAGCTATCTTATAACCTAGCAATTGAACTACTGGATATTTACCTGCAAAGATACAGATGTAGTGAAAAGAAAGGCCATATGAACCCCAGTGTTCATAATAATGTTCATAGTGTTCATTACAGCAATGTCCACAAAAGCCAAACTGTGGAAAGAGATTACCTTTGTATTGCATTCTGATAAAATATCTCCAGCCTTCATCTGCTTCCCCTTCTTTTTCTCTTTCTTCTTTTGTACATCTAATGATTCCCTACCATGAACATTATAAGCATTTTTATGTTTCTTCTGTACCCATAACATCTAATTTGAACCAACATATTTTTTTTTCAGTAAACACAGGAAACCATCAAGTTTATTTTCCATGTGCTCTTCACACTCTCTACAAACTTATGTTATACTATCCATATTATCAAGGCATACCATCATAACATTATACAGTGTCTTTGTTAAGTCCATCAATTAGGCTGGAGTTCTACAGATTAATTTATATTCACTGTTCAACAAAAGGCTTAGGCTGAAAATTATCTGCTCATTTTACTTATCTGAAAGTCACCCATGACTTGATGTCTATAGAAAGAACTCATGAGAACAACATCCTGAAAATTGTGCATGTGTGTGGCAGTGTGCCACTTGAAAGTCATTACACTTGAAAGTCAATTTGTTTCCATATAAAATTCACCATTAAGTTGCCTTTCTTTGTGAAGCCTACCATGTTACTTTATTAGTTCCTGGCATAAAGTGTTGCTGTAGAAAAATCTGATGCTAATAGTATTTTCTTCCCCTTATATGTGATTATTTTTTCCTCTCTAAAGTTTTATTTCAATAGTTATTACTATTACTAGAGTATATTTTAATATTGGCCATTCTGGATATTTTCCCTAGTTATGTGGTATGATAACCTAATGTATAGGTTCATGTCACATTGTAGTTCAGAGTATATGCATTAATTATACATTTTATTATTTGTTCTGTTTTAGTGCTTTGATTTTTTTTCCTGTAGAGACTCCAGTTATGTGTATGTTGGACCTTTGTTGCCTATCTTCTTTAACTATTTATCACTTTTTCACATTTTAAAATTCTTTCCTCTATATCCTCTTTATTTTGCTATTTTATTATCTCCATCTTCTATTTACTTTATAATGTTATCTGTGACATTTATTTACCATTTTGTGTCTTCTAGGTTAATCTTCATTAACAAAATATGTATTTCCATAATTTATAATTTTTTCTGATAGTATCAGCCCCCTTTTTACATTTTTCATTAAAAAATCCTAATTTCTAAATTTTTTGAATTCTATTTTTTTAATTTTTTCAATTTGAATTTATGTTGTTCTACTTATATCCTGATTACATTTTAAATTATTTTATCTTGCTTTTTATTATTAATGTAAATCTTGTTTATGCTTTTAGGTATGTATTTCTACTAAAGCCTTTATTGAGATTCATCCTGTTCATTATTCTTTTACATCTCATGATAAATGTCTCTTCTTTGATTGATGTTCTTGTATATTTCAGTATGACTTCTAGTATAAATAATTTCTTCTCAGTGCTGGTTTCTAATCAGGAAAGGAACTTCTTTTGATTAACTTTCTATTTGTTACAGAACATCTTGGCATTCTAAACTTTCCACAGTCCTCTTCTATTTGCCTGTGAATGGGAGCTTGATAAACTCTTTGGGAGTTTTGCCTGTGTTATATTCTGTTGAGATTTCCATTTTAGTTGTGATCCCTTAGTTAGGTATCAACAACTTATTAGCTATAACATTTCGATTCCTCTTGCTGTCAGGAATGTAGATTCTCTTAAGCTTTCCTCCTGTTCCTCCCAAATACTTATTGTTACCACATGACTTATTCCTTTTGATGAATACTTTTTACTCAACTTTTTGTAATTGTTGTCCCCAGGTATCTCGTTTTGTTATCTGGAGTGCCTAATCTCTATTACAGTGAATCAAACTTTATATCCCCACTTGCCTGCCTAACCAACTGATATTTTAATCTAAATACTGAGAGATGAAAGGCAAATTCTCCTCCGATGAATCTTAGAATGCAAATGGATGAGCATTTTAAACAAAAGATTCAACAAATTTGCTGAGGTAAGAGGTTGCCTATCATATATAGTAAAGAAATAGAAATCAACTACTTATCTAGAAAATGGATTATGTGTAATTAACATGTAAGTTTAGTGGGTTTTTTTTTCTTTTTTCAACGGGGTCAGAGGGATCTGAATGATGGTACAATAAATTTCTTATTATTACTATTTAAGATTTTCTTTTTCTCTTCATATTTCTTCAGTTATTGTTGTAAAGCTTCCCTGCTGTTTTTTAAATGCTGGATTGTGACAGATGTTTAATGAAAGTTGAAAGTGTTTTTATTCAATGCCATAAGCTTTTCAGAAGAAAGACAGTATGCAAATTTAAATCATAAATAACTGAAGTGAGAATCAAGATGCTTTCTCAAAGGAATACATAAGCAGTATCTTAAAAAGAGATAAAAATATAATGGCCTTAGAGTTAAAGGATTATGAAATTGAAGAGTGCATAATTCCAAACTGCTTCATTATTCAGAAAAAAAGAAGTTTAATTTTGTTTCACTAGAGTGTCTACCTAGGCAGAAAAAAAAATGTGACTCTAAGGCACATTACTAAATAGCTCTGCCAAAAATTACCACATAACTAGAAAATATTTGTAGAAAGAGAGAAATAAATACTGTTGAAAATGGTTACCTTCCCAAATCATCAACATTATGGGGGGACTGGTTAAGTGAATTATCAGTCCATCCATTTAGTGGAATACTGGTTTGAATAGTATTTTTTAAGTTTTAATACAAAAATAATTATTAATGTCAAGTAGTCTATGTATATGTTTACATATTTCATTAAGGGATGCTCACATCTACTTTATGGTTCTTTTCAAGTGGAGAATGTTTTATTTTTGGAGTACCCTAACCTCTGTCTACCATTTTTAACATTCTGTCCTCAAAGAACATAGCAAGTTTTAATATTATTGGTTTATTTGAGAAAAATTAATTGCTTAAATTCAGCTCAGCTCTGCAGGGTACTATTTGGGATCAAGCTTTTTGCCTGAAGCAGGAATTCTTTCTTACCTAAGACCATCAATAGTACAAGGACACATTCTTCATATTGAGAGGTTCAATTCCAAAGTTGCCAGTCAACAGGTAGGCTGTTGTAATTGTGGGATTCAGTTAGCAGACAAATTTGGTTCTCATACCAGGTAACTTAGTATTTTTTGATAAAATTGCTTTCCCCTTATTTTGTTTCTACTTTTTTTCACAAAATATACCAAGAACAGAGGGTATTATTTGATATTGCACATGAAATAATTTCCATGGTTTATCCAGTGATTCACAGTCTCAAGGACAGCTATTTGGAAACAGAAACACAAACTGAAATTGGAACAACTCATATTTCAAAAATCCCTTCTAATTTCAGTTTATAAGACACTTATGATTTCCACTACTCAGAAAAATATGAGTTATCACTCAATTGTTTGATTAACCCATTATAGCATGGGAGTACAGTACAAAATATAAATACCAATTTGTGGATCTAGAGAAAGTTGAAATATTTAACTTCTGACAAATGATTAAGGTAATTATGAATAATTTAGGGTTTTTATTCACCTAAACACAAATTTTCATGACATAATTCTAGAAAGAGTATTCCTTCCAAAAATTCCTACTGATTAAATGATAGTACAAGAAAAGAGTTGGACTTATTGTAGCTGAAGTAATTAAAAGCCCAAATTGGAGAACTGGTAAAAACCAATTCTAATTTAATAACTGTAAGAGTCCATGAATATTACCCAATTATGTGTCTATCATTGACTTTAATAAAGGAAACTTCTATAAATAAGAAATTTTTATCTACTCACTGAAGTGTATAGACAATTTAGATGTCGCCTTGAGCTTAACTATACACTAGTAATGTTATTACAATATTGTGTGTATATTTTTTAGAAGGTATACCATAGTATCAGGTTATTTAATTATTTATTAAATAACATAAATAATGAATAATACATAACATAATAGTATAAATAACATTGGGTTATATTTAGTATTGATAGTAGGCTCATAATAACAACTCTATTCTTTGTATAATATAATATAATATAATACAATAAAATTTTATAAAGATTTATTTATTTATTTCAAAGATAGAGAGTGGGAGGAGAGGCAGAGAGAGAGAAAGACTCCTCAAGCAGACTCCCTGCAGAACCTGAAGCCTGATGCAGGACGCCATCCCAGGACCCTGAGATCATGAAGGCAGATACTTAACTGATTGAACCACTCAGGAACCGCTAACATAATTTAATTTTTAAAATGACTTTCATCAGGATTTATTTATTTATTTATTTATTTATGTAAAGATTTATTTATTTGAGAGACAGAGAAATAGAGAGAGAAAGCACAAGGAGGGAGAGCGTTGGGGAGAGGAAGAAGCAGACTCCCTACCCAGCAAGGAAGTCCACATGGGACTCAATCCCAGGACTTTGGGATCATGACCTGATTTGAAGGCAGATGCTTAACCGACTGAGCCACGAAAGTGCCCCTCACCAGGATTTTAGGTAAGACAATTGTTGTAGATTAGATAAGTGCAAAATTCTGACTTGCCAACCAGCCACAATTTATCTTTACTCAACATACTCTTACTTTGTTAAGTGTTTTTCCTTCTTTTTTGAGAGTATGTGGTTAAAAATTAAAGGCAGTAATATTGCATTGAAATGCATATACTAGGAATTATCCTTTTTTTACTGACACAAATAACTTTTTGGGTTTTTTTAATCACATGCTTTCTTTGATATATAGAAGAGTTTGATTGAGTCTTTGGATGATTTTGAAAGGACTTACTCTCTTGTCTTCATTTCTATTCTTCTACCCTCTGCTGTTCAATGTCTTCTGTCATTTGAAAAATGTAATAGTGTCCTAACATCCTAACTTTTATACTATTCTTAGAGCATTAGCTTTAATGGCATTTTCCTGTCATCCTAAATCAATGGACATAGGAAGAATTATTTATTATATATATTATTTAATATATGTATTAATTAATAATTAAAAAACCAATATATTAGTCCACTTGTTAAAATGGTCAATCTTACTCTTCTCCATTTCCCTCTGTAAACGTAATAGGTAAACTACCTAGATTCTTTGTTTTGCGGAGCTTATAAAAGTTATAAGTAGGAGAAAACATAATCAAATAATGCACAATAGAGGAAATATAAACCTAAATCAGTCAACACACTTTTTAAAAATTTTGTTTATTTATTTATTTATTTATTGAGACTTTATTTCTTTATTTGACAGAGAGAGATCAAAAGTAGGCAAAGAGGCAGGCAGAGAGAGAGGAAGGGAAGCAGACTCGCCACTGAGCAGAGAGCCTGATGCGTGACTTGATCCCAGGACCCCGGATCATGATCTGAGCCACAAACAGAGGCTTTAACCCACTGAACCACCCAGGCAACCCAACACTCTTTTTTTTTTTTTTAAAGATTTTGTTTATTTATTTGACAGACAGAGATCACAAATAGGCAGAGAGGCAGGCAGAGAGAGAGGGGGATGCAGGCTCCCTGCTTCCTGATGAGCAGAGAACCTGATGTGGGGTTCAATCCCAAGACTCTGGGATCATGATCTGAGCCAAAGGCAGAGTCTTTAACCCACTGAGCCACCTAGGCACTCCTAGTCAACATGCTTTTCAAAGTATTTTTTACATCTCTGGAAATAAGTCTGCAAGTCAATCTTCAGTGCAAAGTCATATCAAACTTCCTCAGAAGGTAAAACTTAATTCTATTTAATAAGGCTTAGAACAAATCATTCATATATCTAGGATGAATAATTGGCAACAAAATTTTGAATCAGCCATAGGTAATAGGATCCAAAAATTTGTAGAACCTTGAAAATAATAATTTTGCATGTGAAGATTTTGCCAAAGGATAATCTTTGAAATTATTTCACTTTGGAAGGAAAAGGATATTCCCAAAGATATGCATAGAAAAATGCTTTATTTATAATATTAGGTGAAAAAATTATGTCTCAAAATGTATTATTTTATGATTAAAATAATGTTGGTCATAGGATAGTTCTATTTTCAACATTTTGAGGAACCTCCATGCTGTTTTCCAGCTTACATTCCCACCCACATTATAGGAGGGTTCCCCTTTCTCCGCATCCTCGCCAGCATCTGTCATTTTCTGACTTGTTAATTTTAGCCATTCTGACTCGTGTGAGGTGATATCTCATTATGGTTTTGATTTGTATATCCCTGATGCTGAGTGATATGGAGCACTTTTTCATGTGTCTGTTGGCCATCTGGATGTCTTCTTTGCAGAAATGTCTGTTCATGTCTTCTGCCCATATCTTGATTGGATTATTTGTTCTTTGGGTGTTGAGATTGCTAAATTCTTTATAAATTTTGGAATTACCCTATGACCCAGCAATTGCACTGCTGGGTATTTACCCTAAAGATACAAACATAGTGATCCAAAGGGGCACGTGCACCTGAATGTTTATAGCAGCAATGTCTACAATAGCCAAACTATGGAAAGAACCTAGATGTCCATGAACAGATGAATGGATCAAGAAGATGTGGTATATATACACAATGGGATACTATGCAGCCATCAAAAGAAATGAAATCTTGCCATTTGCAGCAACATGGATGGAACTAAAGGGTATCATGCTTAGCGAAATAAGTCAATCGGAGAAAGACTACTATCATATGATCTCCCTGATATGAGGAAGTGGTGATGCAACATGGGGGCTTAAGTGGGTAGGAGAAGAATAAATGAAACAAGATGGCATTGGGAGGGAGACAAACCATAAGTGACTCTTAATCTCACAAAACAAACTGAGGGTTGCTGGGGGGAGGGGGGTTGGCAGAAATGGGGTGGGGTAATGGACATTGGGGAGGGTATGTGCTTTGGTGAGTGCTGTGAAGTGTGTAAACCTGGTGATTCACAGACCTGTACCCCTGGGGATAAAAATATATTATATGTTTATAAAAAATAAAAAATAAATATTTTTTTTTAAAAATGTTAAAATATGTATACAGAAAAAAAAAGGTTGAGAAATGTTTTTGTGTTTATATTTGGTAAAATGATGGGTGACAATTTTTTTACAACTTCAAAGATCTTTATTTTTCTTGAAAATACCATAAAAAAAAAAAAAGCAATATTATCTTTAGCTTTCCTGAAAATTCTTCTGTATATACCCTCAGATCTACTCAATACCATTCAGTCAAAATATCTAGTTAAATTTTGGTATTAAAATATCTTTTTTTTCTGTAAAATTTGTCAGGTCTTAAATTTGAGCTCTCTCTATATTGCATAAGGTCCAGCATCTGATATACAATAATTATAAATAAATAAATAAATGCTTGCTGATTGCATTAGCCAATGAAGTTGAGAATATGTACATTTTATCTAATTCTGCTCTTTCAAATCATCTGTTATATTATGATGAGTCTTATATGGACTATTTAATTGTTATGAACATTGATGTTAAGGTTTTTGTTTTTGTTGTTTTTCTGCTTGACTTATGTTAGTACAACTTTAGATTTATATATAATTGTATATGATTTTTATAAAGCTACTATCTCAGAGTCATATTTTTAGTATACCAACATCTGTTGTTGAATTTAACATATCTCAGCATATATTCCAATATTTTTTAGCTCTACTATATGTTTTTAATATAAATTCCTAAATTTCCCAAATACTTTCATTTTCACAGGAATATTTATATTTATTTTTTTAACTATCTTAAATCATTCTGGTTTTTGAGCTTCTGGTTTTTTTGTTTTGAATTTGACTCATTTTTAGACTTGATTGCTCTTATATCAATGTTACATCAATACATCTTTATACCAAGTATATTGGTCAAATAGTTCAATGTGAAGGCTATCAGCCTTGACTATTTGTAAGTGCTTTGTATGTCCTATGATTATTCTAATTACTAATTACAGAGAAGTGAGCAAAACAAAGTCCTCAAGATTCTTCTATAACACTATCCTCATTTGCATCTGCATATCAATACACTGTGCATATATCACAAGCAGAGGTAATCTAAAATTTATATTTTGTACTTTCTATAAATTATTATAAGAATTGTTATTGATATTTCAAAATATTCTTATAAACTTTTGCATTTATAGAACATCGTGAATAAATAAACAAGCTTTAAGAAGTAATAAAATTCAAAAACTTTATAACAAGGCCTTCAGTCAAGAAATAGAACATTACCAACATACAGAAACACATTTGACACCAGCCAACTCTGATTCCCCTTCTCTGTCCTTCCATAAAGCCACCACTTATAATTTATTGTTAACTATTCTTTTAAAATTTTGTAATGTCATTTACTATCTGTGCATACATTGCCAAAAATATATTTAATTTTGCCTGTTTTTAATAACTGTGTATTTAAATGGAATCCTCCTGTTCATATTTTTCTGTGTCCATTTTGTTATCACACCACGTTAGTATTCTAGAGGTTCATCTATATTAACCTGAGGTAGCAGTAATTTTATTCTTTTTCATTGTTGTATAATATTCCATTATATGAATATTTTACCATTTATTTATACATTCCACTACCAATAGGCTTTTGGGTTATTTCCAGTTTTTGTTTCTTGTTTTTAACTTCAAATTATGTTATTTGAGGCATATAATTGACATGCTATTTAAGGAACTTATAATAAGACATGGAAAACTGCGTACTAAGGATAACACAAAACATTTCATAAATTGGGGCACTTGAGTGGCTCAGTCAGTTAAGCTTCTGCCTTTTCTAGGTCATGATCTAAGTGTCCTGGGATTAAGCTTTGCATCATTCTCCCTGCTTAGCAGGGAGTATGCTTCTCCTTCTGCCCCGCCGTTATGCTCATGCTCTCTCTCCTTCAAATAAATAAAATACTTTTTAAAAAAAATTATAAACTTCATTTGTAATCCCCTGTTCCTTTCCTGGTATCTAGTCACTGGAAACCCTTGATTTCACCTTGTCTGTTCATTGTTTCCTGTTTCAAACTCCTAGAAAGTCATTTCTTTGTCTTGACTCAGCATTACCAGCTTGAACAATTGATCTCTTCTCAATTACATTGTCCTGATATTATAACTGCCCATAATAGCCTTTCTTTTCAGTGGTGTGTTGGAGATGGTTATTACTAGCCCCTAATAATTAAATTTCTTTTCAACTCCATCTACATTGAGATGATGTTGGTAGCTTTAAATCAGTTAAGGCAAGAGTATTTGTGCCATGGAAATCAGCAAGTGGTACAAATCAGACCCTCCCACCCCAGCCATATGTGGAATATTTACCAGCACACCACTGAATCTTTGGAATCTTTGGAAATATAAAGTTATTAGTAAAGTTCAGAAAATAAATTGAATCTGGTTGTATTTTTTTCACCTTATAATATTCAAAATCTAATATTTTATTTTCTGTATCCTAAACTACACACATGTTCTTTTAGGAGGTCTTAAAGTAAAAGTCAAGTTTATGTGTTCATTAAGTAATGGTCTTTCAAAACTGGAAAAAGCTTTAATGTTAATTGTGGAAACTCTGTTATTCCAAAGAAATTAAATTTCTCTTTATGCTTATTTTCCAGAGAAAAAATTCCATGTGAGTTTAGTATTTCATGATGAACTATATTTAAAATTATAAATTTAATTTACCTTTTTGGGCTCAGTAATTATAGTTTCTTATCTTCTGTTATATTTTACTTAGGATATATTTTATAAAGACAGATTTTAATTATTGAGGAAATAATCACTAATTCCAGTAAAAGCCCTCATATCTTTCCCAAGCCAATGAACTCTTCATTTATTTTCAAATCCCAATGTAATTAAATGCTAACATCCTAATAATCTATGGTTGAATTCCAATTCCATTGAGAATGTTCTCAGAATCATACAGAATGTTATTCTACGATTTTTACATTGTTGAATGGAAGCCTTTCTAGCAGATAATATGAATAGCAGTAGTTTATTTATTAATCCAATAAAAATTTTTTAAATGGAGCTTTTACACAAGGCACTGTGCTAGGCAACATGTGCATTCAAACCTGAGTGGGGTATACTCTCTTCTTTAGGAGATAGAGTAGGATGCAGCTCTTAGTGAAAGGTAAAAAGCTTTAGTGAAACATGTTCTGATATAACATAATATGAATTTGGAGAATGGAGATATTGTTTCCAGCTTACAGTGGGTAAAACCCTAGTGGTAGCTGGGCAAAGATGACTTTTTTTTTTTAAAGGTTGCTCTAAAGGATGACTGGGATATGGAATTGTTGGTGGGGCAGGAGACTGATACAGGGGGAGAAGGGAGGCTGCAACTCACTAATATGGTGGTAACAGCTTTTTCAGGGAAATAGCCTTAGATGGTGCAGGAGTCTAGTCAGAAAGGGACAATCATGTGAGTATCTATTCTTTTTTTATATATGATTATTCCAGAAAATATTTAAAATGCTTCATTGAACCACAATATTCTCTTTGAACTAGACATTTCAATACAGAAGAAAAATAAACAGGGCAAAATTTTATATCTCCCATAATTAAATATAATAATTGCTCAATAGATATTTATTGGTAGTTATAACATGCCAATTCATGAAAAAAGGAAATATATTTCAAAAATATATAATATCACTTACAAATATCCAGTATGAGTAACAAAACATGATACAACTCGATAGTTATTATTGGCCCTAAGAGAGAATGAGCTAAACAAGGAGAGCTGTGCCCTATTTTTATTGTACCCCAAAGTACTAGCACAGTGCCTACAATCAGTTCAGGGTCCAATATATATTTATTGAATCTATTCTGAAATATAAATGTTAAGTATAAACTGAAAAGTTACATATGGCTTATATGTTTTATATATATATATATATACACACACAATATATATATATTAATATATAACAATATTTAATAATAAAATAATATACCTAACTTACATATACATATATATAAGTAAAATTAAAAGAGGCTTACAAAACCATGTTTTTCTTCTAAACATTCCACCATGACATTAATGGATTCCCAGTTTCTTGGAACATATTAAGTTTTCTTGGCATCTTTCTAATTAAAGTGAATAAAGCAGAACCCCCAGAGCAGATGGCATGCTTTCAATCAATATACAATCTCAATTTATATATATTTAATGTTTTACTTAAGAAAAATGCATTACAACTTATTTACATATTTAGTTTTTATTGGATGTGGGCATTCTGCTTAATTATTAGGGACGATGCCAATTTATTCTCACATCTTTTTAAAAAATATAAAAACATTTATTAAATGCCTGCCATATGTTAGCATGCAAGTAGAAGTTACAGAGATAAATGAACCATTGTCTTACTTTGAAGGTCTTCACAGTTTAGAAGGGGTGACAGCCATATAAATGAATGACTACAATAAAATATGATATATGATAATTATGGAATTTTGTATAGCATAGTGTGAAAGCATAAATAAATGAAAGAATGAACCTGCTTCATGATAGGTTGCCTGTGTATTGCTCATATTTAAAGATGATTTTTTCTGTAAAATATTAATTAAAAGTATAATAATGTTTATTTCTCCTGTAAATATTTGAAATATCCTGTAATTTGGGAGGAAAAGTATCTGACAACATAAGCTCATCAACAGCAGGTAATCATCACAAGTGAGAATGTTGTTTTTTTCCAATACAGCCTTATGATATGACAGTCCTTTCTAATTTATGATCTGCACAACAGTTCTGAAAGTCAGTTATTCCTCTCAACCTTGATGCTGTACCAGAGAAAGAACACAGAGACCAATAGATTTAGAGCTCCTGTGTCTCCCTTTAAGAATTAAAAATCATTTATGAGCATTTTCATATTCATAAATTATATTTATTAGAGGGGTTCATTGCTTAATAACCTTTGGGCACAATTACAAAATTAAGAAGACAAAATCTGCCACTGCAGTTTCAATTTAATAGGCAGCAGAAAAAAGGAAACGTACTTAGCCACATGAAACATAAATGAAAAACAGGTGCAAATGAAAACTTTTCCAAATCTCGAGAACATGAGACTGATACTAGCATTTCAAAGTTTACCCTGGCTTTGGAGAAATAGTCATATTTTATGGGCATGTTACCCAATGCCACGTATTCTAAATTTTGGAACATGTACAAGGTTAAGCACATGGTAAGCCTACCAAAGAGAATCAGAAATAAAACCAAAACCAAAATAAAAGTTCCAGATTTTCAAATGAGGCCACATAACCACATAGGAACCAAGAGTTTTGATTCACTGAGAGCAGCATGACTTTGGGTATACTCTACACCATCAAATGCAAATGTCGTTTTGTCGTTACACAGTCGTTTAAATTATTTGATCACTTTACCTGTCCTGGGGGGATTTAGCATTTGCCCAGACTGATGTCAAGCAGAATGTGAGTTAAAAGCATTGCTGGTTTTCATGTTAGGAAAGCACTTTGAAAAAAAAATTTTTTTTTATTTATTTGAGAGAGAGACAGTGAGAGAGAGCATGTGAGGGGAGAAGGTCAGGGGGAGAAGTAGACTCCCTGTGGAGCTGGGAGCCTGATGCAGGGCTCAGTCCTGGGACTCTGGGATCATGACCTGATCTGAAGGCAGTTGCTTAACCAACTGAGTCACCCAGGTGCCCAGAAAAACACTTTTTAAAATAGCTTTTGATGTCTGCTAGGGATTAATTGTGTCCCCTAAAAAGAGACATGTTGAAGTTATAACCCTGTGGAACTCTGAATGTGACCTTATTTAAAAATTTGGTCTTTGCCGATATAGCCAAAATAAGGTAAGGTCATAAGGGAGGGTTCTCTTACAGATAGAGAACAAAGGGAGGATTGATGGAGGGATGTGGGTGGGGGATGGGCTAGATGGGGGATGGGTATTAAGGAAGGCAGTTGTTATGATGAGCTATGGGTATTGTATGCAAGTGACAAATCACGGAATTTTACTCCAGGGACATACTGGGTTAAAGTGAGCCCTAACCTAAGGACTGATGTCTTTGTAACAAGAGGGAATGGCAACATACAGAGAAGAAGGTCATTTGGAGATAGAGGCAGATGTAGGGCCTATTCGTCTATAAACCAAGGAATGTCAAGGACTGTTGATAACTACCCAAAGCTATACAAGGCAAGGAAGAAGTCCTCAGAGCATTCAGAGAAGTATGTACCAATAGATTTGGGAATTTTAGCCTCTACCCGAAGAGAATAAATTAATATTGCTTATAGCATGTTGTTATAGCAGCCCTAGGAATCTAATTAAGTGCCTGTTCCAGAGACAAAAACATTATATAAAGAAATGCTATAGTTTTCCATTCAGATAATTCTCTAGACCAGGAATTAGCCAAATTTTCCATAAAGGGGGATAGAAATGTTTTAGGTTCATTAGGCCATGTGAACTCCATCATAATTATGAACTCTGTCAATGTAGCACAAAAGCAACCATGGGCAGTACCTGAGTAAACAAACATAGCTGTTTTCCAATAAAGCATGATTTATAAAAACAGGTGTTTTACTCACAGTCTGGACTAGTCTCATTCTGCTTTCCTTTTCTTTCTCATTTTCATACACTTTTTTTCCTGTTTTGTTTCCCTTTGGCTGGTATGTGGGAGCATGTTCTCTTCTTGGCTTTTAGATTGATATAGATTGGATATATTAGATTGGATATATATTGGATATATATAGATTAGACTGGATATATTACCCAGATGTGGTAGACAGAATAATGGTCCCTGAAAGATGCCCATATCCCAATCCCTGCAACGTGTATTTATGTGACCTTACATGGCAAAGGAGACTTTACAGATGTAATTAATTAAGGATCATCTGATGGTGAGATTAGCCTAGATTATCTGTGTGCTTCCAATGTAATCATAAAGGTCCTTATAATGAGACAGAAAAATCATAATAAAAAAAAAATGCCTGTGAAGATGAAAGCCAAGAGAGAAAGAGGTACTGGAAGATGACACACTGCTGACTTGAAGATGGTGTACAGGGCCATGAGCCAAGGAAAGCAGGGATGACCAAAAGCTAGAAAAGGCATGGGATCAGGTTTTTCCCCAAAATCCCAAAAGAAAGGCACCCTTGCCTATCAATTTTAGAACTCTGGGCTCCAGAACTATAAGATAATATATTTGCATAGTTTCAATATATTGCATTCATTCATTCATTCATTCGATAAATTTGCATAGTTTCACTGAATGCTGGAGTGTCTAAGTGGCTCAGTCAGTTAAGAGTCTGCCTTCGGCTCAGGTCACGATCCCAGTGTCCTGGGATCAAGCCTGCATTGGCTCCCTGCTCAGCGGAGAGCCTGATTTTCCATCTCTCACTCCCCCTGCTTTTATTCCCTCTCTCACTGTCTCTCCCTCTCTGTCAAATAAATAAATAGAATCTTTAAAAAATAAAAAATAAAAATAAAGCACTAAATGTGTGACATTTTAATAGCAATAACCAGGTTTTTGCTTCTTATATTGCAAGCATTTCTTTTAGGCTCTCCTCTATTCATTTCCATGCACTAAAGTCACTGATAAGTGAAATTCAACAACTTATTCAGTGTTTGTTGCTGTACATGCTCGACAATCCAAGGACTGTAAACTGGGTCCTGCTTTTCTGAAGGACTGAGAGGAAAAATATGGATCAGAACAAACAAAAACATAATTAAACATCTCAAATGTGAGCTATCATTGTTGGATCAGTGTGATGACGAAATGTGACTTACCATGTAGGGCAGAATACCCAAACCTAATATTGAAAAATAACTAAATTGGATAACAATTTTCTTGATATAGACCTATGAGATTCTGACAATATTGGGCTGGCATTGATTTCTCTCCTGGAAGCAAAGTCCCAGTTGGGAAAGACTACCATTCAATATAGTTAGAAGATGTATTAAGCCAATGTCAGAACTCAATTCTTACAAGGTTATAATAAGAAAAAGTCAGTCTTCAGCATATGTCTGGAAGGAGGCCTCTCCCTTACACTTCTGCAGATTGAGTTCAATTCCAGTTTATAAATCTTTCCCAAAAACCAGTAGGGAATGTCTTTTAGAATGTGCATTCTAGCTTTTAGATCTAGGGAATACAGGTGCTGTTGAGTATTCATAGTTTCTTCAAATGTTCCCTGTCACATTTAGTGTTGAAACTGAATAAATATTATTCTCTTTGGATAGTTACTGAGCTTCCAGTCTTCCTCAGACCCATCACTAAGAATCCTACCTTTCAGTGCAATAACCTTTTACAGGAAACTAAACATGTACACTGCAATCTGGCAGAGGAACCTCTCATTTTGTTTCCTTTTCATCCCTCCCTGCCCCCAACTCAAAACAACAGTATCCCTGGTCTCTGAGTGTCCCCAGCTAGAACAACTTCTCACTTGAGCTCCACTGGGAACTTGAAATTCTGGTGCTACTACTTTTCCAGAAGAAATTAAATGCAATAGAAGATACACCCAAGAGATAAAAAAAAATAAATAAAAAATGCCCACAAAACAAACTTGCTTTGTAATTTTAACAGATGATTGTCCATATGGAAACAGCAAGTTATTATAATAATTCAAAAACTCTTTGCTTTAGTCAGTGGTGTTTGATGATGACTGCATCAACTGGAATGTGGTAATGTCAGTGAAGTCTGATTTAAAAACACCAAGGCAGGGGGGGTATAGATCATAAAAGAATGATTACAATTTTAAAGACATTAAGTGATAGAAAAAGGAAAAACAAAACAAAATGCTGAAAAGGAACCTCAGAGCAAAAGCAAACAGATGACAGGGAAAATACTGTTCAAGGAAACGATTCCATCATCCATGTTGTTGGTTTTTAAATCTGTTGACAAGTAATTTTTACCATACTTCTACCTGCAGAGCAACAGATTTCCTAGTACATAAAAATTTCATGGTTTTATTACCTCACAGATCTTCTTTTACATTTAGAAATAAATATATTTGCATTGACCATAACTCCATAATAGAAGGAACAGATAAATAATTTTTTTACTTGTATGTGTGTCAACAAATATCTAGGGTTTATGAAATTATAACTTCTTCAATGTTTTTAATCAATGACTACAGATGACAGATACTTTCTGATATTCATTTGTTTCTCATGAGCTGTTTGCACTACAAAAAATACATGTTAATGTCTATGGACTTGACACCTTTTAAAAAATTTTTCATTAAAGTGTAACACACATTAAAAATACAAATGTAGAGCTCAACAAATGATCACAAACTGAATACACATGCCACTGCCACCTGGGTGAAAGAATGGATCATTACTATTGCCAGAAGCCTCCTTCTAGAGCCTTTCCAACCTCTATTACCTTCCCCTATCCCTTCAAAGATAATAAGACTTCCAACTTGTGATATCATATATTGATATTGTTTTTCAATCATATAACCATATTATTAGAAGTGTGTATTATTTTGTACCTGGTTTTGTTTATGGATATTACGTTTATGAGATGCATCCACTGTATTTATGTAACTGTAGTTACATGCAACTAATGACAGTTATAATCATTGTTTTGCTTATTAAAAAATACCCTTCCATATTCAAATTTTCTGATAGTTTTACCAAGAGAAATGTGTAGAGACATAATTTAATATCACCAACAATTTTTCTGAATAGTTTCCTCAGAAATTGTTATTTTAGTTTTATTTAGCTTAAAGTGAAGTTTACATTCAGGTACTGTACTTCATATATTGGCAAATTTGATCTTGTCTGTTTAGAATGTATAGTGTCAGAATAGGAAACCAACATATTAAGAAAATAATATGTAGATGTTTTTATCCATTCTGTGACATAATTTAATTTTAATTTTTTAATTTCTAAAAGTTAATTAATAGCCTATTGGCCCATTTATCTTTCCTTATCTCTTGATATTATTTTCTAAATAGAGATACTGCCTTCATACATGTTAACATGTTGGTTGGATAATCTTACTTTATGCCAAGCCTATATAAAATCTCTGTTGATTCCTACCAGCACACCTAAAGAGGAGAAACATTGGTTTTACACACACTTTTCTAAAATAGTGAAGGAGAGGAAATAAAGCCCAAGTCATTCTAAAAGAACAGCATTGTTTAGATACCGAAGCCTGTCAAACTCATTACAAGTAAATAAAAATATGGACCAACATACTTTATGATCATAGATTCAATAATTACTTTAAAAAATATTAGCAAATGAATCTAACAATATATGAAAGTGGTAATATATCATGACCAGATGTGTTTTAATACCAGAAATGAAAGGCTGTATTCACATCAGAATAGCAATTAATGTAATTTGCAATATTAACAGACTAAAGAATAAAACCATATGGTCATCTTAAAAGATGTACGAAACAGTACTTTATAAATCCAACATCCACCCATGAAAACAACTCTCAGAAAACTAGGTGCAGAAGGTAATTCCCTCAATTGAAAAGAACAGCTTTATAAAATCTAAAACTAACATCAATAAAAATTGAAAAACTGAATGCTTTTCTTCTAAAATCAGGAACAATTCAATGATAACTTGTCTTACTATTTACATTCAATATTGTACTAAAGGTACTAGCCCATGAAACAAAGAAAAAGGAATACAATATAGGTTAACAAAGAAATACAGCTGACCCTTAAACAATACAGGTGTAAATGGTGGATGCTTATTCATATGTGATTTAAAAATAAATAAATAAAGTACATACAGTACTAAGTACAATAATGCATTTTCTCTTCCTAATTATTTTTTTAAACAAAATTATCTTTTCTCTGGCTTATTTTATTGTTAGGATATAGTATATAATATATATAACATGCAAAATGTGTGTAAATTGACACTTTATGTTATCAAAAAGGCTTCTGGTCAACAGTAGAATATTAGTAGTTTTGGAGGAGTCAAGATTTATATGTGAATTTGCAACTGCAAAGCCTAACTCTCACTTTGTTCAAGGTTTAACTGTAAAACTGTTTTTCTTTAAATATAACACAACCAGAGGAGTCAAGATGGCGGAGAAGTAGCAGGCTGAGACTACTTCAGCTAGCCGGAGATCAGCTAGATAGCTTATCTAAAGAGTGCAAACACCTGCAAATCCATCGGCAGACCGAAGAGAAGAAGAACAGCAATTCTGGAAACAGAAAAACAACCACTTTCTGAAAGGTAGGACCAGCGAAAAGTGAATCCAAAGCGATGGGAAGACAGACCCCGGGGGGAGGGGCCGGCTCCCGGCAAGCGGCGGAGCAACCGCGCACAAAATCAGGACTTTTAAAAGTCTGTTCCGCTGAGGGACATCGCTCCAGAGGCTAAACCGGGGCGAAGCCCACGCGGGGTCAGCGTGGCCTCAGGTCCCACAGGGTCACAGAAGGATCGGGGGTGTCTGAGTGTCGCAGAGCTTGCGGGTATTGGAACCGGAAAGCCGGCTACCGAGACAGAGCCGACGGTAAGCTCGCAGCTCGGGGTTACCTTGAACCGGTCGCAGGCTCGGTGAGCTCGGAGTGCGGCCGGAGGTCAGGCAGATGGGAGTAACTGGGCACTCTTCTCTGAGGGCGCACTGAGGAGTGCGGCCCTGGGCTCTCGGCTCCTCCGGGCCGGTGACCAGGAGGCCGCCATTTGTATTCCCGTCCTCTGGAACTCTACAGAAAGCGCTCAGGGAACAAAAGCTCCTGAAAGCAAACCCGAGTGGATTAATCACCCCGGCCCCGGGTAAGGGCGGTGTAATTCCGCCTGGGGCAAAGACACTTGAGAATCACTACAACAGGACCCTCCCCCAGAAGATCAACAAGAAATCCAGCCGAGACCAAGTTCACCTACCAAGGAGTGCGGTTTCAAAACCAAGGAGAGCAGCAGAATTCCAGAGGAGGAGAAAGCAAAGCACGGAACTCATGGCTTTTTCCCTGTGATTTTTTTTAGTCTTGCAGTTAATTTAATTTTTTTCTTTTTCATTTTTTGTTGTTTTTTTTTCTCGACTTCGGGTAAAAATTTTTTTAACTGCTACCTTTTTCTTTTTTAACGATTTTTTACTAGTTTATCTAATATATATATTTTTTTCATTTTTACATTTTTCTTAGGTGTTTTCTTTTTTTTAATTCTTTTCTTTTCTTTTTTTTTTCTTTTTTCTATTTTTTTTCTTTCTTCCTTTTTGAACCTCTTTTTATCCCCTTTCTCCCCCCTCACGATATTGGTTCTCTTCTAATTTGGTTAAAGCATATTTTCCAGAGGTTGTTGCCAACCTTTTAGTATTTTACTTGCCCCTTCATATACTCCTATCTGGACAAAATGACAAGACGGAAAAATTCAACACAGAAAAAGGAACAAGAGGCAGTACCGAAGGCTAGGGACCTAATCAATACAGACATTGGTAATATGTCAGATCTAGAGTTCAGAATGACAATTCTCAAGGTTCCAGCCGGGCTCGAAAAAGGCATGGTAGATATGAGAGAAACCCTCTCGAGAGATATAAAAGCCCTTTCTGGAGAAATAAAAGAACTAAAATCTAACCAAGTTGAAATCAAAAAAGCTATTAATGAGGTGCAATAAAAAATGGAGGCTCTCACTGCTAGGATAAATGAGGCAGAAGAAAGAATTAGTGATATAGAAGACCAAATGACAGAGAATAAAGAAGCTGAGCAAAAGAGGGACAAACAGCTACTGGACCACGAGGGGAGAATTCGAGAGATAAGTGACACCATAAGACGAAACAACATTAGAATAATTGGGATTCCAGAAGAATAAGAAAGAGAGAGGGGAGCAGAAGGTATACTGGAGAGAATTATTGGGGAGAGTTTCCCCAATATGGCAAAGGGAACGAGCATCAAAATTCAGGAGGTTCAGAGAACGCCCCTCAAAATCATAAGAATAGGCCCACACCCCTTCACCTAATAGTAAAATTCACAAGTCTTAGTGACAAAGAGAAAATCCTGAAAGCAGCCTGGGAAAATAAGTCTGTAACATACAATGGTAAAAATATTTGATTGGCAGCTGACTTATCCACAGAGACCTGGCAGGCCAGAAAGAGCTGGCATGATATTTTCAGAGCACTAAACGAGAAAAACATGCAGCCAAGAATACTATAGCCAGCTAGGCTATCATTGAAAATAGAAGGAGAGATTAAAAGCTTCCAGGACAAACAAAAACTGAAAGAATTTGCAAACACCAAACCAGCTCTACAGGAAATGTTGAAAGGGGTCCTCTAAGCAAAGAAAGAGCCTACAAGTGGTAGATCAGAAAGGAACAGAGACCATATACAGTAACAGTCACCTTACAGGCAATACAATGGCACTAAATTCATATCTCTCAATAGTTACCCTGAATGTGAATGGGCTAAATGCCCCTGTCAAAAGACACAGGGTATCAGAATGGATAAAAAAACAAAACCCATCTATATGTTGACTCCAAGAAACTCATTTTAAGCCCGAAGACACCTCAATATTTAAAGTGAGGGGGTGGAAAAGAATTTACCATGCTAATGGACATCAGAAGAAAGCAGGAGTGGTAATCCTTATATCAGATCAATTAGATTTTAAGCCAAAGACTATAATAAGAGATGAGGAAGGACACTATATCATACTCAAAGGGTCTGTCCAACAATAAGATTTAACAATTTTAAATATCTATGCCCCCAACGTGGGAGCAGCCAACTATATAAACCAATTAATAACAAAATCAAAGAAACACATCAACAATAATACAATAATAGTAGGGGACTTTAACACTCCCCTCACTGAAATGGACAGATCATCCAAGCAAAAGATCAGCAAGGAAATAAAGGCCTTAAACGACACACTGGACCAGATGGACATCACAGATATATTCAGAATATTTCATCCCCAAACAAGAGAATACACATTCTTCTCTAGTGCACATGGAACATTCTCCAGAATAGATCACATCCTCGGTCCTAAATCAGGACTCAACCGGTATCAAAAGATTGGGATCATTCCCTGCATATTTTCAGACCACAATGCTCTAAAGCTAGAACTCAACCACAAAAGGAAGTTTGGAAAGAACCCAAATACATGGAGACTAAACAGCATCCTTCTAAAGAATGAATGGGTCAACCAGGAAATTAAAGAAGAATTGAAAAAAATCATGGAAACAAATGATAATGAAAATACAACGGTTCAAAATCTGTGGGACACAACAAAGGCAGTCCTGAGAGGAAAATATATAGCGGTACAAGCCTTCCTCAAGAAACAAGAAAGGTCTCAGGTACACAACCTAACCCTACACCTAAAGGAGCTGGAGAAAGAACAAGAAAGAAACCCTAATCCCAGCAGGAGAAGAGAAATCATAAAGATCAGAGCAGAAATCAATGAAATAGAAGCCAAAAAAACAATAGAACAAATCAACGAAACTAGGAGCTGGTTCTTTGAAAGAATTAATAAAATTGATAAACCCCTGGCCATACTTATCAAAAAGAAAAGAGAAAGGACCCAAATAAATAAAATCATGAATGAAAGAGGAGAGATCACAACTAACACCAAAGAAATACAAACTATTATAAGAACATACTATGAGCAACTCTACGCCAATAAATTTGACAATCTGGAAGAAATGGATGCATTCCTAGAATCATATAAACTACCACAACTGAACCAGGAAGAAATAGAAAGCCTGAACAGACCCATAACCAGTAAGGAGATTGAAACAGTCATTAAAAATCTCCAAACAAACAAAAGCCCAGGGCCAGACGACTTCCCGGGGGAATTCTACCAAACATTTAAAGAAGAACTAATTCCTATTCTCCTGAAACTGTTCCAAAAAATAGAAATGGAAGGAAAACTTCCAAACTCATTTTATGAGGCCAGCATCACCTTGATCCCAAAACCAGACAAGGATCCCACCAAAAAAGAGAGCTATAGACCAATATCCTTGATGAACACAAATGCGAAAATACTTAAACAAAATACTAGCCAATAGGATTCAACAGTACATTAAAAGGATTATTCACCACGACCAAGTGGTATTTATACCAGGGCTGCAAGGTTGGTTCAACATCCGCAAATCAGTCAATATGATACAACTCATCAATAAAAGAAAAAACAAGAACCTTATGATACACTCAATATATGCTGAAAAAGCATTTGACAAAGTACAGCATCCCTTCCTGATCAAAACTCTTCAAAGTGTAGGAATAGAGGGCACATACCTCAATATCATCAAAGCCATCTATGAAAAACCCACCGCAAATATCATTCTCAATGGAGAAAAACTGAAAGCTTTTCCACTAAGGTCAGGAACACGGCAGGGATGTCCATTATCACCACTGCTATTCAACATAGTACTAGAGGTCCTAGCCTCAGCAATCAGACAACAAAAGGAAATTAAAGGCATCCAAATCGGCAAAGAAGAAGTCAAATTATCACTCTTCGCAGATGATATGATACTATATGTGGAAAACCCAAAAGACTCCACTCCAAAACTGCTAGAACTTATACAGGAATTCAGTAAAGTGTCAGGATATAAAATCAACGCATAGAAATCAGTTGCATTTCTCTAAACCAACAGCAAGACAGAAGAAAGAGAAATTAAGGAGTCAATCCCATTTACAATTGCATCCAAAACCATAAGATACCTAGGAATAAACCTAACCAAAGAGACACAGAATCTATACTCAGAAAACTATAAAGTACTCATGAAAGAAATTGAGGAAGACACAAAGAAATGGAAAAATGTTCCATGCTCCTGGATTGGAAGAATAAATATTGTGAAAATGTCTATGCTACCTAAAGCAATCTAGACATTTAACGCAATTCCTATCAAAGTACCATCCATCTTTTTCAAAGAAATGGAACAAATAATTCTAAAATTTATATGGAACCAGAAAAGACCTCGAATAGCCAAAGGGATACTGAAAAAGAAAGCCAACGTTGGTGGCATCACAATTCCGGACTTCAAGCTCTATTACAAAGCTGTCATCATCAAGACAGCATGGTACTGGCACAAAAACAGACACATAGATCAATGGAACAGAATAGAGAGCCCAGAAATAGACCCTCAACTCTACAATCAACTAATCTTCGACAAAGCAGGAAAGAATGTCCAATGGAAAAAAGACAGCCTCTTCAATAAATGGTGCTGGGAAAATTGGACAGCCACATGCAGAAAAATGAAATTGGACCATTTCCTTACACCACACACAAAAATGGACTCAAAATGGATGAAGGACCTCAATGTGTGAAAGGAATCCATCAAAATCCTTGAGGAGAACACAGGCAGCAACCTCTTCGACCTCAGCCGCAGCAACATCTTCCTAGGAACAACGCCAAAGGCAAGGGAAGCAAGGGCAAAAATGAACTATTGGGATTTCATCAAGATCAAAAGCTTTTGCACAGCAAAGGAAACAGTTAACAAAACCAAAAGACAACTGACAGAATGGGAGAAGATATTTGCAAATGACATATCAGATAAAGGACTAGTGTCCAGAATCTATAAAGAACTTAGCAAACTCAACACCCAGAGAACAAATAATCCAATCAAGAAATGGGCAGAGGACATGAGCAGACATTTCTGCAAAGAAGCCATCCAGATGGCCAACAGACACATGAGAAAGTGCTCCATATCACTTGGCATCAGGGAAATACAAATCAAAACCACAATGAGAGATCCCCTCACACCAGTCAGAATGGCTAATATCAACAAGTCAGGAAATGACAGATGCTGGCGAGGATGCGGAGAAATGGGAACCCTCCTACACTGTTGGTGGGAATGCAAGTTGGTGCAGCCACTCTGGAAAGCAGCATGGAGGTTCCTCAAAATGCACGTGCACCCGAATGTTTATAGCAGCAATGTCCACAATAGCCAAACTATGGAAAGAACCTAGATGTCCATCAACAGATGAATGGATCAAGAAAATGTGGTATATATACACAATGGGATACTATGCAGCCATCAAAAGAAATGAAATCTTGCCTTTTGCGACAACATGGATTGAACTAGAGCATATCATGCTTAGCAAAATAAGTCAAGCAGAGAAAGACAACTATCATATGATCTCCCTGATATGAGGAAGTGGTGATGCAACATGGGGGCTTAAGTGGGTAGGAGAAGAATAAATGAAACAAGATGGGATTGGGAGGGAGAGAAACCATAAGTGACTCTTAATCTCACAAAACAAACTGAGGGTTGCTGGGGGGAGGGGGTTTGGGAAAAGGGGGTGGAATTATGGACATTGGGGAGGGTATGTGCTTTGGTGAGTGCTGTGAAGTGTGTAAACCTGGTGATTCACAGACCTGTACCCCTGGGGATAAAAATATATGTTTATAAAAAATAAAAAATCAATCAAATAAATAAATAAATAAATAAATATAACACAACCAGCCAAGTAAAAAAAAATCTTAAGAGATCAACAAAAATATACTAGAACTAAATTAATTTATGAATAAAAAAAAGGAGAGAGGGAAACAAGCTATAAGAGACTCTTAAAGATAGAGAACAATGGGAGGGTTGATGGAGGGATGTGGATGCGGGATAGGCTAGATGGGGGATGGGTATTAAGGAAGGTACTTGTTATGATGAGCTATGGGTATTGTATGGAAGTGATAAATCACTGAATTTTACTCCAGAAACTAATATTGCACTGTTCATTAAGTATCTAAAATTTAAATGTAAAATATAAATACAAATATTCATATTTCTATAAATATCCAAATATTTATATTTGAATATATCTAAATATGTTCAATTATATTTTTATATATTTAAATATATTATTTATCTATAGATAAATTTTATTTATAGATAAATAATTTATTTATAGATAAATAATTTTATTTATAGATAAATAATATATTTAAATATATATTTCTATTGAATATAAATATTCAAATATTATATTTCTATAAACTATACAAAATACTTTGAGATTTAAGAAGGCAACTATATGATTTACAATAATTTCAAGAAATATATATATATATAATGGCAACTATACTTTAATTAATTTTTTTAAAAGAAATGATCTGATTGGGGATAAATACAACAAAATATATGTGAGATTTTACACTGAAAACTGAAATATATTGCTAAAATAAACTAAAAAAGACTTGTTTAATGCTATGAACTATGTTCATGTTCACAATATAGTTAAGTCAATTCTACCCAAATGACCTAAGCATATATACTGAATCCAATAAAACTTAGGAAGACTCTTTTGTAGGATTCAAACAACATTTAAATCATCATATGATAATGGAAATGTCCTAAAAGAGCAAAAACAATTTGAAGAAGAAGATGACACCAGATAACTATTTTATCTGATTTTTTAAAATTTATTACATTAAGTTCTGATTTTTAAGGAGCTTGGAAATCATCACTCCACCCTAACAAGTAAAAAGCTGAACAGACTGAAAAAGTTACAACTCTTTGTAGATCCATACGAGAGAGGAGGACCCAGAGCAAACTACTGATTTAGAGGTTTGAGAGTGTAAGAAGCAAATACAAGGAGTAGCAGTTTATCAGAGCAGAAAGTCTTTAGGGAAAGTGCCACAGAAAGCAGTGCTGAGGTAGGAAAGGCTGACCTGCAGTCAATGAATTATTGGACACTCAGTGGAAGTTTCAAAGTGAGAGACTCCATGAGGACCCATTCATAGTGCCTCCACTGCCTCTACCAATATTGTGGGATGTACCTCTAGGAGAGGGACGAAGTTCCCACCGTAAGTACCAGGGAAAAATCTCCTCTAGCTTTTGCCAGAGAAGGAGAGGGAAAGTTACCATTTTGAAATAAGCCAGAGCACTCTGTTCTTCTGAACAAGGTCTGCCTCAGGAGAAACTAGGTAAGCAGACTTAATGTGCTGGGATATTATCAGAACATAACCTGACGGAAAGGAAATACTCAACTCCAGCTGGTGCTAGCCCTGCTAGCTTGCCTAAAGAGGGAGAGAAAAAAAGTAAAAAACTAAAGCAAACAAACAAACAAATAAAACCCAAAACTAAGAAATGCTTTGAAGTTCACTGTCTAGGGGCCCAGGCTAGTCAAAAGAATGACACCTAATCAAAGGAATATAAAATGCTTCCCCCCCAAAATACCTTAGCATCATGTTACTAATGGCTTCTTTATAGCAGTTGCTTTTACCCAGTACAACATGTCTGGCTATCAAGAAGAAGTACAAGGCATACCAAAGTCAAAAAACACAATTTGAAGACACAGAGCAAACATCAGAACCAGATATATCAGGGACACTGGAATTTAAAGCAACTATGATTAATATGCTAAAGACTTTAATGGATAAGGCAGGCAGCATACAAGAACAGGCAGGTAATGTAAGCAGAGAGATGAAAATGCCAAGAACAACAACAAAACACTAGAGATAAAACAAAAACAAAAACAAAAATAAAAAATTTTAAAAATTTTTAAAAAACCCTACAATACTAGAAATAACCATTAGGGAAAAGAAGGAAAGAATTTTTGTTTTCTGGAAAAAAGGAATGAGACCAGCTGATATGTTCCTATAAGAGCTCTTAAAATGCAATTGCTTAAACCACTAATCCTCAGCAGCACTTTTTAAGCATTCAGTAAATACTATTTTTAAATGTTATGGGTTCTTGGTTATATTCAGTTAGATTATAATGATGGAATTTTCTGGACTCAGTCGGTTTCTATCTCAGCTCACATTTTATTAGCTGAATGACAGTAACACAACAGTATTGTTACTTAACAGATTTTTTTCATTTAGAAAAGTAACATGAAACAATCAACTTATACTGCTAAAAACAATATCCTTCACATGGTAAAGTACTTGAAATTTTCGTTAATAGAACTCAATTCATAGTTGTTATTCATTTTATAAGCATTATCACATCTAATCTTTAAAATCACTTTATACATATCATGTTTTTATTATATCTATTTTAATGAAAAATATAATGCTTAGAATACAGGGATTTTTTTTTTTTTTCCAAATCCGTATAGCCAGCAAAGGTAGGGTTGATATTCGAAAATTTCAGTATGACTCCAGTACCTATTCATCTTTTGTGGATTCCATTTTAAATCCTACAAATAAATTGCAAAGTTATAAAGTATTTAGTTTTTGTATGAAGAACTTATTTGTTATATATTATAGATGATCACAATGCTATGAAACACATCTAATTTGAGCTCATCTTTAAGAATCCTAAGGCATAATTTGTAACTGTTTATATTTGGGGTTTGGTTGGGAGTAGGAATGTATCAGGTTCCATAGATAAGCTGGAATTCCTGACAATGTATTCAGCACTTCAGCTCAAAATAAATCCTACCAAAACATCAATTAGAGAAAAGACATCAGAAATCATCTAGCAGAATTTGTGCTTGTTTGGATATTTGTAACAAGAAATAACATGATGATCAATACTTGGATTGGTAAATATATTTTGTGTAAAGAAAGATATAATGCCAAAGATAAATGTTACAAATAAGATGGCTGTCACACAGGAAAACGTCTACTCTTCTCTCAAAACACACTAGGAACATATTTCAGAATCAGCATCTTGAAACAAATTTCTTGATGATTTGTGTATCTTGAAAATAAATTAGGAAGGTATATGATATTCTATTATAGCTCTTTAAACTACTAATCTTAGCTTCATAAGAAATCCTAAAAGTCTGAAACTATTTGTCAAGTGGCAATACACTGAGTACTGTATTATGTTCTCTTGGCAGTATATTGAAATATTTGTAATTTTCATGTTTTATAGTTCCCTGGAATCATTAGCACACTTTCATTTTAGAGGCTGTGCTAAATTCAGCACTAGAGTCAATCGTTTGAGGAAATGAAAGTGAGGGGTAAGATTCATTTTAATAGTTGGGGAACTCAACTGGGAAAATGATCTGTCAGTATTTTTCTGGAACACAACACTATATAATTAGATTGGTGGAATGAAGGGAGATAGAAAGGACAAGATTAGAGATATTCTTTTGGGAATAATTAGCCTTGAGAATGCAGTTAAAACTATGTGAGCATAAAAAGTTGCATAGTCAAATCTTGAGGGAAAAGAAGAAAGAATATAGAAAGATTAAGAGCGATTGAGAAGGACATCTTGATAGAAGTGGAGGGCAAAGGGTAGGCCTTAGAACTAATGGAATTTTCTTAACTAAAACTGAATCATTAAACATTCTTCTTTGTTGTTATTAAATTGTGTGTGTTTGTAATACAATAATATCTTTTGCACTTTAATGCAAGCTGTAAAATAGTGTATTACTTTGTTCACGCTCTCCATTAAATTATAGAACCCCTGAAGAATGAACCACATCTTTTACTTTAATTTCTGCACTATGCTATGCATGTAACATGAATTAATTTGTAATATCTCACAAGAAAATTTTATGGATTTTTGGATAGATATCATCATAGGTCACAGATAATTTTATTTTTAATATGTTTTTTGCCAAATTCAGTACTAAAAGTTACTCTTTTTCCTATGGACAGATAGGTTACTTGCCAAATGCCAACTATGGATCCTGTAAGAAAATGCAAACTTAGGCTGAGTCTGGAGGTGTGGGCCCAGGGAGGCCACTACTAGAGGGTTCTTTTTCAAGGTATCAGGATTTGTGCTTAAATCTGTCTGAATCATATGTTATTACCATAATGTTTTAATATAAACATTTTCCTCCTATACATGTTAAATTAGGAGGTAAGATAATGCTAAAAGTTTATCATATGGCCCTACCAAACTATCTGAAATAACAGTAGGTATGCAAGGGGTTATTTTTATTAGTTTGAGAAGTTTAACCATATGGGGAAAAACCTTAAACACCGACATGGAAGGGACACTTAAGACATGACAACATGAGGAGCTCCACAGATACAAACCACAGTGAAACTGGTGAAAATTGTAAAAATAAAAATTATTTAAATTCTCTGGAAATAACCCTAAATATACACAGCAAATAAATGTTTATTAAAATATATCTACATAAGCTGAGTAAGAACTGCGAATAATTGAAGTCTTTGATAATTGAACCAAGGCTCATACCCTCTCTTTTTGAGCTAAGGATAGAAACTCTACTCCACACTGTTTCACATAAATACACAGGGATCCCTCTCCATGCAGCTCCCAAAGTGCTATCTTCCTGCAAAGGGAGAACATTAGCGTTTCTCACTATTCCTAGATATCTTTTGGCAAGGTTAAGTTCCAAGCAAGTGGAGTAAGAGGTAGGTGCTTGTTTCTTCCACCCAACACCCATTCATGGCAGGGAAGCTCTATCTTGGGTGCAGTAGAGCGAAAATTACTGGGGCCTCAATCAACCTTACCCTGACTTATGGGGTAGGGTTTCCACAGCAAGAAAGTAAGCTGAGGAAACCTAAAGCTGTTGGCCCATCCCCTCCAATAACCACTCAGATTCTAAGTCACTCAGAAAGAAGCACTCCATTATCCCCAATCTTAGCTCTGGAACTATGGTCCCAAGTTTCTTCCCAGGGATTTAAGGGGGGATTCTACAGGACAGAGAGTTCCAAATTCTTCTCCAAAGGAACTGGACTTTATTTGCAACAGAGTATATGCAAGTTTAAACATGAAGGCATTCTTCAAAAGAGCAGAGTAGGGAAAGACAATCAGGACTAGATTGAGAGATTCACTGGAGATATAAGCTAAACTAGTATGACCATACTAGCTAGCCAGAAGTGAAAGGAGAAAGAAACTGTTGGGAAGAACCTTCCTGGAGTTGGAGTAAATACCAAGCAGTGACTTCAGGAACTTTCCCTTCAAAACTAGTAGAATTTGATTGGATTAGACTATGAATCAATCAATTTTTGTCCAATGGAATTATTGAAAAAAATACAGCAATTCCCCAGTAATTAGTAAAAGTTAATAGCTGGATGCGGTCAGGGAAAGAAACAGTCAAACATAGCCCTGCCAAAATCACAGACATCCCAAGATGATGGTGAACATTTCTAAAGATACAACCCCTGAGGAGTAAAACAGGGACTAAGCATTTTGGATATCAACTTCACTAAAATAATCCAACTAGTCACTTGGCAACTAAAGAACTGAATAATAATAATAAATTGGCGGGGAATGGGATGACCAGAATCCAGAGGTGCTATGATAAAATGGTCAGTTTCCAACATAAAAGTATGAGACAGCAAAGAAAAAGGAAATAATGACCTATATTTTGGGGGACAACCCCCCCAACTGCTTATAAATGTGCCAGGTTGTCTAGAATTAATGTACAAAAGTTTAAGGTAACCATTATAAATATGTGCAAAGAACTAATGAAAATCATGATAAAAGAAGTAAAAGAAGATACAATTATAGTGTCTAATCAAATAAATAATATCAATAAAGAGATAGACAGTATATTAAAGAACCAAATGGAAATTCAGTAATTAAAAAAGTAAGATAACTAAAATAAAAATTAACGAGAGAGACTCAGTGGATTTGAACTGGCAAAAGACAATGAACTTGAAAAGAGAGTAATAGAAACAATGTAACCTGAAAAACAGAGACGAATGAATAATAATAATAATAATAAAAAAATAACAGAGTTCAAAGAAGTGCTGGTAGCTATTTAGTGTAATAGGGGAACCAGAATGGAAGAAAGGGAAAAAAGGAGAGAAAACATTCAAAGAAATAATTAGTGAAAATTTCCCAAATTTATTGAAAAATATTAATGTACTTATTTAGGAAGTTCAACAAACTCCAAGTAGAATAAATTTAATGTGATCCATCTACAAATATGCATATCATAGTAAGAATGTACTGGGTTAAGGAAAGACTGCAGATGGTATTATCAGAAGAATAAGTGAAGAGAGCAGAAATGATAAATAAGATTAATGTAACAAAAATTATAAATAGGTGCTCTCATTTCCTCTCTTAGCTTCTTTAAATGATATAAAATTATGTAATTATAACAATTTATTTTGGGGTTATAACATTATAGATATAGTATGCATACCAACACAACCAAAAGGGGGGTTGTGGAAAGCTATATAGGAGCAACATTTCTATATTTTATTGGCATTAAATGCTTAAAAATGAAGCTGTTTCTGATAAATTATGATAAATCTGGTTAAGCAGTAAGGAAAAAAATTTAATATTATAAAAATAATTAAGGATTAACATGTATTATAAAATATTCACTTACAAAAAGAGAGCAGTACAGGAGGCATGGAGGAACCAAAAAGATATTTAGCATATGGAAAACAAAATGGAAAATGGCAGATGTAAACCCAATTATATTAATAGACATATTAATAGACATATTAAATGTGAATGATTAAACATTCTAATCAAAAGGCAGAAATCATCATACTAGATTAAATCAAAGGAATACAAAACAATATCCAACTGTATCCTGTCTATGAAGAACAAACATTTTGGGGTGCTGGGTGGCTCAGTGGGTTAAGCCTTTGCCTTTGGCTCAGGTCATGATCTCAGGGTCCTGGGACCGAGTCCTGCATTGGACTCTCTGCTCAGCAGGAAGCCTGCTTCCCCTCTCTCTCTGCCTACTTGTGATTTCTCTCTCTCTCTGTCAAATAAATAAATAAAACTCCTTTTATTTATAAATTTTTATTTATTTATTTAAAAAAGAACAAACATTTTATTCAAAGATGCAAGTATTTTGAAAGTATAAGTTCAGATAAAAATAATCATGCAAACAGCTAACATAAGGAAGTCATCGTGGCTCTACTAATGTTAGACAAAATAACCTTAAAAAAACTATACAATATAAAGAGGTATATTTTACAATGATAAACACATCTACCCATCAGGAAGATAATAACAGTTATAAACATACGTTCAATTAAAAACAGGACACCAAAACAAATGAAACAAAACTGATAAAAGACAAAAAGACAATTCACCAATAATAGTTAGATAGCTCAATACCTTGATTTCAATGCACAGAACATCTAGGGAAGACAAACAAGAAAATAGAAGACTTGAACATCATTATAACCCAGCTAGAACTCACAGACATCTATAGAATACTCCTAACAACAACAGAACATGTTTGTCTCAAGTGCATAGGGAACATTCTCCAGGATAAACCATATACTAAATCCCCAAAAAACCTCAATAGATTTTAAAAGTTACAAAAGATGCAAAATGTTTTCTCCAGCACAATGTAATAAAATCAGATATTAATAAGAAAAAGAAATTGGGGTACTCAAAAATTTGGGGAACTTGGGAAGCTTGCAAATATGTGAAAACTAAACAACACAGTCCTAAATAACCAATGGATCAAAGAAGAAATCTAAAAAAAAATTAGAAACTACTGTCATTTTAATGAGAATGAAGGTACAAAATACCAAAACTTTTGGAGTGCAGCTAAAGCAGTGTGCAGGGAGATTATTAGCTGTATATTATAAATTAAAAAGAATAAAGATCAAATCAATAAAACCCTAGTAAAAAGAAAAGAAAATTATACCTAAAGCAAACAATAACCACATGATTACCTCAATCAGGGAAAAAAAAATAATTTGAAAGACTCCAAAGTCACTTCATAATAGAAATACCCAAACTAAAAATAAAAGGGAACATCTTCATCCCAGTGAAATACATCTGTGAAAACCCGCAGCTAACACCATACCTGCTGGTAAAAGACTGGTTGCTTTTCCTCTAAGATCAGAAACAAGACAAGGAAGTCATCCTTGTCACTGCAATTCAACATTTACCAAAAGTTCTAGCCAACACAATTAGGCAAGAAGAGGAAATAGAACATCCAGAGTGGAAAGGAAGGAGTTTACCTGTTTACAGATGACATAATCTAATAAAGATAAAATTTTTGAAACTCCACAAAAAGACAATTAACCTAATAACTAGTAAATGTATTCAGCAAAGTTGTAAAGGCACTAGTTTGAACAAAATCATCAATTAAATTTCTATACACTTGAAATAAACAGTATGAAAATGTAATTAAGAGAAGAGTTTCACTTATAATAACAACAAAAAGGAATTTAAAAAAAAGAATAAAATGTATATTTAACCAAAAAACAAGTCTTTTGCCTATAAACTGAAAAACTCTGTTGAAAGAAATTAAAGAACTTAATAAATGGAAGAATATACCATTTTCATCCATTAGAAGAGGTAATATTGTTAGGATGGCAATACTCCCAAAATTAACATATTCAAAGCAGTCTCTGTCAAAATCCCATATTGTTGCTTTATTTAAAAAAAAATTTTATTTATTTACTTGACAGAGGGAGAGAGATCACAAGTAGGCAGAGAGGAAGGCAGAGAGAGAGAGGAGGAAGTAAGCTCCCTGCTGAGCAGATAGCCTGATGTAGGGCTCTATCCCAGGACACTGAGATCATGACCTGAGCAGAAGGCAGAAGTTTTAACCCACTGAGCCACCCAGGCTCTCCCATATTGCTGCTTTATAAAATTGAAAAGCTAACCCTAAAATTCTAAGAAATCACAATTGGCCCAGAACAGACAAATAATCTAAAATTAAAAAAAAAAAATCATAGTTCCTACTTTGATAGCCTATCAGAAAGCAACAGTAATATAGACAGCGTAGTGCTACTCTAAGTATAAACATATAAATCAACAGAATACAATTCACAATATGGAAACAAGCCCATGTGTCTATTGCCAACTGATTTTTGACATGGGTATCAAGACCATTAAGTAGGGAAAAGGACAGCTTTTTTGTTTGTTTGTTTTTAATCAAAAATTGAATTCCCATATGGAAAACAATGAAATTGGACCCTCACCTTTCACCATATTAAAAACTACCTCATAATAAACCAACAACTTACACGTAAAACATTCAGAGGAGAATAAGAAAGTTAAACTTCATGACCTAGGATTTGGCAATAGATTCTTAGATATGACACTAAAAGCATGAGCAAAAAGACAAATAGAAAGCCGGATTTTATCAAAATTTAAAAATCTACTCTTCAAAATATGCCATCAAGAAAGTGAAAAGAACTATTATCAGGAGGAAATATTTGCAAATCATATATCCTATAAGGGGCTACTACTTAGAAATCTAGAATATATAAAGAATAGTTCCAACACAATAATAAAGAACAGACCTTTCTTCAAAGAAGATATACACATCCAAACAAGCAAATGAAAAGATGCTCAGCATCATTAGTTCTCATGAAAATGCAAATCAAAGCTACCATAAGGTACTTCTTTACAGTCACAGAATGGCTGTAATCACATCAGGTAATAACAGGTGTTGGTGAGGATGTGAAGATATCAGAACCTTCAATACATTGCTGGAGACCATTAAAATGATGAAGCCACTCTGGAAAACAATCTGGCAGTTCCTCAAATGATTAAGCATTACGATATCACCCAGGAATTCCACTCTTCAACATTTACCTTAAAAAAAAAAAAAAGAAAAGAAAGAAAGAAAGAAAGCGTATGTTCACACAAAAACTCATACACTAAGGTTTATACCAGCATTACTCCTAATAGACGAAAGACCGAAGTAACCCAAATGTCCATCAATCCATGAATGGATAAAGAGCTGTGGTATAGCCACACAATGAAATATGATATGACCATATAAAGCAATGGGAATAAAGTAATGATACATGCTACAACATGAATGCACCTTGAAAACATTAGCTAAATGAAAAAAAAAAAAAGTCACATGTTATAGATATTTGCATTGTTAAATGTTTGCCTTTTGTTCATGTCATGATCTCCAGGTCCTGGGATGGGGACCTATGTTGGACTCCGGGCTCAGCAGGGAATCTGCTTCTCCCTCTGCCTCTCCCTCTGCTTGTGCTCTCTGTCTCTCTTAAATGAATAAATACAATCTTAAAAAAAAAACGAAATAGAGATAGAGATGACAAAATAGAGATAGGGATAGAGATGACAAAAAAAGGGTATGAGTTTCTTTGTGAGGTTCTGAAAATGTTCTAAAATTGACTGTGGTGAAGGTTGCATACCATGAGTACGTTAAAAAAGATTAAATTATAGATTTTAGATATATGAATATTGTACTATATGAATTAGGTCAGTAAAGTTGTTTATAAAATAGACAGTGACCTGAGAAAAAATGATAATAAAGCCAAAAAAAAAAAAAAAGGACAGACTCATTTATTTATTTATTTTGTCTACCATACTCTCATATTGCAGCACCCTCAGTATGAATCTAGATACACCGATTAGTATCTGCAAGGTATGTGCTCAGAAAGGAATGTTCAATGGTTATCATAGATAAATACCTTGTAGCCTTTGTTAGAGTAATGAGGCTCTTTAAGCTGGAGAGACTGACTTAAGTATGACAAACACATGCATTCCGTTATTCTTATTTAGAAATTAAGTAGAATGTTAGAGGTTATGTACATTGTAAAGAAACCATCAGTTTTTGAATCAGTTTTCTTATTTCATAGTATTTACTGATACTCAATAGAATAATAAGTTTAGGAATATGGAAGCAAACTGGAGTGTTCTACCCTACCACCATTTTAACCCCACCTACTACAAAGAGTCTCAGAGAGCCAAGAGGGCCTGGATTAAAAAAGCAGGATAAACCACTCCCCAGATCTGGCCTCTCTCAATGAGGCCCCACTTCACCCCTTTTCTGACATCCCAAATAGATATATGATTTTATTTTACATGGAGAGTCAAAAAGGAGCTTACGTGAGTGTGAAAGGCAGGGTGTTAAACACAGTGACTAGAGCCTTGAAAAGAAACAATGTGTTAAATCTTTTAATAGAATGGTTGAAAACATAAATGCTGTTTATACTACATTACACACAAGGAGGATGGCCATTCCTGGGTAGTTGTTTTCACTTTGTTTTACAACTCTAAAATATATGCTTGCTCAATTCAGGTTCCAGGAGCATATTTATTTTTCCAAATAAACTATTTATTGCATTGTTTTGGTATGCAGTTTATTCTAAAACTATTTGCTATGAATCTATTGCTATTCTATTTTATAATTCAGGGCGGTAGTACAGACTCAGAATATTTATATATTTCTAATATCAGACTTACAAGACAAGTTCCTTTTCGTGGCATGCCTATAATTGACTTTACTCTTTTAGCCTTCTATCAGATCAGTGTGTTCTCTTTTAATCAGGATATTCTTTTTAAAAGAATAATGAGGGACCAAAAGAAGGATATGATATTATATAATTGTAATGTGTGGAAAGCTATTTCTTAGATATCATAAACTAATAAAAAAAAAGCAGATTTCATCTCCTTTCAATATTGAAAATTAGTTTCCTATTTAATTCATTTCTTGACAGATAGATATTAGTAATTGACAAAGGGGTGGGTAAAAAGACTAAAAAGGCATTATTTCTCTGAAATAGAGCAAGAAGGGGCGGGTTTTTAAGTGGAAAAATCATATATGAAAAATCAGATTAACATTTCCTTATAGGTATTAAATGATTCCTATTATGAAGTCAGAATTTCATCCTAAAGGATGTGAATTATATGTTACTTTATTATGTTTGTCATTAACAATTCTTTCATTCTCATCAATATGTATGTTAAAACTGGGGTGCCTGGGTAGCTCAGTCCTTAAGCACCTGCCTTTGACTCAGGTCATGATCCCAGGGTCCTGGGATCCAGCCCCACATCAGGCTCCTTGCTCAGTGGGAAGCGAGCTTCTCCCTCTCTCACTCCTCCTGCTTGTATTCTTACTTTCACTCCCTTAACATTTAAGATGCCAGGTTTACCAGTCTGGTCTTATTTTGTCTGTTTTATTCTTTGTAATATGAATCTTGTAGATTATATTAGGTCTATATTTGAAAAAAAAATTAAGACTGCTGTGTTCCTTTCCTTACAATTTTTATAGGGTTTACTTAATTTATTTTTCTCTTTATAATTTTCATTACAAAATTGAATAGAAATACTAATATGAGGTCAGATTGCAGGAATGCATGTTTTATTCCTGACCAAAAAAGAATTTTTCTAAAGTTTCATCATTGAATATTATGTTTTAGCAAGAATTTTCTTGTTATTAAATATCAGTTTAAGAGTGGTCTGGCCTATTAATATCTTCAAATGAGTTTTATATCAAAAGAATATTAAAACATATCAAGGAATTTTTAATCTACTGAAATGATTTTGTTTTTCTTCATTAATCTGTTAATATATTAACTTTTGTTAGTTCTTTAAAACCATAAAATTTTTGAATAACCAATTCCTTTCTTTGAATACAACTTTATACCAATGTATTCATTTAAAATGTTTATTATTATATTTATGAATAATGTAAGACTGTCACTTTACACTTACATTCTCATACTATCCTCATCTGATTTATCAATGCAATACTAGCATTATAAAGTTATTCGAAGGGGATTCCCATATTTTTTATTCTCCTGCTACCTATGTGGTTCTTAGATGGGAATTACCTATTATGGTAGAACTTGTGTTTTAAAACATCTTAGTCTTTATGGCAAGATTCTTTTAAAACATTTTTATTTTATTTTTAAACCATAAATTGAATTGTATGTAAAAATTAATTATTTATTAAAATAAAATTTATTTAAAATTTAAATACAATTCACCAACTTTAACTGTACAGTTTTGGCATGTACATTAGTGTAACCACCACTATAATTATGTTATTGGCTTATCAAGTTCCCTTGTTCTCCTTTACAGTGACTCTCTTCCTCCACTTGCCCTCTGGAGACTCCTGCTCTGCTTTCCATCACTGTGAGTTTGCTAGTTCTAGAATTTGATACAAATAATCTTAAATTATACAGTCTTCAGTGTATGACTTCATCCACATAGCATTTATGAGATTCACCCATATTGTTGCATGTATCAATATATTTTTTTTAATTTCTGGATGGTATTGAATTTTACGTATATATTGAAAATTTTTGATTCATTTACCTGTTGATGAGTATTTGGATTGTTTCCAGGTTTTACATTTTGAAGAAAGATTCTGGGGATTTTAAAATGCAACATATGTGTTTATTCATATCTTGTTGTTACATTTAGATCTGATATATTTAGAGTTGACTTTTGAGTATAGTATGAGGTCACGTTTGTAGTTTTTAATTTTTCATATGATAAGCCCATTGCCCTGCACCATTTGTTGAAATGACTATCTTTTTCCTATTGAAGTAGCTTGGCATGCTCATTGAAAATCAATTGACTACATTTATTTGGGTCTGTTTCTAGACTCTCAGTCTTCTTCAACTGATCTGTTTTCATCCTATGCCAATGTCATGCCATCTTAATTAATGGAGCTCTCTAGTAAATCTTGAAATCAAATCATCTAACTTCTCCAACTTGAAGGTTATTTTTCAAAATTTTTGTCTATTAGGGGCACCTGGGTGGCTCAGTGGGTTAAGCCTCTGCCTTTGGCTCAGGTCATGATCCCAGGGTTCTGGGATCGAGCCCCGCATCGAGCTCTCTGCTCAGCAGGGAACCTGCTTACCTCCCTCTCTCTGCCTGCCTCTCTGCCTGCTTGTGATCTCTGTCTGTCAAATAAATAAATAAAATCTTTAAAAAAATTTTTTTTTGTCTATTATGAATTTTGTCTAGGGGTGCCTGCGTGGCTCAGTGGGTTGGGCCTCTGCCTTTGGCTCAGATCATTATATCAGGGTCCTGGGAATGAGCCCCACATTGGGCTCTCTGCTCAGCGGGGAGCCTGACTCCTCCTCTCTCTCTGCCTGCTTCTCTGTCTACTTGTGATCTCTCTGTCAAATAAATAAATAAAATCTTTAAAAAAACTTTTTCAAATATTATCTTATAATTTCCATATACATTTATAAACTATTTGGCAATGCAAACAAAATAGAATACCACGATTCTGATTGAATCTATAGATGAATTTATGGAAAATTAACAACCATGTTAAATATTCTAACCATGAACACAATATAGTTCTCTATTATTTAGATCACCTTTATTTTCTTTCAGAAATGTTTTGCAGTTTCACTCTACAAAAGTTGTACATATTTAGTTAAGTTTATCCCTAACTTCTTTGATGTTGTAAATAGTTCTTTTTCTATTTCAATTTTGATTTATTTTTTATTAGCATAAAGAAATATAGTTAACTTCTTAACAGACAAATGACCTATTCTTTAAAGCATATGGATTCAGCTTTCCTATTACTTTAAAATAATCATTTCAATTCTGTAAAATTATAAATTGCTAGTAATTCATTCATTTAATCTATCAAAATTTGCTACAGCAGCCACAGGAAACTAATACACTGCCATTCTCACCCTTCTTATGCTTGTATAACATGATAAATTCCACACATTTTTCAGAAGTCTGGATGAGTATCATAGCAAAGCATTCATTAATCATGCAAATAAATGTTAAGGTGTGATAAATCATGCAAATTAAAATTCACATTACTGAAGAAAATATTAGTGATAGAGAAACAAATTTATCAAAGTAAAAATATGTTTTAATTTAAGTCATTTCCATTAATTTTCTATATAACAATTTAGCAAAAATATTTTATGCATCAATACTTTTCTATTCATACAATTATAATTTTAAATAAAGTGTTTAAATTTAGGACCCAATAATTGAATTTTTTCTTGATATAATTTATTTAATTTTGTATTAACAAATTTTAAGGCTAAGAATCAAAAATACCATCTTCTTTATTTACAGTTAACTATGAAGTGTGAATGTGTTAAAAGTGGTAAGTTAACAAATATAAAAATACTAATCAAAATCATGGCTATCATCCAAAATGAAATGGCCTACTTGGTTTCAAAAGCAACAAACTGAGGGTTGCCGGGGGGAGGGGGTTTGGGAGAAGGGGGTGGGATTATGGACATTGGGGAGGGTATGTGATTTGGTGAGTGCTGTGAAGTGTGTAAACCTGGTGATTCACAGACCTGTACCCCTGGGGATAAAAATATATGTTTATAAAAAATAAAAAATTAAAAAAAAAAAAAAAAAAAAAAAAAAAAAAAAGCAATTTACATTAGTATTTCTGGAATAAAATTTATTTGGTAATGATATAAGTTTTAACATTTCAAATATTATAAAAAATATATAAAGTTACAATATGCTTTGCAAGTATATACATATATAAATACTTTTATTTTGTTGTAAAATCTAAAAGAAAAACTAAGAGAGATTTTGCTCACTAAGACTATAAGGAAACATTTTATTTTTAAAGAATTTAAAGTGTCATAAATATATGAAAATGAAAATTTGTGAATATGATTTCTTTATTTCTTGAACAAGTTTTACAAATCCCCTTTTATGTGACAAACTTTGTTGGTTGTTGGTGGAGACACATTAGTGAACCAAACAGCAAGTGCCTGTTCTCATTGTGTTTACATTTCAGTGAGTTACAAAACCAAAATGAATTTTAAAAGTGTGTTTTAAATAATGATTTTGAAAATTTAATTTACTTCACTGAGAAATCATTTAAAATACAATTTCAGAAGATACTGCTTTTTCACCTAATATAATTATTCTTTGTTCTTTTTTCTTTAAGAAAAGTGGGGTTTTTAAAATGATCTCTTTATACTATGTGAATGACAGCTACACCAGTCATTGGTCACAGATTTGATTTTTCTGCACTAATCCCTAATTCAACCTATTGGGGAATAACTACTTTCAGATACATGACTGACATAAGCGCAAAGCAGTATCACTGGGCTGAAATCAAGAGAAGAAGAAAGATGCTCTTCCCTAGAGGCTCTAGGGGAGAATCCATTTCTTATATCCTCCAGTAGCTGCCATCATTGCTTTGTTTGTGGTTATTTCATTCTCTCCTTTGTTGATTAAATATGCCTTCCATCATGGTAAATTTTATGTCTTACTGTGCCTTTACCAAGATTTCTTGTATACCAGGATACCCAGATGTTTGGCTAAACACATCCGTAAGCCACTTTGAAGGTATTTTTAGGTTAAGGTTAAGTTCCTTCGAAGGCATTTTTGACATTTAAATCAGTAAATGAGTGAAGAAAAGGGCCTATCACACGTGGGTAGACTCCATCCAATCAGTCAATCAGATGAAAGCTTTAAGAAAAAGACTGACTTCTCCCAAGAAAGAGAGGATTCTGTCTACAGACTGCCTTCGGACTCTAGCTACAACATCCACACTTCCCTGGAACTCTAGCCTGCCACTGTATTCTGCAGATTTTGTACTTGCTTATGTATATTTTTTTTATACTAAATATCCTGGGTTATCCCTGGATATCTAGGCAAGTCCTACATGGAATCACATGTGTACTCAGAGAGTCAACGGGAGACAAACAGAAGAGGACAAGGTTTATTGATCACAGAGAATGTCCTAACTCAAGATCCTTAACTTTTTGTATGTATCCGCAAAATTCGTTTTCTATTGCACATTCACAGGTTCCAGGGATCAGTGCTTGGATATCTTTTGGGGAGCCATTATGCAGCCTACTCCACCTAGAATTGAAAAGTTTATCCTTTCACGAAACAGTAATAGTATCTTCATCAAACTTAAGTGGAGAATGGAAACTGGCACATTAGTTTTGCACAAGACATATTTAAGTTATAAAAAAAGACTTAATAATCTGTTCTTCAATCTTTCAGTTCTACTGATATGCATGTAAATCTCATGATCATTTTAAATATTTCAATTGCTTTTTAATATATTCAGAAAAAAATGAGAATATGAAAGACAAAAAATCATGATAGGTTTTTAAGGTATGTTTTAAAAATAGTACCAATTATGAATATAAGCTTTTATTTGCTGTATCTTATATTCTATAGTTACCTAAATATTTAAGTTTTAATTAGGTGGACCTGAATAATTAAATCAGTTACATTATATAAGAGTGTTGTTTTATGGAATACATAAGAACTATGCATGGATTTTTCTATAAAAGCAAATTTTGAGTGAGAAAGAGATCCTAAAAATCATAAACGAGAGTACTGGTTAAGTGGTAGTGGGTTAGTCAATGACAATGAATGGGACACAATCACCCTGACAGCAAGATCTGAGTGGAAAAGGGATTAACTGAAAAATGCAAATGAAATTGCAAGAGGAAACATAAGTCATCTTCATTCTTCACTTATTTCTTTGAGAAGAACTCCCTCCCCAGCCTAGTTGCCAAAGAGTTTTAGAAGAACAGAGGTATGAAAATGAAGATTATTCCTGTTTCATTCCTTTTCATTTTGTAAAAGTGCCATTTCTGTTAAACAGGTGCTTGAATAAAAGTAGCTATTTTGCATTTTATGCATGCATAATGTTCTGCCATAATAATTTCATCTGAAGACTTAGATTAAATCTTTTAATAATGTCATATTCTCTAAATTCAGAACTTCATTAAATGTTCTATTTAAAAATTGTTAGGTGTTCTTTAATGCATTTATCTTTTTTCATGTGGTCAAGTAACACTATGCTGCATTTAAAATCTTAAACATTTGTAGGATACTGGGAACACAATAAAGAATTTGTTGGTTAGATCTAAGTCAATCATTGTTGGGGCTCTTTATTTCCTAAGAACCATGTTTTGTTTTGTTTTGTGTTTCTATGTTTGATTTAGTTTTTATTTGTCAAAAGCCTGAAAAATTGTTATTAAATCATTTAATCTCTTGTACCTCTTAAAGAATTTGTAAAACCAGGAAAAGAAAAAAGTGTAAAACCTAGAGCTATGACTTGTAATTAGCATTGCTTTAAGAAAAGGTTGGGGGTGGTGGGCTTCTTGTAAACCAGAAGTCAATTTCATTTGCTTTTGGCAATTCTAAGCACAACATTTTAAAAATGGATCTTAACGAAATAAATTATAATATTATTTATATATTTTGTTGAGCAACAAGACAACATAATGAGTACATAAATATTCTTAAAAATAAAGCAAAAGAGAATTTCAAGTAGAATTAATTAATAACACTATTGCAACAAAAAGTCAATTTACTTCTTCAACCGTAGCATATTTCTGTCAAGCCTCTTACTCAGTCCCATAAAAGATTATGGGGAAGATGAGACAACAATGATAAGCTTATTCATTACCTCTGAAAAGCTGATCTCAGTAAAACAGATATCTAGATCAAATAATACAATGGATTCACTATATTACACTCCTGTGATTTGTGAGGAAACTTCTACTAAATGTTTTTGTATTAACCTTTAAAATTGTTATGCTTAATATTATAAATGAAATTTCTACTTTTATTACGTTTCAGATTTAGAAAGCAATATTCAGAGCTCAGTTTAAATTGATATCTGGCAGACAGCCTGATGCAACATCTCTTAAATTCTAACCAAAATGCCTATCAAAACAAAATGAGAGCTGGGCTCCTACATCTCTACCCTAAACAAAGACTGCCGAAGCCCAACAACAGAATGGAATAGGATCATCCAGGTAGCTTTAAATTCTATGAGGGTAAATTTTGCGATACAAGTTGTGACCCACTCATGGATTTTCGTGTGAAACAAAATAGACCAGTCATCCAGTAAGAAAACAAAAGGCATTCAATCCATTCTACCTTGCTTGTTCCTTTGACTCAAAGACTTTTAGTGTTTAAGAACAAAATCCTGGGCATTCATCCATGCTTTTCACCTACATACACACATGTGGTGAAAGGTAAGTATCCAGTCACTCTTTCCTCCTCCATTCAAAGAAGAAAGCCTTCAGAAATAACTGGACATAAAAGAAAAAGATTGGGAGATGCTGACATGCCTGAGATGATTCAGGTTTCCACACACCCTTAATTTAGAAAGTTAAGTAACTAGAAATGAAGCTAAAGAAAAACCAAAATAGAATACAGATGAACAGATTTAATGCTACTATTATATCTAAAATGGGCTGTGGCCCACTCACATAAATTTTCTGGATTCTTTTGTTGATAAGAGAAGGAGAAATATCAACAACAGTGAGGACAAATAAGTAAAACTGATGTAAGTCAATATTTTTTTGGAAAATTTGAAGTTCAAATAAAATTTTTCTTTTTCAAGAATGAGTAAATGGGGAAAAAGCAAACACAATAAACTTAATTAGTCTTAGAGATAGCTAATACTGTCCCATTATGAATTTAAAAAATAGAAGGAAAGAACAATCTACCATAAAAAGCAAGATGGGTGAGAAAAGTAAGCATGGCAGAATGCTGTAATGTAAGATAAATTAAAGTCAGCCTCATAGACAAGTTGGAATTGGCAGAGTGGTATTTTAAATTATTAAGAAATCAAACCTAATGTCATTCAAAGTGCGGAGGACAAAGGTATTAGGGTGAAAAACAATAAAAGCAAAAATAACAGGTATCAAGGGAGAACTCTACTTAAAGTATTTTTTTCTATTATTGTGAAGGCAAATTAAACTGTAAAGACCAAAAGAGAATAGAAACATGAAGTATAATATTCTAAGTTTACAGAAGACATCCCAAATTATTTTTCAGATTTTCAGATGCTGACTTTTTAGATACTGTAACAATATGATAGATACTTGTTGCTTTTTATTCCATAACTAAAATAAGTCTTCCTATAGTTAGGGAGGGTACAAATCTTTTTGAAATACCATGTTTTAGGGACAAGTGATGAAAGAGGTCCATTTTATTTACCCAAAGCAAAAATTTTTAATGCTAATACTAAGAAAGAAAGTTACCAAAAATTGACAAAAAGCAGACTGTCTTTAAACCCGTTATCTTAAGGCTGAAAATGAAGAACTATTTAAAGAATATTGAGAGGGAAATTGTGATTCTAGAATTGTATAATGTAATCAAGTTGTCACTTCTCTATGGCAATAAGCAAAAAAGGCTTAGACTGGCCCATTTTGGAGAAAGATAACAACAAAAAATAAAATATACTTAAATATAAATTTTAAGGAGCTGAAATTCAATATTTCAGAATAATATAAAATTGCTCATGATTAATACAGATGGTTTTTACTTTCAGAATTAAATTAAATGTGAGGTAAAGCCTAAAAACTAAATAAATAGACCAAAATATTTCTTAAATGTAAGTTTTATAGATCAGAAAACATTAAAATGATAATAATCTATGTGGAATATACATTTATGTCCATAACTAAAGGAAAATATCATTAAGTGTCAAAAAAGATATAATTTGCAAAAAGAAATACCTTTTAAGTTGGCAACAGTTTCTGACCACAATTAACTACAAGAAGAATTTAATAATATAGCATTAAATCTAATCCTCCCACATCCTTTTATATTTAAATATATTTTTGTAACTTTGCTCAATGAGAAGAAATTGAATGTGCAGTAATGGGCTATGTATAACAAAGTAGCTTATCAAACATATGAAAAACTATAGAAATTACTTTAGTCCACAAATTTATTCCAAACATTTACTGGTCTACAAAACACTTTTGAGTACATACTTTGTTCCATGCATCATCCTAGCTTTTTCTCTACTATAGTATGGAACATAATAATACTATCTTACCTGATACAGTAGAAACACAAAAAATTATATTTCTTGGCCTAATATCAAGTTTAGAACTCAGGAAAGTAATGTGTATGTAGTAAAAGACTGCTATCAAGAATGACTGGTTTTTGGTATGTTGGTTTTTCTTTCTAAGAGTTCACAGAAATGATGATGGGAAAGATCCTCTGATACTGTCACCATATTATAAATATTTGTTGTCTTTTCATTCCATAAGGAAGGCAAACCTTCCTATAGTTAGGGTAGGTCATATAACTGCACTCTAGCTGGAGCTATAATAATAAACCATACATAATTACGATTTTATGCAACTGTTGACCTTGTAAAATTACTTAACCTATCTGAACTCACTTAAACTTTCTTCATGCATAAGTAAAAGAATTTGAACTTAGTTTCCTTTTTTATTTGCATTTTTAGGAGGTTTGTTTTAATATAGTCAATAAAATAACATACATAAATGAGTTATAAATCCAAAACCATGCAAAAACATTATTTTATTATAAATTTGTTATTAATAACAGCACAAAACAGCACTTAATACTATGTTGCATTTATATGATGAACAATGTAAGCCATTACATCGGATGTAAATATAAGGGCAAGGACCTGGAATTTGGCCTACAAGGATAGGTTGAATTTGAATAAGACAAAGAATATAGACCATTTCAATCAGCAGAAAACAAAAACTTTATAAAGACCCATAGAAAGGGTCAGCTAAATTTAGGTTAAAATGACCTAGATTTAGGAAAAAGAACTACGTTGGCTATGTGGTGACCATGATAATGTCAACTACAGACCCCTTTGTACAGAACGTAAACTTAATCAAGCTACTATATGCTCACATCCATCCCAGTGTTTCAGCAGAATACAAACCTTCCACAGGCTGTCTTCACCAATGACTTAGTGTGGAAGGGATATTAAAGTATACCTGTACCTGGGAGAAACAGGAAGCCTTTGTCTGAGTTGTCTTCCTTTGTTCAAGGGATTCCTAATGGCTTTTCTAAATCGTCTGTGGAGGGCTCAGCAGTGTAGAATGCTCACACCCAACCCTTTCTCTTTGTTCCTTCTTTTGGGGTTGGACTTGCTGGAGGTCAGAGAGCTCTTCCAGCCTTCACTGGCGCGATCTATCTTATTTTCTTTTGAACAGGCATCTCCCCTCATAAAATCCTGACATGTTGTCTGTATCTCAGAAGACACCAGGTGAAAGATTAGTAGAATATAACCTTTTTAAGGGTGGGGAAAAAAAGCTTAAAATAGTAGGGAAGAGAAGATTATTCAAGTTTATTCAGTTATTCAAGTTGAACATTATAGTGATGAGATACAGTCATTTTAACTAATTGAATTTTCATGATAATAACAGTAATGCATATTTATTACAGAGAACTTGGAAAACAGGATAGAGAAAAGGCCAAAAATATCAACAAGAAAGAAAAGTTGTCACTAACATTTTAGTGTATTTAATTACTCTTTTTTAAATGCATGTTTTTTTTACTTAAGTTCACAGTGGAAAAAATACATTTTACTGAAAACATGTCTTAGGATTATGCTACAATGAAAAGCATGTAAGAAAATTAGGAAAAACAAAAAATGTGCCTGAGGTGAGAGTTTTTATGACATTGTAAATTTTTCAAATTTCATTGAGGAGTTTTAATAATTTTATTCTTTGTAGAAGATTTGATAATCACAGTCATAGTAGAAATTTAAAAAAAAATTGAAAGACAGAATTGGTAGAAAAATCTTCTGCCCTTTATGTCTCATGAGCTCTGAGGAAGAATTTTATAATGGATATTAAAATTATTTCCACTCTTAGTTGCACGGAAGTAGGTAAAAGTTCATAGAACTAATTATTACAAAGGTGTTAGATGGTCTGTTGTTAAATGGATGACATTTGTTTCAGAGTGATGAACTTGTTTCAATGACTCCCCCTAAAAAATTCTTTAAAGGTATGCTTAAGAAAGAGTAATCCTCCCTTCTATGTAGGACGTATATTCCAAAACCTTCAGAGGATACCTGAAACTGTGGATAGTACTGAATTCTATACCTTAGTATGTTTTTTCCTACACATACATACCTATGATGAAGTTTAATTTATAAAATAGGCACAGTAGATTAATAAAAAATTAACTCTAAACAAAAAGAACATAACAATATACTGTAATAAAAGTCATGTGAATGTGGTCTCTCTCTCTAAAAATATCTTATTGTACTATATTCACCCTTCTTCTTGTGGTGATGTGAGATGATAAAACCCCTATGTGATGAGATGACATGAGGTGAGTGGTGCAGGCATTGTAATGTTAAGCTACTATGGACCTTCTGACCATATACATAAGGAGGATCATCTTCCAGAACATAGGTATCTGAAATAGCAGAAAGCAAAATCCTGGATAAGTTAAATAGGTATCTAGATTCATTTTAAGGAAGTATATTACAATTCACTATGCTGTTGATAATGTTGATTTTTGTCTTCCTCAAACAAAAGCAGTAATTCTCACTCTAATACTCCAATTGTCTTAAGAATGAATGACCTTGATTTCCTAGTCATCGCACTCTTTAAGTGATCCAGAGAAATTGTATTAAATATATATATACATAAGCATGTGATAACAACTTTCTATTCTTTAGACAAAATTGGCAGAGAGCTGAACATTTTAGTTAAGATGAAATTTACTTTAAAAAGCCAATAACAACGTTTATTAAGCTTAATGAAGGATAGTAGGAAAATCCAAGTACAATTGGAACTATAAAATTATACAAGTTGTTCAAATAGGACAATGAATGCAAGTTAGAAAATTCTTAGTGATGCATAACTGTATTTATTCTGTGGGGGTCAGTATTATGAAGAATGTAAACTTTTACTCTGATTTGATTCTTTCCTAAACAAGTATTTTTCTTCAGTTATTTTGGCTTCAGAAATCATCTTTCATCCTTGAAGTGAGAGTCATAAATTTGGGGATGAATTTTAAATCCCCTCAACACTGACATCTATTGAGTCTTCTTATTTGAGAAATGAGCTTGTAGCTTGGACATGTAATAACCAAAAGAAATGAATCTTGAAAGCCTTCAACAGTCTTTTGGAAATTTGGCTTTCCTCAATGTAGAAATGCCATTCCATTGATTAAGCAGAAATAAGGAATATGAAAAAATAAGCAGTTTCTGCTCATGCTCTACATCTAAAGTCTACATCATTTGCAAATATGGCACATTACTGGCTTTGACCTTTGTACTTTCTACTTTTTCTTATATTGGATTCTTGACTCTGAGGATTTTTTTTTTTAATTTGTAAAATTAAATTAATTATCTATTTTTCCCACATTTAAGCAGAAATACCTCCACAAGTTAATTTAACAGGGGGGATTTAATATAAAGACCCAGTTAAACAGGTGTAAGAAGATTAAAAAAAAGGAAAATCAGAGTCCTGAGATAACACACAGAGTAAGGCTGCATGAGGTACGACCCTCGATGGGGGATACACATGCTGGAAAATGTGGCTGATTCAAGAACCAAGAACACGAAAATCGGTTCCGACAAGGTTGAGGTCCAGGTCCCTGAGAACAACTGACTGCCTCACTTCATGGGGTGCTCACTGAGAAAGGTTCAGCACATTTTCTAGCCCTCATGCTAGAGCTAAATGCTGCCAAGGGAAGGAAGTACTTATTTTAGGGCAATGCGGGTAAGTATTGAAGACAAGCAGAACACAGCACATCCTCATCTTGCCTTCCAATCTGATGAGCAGGTAGACAAGAGCGAACAGCATCATAAAGTTGAGTCCAGAGGATAGATTTGAGCTAAAAGACAATGGCTTAATAACTTTACCCAACTTGTTTGAATTATTACTATTATTAGTCACTGTTCAAAGTAATAAAGCACATCATTTTTCTGCTCAGGCTTCAGTGAAATAGATCTTTCTCAGTCACACTTGTTATTTCAGGATTTCCATTAATGTGCTCTAGAACCACTCGCTAAATTATACCTAAGACTTTTTTTTTTTTACAATGTTTATCTTTTTGTTTATTTGTTTATCTTCCTCCTAACCTAAAACAGATGAAAAACGTGGCTCCATGCCATTAAATTTGGAAGCTTATGCTGTGTTTTCTGGGTATTCGTTTTCCCTCTGGCATGCTAACACACTCTTTCAAGCTTCTACCTATTGGCAAATATCACAAATTATAAAATCTGGGGAAAAAATAGACTCTGCCCTGAGAGAAAAACTGAGATTGGTGCCTTCTCTTCATTACTGTCACTCATACTAACTCTGACCTTCAAAATTCTGGATTCACCTTCTTATACCTTGACATTCATGTTCAGCTGTTTTTCCAATGTCTAAATACTGTCTCCTGACTTTTATGGTACTTAAAGTTTTCTTCTCTTGCATGAGTTCCCTTGGAACTTCAGAACTCCCCTTTTTTTGTCTTCCAAACTTCCATATAATCACTTCATTCCAGGTCTCTCTTGCTTCTCCTCGCTTCTCGGCAACCCTAGTGGGAAAGACCCATTTGCTTTCCACTCAATCAGGCAGGTTTTAATTGCTTTCTTAGCACTTCAAGTAGCTGTTTTTGTATAAGATTTTTCCCCCATTCATTCCTACTTGCTAATATATCTCTAATCTCATGGAAAAGCAGAAAGACAAGGACATTTAAATCATCATAATGCTGCTGAGGTACATAAAACAACCGACACTTCTTTCTCTCCTCAAAAATAAATCTCTTCTTGTTTTCATGGAGAAGTTACATATTGCTATCAGATACTGAACGTAGGAGCCATTGATGATTGAATAAAAGTAAAACCACAGCAATAAACATTCTAATTTATGCATATTTTTGTAGAAGTTCATTAGCAATTATTCTAGCGTTTTTCCATCTTACCTTGCTATCACTGGTCTAACTTGTTTTTATTTACAACAGAAAGTTCACCACAAGAGAAGATTGTAAACAAAATGGAGAGTCACTTCTTAGTGTGCATATGTTTGCATATGTGCTATTTGTATGAATTGTATTAAGTAATGAATGTATTAAGTATTAATACATTCATACATCTTATATCTAAATATTATATGTCTATGTATGCACACATATTCGATAACACATATACATCTATGACAATGTGATACATTTGTGTTGTGCTCAGTTTCAGGATGCTTTGTGCTATGTAGATAGGCTACAGGGTATTATTCACCTAAAAATGCTTACTAGATTCATTAACTTATTGGGACTTACAAATATATAGTGTTATGCTGTTCCTGTATTTTAACGCACTGTGAAATGTAGCAGCCGTTGATCATGGATCAAGGTCCAAACAAGCAGAGGCCTCAATACTCAGGAAATATAAAATCTTTGCTCTAGATATTAAACTAGAATTCATTTCTCCTCTCTCAATTCTCACATAATACCTTTAGCCCCTAGTAAACCTATTTTTAACTTGATTTGCATTCTTTTGTTTACAAGCCTTTTCCTCCATCGTTTTGTAAGTACTTTGAAGATAAGGACCATGTTTGATGTTTTAAGACTGCAATTTCTAATCAATTTCCATATACATCCTCAGTATTTATTGGCTTTAGTTGCAATAAGACAGGAAGACATGATAGTATTATTTAGCATCTTTAGATATTTCTCTATTTTTATACATGAATTATAGAGCGCTTATACATTCGACAGTATCTGGGACCACAAAATTGCATGCTTATTTGGAACAGCTTGGTAGGTTAAAATAATAAAAACAAAAAACAAAAAGCAAAGAACAACCTTCTGTTAAAAGGAACATTGTGGGGGCCACCTGGGTGGCTCAGTGGGTTAAAGCCTCTGCCTTCGTTCAGGCCATGATCCCAGGGTCCTAGGATCAAGCCCCGCATCGGGCTCTCTGGTCAGCAGGGAGGCTGCCTTCCCCTCACTCTGCCTGTCTCCCTACCTACTTGTGATCTCTGTCAAATAAATAAATAAAATCTTTAAAAAAAAAAAAAAGGAACATTGTGGGGTTTTGGGAATTTTTTTTAAAGGAACATTGCTGATCATATGGTAATTTTCCCATTCTATATCTTCACCTAAAATGTTCAAATGAGTGAAAACATTGTACATACAACTAACAAGGTATTGAATTTATAAATTACAATCAGAGAGTTTATTTAACCAATTTGGGTAATAATAAATAGCATACTATGACATGGTGGTTATAATGGCCAGGTATTATTTTAAGCACTTTACATAAACGAATTCATTTAATTCTTAAGACAATCCCAAAAGGTAGATATTATTATTTCCTCAATTTACAGATGAAAAGAATGGGAGCTCTGGTGGCAGATTTGAACACAGGAGCCTGGCTTAAGAGTTCATGCTGTTAAGTACTGTATCTATATATGCCTTGTCTTAAAATAGTTAATTTATTTTGGTTATTTATTTATTCGGTTATTTTTTTCAGATATAGAATATCCAAATTGAGATAAATAAATATCATCATCCTACTTATACTTAAGCATTTTGAGTAACCTTCTGTGTATCTCCATTTTCAAAGATTCCTAGTATGGAAATAGAGCAGGCAGAGATTTAGGAAGGCAAGGGCATCAGAGAACTGGAAACTGTTGCACTCCCTCTGCCCTGGGTGTCTTCTATTGGGTCCTATGCCCTTAGCAATATGCAGTGAGTGATAGATTTATGACTGAAATTCAGAAAATAGTCTCTTTGGTCACACCACTTACTAGATTGGGAATTCAGCTTTCCAAATATTTTGTTTCAACTCTCACCTTGCAAAAATACCAATCCTGAATATTAACAAGCCTCTGTGAATAACACAGACTACAGCTTGAGAAACAAAAAGGAGAGAGAAGTAAGCATATTTATATCCTATGAGGAATTCCTGCAGATTTTAAATGTTTCTATAATTTCCTTTTGTGTAGTAATAAAAACAAATTAGGCTCATGTTGTTTTTATTGACTTAGGGCTTAATGGAACTGCCACTTTTCAATAGGGTTTCACATAGGTGTCCAATTAACTATTCACTCAGACAGGAGGTTACTGCACAAATGTATATAACCTTACCCCAGACCATTTGTTTAATGTTTCCTGCCATGTGACAGCATTTATCTGATTACCAGCAGCAAAGCAAACAGGTCATGATGACCAAAACAGCCCTTCATGTGTCCTTAATAAATGCTACTCTCATGATTCTTAGTTTTAGATATAACAATTTGAAATGATTATTGTATTGCACAGTGACTATATGTACACACATACACACAGACACTTACATATAGATACAGAGAAAATTACCATTTATTTTATTTTTCCATGTTAATGATATATGAAAAGAAATTGTTAGAGGGTTTATATGGAATTTCCCTTGGTAATTATTTCAGATGAAAATTGTATTGCTGCTAATGGATAGACACATAATTCAGTAATTAAAATTTGATCTATCATTAACAATCACACAACTAGATGGCTGTTAAGAAACTGAACCCTTTTTTTTCATTTCCTTTTCTTCTTTCCTATCTCTCTCATTCTTTATTTTTTCTTTTCTTTTTCTTTAAGTATTGTATATCAACAGATACCAATTAAATAGATGCATTTGCATCCAATAGATCATATACAAACTGTGAAATTTTGCTTATATTTCTCAGATTGCTGTATTCATTAAAACATACAGATTGTAAACTAGTCAAAGAAAGTGCCCATATTTACATGAACTACTAAAATCAGATGTTATCACCATATATTATAATTGGCACTGAAACAGGTGCCTGGGTGGCTTGGCTGGTTCAGCGTCCACCTCTGGTTTCAGCTTATGTCATGATCTCATGGGTAGTGGGATGAAGTCCCCAAGTCTGGCTTTGGACTCAGCGGGGAGTCTGCTTGAGATTCCCTCCTTCTGTGCCTCCCCGACTCTCTTGCTCTCTCTTTTTAATAAATAAAAAAGCTTAAAAAATAGCACTGAAATATCCCTTACCTCTGTGTCATTGAGATTAGGATAGTAAGAAACATTTAAGATTTACAGATATAGGTTTATTTATCAGTAGAATAAGCTTTAAATAATCTCTTGAAAGAAAAGAGCACCTCTACAGATGTTATGTATATGTGTGAGTAGATAAAGTCATCCATCCCTATATTTATATGCTTTAACTTTTGAGAATTACACAATTAAGTTTGAATTTATGAGAAAACTTAGTATTTTCTGATACTATAAAGAAGTTTGGTAGTAAACAGAGCATTCCATTTTAACTCCTCATCCACAGTTTTTTAGTAGCATGAAGGGAAAAAAAGGAAAATTTTAATTACTAAATTATGTGTCTGTGCATTAAGAGACTCTAGGTGAGTTCCTGGGACTGAAGCCCATGATAGCAACTAAAATAGTCTCAAATTTCAATTGTTTTCAAGTGCAACTATGAAGTTTTATTTGTTAATTGGATATTGTAGGTTGTAGAAAATGTATAAATAATGCTTTCTGCAGGAATATCTATGTATTTCAAACATTAGGGAAAATAATTTTTGATATTATTAGACAAATAAGTAGATTCATTTTTATATTCAGAAATAGAAACAATTAAGCTGTAGAAATCCCATGAGTTGATAAGTACAGGTTGTTCATTCTTAACTCTGTCAACACCAGTATCAGATATAAGTATCATTTTGTTACAGGAATAAATTGACAATTATAATATCTTTATTTCCATAAATAAATGTTATGCTAGAAGATCTGCTTTTTGGTATTTAAAGATTTGTTTAAATTTTAATTACTTCTTTTTAAATTTTTAATTTGAAATTAATTACTTTTCAAAAAGGGTTTTAATTTGAGTTTTCTTATAAGTAAACAGAATTAAATGGCATAAGTATGTACTTTCTTTGGAATCCTAAATTCAAAATTAAGCTTGTTGAAATGTATTGTCAGTTCCTTATCGGCATACCCCACAAAAGCATGCTGATGGATGAGAGATATCATTCAGAGCACAAAGCCAACTTTCTAAAATTCTTTTTTTGTGAATACCCCTGTGACACCCTAGAGAATAGTTATTTGAGGTAGAATAATTTCAAAACACATATGTTACATTTATTTTGATTGATTATTTACACACTTTATTAGGAAAACATTTTAGAATTATTTAAAAATATTTAAGCCAATAGTTCTTCATCTTAAAACTTCTTGTATTTTATTAAAAACATGGAATCCCCCTCTTGCAGTCTTCTAATTCAAGCTGCTACATAGGTTCATAAATAAAAAAATGGAATCTTGATTTTGTAGACCTATGCACCCAGAGGGTATTATGCTAAGTGCAGTAAGTCAGACAAAGAAAAATGCTATATGATTTCACTTAATGTCAAATTTAAAAAACAAAACAAGCAAACAAAACAAAACAGAAACAGACTAACAGATACAGGAAACAAACTCTTGGTTACCAGAAAGTGGCAGAAATTGGGGAAAGGGGCATAATACACAAAGGGGATTAGGAGATAAAATCTTCCAGTTGACTTATTTAAGTCATGGGGATGTAATATACAGAATGAGGAATTTAGTCAATAACACTGTAATAACATTTTATGTTGACAAATGGTGATTCTATCATGGTGAGCACTGACTAATATACAGAATTGTCAAATCATGCTGTACATCTGAAACTGATTATACCATTGTATGTATTATATATCAAATATACTTCAATAACAAACAAAAAATTAAAGCTAACAATAAAAATAATATCAATATTAAAATTAACAATAATTATCAAAAATAATTAAAAAGTGGCTGTCTAACAAAAGGTTCATATATCATTTAAAATGATAGAGATGAATTACATGGTTCTCCAGGTCAAGTTAGCATAAATAGCATCAACATTAATGTTGGAAAGGGCATAATTTTAACATTTTATTTTACATTTATTTTATAAGTAGTACTTTGTATGGTCAAATTAAGAAACTAATTTTTATGAACACTATAGATAAAAAAGAAGTGTTTACCACATAGAGAGTAGGTATAAATATAACATTAACACTATTCTTAATATTAAATAGCTTCTAAAAATTTCCAGTTTAAAATCATCTGTAAATGACAGTATATCTCATTGCTTTGTCTCTCCTTCACATGTCTACTACTTTCTATCCTCCTGAGTTTTTCATTAAATACTAATTAGTTAGCAATATTTATCTATAGCAGTCAAATTGTTAACATTAAATATTTTCATGCTCTATGTTCACATAGGAATTCTCCTATTTTATTCCAAGTCTTCAGAGTTCGGTCTTTAATCACTCTGTGGAAAATATATAAGACATAAGCATGGTAAGAATCTACATTTATTTGTTTTTCATATGACGAGCCAGCTGTCCAAGTTTCATACACTGAATAGTCACATACTGTCTTCATTGATTTATAAAGCCACCTCAATCATATGTCAGGTGCTATACTTAGTACTGTTAGTCAGTTTGTCCATCCTTGTACTGACTCTATAATTACTACAATTTTCCACAAGGAGAACAAATTACCCCATCACATTCTTGGTCTTCAAAATTATCTTGATTACACTTGGCTCTTTGTTGCAATGGGTTTTGAAATCTCTTTGGAATTAAAGTTTATTTTTGAAAGAATGTGTCTGTAATAATTTTTCCAATCTATGAATTTAGTACAATTCTCTATTTCGATTTTTATGTCCTTCAGTACACTTACTGTCATTTTCTTCATAAAATTTTTGCACATCACTGAACTCTTTCATCGGTTTTAATAGCATGTATTTATATTCTCTTGGGTTTTCTAAGATGACCATCCTGTCATATGAAAAAAAAAAAGATGGCTTTATTCTTTTTTTCATTTCTGTTGCCTCTCTATATATTTTCTTCGCTTATAGAGGAATTTTTGCATAATGACGATCAGCAACACGCATAGTATGCCTCATACTCTTATCACAGATTTTATGAGAATGTTTCCATCCTCAAAATTAATATTTCATTTGCTGTAGAATTTGACAGGTGTCCTCTATTAGATTTAGGAAATTCTTTTTATTCCTTTCCATAAATTCTTAAAAACATCTTTAACCAAGAATGGAATTACGTGGCACCTGGGTGGTTTAGTCATTAAGTCTGCCTTTGGTTCAGGTCATGATCCCAGGATCCTGGGATCGAATCCTGCATTGGGCTCCCTGCTCTGTCAGGAGCCTGCTTCTCTCTCTCCCACTCCTTCTGCTGTGTTCCCTCTCTCCCTGTGTCTCTCTCTGTCAAATAAATAAAATAAAAATCTTTTAAAAAAAAGAAGGGAATTGTATCTTTTTAGATGATCTTAAGAGTATTTTCCTTTAATTTATGAATATAGTGTATTATTTTAATAGATTTTTAAATGTCAAATATCCATGCATTTTCTGAATAAACTGTAATTGGTGCTGATATATTATTCTACACACTTTTGTTTTATCTCAGAATTTTCATCTATATGTATGTTAGGGTGGCTTTCAATTTTATTTTCATGTAGAGGCTTTATTTGGCTTTAGGTACAGCAAAAGGTTATACTAACCTTGTAAAATGGATCAAATAGCTTTATTTATTTTCCAAACCAGACTGAAAGAAATAGGGAATACCTATTACTAGGATTTTTAAGAAACATGAGCCTGACTATTTGTATTTGTGGCAGTATTTGTGGCAACAGATTTTCAAATATTTGAGTGCAGATTCAATTGTTAAGGTAATGGTTTAATATAAATTCAAAAGTTTCATTTTGATTTTAATTTTATCTATTGAGTTCTTTCTCTATGTATTTTAAAACTTCCAAACATATGTTTTGGCTCTATTTATATTGTATTTTTATTTAATGTGTTGTTATAAAATATATTTTGTATGAAATTGATTTTTTAAAATTTGTTGAGTTTTTTCACTTAGTACTTAGTTTCATATACAGGAGAAAGAATATATATTGTCTATGCATTGGAAGCAAAATATGCTTGTACCTTTGACTTACCTGCTTTTAGGAAAAACAGATATCTTTACTTCATGTGATATAGCCATCATTTGGCACTCATTTTTTGGCACCCAGTGTTTTTTATCTTCATTTTCACTTTTATTTTATGTCTGATTCAGTGGTAGCATCGAGCTGATTTTTCAAAACCAACATGATTTTTGGAAGCTTTATGGATGCCTTTGGTGTATTTTTATTACAGACATGTCATTGACATATTTCTACATTATTTTGTATGTAATATTTATTATCCTATTTGTTTTCTCACTTTTTTTTTCCATACTCATGTTCCATAGGATTAAGTATCCTATCCTTTTACTTTCCTTGACTGCTTTATGATCAAGATTTAATATCTGGGGCACCTGTGTGGCTCAGTTGGGTAAGCGTCTGCCTTTGGGTCAGGTCATGATCCAGGGTCCTGGAATCAAGCCCAGTGTCAGGCTCCCTGCTTGCTTCTCCCTCTCCCTCTGCCCCTCCCTCTGTTGTATTCTCTCTCTCTCTGTCTCAAATAAATGAATAATATCTTAAAAACAAAGATTTAATTTCCATTTGTTACTGCATTTAATTATGCATCTAACTAATTTAAAAAACACTCAGCTACTAGAGGAAATTTTGTATGCTTAACAACTTGCCCCAACATATTATTTTTGTTTGCATTTAAGCTTAGCTTTCATAAAATGTACATATGTATTATTATTAAATAACTTTATATTCAATAATTTCCCAAAATGTTTTATCAATATAATGTGCCAATATTTTGCTTATAATACATACCTTCTATCTTTGCAGTCTTATTGATGCATATCTTTTTTTGTGTGATTTTAATGATCTTAATGCTTTTAATGGTCTTTGGGTGATAAATTCTCTCAGCTTTTGTATGAGAATGTTTTTACATTTCCCTTATTCTTGAATGAAAATTTTATATTTGGTTGCTGATTGCCAACAGAGTGATTTTCCTTCAGTAATGTGAACATGTTTCTCTAAAATATTACTAATGATGCAAGTAATTTTCATCTTTAAAGGTAAGGTAGGTTTTTTTAATGGTATCTTTTAAGATAGCCTTTTTATTGTTGATGTTCTATAGCTTCCTTGTAATCATTCTAAATGTAGATTTATTATCACTGATAACTCAAAATGCTGTTATCTATATGTTTATTTATTTACTGCATTTGAAGAATTTTCAGCAATTATTTAATTGAATATCATTTTTATTCCATTCTCTCTGGTGTCTTCTTCTAGAATAGCACCTAAACAAATGTGATTGTTTAATCTAGTTTCCTTGTATTTCTTATTATTTTTCTATTCTGTCTTTTGTATTTTTCTAATTTTATATCTCAACTTCTCTTATTTCATCTTCTGAATTCATTAGTACATGCTTTGTGTCCAATATCATATATGCTATTTTCTTTCTAAATGACTGCATTTTTCATTTTGAGATTTCTAAAGTGTTGTTTTTTAATACACTATATGTTGTTCATTTCTGATATTTTTGTTTCATACCCAATTATTTTAAATTAATTCTAGGCTTTATTTTCTGTTTATAAATTCTCTGTCATATTTTCCTGCCAGGGCTCCTGGGTGGTTCAGTGGGTTAAAGCCTCTGCCTTTGGCTCAGGTCATGATCTCAGGGTCCTGGGATCGAGCCCCACATTGGGCTCTCTGCTCAGCGGGGAGCCTTTTTCCTCCTCTCTTTCTGCCTGCCTCTCTGCCTACTTGTGATCTCTGTCTGTCAAATAAATAAATAAAATCTTTTAATTTATTTATTTTTATTTATTTTATTTATTTTTAGGTTAATTTATTTTTTAAAATTTTTTTAAAGATTTTATTTATTTATTTAATAGACAGAGATTACAAGTAGTCAGAGAGGCAGGCAGAGAGAGAGGAGGAAGCAGGTTCCCTGCTGAGCAGAGCGCTGGATGCAGGGCTCAATCCCAGGACCCCGGGACAATGACCTGAGCCGAAGGCAGAGGCTTTAACCCACTGAGCCACCCAGGTGCCCCAAAAAGCTTAATTTAGATTTGACTTTATATATACATATTTAATACAAACATATTAAATATGCATATATATACATTATGATTTTTTAATTTATTTTTTTGAGAGAGAGAGATAGCATGCAGCAGAGGGAGAGGGAGAAGCAGGCTCCATGTTGAGTAGGGAGCCCACGGTGGGGCTCATTCCCAGGACCCTGGGATCATAACCTGAGCCAAAGGCAGGTGTTTAACCAACTGAGCCACCCAGACACCTCAACAATATATAGTTTTTTCATTTTGATGGTGATCTTTCTCAGCCTTATATTTATTTGGGCATATAGATAGAAAGATTGTATGATGTGTCTCTCTTTTCCTTTTCCTTGCTTTTTACTCTTGCTTTTGCTCAGACATTTCCTATCTGCCGAGGGATATCTACCCCCTCTGTTTTGGGCTTCTAGGAAGAAAGAGGAATTTAGAATTGATTATGAATATTTGTCATTTAGGTTACTAGGGCTAACGTGGAACTAAACACAGGATCATGGCCGTCCTAATTTCTCTTTGAAAGACAGGTCTTTGTCCCTGTTTCCTTAGGCCCAGAGTTTCTGATAATAGCGGTGTACCTGAAAATAGGTTGCAGATTTTTGTTGTTTTGTTTGGTTCCCCTCCATTAGCAGGGTAGCCCAACTCAAACCCTCCTGCCTCAGTGTTTTAATCTGGTTCCCCTTCTCTCTCCCTCTGACTCCCAGAGCCCAGAAATCTTCTAGCCTCATTCTTGGTCAGTGTTTTGTGTTCCTATCCCATTATTCACTCAAACATACATTTTGCCATATCTTTGTTTATTGGTTGGTTTATGTTTTATTATTTTTTGTTTTCTCATTATGTTTAAGAAGTTGTTGTTATACTATGAATTAAAGGAAATTTTCAAACATATATTCTCTGTACCACTTTTTAAAAATTTTTTTAAAGGAAGACTGTGTGTCATTTTTAAAAACAATCTTTTCAAGTTTTAAAAAATGACATTCTGAGTGGACTGGTGTAAAATTTGGATATTAACTTTAAAAAAAATGGTCGAACTAAATCTTTCATGTGAGGTCAAGATATTTTTATATAAGATCTTTTTGACCTCAGCTTGCTTACTTATGTAAATAAATACAGTTTCTTTAGATATTTTTAAGATATTTTAGTTGCACATTTTTGTTAAAAATAATTTCAGGGATGGGATGCCTAGGTGGCTCATTTGGTTGAGCACCCAGCTATTGATTTCAGCTCAGGTCATGATCTCAGGGTCCTGAGACTGAGCCCTAGAGTTGTCTGACTCCACACTCAGTGGGGAGTCTGTTTCTCTCCCTTTCCCCTGGCCCACCCTCCAGCTGTTCCCACGCTCTCACTCTCATAAATAAATAAATAATAAATCTTTAAGAAAACAATTGGTAGGGATTTATAGATTTTGTAGATATGTTTTATTGCTCCACTATGACCCACATCACATATTAAAAAGTGCATAATTCTACTACATATTTAATTAAAGGAAACTGGAGGGTATTAAACCATCTTCTGTTTCTTTTTTGGTTTTCTTTTATGGTTTTATATTCTCTTACTTATTTTTTTCTTTTTTCTTTTGTTTGTTTTGTTTTCTGGGTTTTTTTTTGTGTGTGTGTTTTTAATTAATTAATTTATTTATTTGACAGACAGAGATCACAGGCAGAAAGGCAGGCAGAGAGAGGAAAGGAAGTAGGCTCCCTACTGAGCAGAGACCACCACCACCGCCCCCCGCCATGCGGGGCTCCATCCCAGGACCCTGGGATCATGACCTGAGCCGAAGGCAGAGGTTTTAACCCACTGAGCCACCCAGGTGCCCCTCTATTTATTTGTTTTATAAGTCTTTTTTCTCATATTAATAATTCTTAATTGGAAAATATTACATATATTACGTATTTATGATAAATTTAATCAATGTTAAGGGATAATTTTCAAAAAAAGGTAAAAGCAAGACTTTCATACAAATATAAAATTTGCATGTAAAAATAATTTTTTTAAACTCATTAATCATTGAGGGATCAATAAGATGTAATAATACATTGAAATATATGTACATATGTACACATACATATATATACAGTTAACAAAAAAATTTTAGAATTATAATGTTGGGTAAGATGAAAAACTTGTTAATAGCCAGAAAGGTCATAAAGAGCAAACACTGGGGCTACCTCTTCCCTAGACAGAAATTATCTGGCTCTCCACCTGACAAATTCTACAAATTAACCTCTGTTCCTACAGATTAGTGAATCAGCCAAGATAATAACATCAAGTCCAGCCCTATGCTGAAAGAATACTCAATAATACCTTCTGTCTATTCAAGATACTCATAATATTTTGATACCTTTATGTACATTCCCATGAAGATTTAGTTACTGATGATGAATCCTATGATACTTATTAGTATTCCCTCTATGCCTATCCTTCTTAGTGCTGTAACAGGAATGGCTGAAACAGTCTGTCAAATGTTGTTAAGCCATCAATTCTGATATGATCATGATTTTTCTTTTTTTTTATGTATCAAACTTTATTACAAAGATAGATTTGCCTGCTGACAAAAGATCTTACATTTCTCTCTTTTTTTTTTAAAGATCTTACATTTCAAAGAGAACAGAAAATGAAACTACTCTATCATATTGTAATATTATTTTATTTCTTTATTTTTCTAGATTTTATTTGAGAGAGAGAGAGAGAGAGAGAAAGGAGGGAGAGGAGTCGAAGAGGAAAGAATGTCCTCAAACAGTGCACATCAAGTGCAGAGCCCAACACAGGGCTCAGTCTCCTGACCCTGAGACCATGACCTAAGCTGAAACCAAGAGTGGAACCCTTAGCCGACTGAACCATCTAGGTGCCCCATATTGCATTATTCTTTAAAATATTTTAACAGGCTTTGGGGGAGTGATCTCAAGAACTTTGCTCTTCCTGGTAAAGTTGCTTTCATAGGGGTAGAGGTTTACATTTCTGAAACCAGTATACATAGGTACTGGAATTGTAGAACTAAATAAATAGATGGCAAATAGAAAGATCAAGGTTTCTCACTTTTGAGAGGGAAATTACAGAGAAGGAGAGGGTGTAGGCGATTATGACCCTTGTAGTAATATGTTAGAGGTAGCGATGTCAGTATAAATTCATATTTACCTTACTAAAGATACTTGTGAAGAGCACCTGGGTGGCTCAGTCTGTTAAGCATCTGCCCTTGGCTCAGGTCATGATCCCAGGGTGCTGGGATCTAGGCTGCATCTGGCTTCCTGGTGGAGAGCCTGCTTTTCTCTCTCCCTCTGATGTTCCCCCTGCTTGTGCTCTCTGGCTTTCTCATGGAAATAAATAAATAAACTTTTTCTTTAATATATTGATGATTACAAATATATATATATATATATATGATTACATACAAAAATGTTTATAAATGTGTATATATACACAGGGTTGTATGTACATAATAACCATGCCCAATCTGCTTAGAGGACCTAAAAAACAATGCCACTTCAGTTGTAAGGAGCATATATAACACCCAGTTTTGGTTTCTAATACCATTCCCCAATAAAAGGAACCAAGAGTACTTGGAGAACTGACTAATTCTGGGAATGGGGAAGGAAATAGGCAGGATGAACCTGGAGCAATTTATAGTATGAGAAAGTTAGAAATTCTCAGCACACATGCATACATACCATGAATGAAGTATGTAAAAGTAGTCAAATTATGTCAAGAAAGTAGTGTTAAGTTATAAACCAAAGTACAAAGTAAATAGCAATGAGGTGCAGCCACTCTGGAAAACAGCATGGAGGTTCCTCATAAAGCCGAAAATAGAGCGATCCTAAGACTCAGCAATTGCACTACTGGTTATTTACCTCAAAGATACAAATTTAGTGCTCCAAAGGGTCATGTACATGCCAATGTTTATAGTAGCAATGTACACAATAGCCAAACTATTAAAGGAAACTAGATGTTCATCAACAGATAAATGGATAAAGAAGATATGGTACATATACCACATATATATATTCCATAATATTCCATAAGTGGAATATTAAGCAGCAATAAAAAACAAACAAACAAAAAAATGAAATCTTGCCATTTGCAATGACGTGGATGAAACTAGAGGGTATTATGCTAAGCCGAATAACAACTGAATAATTAATAATTAATAATTAATTAAGAGAAAGACAATCGTCATATGATCTCACTGATATGAGGAATTTGAGAAACAAGACAGAGGATCATAGAGGAAGGGAGGGAACAATAAAACAAGACAACACCAGAGAGGAAGATAAACCATAAGAGACTCTTGATCTCAGGAGACAAACTGAGGGTTACTGGAGTGGAGTCGAGAAGCATGGGAGGGATAGGGTGGCTGGGTGATGGACACTAGGGAGGGTATGTTCTATGGGGAATGCTGTGAATTGTATAAGACTGATGAATCACAGACCTGTACCCCTAAAACAAATAATACAGTATATTAAAAAAGTACATATCAATGAGTATATACTCATACAAATAAATTACTGAATAAATAAATAAATGGGGGGAATAGTCAAATATCCCATGCAGAACAATATCAAATGATTTACATAGATCCTCCACTGTCAAGGGAGTGGAACATAATCTCATATTCTTCATGTATGGGCATTGCATAATTGCTTCTTCTACTGGAAGAGGAAAGAAGGAAAAAAAGAATACCTTTTTAGGAAAGCAGTCTGACAAATACTATTTCCAGCCAGGTGATCAATGTTAACAATAAGTTATATTATGTTGATAATAGGCATCCTTGATATGATGTGATAAGACTGGCACTTTTGCCCCTGTGGTACTCCTCCTAAAAACACATTTTCCTAGTTTGATTATTAAAAAAAATCAAAGCAATCCCAATGTAAGAACATTCTCTCTCTACAATACCTCGCCAGTAGTTCTCAAAACTGTCAAGGTCACCAAAAACATGGTACTAAGAGAAAGTCTAAACTAAAAGAACTCTGAACCTAGGGGAAGAAACAGTTAAAATCAAGGGGATATCTGACTTTTAAACAGTGTTATTGAATGGATCCTGGAACAGAAAAGGGACATTGAGTAAAAACTAAGGAAATCTAAAGTAAGGATTTTAATTTATAATCATGTATCAATGCTGGTTCATTAAATGAATATATTAAATGACAAATGTACCATATTAACATAAGATGGCAATAATAGAGAAAACTGGGTGTGTGGCATCTAGGAACTCTCTGTACCATCTTCACAATTCTGTAAACCTAAAACTTTATAATACATTTTTTGAAAAAAATTATCAGTGATAGACAATATATACTTTAATATATTTAAGTAAAACATATTATCATATATTTTAGTAATCTTAAGTAGCATTAATTCCAAGTAGATGTTCTTGCTATTATGTAAGTACAATTTCAAAGCAAGTCCTTTAAAACTCAATTCTGGACTTTTCAATGGATATTAAAACTCAGATAATTTTTCACATTATTTTCTTAATTATTTATTTATTTTAATTTTTAACTATTTTTTTTCTTTTTTCTTTTTTTTTTTTTAAATTTCTTTTCAGTGTAACAGTATTCATTGTTTTTGCACCATACCCAGTGCTCCATGCAATCCGTGCCCTCTATAATACCCATCACCTGGTTCCCCCAACCTCCCAACCCCCCACCCCTTCAAAACCCTCAGATTGTTTTTCAGAGTCCATAGACTCTCATGGTTCACCTCTCCTTCCAATTTCCCTCAGCTCCCTTCTCCTCTCCATCTCCCCTTGTCCTCCATGCTATTTGTTATGCTCCACAAATAAGTGAAACCATTATTTTCTAATATTGAATTGCATGGTCTTTCTTTCCTATGTTTATAATATATGGTAAAGGTCAGTAATCCTTCTCTGTATAGTTGGCCAGATAGATAGTAAATATTTCCAACTTCGCAGACCACAGAGTGCCTGCTGCAAATATTTAATTCTGATATTGTAGCTTAAAAGCAAATATAGTCAGTATGTGAACAAGTAAGTGTTATTTTTTTCCAACAAAGTTTTATTTTGAAAGACATATGGAGTCTGTGTTTGGCCTGCAAGTCATGGTTTGGCAACTCCTGATATACAGAATAAATGTTTATATCTTTTACCTTAAATATTAGATATTTTTAGATATCTTAAAAAGTGTTATCTCCTTAAAGTTTCATAACAACCAAGTATATGGATTACAAACAAATGATTCTGAAATGTAGTCTTTAATATTTGTTTTTGTTTTTGTTTTTCAAAGATTTTATATTTGTTTATTTGACAGACAGAGGTCACATGTAGGCAGAGAGGCAGGCAGAGAGAGAAAGAAAGGGAAGCAGGTTCCCTGCTGAGCAGAGAGCCCTATGTGGGCTGGATCCCAGGACCCCTGGGTCATGACCTGAGCTGAAGGCAGAGGCTTTAATCCACTGAGCCACCCAGGCGCCCCTAGTCTTTAATTTTTGAATATGTATAGCACAAATGTGGTTATAGAGAAAAGTCAGTCTGGGGCCTACAGAATTCAAAACTATTTTATCAGACCATGTGAAAAGACCAGTTATACTTTCTAATATTTTCAAGAAATGTTTTGAGAACAAACCAAAGTAGTTTTCACAACTGGTGGTAATCTTATAGATTTTTAAATTTTTACTAAAATAATGATGTTTGATCAGGTGGATGGGTTAATCCTTAGAGATGATTTAGTCCAGTGTTTCATTTTATTAAAAAAAAAAAAAAAAAGCAAACTGCACCCGAGAAGGGTATTGTTAATAAATTTTAGCCAAGGCATTTGAAAAAACTATTCTACAATTTTCTAGTGTTTACATTTAGGAATATATTATATTGGGCTGTCATTTACTCAAAACAGCTCTGGGTTAGCATGAACCTACAGTACAGAAGCTTGCTCTCCTTTATCTACTCCGAATCCCAGAGATCTGCTATCATGAACATTAGAGTAAAGTGTGGTTTTGCTTCCAAGTTTATTGAATATATTCAGTGATGAATATTCAAAAATCTAGTTGTAGAATATTTTATGAAGGTATTCAATTTTTAATAGATTTCTCTGAGGAACTGAAGTGTTACAGTTTCATGAAAGACATCATGTAATAAATAATCTCATGAATTTACAATGCCACTGTTAAGACTGTGCTAAGCAGTTTCAATCTTAAGCGGTCATGTAAGCAAGACCATGGGGACTGAAGCTTTGGCTTTTGCTATCTCTGCTGATTCACAGTTTTGTGCCAACTGAAGTATTTTTCCCTGATGGTTTGAGAATATGGTGGCACATTACCTATCCTGAAAGTAGAAATGTATATCCTCTTCCTGAAATTTACAAAAATATAGAAATTTCTACTCTGAATTAGCACCATGTGTTCTGCAGCTCAAGACAAAGAGGAGGGTGAAATTATTAAGCTAAGAACTCAATGTATTGGATTCTAGATCTAATTGTGACTTTGAACAAGTTATCAAAATTTATCCATAAAATAAATTAGTAACACTTGCTAATAATCACAGGTCCATCTACCCCTAAAATTAATAAATAAAATATATTAAATATTTAAAACAAATCAGTACATTTATATATGAAACAAGTCACTGTATCTTTAAGTTTTTACTGTTATATTATACAGTATAGTTCCAAAGAGTTCTGGAAAAAAAAACAAACAGTGTATATTAAGTGTTTCAAAGTATCTCTTCATTCTAATCAGGTTAATTTTCAAAAAGTAGTAAGGTAGAGGAGTATTGAAAAAGTATAATGGGCATATTAAGGAGCAAATAAAATTCTGAGCTAGAATTTGAACTCACAATTCCAAAATCTGCATTTTGAATATGTTTAAAACAAAATGTAAACTTACTGATTTTTAGTTGTTTTATGCCTTTTAAATCAGGATTTTGTCATCCAAGTTATAGTTTATTTGGAAATATAATAAATTTTGATTAGTGGAGTAGAGAAATTTCTCATTTTTCCTAAACATATGTTTTGGAGAGTTGAATACAGAATGGTCTCTATATAGTCTATCATGCTTTGGGAAGGCTATGGGAACGCCTTTGAGTTTTTTCAATGAGACAGTCAAGCCGACTCTTAGGATCATAGGAGAAACAAAGGCTCTAATTGTCCTGCAATAGAGGTACACATAACCACAGGACTTCACTGAAAATAATATCCTGCTTTGTTGTTTGAGACCTCCCTCAAATTCTCTAAGCTCTGTCATATGATCACCAGAACGCTGAATGAGTTAGACATGCCATTTGGCTCTTGATTTAGGCCAATTACTTGCACTCTAAAGAGGGCACGGATAGACAGCTGAATGTAAGGGGGGCCCCAGCCACACAATAAACAAAATGTGGCCTTAGTTTGGGGAACAGAAGGGCTTATTAAAAGATGAAAACTGCTGGTTAATGGGAAGCTTAGAAAAATATGTAGCCATGAGTCCTCTTTCTAGTGTTTTCTGCAGCTTCCATTGTATTTTGTTTTCTGCATAACCAAGTGACCTCTAAACCCTGTAAACAGCACATAAAACTTTTCTCCTTCTCCTCTGGGTGGATGGCTATTATTATCCTTTCATCTTGAAAGGTCATGGGGTATCAATTGAAGAAGTACACTACTTTGCTTTGAGTGCCCTCTCTGTTTGAAGTGATTTGTCTGTTTGCTTTATAAATGGTGGCCTGTTCCCAAACAAATGGAAAATTAATCATCTTTCTGTCTCTTAACGATAGATGACTTGACCTGAAACAAAGCTAAACATAAAATAAGACTGAAATATTTCAAAACGTATATTTTAGTGATTCAATATTTTATAAGGTTATTAAAATATTTTACTAGAAAATGATGCAGTGTATTCTTACACTGTATAATGATAGAGTGGACAAGGAAGTTTATCAATTAAATAGTAGGATAAAAATTAATGTTTAGATGGAACCAATATGTGCCTGTTTCTTGTATTTTATATTCTATGAAAGCTATTTCTAAAGCAAATCCTAGTCTTGGTAAAATGCATTGTCACATTTATGAAAAATGTAAAAAACACAATAAAACAGTACAATAGTCTTTTTTTTTTAAAAGATTTTATTTATTTATTTGACAGAGAGAGATCACAAGTAGGCAGAGAGGCAGGCAGAGAGAGAGAGAGGGAGGCAGGCTCCCCGCTGAGCAGAGAGCCCGATGCGGGACTCGATCCCAGGACCCTGAGATCATGACCTGAGCTGAAGGCAGTGGCTTAACCCACTGAGCCACCCAGGTGCCCAGTACAATAGTCTTTTAACATTGTTTTCAATATGGATGTCATCTTCTGACTTCATATTTTAAATCTTGAACTTTTTAAAATCAATATTGAAAAAAAAGTATAAGGTATACTAGACCTCAATGTAGAAGATGAAGCCTGAGGAATTCAGGAATGTGTTGGATACTTGAATATGAATGGGACTGTTAAACGAATTTCAGAATCATAACTCTAGGGCAGAGTCACTGGAGAAGGTATTGTTAGGAAAAACAAACTCAGTAAAAGATAATTGTATTTACAAGGATTACATATAAGCAATATTCTGAAGGGGTCCCTTTCCTAGACATATTAGAAAATAAAATATAGATCTCTGGGAGAAATTCAGATATTAATGATTGATTGAGTTTTGACTGATTAGTAAGGGAACCAGAGAATCCTTTATCAATATCATTAGTTAGCAGAGGGGCAGACTCATATTGAAAAACACGGTAATGCAAAAATAAGATCATTCCTTAGGGCCCTAATACAATATGACTGGTTCCTTATGAAAAAGGAATAATGAACCTATAGAGAGGCAGGCACACAGGGAGAAATTGGCCATATGACTGGTGTTCTGCTTCTACAAGTCATGAAGCTGCAAAAATTGCCAACAAACTACCAGAATCTAGAAGAGTATGGAAGGGTCATTCTCCTACTGGTGTCAGAGGAGATACAGCCCAACCAACTTGATTTCTGACTTGTAGTCCAGTAAATTACTCTTGTTCTGAGAAGTGTGTATTCAAGTCCTTTATGCATTTTTAAATTGGGTTACTTGGGGTTTGCTACGGAATCAGAGGAGTTCTTCATATATTAACCCTTTATCAGATAAATAATTTGAAAATATTTTCTAGCACTTCAGATGTTTCCTCTTCATGGCATTGATTTCTTTTGCTATGCTGAATCTTTTTAGGTGATGTAGTCCCATTCGTCAAATTCTGCTTTAGTTGTCTATTCTTTTGGTGTCATTTTCCAGGAAATCATGCCAATTCTCATCATGAAGCTTATCCTCTATGTTTTTTTCTAGGGGTTTTATAGTTTTGGGTCTTGTGTTTAAGTGTTTGATTCATTTACTGTTGATTTTTGAAAATGGTATTAGATAAAGATCCAATTTTTTTTTCATGTGGCTGTCAAGTTTTCCCAACACAATTTGTTGAATGACCTATTTTTTCCTCATCAGATAGTCTTGGCACCTTTGTCAAAGACCATTTGATATTACATTCATGGATTTATTTCTGGACTCTTTATTATGTCTCATTGGTCTACATGTTTGTTGCTATGCCAATATTATAGTATTTTAATTACTGTAGCTTTGTGATATAATTTGGAGTCAAAAAGGATCGGGCTTCTAGCTTTGTTTTTCTTTCTCAGTATGGTTTTAGCTTTTGGGTTTTTTTTTGTGGTTCCATATGAATTTTAGAATTGCTTTTATATATTCCTGCAAAAAAAAAATACATTGGGTTTATGATAGGGATCATAGTGAATCTGTAGATCACATTGAATAATACAAACATTATAATAATTTTAAGCCCACTGTTGAGACCTACTGCTCAGAAAAATAGATTTCTTTCAAAATATTACTGTTCATTGACAATGCCTCTGGTCACCCAAGGCTCTGATGGAAATGTACAGGGAGATTAATGTCATTTTCATGTTTGCTAATACAACATCCATTTTATAGTACATGGATCAAGAAGGAATTTTCACTTTCAAGTCTTATTATTGAATAATATATTTTGTAAAGCTATAACTGCCATAGATAGGAATTCCTCTAGTGGATTTGTGCAAAATCAACGGAAAACTTCCTGGAAAGAATTCACTGTTCTAGATATCATTAAGAATATTTGTATTCACGAGAGGGGTAAAAATATCAACATGAATAAGAGTTTGGAAGAAGTTGATTTAAATCTTCATAGATGACTGTGAGGGTTCAGGACTTCAGTGGAGGAAGTAACTGCTGATGTAGTGGGAACAGAAGGAGAACTAGAATTAGCCCTGGAGCCTGCAGATGCAACTGAATTGCTGCAATGTCATGATAAAACTTGAACAGATGAGGAGTTGCTGCTTATGGATGAACAAAGAAAGTGGTTTCTTGAAATGAAATCTACTCCTGGTGAATATGCCATGAAGACTGTTGAAGTGACAACTAAGGATTCAGAATATTATATAAACTTAGTTGATAAAGCAATGGCAAGGTTTGAGAGGATTAACTTCAATTCTGAAAGAAGTTTTCCTGTGGGTAAAACACTATCAAGCAGCAACACATGCTACAGAGAAATTGTTCATGAAAGAAAGAGTCAATCAATGAGGCAAACTCCACTGTTGTCATATTTTAAGAAGTTGCCACAGCCAGCCCAACCTTGTGTAACCACTACCTGATAGATCAGCAAGACCCTCCACCAACAAAAAGATTATGACTGGCTGAAAGCTCAGATTATGGTTAGCATTTTTAGCAATAAAGTGTTTTTAATGAAGGTACGTATATTTTTTAGACAGTGCTGGTACACACTTAACAGACTGCAGTTTAGTGTAAACATAACTTTTATAAGCACTGGGAAATCAAAAAAATAATTTGACTTGTTTTATTGTGATAGTTTCTTTAATGAGGTGGTCCGGCACCAAACCTAGATACACCTATCTATACTCTGGATACGTGGTCCAACTTTCCCTTCCCAAGGTTAAACTGGGAGTTGGGGACTTTCTTCCATTTATACTGTACTGAGCTTAGGGGAGGAACTATGGTGAGTATGTGCCAGTTCAAGCATGGCCGTGGTTCTCAGAGAATCCCCAAACTCCCATCCTTTCCTGTCAACGCTTAGATTCAGGCAAGACAGAAATCAGTCTCTCAGGCAGCCCTATTTCCATGTTTTCTTTCCATCTCCAGGAAGAAGCCAGGAGCTGAAAGTTACCTCTCAATTGTGCTGTGCTTTGCTGGAGGGAAGGGCTATGGCTCATTAGTGCCATGGGTTTTCCTAGTGGCTAGGATGCTTCAGTTTGTGCTGCAGGAGCCTCATCACCAGTTTCTCAATTTCTCAAAAAGAGAAAGGGTCCATGTGTTACTGTTGAATTGCTGCCTCCTTTGGGAGAAAGGAGGATCTGGGGCTTTTTATTCTCCCGTCTTCTAGGTTTATTTTTTAATGGTCATTTTTAACATTGATTTTAAAACATCTTAAAAATATTTGACCATGGTTTATTATATCAAGTTGCAGATATTTATAAATGAATTGTGACTGAGAATAATTGCATTCTGGCGTACTGTTAGGGTATCCACTAATGACAAAACTTCAAATAACTGCATATGCTTTGTAAATCACCTCCCCGTATCTACATGGAAAACAAAAGAGAATCAAATGAAGTCACATAAGAACTACTAGAAATGTCATGCTTAAACCTTTTAAAAACATAAAATTGGTTTGGCTACCTAAGACATGCTGGTTATATGACTTGATAATTTTTTTAGATAAATCATTATGAATATTTTATTGGTAATCCATATGAAAGGAAATAAAATATCAAAAGGAATGTTAGTTCTCTCTCTCTCTCTTTTCGTTTTCTATGAAGGAATTCAGGGGGAAATAAGCCAATCCGTTTAGATAATAAATATATGTATATGTAAAACATATATATATAATAAATATACAGTATATATGATAACATATATAAATAATATATATAATAAAATCCTTTTATTATTTTCATAACTGGAATCTTGAATGATACAAAAATGAGATAACATACTTTTTAGTTCTGTGTAAATAATGTGTAGTTTAAAAAACATTAAAAGGATTCTCTAACAGCTTCTGAAATCTTTTTTTTTTTTTTTTTTTTTTTTTAAAGATTCTATTTATTCATTTGACAGAGAGAAATCACAAGTAGATGGAGAGGCAGGCAGAGAGAGAGAGGGAAGCAGGCTCTCCGCTGAGCAGAGAGCCCGATGCGGGACCCGATCCCAGGACTCCGAGATCACGACCCGAGCCGAAGGCAGCGGCCCAACCCACTGAGCCACCCAGGCGCCCCAAAATCTTTTAATTAAAAACAAATACAGGGCGCCTGGGTGGCTCAGTGGGTTAAGCCGCTGCCTTCGGCTCAGGTCATGATCTCAGGGTCCTGGGATCGAGTCCCGCATCGGGCTTTCTGCTCAGCAGGGAGCCTGCTTCCCTCTCTCTCTCTCTCTCTCTGCCTGCTTCTCCATCTACTTGTGATTTCTCTCTGTCAAATAAATAAATAAAATCTAAAAAAAAAAAAAAAAAAAAAAAAAAAAAAAATACAGTTTTCAGTGAATCATAAAACAGATTAGTCCTTAGTAAAATTATGCGCTATATCATTACCTTGCATAATTTAAACTAGAAAGTAAAGTTTGATAGTTAGAAGACCAAGCTTTTGCCATGAAATTTAAATCAGCCAATTAAAGGCTTCCAAACATATACCTAAGTTGTAGAAAATGAGCATATAAAACACACATGGCAAGACATAAGAAGAGGAAGGAGGGGAATTGCAGCAACCCTTAAAGAAATAATATTTTGGCCAAAATAAAGTAGTAAAGTAAAAAATTGGCTTAAAAGGTGGAAATAATTCATGAACTGGGTGGAAAAGTAAGTGGAGGAATACAAATAAATACACAATAATAAATAAATTAGAAAGAATCCAATGTTGATATTTGTACCAATGGTAAATTGGAGACTGTGCCAAGTTGAAAAATAAATACATTTAAGTGAATCCTGATCTAATGATTCCATATGTTTATGATTCTTTTTTTCCCCCCTCCAAGGATCTGCTACTGAACACCAAGCTGTCTTGCTGACTATCAACTGACAAGGCTCTTAGCCAATGAATCCCCATTAAATTGAAACATTCTATCCATGGAATAAAGTTACTGACCCTTAGGGCACACTGTAGGTTTTTTGTTTTTTGTTTTTTGTTTTTTTTTTTTTTAGCTTGCAGATCCTGCTATTTTCTCCAAAGGGAACCTTTTATGGGGTCATGTATGTGAGAGAAGAATTTAAACATTCTCTTGTTTTTCAGTCTAAAACTTTTGTTTCTTTATTTAGAAGATTTCAAAGGTTTGCACTACCCCAGGCATATTCAATTTCAACTTTCTAAATGAGATCTTTAGAATTTGGGGGAATGGGTTTGGAGCGGGGGGATGGGGAGTAGAAAAAGGAAAATGCCTTCAGTTTAAATAAAATCTTTTAAAGATTTATTTCTAAAAATTCAGTCCCAGTATAATCCACAAAGTCACTTCTTTCCCCTTTGTTTTCAGTAAAAGAATAAATAGGGAAAAGCCCGACTTCTCAAATGTTTAGTGGTCTACTGAGATCTGGATAACACAGAGAGGATAATACCAAGAAATAACAACTAACTTCAGATATGTTTGTCTCAGGGTAGTGGCAGAGTTTATTTTCATGGAGCTTCTGAATTATATCCCTAGGGTAGCAGGATACCAAATTCAAAATGACAATTGCACATAATAAATGAAAAGAAGTATGGGGGGTGTGTGTGTGTGTGTGTCTATTTTGTATGTGTTTATTCAACTTTAAATAACTAGAGTCAGAAATAACCAACAATATTGAACAGTTTAAAGCTCTTCATACTGGATAAACATACTAACATGAACTTCCTTTTACCTTTCCCCTAAAAGGAGAGAAAATTTCCAAATTTTATACCATTACATAGCATAGTACCTTCTGGGAAAATAATATAAATAATTTTATATTTTTCCAAAACTCTGATACTAAACCAAATAAGAACAGAATAGGAAAAGGAAACTCTAAATTAATCTCATTTATGAGGCTCCATGCAAATAAAATTCTAAATAAAGTAAATTTAAGCCAGATGTCTATTACAAGAATAATGCATTATAAACAAATGTAGCACATTCCTACCCATGGCCAGGACTGTTGCACATTACCCCATAGTGGCCAAACATAACAGGCAGGGCAGTTCAGTGATAGGTTCACTTCTCAAAACTGCTGGCTGTTGGAACCACAACCATCTCAAGTCAAGAAACAAGGCCTGAGAGAATAGATTGCCTTCATCTTTCTAAGTATGTACCAGTCTTTTGGCACAATATATATGATAGAGAACAAAACAAATGGGGATCTAGAACAGAACAGTCATGATATAAATCTGCAGAGACTACAAAAGTGAATGAAATGACATAAAGAACTAATGGAAATAATACAAGAGTTATCAGGTTTCCAGATACAAGATCAATATACTACAATTAGTTAATTTTTTACATAATAGTTATTGGAATAGGGTTACCATATAAAATACAAAATGCTCAGTTAAATTGTGATAAGGAAGAAAACATATTTAATAAAGTGTATCCCAAATATTGCATGAAGCATATTTACACTAAAAAAATCACTCATTGCTAAATTCTATAACCTTAATTGTGAAAACTATCATACATAATTATGAGTATATACAAATACACACATATAATATAAGAATATAAGAATAAATACTCCTGCTCTGTGCCTACTACACCGCTTAAGAAAGTTTAAATCTCATTTTGTGCCTCTCTAAATAGTAGAACCCCAGCTCTCTACCTGTAGATGACCAATATCCTGAAATAATTACTCCTATGTTTTTAAATATAAGTTTACCAACTTCAAATGCATCATTATATAATTTTATATTATATAATCTATCATTAAAATTTTTCATTTTTTCTGTTTTTAAAATACTATAATAATAATGTAATAATGTTTTAATACTGGACATATCCTTGATTTGTTTTTCACAAAAGCAATGTTGGAGTATTTATGCATAGAGAAATATATTTATGCATTCACCTGGAGTTCATTATCCAATGCAATATAATATGTAATTTGAATGTACCAAAAATTATTAGTAGATTCTGCTGCTTATAAAAACAATATGATTGGGGCGCCTGGGTGGCTCAGTGGGTTAAAGCCTCTGCCTTCGGCTCAGGTCATGATCCCAGGGTCCTGGGATTGAGCCCTGCATTGGGGTCTCTGCTCGGTGGGGAGCCTGTTTGCCCCTCTCTCTCTGCCTGCCTCTCTGCCTACTGTGATCTCTGTCTGTCAAATAAATAAATAAAATCTTTAAAAAAATGATTGATAATACAATATATTCTTAATAAATTTCATATATTTAAGACATCACTGTATATCATGCATATTATATTTTCAAAGCATATACATAAATATAAAATTCAAGGCATATGTGTATGCACATGAAAATGTATGTATACAATTTCAAGATACATACACATTGAAATCTCATTAAAGTGTATACATGTTTAACTTTGTTAGGTGACTTTTCTTAAAGAATGATTGCATCAAGTTATACTGCAAGTAGACTTGTATTAGTTCATGGTGTGTCACCTCCTCACTCTGGCATTTCTTCATGCAACAATATTTACTGAATGTGTTAAAGTAATTAAACAAGGAGGCTATTAGACTAAGGTGATTCTAATGCCTCAGTAGCCTACCTAAACAAATCAAAGCCCAACCTAATCCAGAGTCAATGCACTTGAATCCAAGAAAATAAAACTAAGAGCTACCAGTCACAAACAGCCAATCAGGCTTTCCCAAATAAAGCAAGTTCCTCATATAGAGCCAATCAAATAATTTCCTTTCTTTGATAATTTTCTTCTCTACAAAGGTCTCTCCCCTAGGTTCAGTGGATAAAGAGCTCTTAACCACCTTTGGTTTGAGGCTGTCTGATTCCAACCAATGTACACTCAAATAAACTTTTAAAAAATTTAACATGCCTGAAGTTATCTTTTACCAAATGCTTCTGCATACAGGCATTGCTTTAAATACTATTCTTTCAATGTATTTTATAAAATTTTGGAATAATTTTAGATTTATAGAAAACTTTAAAGGTAACACAAAGAGTTCTGTTTTGTTTTGTTTTTCTCTTCACCCGTGTTCTCTTAAAAGACATGTGTATTTTAATATTGCCAATGTGGTGGATGTGGAACGGTATTTTACTTTATTTTGAATTTCCCTAAATAACACTAAATTTATACATCTTTATATGTATTTATGAGACATTTGTGTTTCTTTTTTGTGAAAGTTCTTTCTATGCCTTTTGAGGTATCTTCCACTGGTTTGTCTTTTATTTTTTGTTTATGAAATTATATAAGGAATATACATTCTTTTTAGTTAGTTCTTGCCATACCTTCTCTTAGTTTAGTATTTGTCTTTAAACACTATTTTTAATATTTTTATATTTGTCATTTAATATCATTGCCATGAGCAAATTTTATAGTGTTAAATAAACCTTGCTTATCTGAAATAAACCAATGCACTATGTCATATACATATGTTGCATTATTCAGTTTGTTAATATTTGGTGAAGTATTTTCATCTATATTTATGAGTGTCCTTGTCTGATTTAGGTGCCAAGGTTATGTTAGTAACAGAATATAAGTTGGAGAGTATTTACTTTGTTTTATATAAGACTAAAAATACCTGTTTCTTGAAAATTTTATATAACTTCCATTTTGCAAATTAAGATGTCCTAGGGCTTGGTTTTTCTTTATAGGGAATTTTTATAAAAGATTTATTTATTTCAGAGAGAGAGCATGGGTGAGATAGGGGAGGGGGCAAAGGGAGACGGAGAGAGAGGGAATCTGGAGCAGACTCCCTGCCGAGTATGGTAATAAGTTAATTCAGGAATTCTACTCTTATTAAGTATATTTTGGTAATCTATATATTCTCAAAGCTGTATAAGTTCACCTAATTTTATAATATGTTGACACACAATAATCACTTTGTATTTCCATTATTTTTCTTTGATAAAGATATGCTTTAAACTTTTAAAAATTCTCCAGTACTTATCTTCTGTCTTGCATCTTTTCAATTGATTATTTATATGAGAAATTTTTCACTGGTATTTTTCTTTCTAGAGAACCAAATTTTGATGCTTTGATTTTTCTTTAATATACCTTTTGTTTCACTAATTTCTGTTCTTATTTCCTTCCTTTTGTATTATTTCTGAATAACCTTTTATTTCCTTATTTTGGTATTTATTTATGTTGGATATTAGCTCATTTATTTTTAACCATTCTTCCTTTCTAATGAAGGATATATATCTATTTGTATCTCTATAGCTGATAACATACAGTTGGGCTTATATATATATTTTAAATATTTTATTTATTTATTTGACAGAGAGAGATCACAAGTAGGCAGAGAGGCAGGCAGAGAGAGAGGAAGGGAAGTAGGCTCCCTGCTGAGCAGAGAGCCTGATGCGGGGCTTGATCCTACGACCCTGGGATCATGACCTGAGCCTAAGCAGAGGCTTTAACCCGCTGGGCCACCCAGGTGCCCCAGCTTATATTATTTCTTATAAGATTTTATTTATTATTTCAGAAAGAGAGAGAAAGAAAGCGAGCACAAGGGGAGAGAGGCAGAGGGAGAAGCAGGGTCCCCACTGAGCAGGGAGAGAGAAAACTCCATTATGTGAATTTCTCTATTTATGCTCTTATATTTGTGTCTGCTGAAGACTTTTTAGGGGCATGCTGGTGAATATATTTGGATTTGTCGCATCCTATTTTTACATGTTATCTCTCCCATATTTCTGTCATTAGCCCTCCCCATGTCTCTTGCTTACTGCTGGTCCCCTTCAGTCCTTTTATTTTTTTTCCCCCTTTAGGATTCCCTTGTTACATCCTTGTTACATCATTTATCTCTCTATTTGTTATAAGAACAATTTCTATTAACTTAGTGGTTCTCCATAAATTACCTTATTCATATTTCACATGAAAATGTCTAGGGTGATAAAGGGGAAACTTGACTTGCCTTCCTCTCCAATCAATTATATTAGAACTATTTGAATTGGAATGACAAATATTGGGTATTATTCTTGGAAATAACTGTAATTCAAGTATTATTCCTATCATATTAAACAATTGGTATGGTTTATACATAACTGCAAATTCACCTTTGATGATGTTCACTGGGAAAAAAATAGGGCCAGAGAACATGAACGGATGGTAGGTGTCTGTATGAGGGTGTGGAGGGTTGTTAGAAATGGAAAGTCCATTGTGAACATGTTCATGTTAAGGAGTTTGTGGGTCTCTCAACACAGATCTCTGGGAAGCAGTTCAATTCACTAGTCTAAGGTACAGAAGAGAAATAGGATGGAAATGCAGATTTTCAATTCATTTGTATATAAATCTAATTGCAGCCATGGGAATGGATGCAAGCTCCTAAAAACTTTTGTAGAGCAAAAACAAGAGTCTTTAGGAAAGAAGCATGGATTCATGGGACAGCAGAGCCAAAAAAGATTTAAAGGGCCTGGCAAGAAATAAATTAAGAGAGCATTATATCATCAAGGGAAGGGAAGAGAGATTTTTCAACAAGACAGGACTTATTCAAAGGGAGGACAGAAGGCATATAAATAAGACTGGGAGGTTCTTCTTGACCTGCTTCTCGGGGAAGGTTCTTTGATCTGAATAGAGATTACTTGAGAGGATAATAGAAAGAAATGTGTGGGTTTTCTTGATAAAGAGAAAGGCTGTATATTATGCAACCAATCTTCCAATCTGTTCATCACTCTACAAATATATATCCATCAAAGTATGGTCTCTGGATACTACTGACTACCATCAGTAGTATCTGTAAATGTGTTAGAAATACACAACTTTGGCCACACCCTAGAAAAAAAATAAATCAGAAAGGTAGGTTAGTGAGCATCCATCAACTTGTAGTTTGACAAGCCCTTCAGGTGACCATAATGACCACTGAAGTTTGAGAACCACTGCTTTGATGTGAAGCAATAGCATTTGCCCAATTTCTCAAACTATTATCTTGCTATAGAATGCTATACATCATATTTTACTCCTCCTCTGTATTTAATGTCATTGAAATCAAGTCTTACTTCTAAATTTTATTCAGCTTTTCTTGGATTATATTTTATATTCTTTTACATTATGTTATATTAATATATAAATTAATATAAATATAAAATATTATACATATATTTAACAGTGATTTTAAGATGGAAATTTGCTATGCATCTTAAGAAAATAGCAAAATGTTGGGGCGCCGGAGTGGCTCAGTAGGTTAAAGCCTCTGCCTTCAGCTCAGGTCATGATCCCTGGGTCCTGGGATGGAGTCCTGCATCAGGCGCTCTGCTCAGCAGGGAGCCTGCTTCCCTCTCTTTCTCTCTGCCTGTCTCTCTGCCTACTTCTGATCTGTCAAATAAATAAATAAAATCTTAAAAAAATATAGCAAAATGTCAATGCCACTGAAGCCTTTTTGTGCTTATCCCCAACCATATTCCTCTGTAGCTAAAAGTAATAATCCTACCTGAGAGCTCTGTATGGATAACTCAGTTAACAGGTACAACATTTAGATAATTATTTAAAAAGAATATAGGTGCACAAAGAAAATGCATCATATATATATATATATATTTTTTTTTTCAGTTTCCAAGGTGTTTGACTATTGATGTGAATAGAACAATGTTAAACCCCAGTTCCTGAGCTATGCTACATAAACACATCACAGAAATTTTCTGATTTGCTTAAAAAAAAAACAAAAAACTCCCAAAAGATATATGGATCCTTATGTTTATTACGGCATTGTTTACAATAGCCACGATATGGAAGCAACCTAAATGTCCATCAATAGATGAATAGATAAAGAATAGGAGTGTGAAATATTATGCAGCCATAAAAATAATGAAATCTTGCTAGTTGTAATGAAAGGGATATATTAAGAGGGTATAGTGCTAAGTGAAATAAGTCAGTCAAAGAAAGACAAGTACCATATGATTTCATCTATATGTGGAATTAAAACAAACAAACAAACAAACAAAAAAGAGACAAACAAAGATAGACTGTTAAATACAGAGAACACACTGGTGGTTGCCAGAGGGGAGGTGGGTGGGAACACAAGTGAAATAGATAAAAGGAATCGAGTTCACTGATCTTAATGAGTACTGAGAAATGTACAGAATTGTTGAATCATAATATTGTACACCTGAAACTAATATAACATTATGTAAATTATAATTAAATAAAAAATAAATAAAATTTTTAAATATATGGCATATGTTTTCTGTAAATCATCTTGAGTGTGATGGGTACAGAGGTGGAATTAACTGATTTTAGAGCATTCATTATTGACTCTATTCAAAGAAGAGGACTTGCTACCTGAGTGCTTAGTAACTGTTGGTTGAAAAAATAAATTTGTATCATTCCCTTCCTTCTGCTTCTCCAAACAAAATACCTTGTTTTCCAAGCCCTCTTGTCCTGTTTTTCCCATTAAACTTTAAAGACACAAAATATTGTTTGGCATTGAATAAAATATACATTTCTTCTTACCAGACAGGCTAGGCATCTTGTCAATGTTTTTTTCTTACTGTTGAAATGCCTTTTTTTTTTTTTTAATCATTCCCCCCCTTTTTTTTAATTGGAAACTTTTGAAATTATTATGTTTTACAGAAATGTACGCAAATACCAAATGAGCAAACCGATGATTTGTCACAAAGTATGAGTTGTGGAATGACTACCGAGATCAAGAAATTGAATAATGTCATCACTTGAGAGTATCATGTTCTATTCACTTTCAGTAACTATTTCTCACTTCTGCAAAGATAGCCAGTAGTAATTCTGCATTCTTTCAAATTCATATGGATTCTTTTGTGTCTCACTTCTTTCATATGTTAATCTATTTGAGATTAATTCTTGGTATGGATTATAGAGAAAAGCCAATTCCCTCTACAAAATACCACAACACAATAATATTCCACAATGCATCAATTTTCAGTTTGCATTTAATGTTGGGTGTAAATTTAAAAAGGCTATGAACATTATGATATGATAGATATTTTTTGGGACTACATATATGAACACAGTCTGTTGAGTATTAGGTTAGAAATGGAATTGCTCTGTCATAAGATTTATTAGATACCGCCAAACAGTTTTCTAAAGTAATTCTACAAATTTGTACTTGTGTATAGGTGAAGTTGTTTTGCCCTTATCATCAAATGATAACTTGGTTTTCAGCTCTTTGCATTATTCCTATATCTTCTTTTGTTGCTATTGAGAAATCAACTGTCAATCTAATTATTTCTTTGTTGGCAATGTTTCTTTTTTTCTTTCTGTAAGTGCTATATTTCTTTTGTTGTATTATAATGTATCTGGTAGTTTTGCAACATTCTTAAATCTGAGGGTACGTATCTCCAACTAGTTCTAGTAAAATCCCATCTATTATCACTATAAAGGTTGCTTCCAAGTAGGTGCATTTTCTCAGTCTGAAACTCCAATTATATAGAGCATCATCTTCTTTCCCCAGTGTCTATTATTCCTTTTCTTTTTTATATTTATTTTTCCTTGATATTTATAATTTTAACATTTTTTAGCTCTAACTTCTTATTCATTCAATCTATCTTCTGCTGTTTATTTTTCTGTTTGAACCATTCATTCAAGTTTTAATTTCAATGACTACACTGTTTTTGTCTTTTGTTAAAGATTTTTTAAAGATATTTTTATATGTCCTGAATATTTGAAGTTCTTTTTTTTTGAAAAATTTCAGTGGCATTTTATATTTGCTTACCCTATAAAATATATTTTTATATATACTTTTTTATAAAAGACTTTATTTATTTATTTGACAGAGAGAGATCACAAGTAGGTAGAGAGGCAGGCAGAGAGAGAGGAGGAGGAAGCAGGCTCCCTGCCAAGCAGAGAGCTCAGGATCCCGGGATCATGACCTGAGCCTAAGGCAGAAGCTTTAACTCACTGAGCCACCCAGGGGCCCCAGTTTTATATATTCTTTATCTGATAAGCTCATTTGACATTTTCGCACAAATAGTTATGTCTCAAATACTTTCTTACTCTGATTACTGTTTTGTATAAATTGAGACTATAATCCTGAGGATCTCATCTTTAGAAATATAGTGAATTCTAGATTTCATCCTTTCAGCAATGATTTTACATTTGTTTCCATTAGATGCCCACTTAAAATTTGCAGAAAAAACAACTTTCTTAGATTATTTTCTCATTTTATAGGTGCTGGTACCACTGAGAAACCTAATAAGAATATTTACAAATGGCTGTAAAATACTTTCTCTCCCCACCCCCCCTTTAGCACTCAGGACAAGGCCAAGAAAGAAAGGCTTTCTTCCCACCTCCTGTTCCTAATGAGAACATTTTTTCTTTTTCTTTCAGTTCAGCCCTTCACTGAAAGTGTTGCTGTTCACATATCCTGGATATTTGTGTGAAGGCCTCAATTACAGCTATCTTCTCAAATTAGCCAAAGGCTTTTCTCCCACATGTGTAACCCTTAATTCTCAATCCCCTTAGTTACAGTGATTGAGAACATCATCTAACAGCTAGAATTTTTAGTTGTTCTTCCTTTTTGTAGTCTTGGAGATTTTCTTTACTCCATTCTCTAAGTTTAGCTATGTAGTGTAAAAAAAATACTGATTTTATGTAGCCTTTTAATTATTTTGTAATAGGGGATTTTCTGGCTATCTAGTCTGCAAAATTTCCAGAAATAGAAAACTCTTAATAGTCTTAAAAGTTCTGGGACGACTGGGTGGCTCAGTTGGTTGGACGACTGCCTTCGGCTCAGGTCATGATCCTGGAGTCCAGGGATGGAGTCCCGCATCAGGCTCCCAGCTCTACAGGGAGTCTGCTTCTCTCTCTGACCTTCTTCTCGCTCATGCTCTCTCTCACTGTCTCTCTCTCTCAAATAAATAAATAAAATCTTTAAAAAAGAAATAGTCTTAAAGTTCTTTTAGAAACAGATTGTTTCTGATTTCTCTTTGTATCCTGGTATCAAACTGCCAAGTAAATAGTCCAATAAATATCAATCAGTTTCAGCTGACAGAATGAATAAAATAGCTGATTGATTGATTGATATGTAATGTAATGTTAGTACTGTTAGTACTAGTACTGCTAGTAATGTCAGTAATGTTAGAGAATAATATGAAGGCTAGGATCATGAGAAGCTAAATATCAACAAATAGGTAGCAGTCAATTAAAAATAAATCTTGCACATGGTTTTAAGGAATGTGATTTTAATTCAGAAGGAATATCACTGAAGGGTTTAGGATTAATTGATATTATGGCAAGGTCATGGAAGAGGTCTGTAATATTCAGAGCAGAGCTCTCCAGAGAAACAGAACCAATAAGGGAATATATGATAATATTATATTGTAACTATATTATCTTGTGGATATTATATATATTTTGTATGCATATAATACATATTATACATTTATATGTATATTATATATTATTATATATTATACATTACATACATACTATATGCATATATAAAAATATATGTATATATTATATGTATAATAGAGTTTATATTTTATGTCCTATATATTATATATGTATACATATAATATATTATACATATGGATATATATTATGCACACACATATATACATGCATATTTTGTATATATAACTATATATTATACTCATAACTGTAATAGTTAAATTTATGTAATATACTAAAATAAACATACATATATTTAAGTAGATATACATTTTTAAATAAATAGACATAAATATACATATATTTAAATGTATTTAAATAGATATCTATATCACTATCTATCTCTATAGAGATAGATATCTCTATTCGATATATATATAGAGATATATATATCAGACGGGATATCTATCTCTATAGAGATAGATAGCAATATAGATATCTATATATATCCCCATATCTTGAATATATATATGCAAGAGAAGAGGGAGATTTTAAGGAACTGGCTCTGATTGCAGAGATTTTCAAGTCTGAAATTTGCAGGGTAGGCTGGCAGACTAGAAATTCACCTGAATTGGCATTTCAATCTTTGGTCTGAAGTCTATTTGCAGGGCAGACCAGCCGGTGGGTAACTTAGGTAGAGTTTCTGTGTTTCTATCTTGAAAATTGCTTCAAAATTGTTTCCTCCAGAAACCTCAGTCTATGCTCTTAAGGAATTCAATTGATTAGATGAGGCCTATGCATATTATGGACAATATGTGTTTCACTCAAAAGGTTATTGATGTAAATGTAAATTATATCTAAAGAGGCTCTTCAGAGCAACATGTTGGCAAGTATCTGGCCAACGACCTGGGCACTCTATCTAGTCAATTTCACATATACGTTAACTGTCACTGCCTGAATGCAAACAAAACAAACACAAATTTTTAAAAATAATAAATTTAACATGAAGGCAAAAAAGAAAACTAATTGTTGTCTGAAAGCATTTCCTTGATGCGCAGATATGCACTGAAAGTCTTCTCAATTCCATGTTCCACTAGCCACTATCAAGTAGCCACATTCATTGTACAAGACGAAAACTCTCAGCTAAACTTATTGTGTGAGACTGACTTACCCTAAATGGCTAGATAACATTTCAACAGTAGATAATCAATGACTTGGGGCCAAGGATGAATAAGCAGATATATATATATTAATTATATAAATATATAATAGATATAATACTTAGGTCAAACTATGATATATATTATATTGCATTACAATTTGGGGTCTTCCATTTCCCCCAGAATAGCTTTTTACCTCTTTGCTGTATTTTAGCTCTTTCACCCATGAGTATGAAAGAAAGCTTTAAAATGGTGTTTCTCAGTAGAGGACCATCAAGTTTGAATACCTAAAATGACATTCATGCAGTAGAAAAAGCTATACACTGCTGGCTTCAAGTCTTTGAAATTCAGCTGGGATTTAGGGAGTCTACATAACACAACACACTATCATGTGTCATTTTCTCTGCTCAGAGACCAGAAAAAAATGTCCCTTGCTTCTCAGTTATCACCAATCTTGTATTCTTTTTGCATAAAGATTTAAACCAAAATCCTCCAAGGAAAAATAATCTGTCAGGACGTTTTTCTATTCCCCTCTTAGAATACTGAATACAAGACATGAATTCTTAGATTGAATCTGAGGAGTTAACAAGCATGGAGCAATTTAAGAAAAACAAATGTTTCTTTTTTACAAGGGGGGCTAGCATATAGAGAGGAGTGCCAGATCAGCAGTGTATTTAAGTAATCATATACAAATTTAGATGTTGATCCAAGTAGTAACTAAACACATTCTTTTGGAAAGAGTATCAGCTGTTTTTAGCATATGAGGAAGGTGAGAGAAAATAGATTCAGACTTAATTTCAACTATCCTTATGCAATATCATAGATAAGGAAGACCAAATAGCCATGTTCCTGCTTAATTCAATAGGTCTTTGCTGTTACATTAGGTTTTTATGCTGCTCTGAAAGAGGGGTTCTATTCCCATATAACTGGAAAGAAAAGAAAAAAAGATTACTAGGTGCAAAAATTTCACATGAATAATGGAATAATTTTATATCCTTTGAGACCATGGCTATATAAAATGTCTAAGTAGTTTAAATTACATCTGTGCATTTATAAAACTAGATTATAATTATATTTTGCTTCATTAAAGACTGGTTTTTTCTTCCAGGGGAGAAAGAACACTGAATCGATGAAGTTAGCTCCCTTCCTTCTTAGGACTGTTAGCAAAATTTGATAAACAGTGGCCACTCTGAATCTCTGGAAAATCTTAATGACTTTTTTGGTATTTGTTTCAGATTAAAATATGTGATTAATCACTATCTAAGAAATTAAGAAGGTGAATTTTTTTCTTAAAAAGCAACACCTGCTGGGCACCTGGGTGGCTCAGCGGGTTAAAGCCTCTGCCTTCGGCTCAGGTCATGATCCCAAGGTCCTGGGATGGAGCCCCACATCCGGCTCTCTGCTTACCAGGGAGCCTGCTTCCTCCTCTCTCTCTGCCTGCCTCTCTGCCTACTTGTGGTCTCTGTCAAATAAATAAATAAAATCTTAAAAAATAAAAAGGCAACACCTGCTTACAGTAGTCTCATTTATAATTATACTACCTCATGCCATATACTATTGTCTCTTTCCTCTCTAACCAAATGGTTATAGCCATCTGTACTTGAGTCTGGGAGGTGGAAACACCTGGGAAGTTATTTTGTTTTGTTTTGCATTTTGGCAATGGGGATGTAATAATAGCCTACTCTGATTTCTTTAAAAGCCACTAGAATGAAATGTTCAGAGGGGATATATACTTCCCTCAGTTACTATCCTATTTGAAAATCCAGAATCACTAAAACTGACGTAGGGAATATCAATTCTTCATCGGATTGGTTTTTTCTCTTCATCTAGAGTGGTTAATGAGATAACAGAATGGAGTCAATTGACTATTTCTAATAAAAAATAAAAGAAAGAAAAAAAGAAAAGCAGAATGAAAATGGGAGGGAGAGAAAACCAAGGAGAGAGGAAGGAAGGGAGGGAGGAAAAGAGTGAGGGAAGGAAGGAGGAGGTGGGGAAAGAGGAAGAAGGAAGGGAGGAAGGACAAGGAAAGCAAAGAGGAAAAAGGGGAGGAAGAAAGAAGAAGGGAAGGAGAGAAGGAAGTACAAAGGAAGGAAGGACGGAAGGACGGATGGACGGACGAAGGAAGGAAGGAAGAGGGCAAGTAAGAAGGAAGGGGGGAGAAAAAAAGATTGAAGGTTGAAGAGACTCTGGACAGCTATTCTCCAGATTTGGAATATTTTCTTTTAACAGTTGGCACATATCCTATTGGAGGTTTCTTATTTGGCAGGAAATGTGCTTCTCCTCTTCTTCTTTATAAATCAAGCTGGCTCCTCATTTATTTTGTTTGTTTTTAGTTTCTTTTGGTTTTTGTTATGTTTTATAAATAAGAAGCCCTTTAACTAACTTGTTTGTGTTTGAATATCCAAATGTTCTTCCCTGGGCTTTGGAGAGCTGTGTTTCTCCACAGCAAAAATCTAAAAAGTAAACATGCATTCAACTTTCACTTGACCAGCATTTATCAACTTATTTTGTGTTTTGGGTAGTGTGTTCTATGTATAATGTTTAGATCATTAGTGTCAAGGTTTGGATAGCTTAAATACATATAAGATGAAACACAGTGATGGTAATGTGTGATGGTTTTAATTTGCTATCACAAAGCACATGGATCTACAAGGAACCTTGAACAATGAAGCCTGCATGGCTGTCTTGGTCCAGCAGAGACCAGGTGGCTCTATAAAATCTCCCTGCATCAAATTGTAACTATTGAAGGTTTTGGATTGTTTTGGAATTGCTGATTATTTGTGGAGATTTCAGCTGTAATTTCATCAAAATGTGTACATGTACCCTGCGACAATTTTTCAGCTTGATCTTTAATTCAACATTGAATATAAACTCCAGAGGGAACAAACCCATTAATATTTCACAAAAAAAGAGAGAAAACTTGTTGTTGCTATTCTTTATGTAGATAGTGTAAAAAGGAATGAACAAAGAAAACAACAGGAGAAGCAAAGAGAGTATTAGGGAGTAGGAAGAAAAGGTGTTTCCTTAGAAATGGTCTGATTGAAGTATTACAAAAGGAATTGCTGAGGTTCAGAGGCCTCTTTGTCTTGCAAAAGCCCCAAACAAAAAAAGGTCTACATTTAAAATTTCACTATTCAATCATCTGTTAGATTTAAGAATTCCCATGAAGGTTACCAAGAAGCTTGGTAGCACACAGCATTGTAGTTCTTCCTTTCCCGATTGCTAGTTGGCTAACTAGAGCTGAGGCAATGATTCTGGACTTGAGACTGAAAGCTTCCTAGCAGGAGAACAAGCTCTTTGCATTGTGTGATATGCTCCAAGAAGAACCAGCTGCCCCCCAAGCTTTTTCTTACTTTTGATTGAACCTTGCAATGAGCTCTCCCAGTTTTGAGAAACACCTTAGGGGAACTCAGATATATTTTTATTCTACCCATTACTGCATATTTTCCTGTATCATAATTTATTGTATATGGTCCTGGGCTTGCTTGGCAGATTGTTCTACATTGGAAGAAACCATTTTACTCCCTGGATGTACACTTAATCAGTATTTTTAAAGGAATAGGAAATTGTGAAGTATTTTTCAGAAAGCCCTCAAGACACAGTGAATTTCAGGAGAAAGCAGGGAATTTTATAAAGAAAACTGAGTAAGACTGTCAGGAAAGTAAACAATAAGTATACTGAGGAAAAAAAATAATAATAATGAACAAAGAAAACTTCACAAGCATGACAGGAGATGAACAGGACTAATAATCAGGACTAATAATCCTTTAAAAGGCTAACAATCACACAGTAGCACGTTAAGACTTCTCATTTCTTCCTGATCTGCCTAACAAGGGATGCACAGACCATTGGTAGAGCAGGTGGACAGTATTGGCAGCTGAGGAGCAGAACGTGGGACATAACTTCCACAGGCTCATCTTGTCCCAGCTCAGGTTCACAGCAGACCACTCTCTTTGCCTTGGTATCTACCCAAAGCCAGAAGACTTTTAGGGACTTGAAGGGGATGGCTGGAAGATTCCTGCATCATGACTAGAGCGGGGACCATCAAGGCCTACAAGTATCCACTGTAATGTGTTTCCTGGAAAGATGAGATTATATATATATATATATATATATGTATATATATAGTACTTCCTGCTTACTCTTATAATTTTGCTTAGCCTAGACTAAATACTCAATCAACAGTCCAGAGAAAAGCTGCCAACAAAGGCACAGTTCCCATTTAAGAGAGAAGGAAAAAAAAAAACTTGGATAAAACAGATAAATTTTCCCTTTTTTTTTTTCTTTTTCCAGCATGTGGTTAAAATTAGGATTTTGGCTTCCTGCAGATCCTTATTTCATTCATTTATACAGCTGGGCACTTTGTTTTGGAGATGTAGAGAGGCTGCCTGAAAGACCAAGAAAGCTAAGTTTTTAAAAAGCATTAAATCGGATCAGTTTAGAAAATTGTTAAATCCTAATGTGATGCCCATATCAACTTAAATGACTCCAGAGGAGTAGCTGGAGATGTTTTATACATTTGCACTCCTTAGCATAAAATAAACCAGGCACATCAAATGGAAAAATGTGTGTGGGTTTCTCCCTTCTTGGTTCTGTTCATGTCCTATAATGATAACATGTGCATCTGTCCAAAAACATAACCAAAACAAAACAAAACAACACCACCACCAAAACAACAACAACAACAAACCACCGCTCTTTTATAAGCCATCTTCAGTTCTGGTATCTTTGACTGGATAAGGTTTGTGCAATGAACTATTCTATCTTTAGAAGAACAATCTTTTCTTCATCATGTGTGGCTTTTAATGTGCCCTGTAGGCTGTTCTCTGAATGTTGATAGCTTGCCAGTAACAAGAAAAATATGTCTAGCCCAGTGATCAAAACTATCAAAATCTTTCTCAAACTGAGGGCTAGCAGACAGAGCTATTTGTCAACAGCATGTATTCCCCTCAGGTAATTCTGATTCTTTCTTTTTCTTATTTTTAGTACCTCTTTTATCAAGCCTCTTAAATTCATGCCTAGCATGTCAAAAGCACTTTAAAAACAGCTGTCTACTTCTGGCTTTGGAGAACAGCAGAGGATTAGGCAAGGCTAGAAAGAGTTAATTCCTGCAGTTTTCACACTGGAATAAAGTTAATAGGCTGCCAATAACACGGGTTATAGTTGCAAAAGCTAAAGTTATAAGTAATCCTAAAGGGAAAGAGGAAAATTGTTCCTGACAAGCTGAAATTACTTTATAAAACCTCTTATATGTTGAGAAGCCCTAGGTTGGTCAGGGCATGAAGCTTATTTCAATGTTTAACTCAGCCTGTTTATAAAGAAAATATCTTGCCCAATATCCATTTTCCTAAAGTGTGCCCTTTAACCCGCTATTTTTTGTTTCTTTTTATTGTTGGCATGGAGACTAAGAAGCACTCCACTAGACTGATCAATGCACGGTTACATCAACATAACATTTTCAGTCAAGTTCCCAGGAGCCTTCCTCCTGAATCTGTCATTTTGATTCAGATAACTAAATCAGGCTAAGCACAGCAATGATAAGGGATGACTTGCCTCATTAGCTGTCTCCCGCTGCTTTCTGCTGCCAGGAAGCTCTACAGTGACTGCCTAGGATCTTGGGAGAGATAACTGTTTTTTGAAATTATTTTGGTGCATTTTTCTTGTAATTCTCATCTTGCATTTTGACAGTGATTTTATAGGATGACATATGTACCAAATCCATATTCTGGATCTTCTTTCTTTAAATAGGTGTCATGTGATTGGTTTTATGAGGACTAAGCCAACAGCAGGCTTAATCTAAGGGACTATTTAAAAATGTCCTTCAGTTTGTCTCCTTCAAATGTCACAAATCTGATAGCATTTTAATTAATAGTATTAGCAATGCCGGGATGATCTGTTTTCCTACATGAAAGCAGATTCTGCCATAAATGCTGTCCCAGTTCCAAAGTGATATTTCAGTTGGGCCTTAGAATTCACTGAGCTTGAATATATATGAATAATAGCTTTAAAGAAAAGAACAACTATTTGTAGAAAACTTGGTATGAAGGGGAGACTAAACAAGCAAGAGACAAAGGATTCCATTTAGTCATCATAATCTGAATTTAAGAGAATCATCTTTAAGACTCAGGAAATTAGATACAATTATTCATGTAGCTGAAAGCTGCCTATAGAAAAAAAATGAATGGGAATACACAATTGGAAGCAAAAGGAGCTGCAATTATACCATGAACAACGTTCCAAGGAGAGAGAATATGGACAAAAAAGGAGGGTTGCTGCAAATTAAATATTATTTTAGCAATATTACTACTTTTCAATACAGATCTGACTATAACCAAAAAGCTAATCTTTATTGTTTTTTTAAAGATTTTATTTATTGATTTGACACAGAGGGAGAAACAGCAAGAGAGGGAACACAAGCAAGGGAGTGGGAGAGGGAGAAGCAGACTTCCCACTGACCCGGGAGCCTGATGTGGGGCTCTATCCCAGGACCTGAGCCAAAGGCAGACGCTTAACGACTGAGCCACCCAGTCACCCCCCAAAAGCTAATCTTTACATCTAGATCTAGAATAGCAACATTTAAGTTTCCAGATATCCCATGGCATCTTTCTCTTGACCTCAGCTAATAGACATTCTATGCAACAAATGACCCAATTACCGGTTTAAATTTTATCCACCCCACACTCACCCACGCCTTATTTGCCAAACACTAGTTTAAAATGAACATGTTTCCTGAGCCTACAATCTCATTTTAACGAAGAAAAACTTACAATAAAGTTATGTGGATATTCCTGTTCAAGTATTTTGGTCAAAGTTATATTTTGGCACCCTTCTAGATAGAAGTAAATAAAGGTATTTGAGTCATAGTTTTGTCCTTGATATCCTAAAGAGTCAGTTTGGTGATCCTACATCCCCATGTATGGAGTAGTAAGATTATCTAAACATATTTTGCTGTTAAACATTTAATGTTAAACAACTCCAATCCAATAACTCTCCCCAAATCTCACAATCCATGCATACATTGTGCTGTTCCTTATACAGATTATAGTCTATGGTCCATCACCATAATCTCTCCCTTACAAATATCCACGAATGCCCAACTTGACAAAAGCCATATTCTGTTTGGAAAAAATATATTTTTTTTCTTCTGCTCATACCTTAGCAGTTGAACTTTACAGGACAAATTTATATAAGATTGGTGACCAGTTTTATTCTAAATCAAACCTCAAGTGGATATTAAACATTATAGACTCTGAAAACTTCTGAGAGAGCTTATTTTGAATCTCTGTAAAAAAGCAGTTTTATTCATTTCTTCTTAGCTGTGATCAAACATCCCGTCTACACTTTGGCCCCCACTATGATTATAATCCCTTTTATTTGATAATGTGTCATAATTTGTGGAGAAAATAGAAGTCATTAATAAAGGACTTTTAGAACTTTTTAAAAGACTGAATTTATTTATTTATTGAGGGAATGTACCCATGAGTTGAGAGGGATTGGGGGTTAAGGAAATGGCAGAGAGAGGGCACGAGAGAAAACCTCAAGCAGACTCCATGCTGAGAACTGAGCCTAATGCAGGGATCGATCTCAGGACCTTGAGATCATGACCTCAGTGGAAATCAAGAGTTGGAAGCTTGAGTACCAAGAGTTTTAGAACTTCTTGCCACAAACTTTACTATTCTACTTGAAAGTATGCTTATGCTTCCATTGTTACAGGGAACTAAATGTCTCTTTAAAGGTCAGTATTCCCACTTAGTCTGTAGGACATTTTCTCTTTTATTATCCACATTCATCTAGACATTTTCGATTTGGCTGTTTCTACATATCATTACCTTAAAATTATGTATATATTCAAATACTTCTCATTGCCTCCTTCCCTTCGATCCACTCTCTCATTCCCTTCACATCAAAATGGCTTGGAAATGTAAATGATACCGCTATCTCAACTTCCTTCCCTCTCATTATCTTTCCAAACTTTTAGCACCTGGCTCACATCTTCACACAGCCACTGAATATGCTCTGTCCCAATCATCAAAGGACCTGAGGATTTGCTAAATCGAATGGTTACTCTCAGTTTTCATCATATTCAAACTCTCAGGACTATGCTTCATAGTTGACATTTATCTCCTTTCTTCTCAACATAATCTCTCTGAATTTAACTGATACCAAAATTATCCTGGATTTATTCCCATTTTAGTCTCCGCTTTCTTTCTACTTCCCTGATTCTGTATCCTCTTTGCTGAGTCTAATGTTTGTAGTTTCTCAGAACTTTGCCCTGGGCTTTTTCTCTTCTTGGGTAATCTTATTCATTCTTGTCGCTTAATATATCTATGTACCAGCATTGCCCAAGTTTATACATAGTCTGAGACTTTCCTCCAGATTTGTCGGAGATATATATTAGACTGAATCCATGCCATCACCACTGGAAAGTAACTCAGACATAAAGGAGAAGAAAACTTTCAAACGATTTTCACTTAAGTTTTACACTAAATTTATTTAGTGTCCATTAACTCCATAATACATGTTAACAGGCGCCCAGACACTTCTTCCCACTAGTCAATTCAAAACTCATCAAGTGTCATTGATATTTGTTCTCAAAAACATTTGAGATTTCAAGTACACATTATAAAAACAGATGAAATATTAATAAAAGAGGGCTGTCATTTAGTGAGAACTGACTTTAAAGCTTTGGAAAGATTTGAGAAATGTGAATTACTAAAAACAACTTACCCAATGACGTATGAATTAAAAAGCTGAAAAGCTTAGGAAAAACAAAGCAACAAACATCTAGAAGGATTTAGTTCTAAAACATAAGTGCTAAGGCTCTTAGATATTTTTCAGATTTCAAAGGAACCAGATAGAGAACATAAAAAAGAAAACTAGTTATGGGGGCACCAGGGTGGCTAAGTCTATTAAGCATCCAACTCTTGATTTTGGTTCAGGTCATGATCCCAGGGTCCTGATCCAGCCTTGTGTCAGGCTCAGTGCTCAGTGGGGAATCTGCTGGGGATTCTCTCTCTTTCTCTTTGCCCCTCCCCTCATTCATGCTCACTCTCTCAAATAAATAAATATATCTTAAATATAAAAAAAAATGTTATGGGTGTGGTTGATGCAAAAAGGAAAATAGAAATTTTATCATCAGGTTGTACCTGAAAAAATAGACATATGTGTTTATGTTTCTATGCTATAAGTCAGGCTGCATGTTTGAGGTGTATATTGTAATCAAATATATAATGGAATGAGTTTAATAAAGTCTTTAATTTTATCTAATTAAACATGCTTTGAAAACCTCCCTTCTCGTGCTCGCTTCAGCAGCACATATACTAAAATTGGAACGAAAATCTCTCTTCTCAATATCTTGCCAATATCAAGTAGATCTCATGGAATTTGAGTCCGAATGAGTCTGGTGTGGACTGATTTTGAAACACCAATCTTACTTTCAATGTAAATATTCTCCCTTTCCCCAGCAAAAGACTAATCCATAATTGGAAACCTCATTGGGAAAGTGGGCATGGTTTATCCTTTCAATCTGCTTTATTATTATTTTTTTTCTCCTGTGACTGCCACCTCCATGATCAGGACTGAGGGGAGAAGACAGAGGCATAAAAAGTCTACACGGATGATAGTCTCAAAATCTGATTCAATACTTTTTGTGTGGTAAGCCCTCACATTGCAGTTCTCATGCATCCTGACAGGAGGATTTTGCAAGGGCTCTGGAAAGATGCTTTCTTGCGAATCTTTCTTGCAAGGTTCTCTGATGTTGGTGATGCAATATCTGACTAAACTAATTTATTTCATGGTACTCCTCTAATAGCTCCTTGCTGGAATCCTTCATTCCATCAAGCAGATATCTATCCTAATAGATGATAGATAGATAGATAGATCGATAGATAGATAGATGATAGAAAAATAGACTTAGCACAAATATAGAAATGTATGCAAAAATACGAAGCTCAATGGTTTACTACCAGTGTTTTATTACCATCACCGAGGTCAAAAGATAGGATACTGCCCACTAAAAAGCCCATTATATTCCACTTCCCAATTGCCATATGTTTGTTTCCCTGTTTGTTTCCATAAGGTAATTATTAAATTGACAATAAGAAAAATCACTTTCTTGCTTTCCTTTATATTTTACCATTCAGGCAGGTATATCTAAATACTTACTGCAGTTTGGGTTTGAGGGCTTTCAAAAGAAAACAAACAAACAAACAACTTTTTACAAAAGAAATCAGGAGTTATTTTAGTACATTTTTATTATACAGTAATTTAGATTTACAGAAAAGTTGCAGATAGTTCCTGTATTCTTGTACCCAGTTTCTCATGCTCTTTATATTTTATACAGTATGATATACTCATCACAACTAGCAGGCCAAGATTAAGACCTAATTATTAAAGTGCATACTTTCATTTCTTGGTTTTTATCTAATCTTCCCCACTCCCTCGCTATTTTTTTTTTCCTGTAACATGATCCCATGCAGGATACTACATTACAGTTAGCAGTTTGGTCTTCTTTGGCTCCTCTAGACTACACTTGTTTCTCAGATGTTCTTTGTTTTTGATGACTTTTACAGATTTGAGGAGCACCTGCCAGGTATTTTGTAGAATGTTCCTCAGTTTGGGTTTGTCTGAGGTTTTTCTCATTATAAGACAGGGATTATAGATCTTGAAAAGGAAGATCACAAAGGTGAAGTGACATTCACATCACATCATATCAAGGGAACACACCTCAGTTCCTAAGCAGATCCACATGACGCAAATGTTAAATGGCACATTTCCCAGATGAACACACTCCCTAATCTAGTTTTTTAATCTTTGGTTAAGATAACCAATTCCTCCTCTTCCCTACTCTAAGACATATGACTAACTGCTAATGGAAAGCAGTAAATAGGCACTGGGGTTATAGCATTTCAACTCCACTCCAAGATTCAAGATTTAGGTTCTCTCAATTTTTTCCTAACAGAAGTTCCTGAGTGTAGTATTTACAATACTATAGCACTTGCAGTGCAGTGTCTACAACTCATCTTTGTCTGATTAATCACTGATATTTGATCACCTGATTGAAGTACTGTTTCTCCACTGTAAAGTTACTTTTTTTTTTTTTAAACCCTATTTCCATAATGGTCTCTTTGGAAGGAAGTCATTATGTGCAGTCTACATTTAAGGAGCAGGGAGTTAAGCTGTGTCCCCTTGATATAAGAATACCTACATAAATTATTTGGAATTCTTCTGCATGGGTACTTTAGCTCTTATTCCCTATTTAATTATTTATTCAAGCATTTATTTATATCAGAGTAGATTCATGGATATTTATTTTACACTTTGGGTTATAATTCAGTACTCTGTTATTTAGTCATTTAAATACATCCAGCTTTGGTCATTGGGAACTCATTGGTTTCTGGGTCCTTTTGATATCCCTCTCCATCACTGCCTTGGTTTTTGAGCACTTTAGTACTTTCTAACACTGCAACATACTCAGGCTCTTTTTATTTTTCCCCGTCTTCTGGGTCTAGGATATGTCATTTCTCCTGGGAGCCATGGTTTTATTTTATTAGCATTCTGATTATTTTATGATTTTTATAAATGTCTGTCTTCTGTTCAACTTTATATTTGTGCAGGGACTCATCAATGTTGTTGTGTTTAGCTATAGTTTTGTTGTTCGTTTGTTTGTTTTTCTCTATAGCAAGATCAGCAAACTACTGACTTCAAGCCAATTCTGCTATTCCTGTTTTTAAAAATAAAGTTTCAGTGATACACAGATACTCATTTATGTATTGTCAATAACCGTTTTATGCTACAAGAACACGGCTGAGTAGTTAAGTCAGAAACATTATATCTCCCAAAGCCTAAAGTATCTACTGTCTGACTCCTTATAGAAAATACTTGGTGACCTTTGCTCCACAATATGCTATTGTATAAATGTATTATAAATGATAGATGTATTCACCCTCACTTGACAATTGCATTTTTCCCAGTTCAGAGTTCTCAAGAATTACATTACTGAGATATTCTGTATGTATTTTTTACACACACAAATTTATACTTTGCTTAGGTTTTCTACCTATGGATGGCAATTGCTTGGACACAGTCTGGTTTCAGTTGCCATATTCAACACATTTTGTCAAAGTTATGAGTTTATGATTTTGATTCTATTCTTTCATATCTTTGCTATGCTGGAATTTTCAGAAATTTTTAAATGTTCACAATATACATCTAATTTCCTTTTTGTGATTTTAATTTTACTTCCCTAATAATGAGGGAAGTTTAGCAACAGTTCATATGCATATTAGATACTCTCTTTTATGAAATGATTATTCAAAAACTTTCTTTTTCTTCTGTTGGGTTGCCCTTATTGATTTGAAGGTATTAGAAAGACACTATCGAGAAAAACCCTTTGTCTTTAAATAATTGTCTTTTTTATAAAACATCTTTTTAAATATAATTTAGAAATATATTTTCTCTCCATTTTCCTATTCTTAACTGGAGAAGATAAATTCAATTTCATTTCAGTTAATATTATCCTTTTATATTTAATCCTTTTTGTTTCCTATTTAAGAAAACTTCTTATGTTCTGAATCACAAATATATCCTCTCTATTATTTTGTCAGACTTTATCTCTTGCCCTTTCTATGAAGTTCTGTAGTCCAGCTGGAATACAGTTTTGTGTTTGGTTTGAAGTTTAGGTATGGACATCTAAACACATCAGCACCATTTATTGAAAAGTCCTTCACTTCTCCTTCTATTTTGTCACTTTTTATTAAATCACAAGTCCATATGTGTGTGAATCATTTTCTAGGCTTTCTATTTTATTTTGTCACCTTTCTATATTTGACAACTCCACATTATCTTAGTATACTTAAAATAAAACAAAACTTGGTACCTGGTAGATCAGGTCCATAAACTTCAGTGATTTACTTTAATATATAGCTTTAGCTATTCTTGATCTAGTATATTCTACAGTTATCATGAGTAAACAATAGAAACAGTAATAAAACACAGATTGGGATTTTGTTGTGAAGAGCACTGAAACTGTACCATATTGAGGAAATTGGTTTACTTTTGTTTCTCTCAGTACATAAACATGGTGTATTTCTAAATTATTTATGACTTACTTAATTTCTGTCAACAATATTTTATAATTTTCTTTGAAGAAGCTTTCCACAACATTCATCAGACTTGTTCATAGATACTGAAACTTTGTATGTGATTATAAAATATCTCATAAAAATTAATTTTCCACTATTCTGTTGATGGTTTTAAAATGTAATTTTAAAATTACTGAGCTCAAATATAGAAACATTGCTATAATTCTTTATAAATTCTAATTATATAACTTCAAATTCTTTTGGTTTTCCTATTTAGCCAGTTATATTCTCTTCAGAGAAAGAGACTTTTTTTTCATTTCAGTTGGAATATTACTTCTTCCATTTCTTTTTCTTGTTTTATTACACTTGCACAATAGTAATGACAGTGATGATGGTAGTCTGTCCTTTTTGCTGATTTAAAAGAGAATGATCTCAACATTTCACAATTTTGTATAATATTTTGCTAAGATTTTTCTTGATAATCTTTCTCACAATAACAAGTATAAATGATCCCATTTATACTAAACTGGCTAAAAAATTTTTCTAACAGATTTTCAATTTTATCAAATGATTTCTCTGCTATTGAAAATGTTGTTTTCTTTCTTTTTTATAGTGTCACTGCTGCAAACCATACTTTTTTTTAAATACTAAATCAATATTGATTCACATAATCAACTCAACTTGCCTGCTGTCGTATATATACGTATATATATATTATTGTCAACTTAGTATATAGTATATATGTATATATACTGTATACATATAAATACTATTTACTATAGTATATAGTATATATATGTATATATACTATATATGTATACATATGTATGTATGTATATATACGTATATATACTATATACTAAGTTGACAATTTATTACCATATATATATATACACATATATATGTATATATACATATATATGTGTATATATATATACATATATATGTGTATATATATATACATATATATGTGTATATATATATAAATTTTTAAATAAATTAGGAATGCAGTTGTAACATACTTAGATGAACTGTTTTTAGGGTCTTACTCTTTTCTATAAATAAGTTTAGCTTGTAATTTTCCTTTATATTAATGTTCTGATTAGGTTGTAACATTAACGACAGGCTGGTGTTTTAAAATACATTGTTCAGTTAGTCTATGTAGTCCATACAGTACATCATTAGTTTTTTATCTAGTGTTCCATGATTTATTGTTTGTGTATAACACGCAGTGCTCCATGACTAACATAACACAATAAAAAAAAAATAAAAAAACAGATATGTAAATAAAACAACACTGCATATATAAAAAAATTCATTGTTCAGTGTTTCCTCTTTTTTAATTTCTTTGGGAGAGTTCATGTAAACCTAGCATTTTAAAGTACATATTGTTAGATATGTTAATGAATTTTTGATTGATTTATTTTTAAGGGCAGGTTTTCAGTTGTAATTCCTTAAATTTTATTTTATTGTGGTGAGAACACTCTACTTCTAATTTTAAGTGTACAATAAATTATGTTTACTGTAGTCTTTTTGTCAAAATTTTTATTTCTTATATTATTTATCAAGATGGATGCTTATTCATTGATTTGCAGCTATTTTATTTACTAACATATATTTAAAAACTATATCCTCTCTCTAGATAGTTTAAGCTATATCAGAATTGTAAATTCATAATCATTATATCTCAATGATGAATTCAAAGTTTTTGAGTTGCACATCACTACTTGCCTACACATCTTTGGCATCTAATGCCAAAATACATACAGCAGTTTGCTTTCACTATTATTTTCATGCTATACTTTATACTGTATATTTTGATCCTTTGATTTTGTTTGTCTTACCCTATCCTTGTGTTTCAGAGTTTTTTTTTCTCTTTTCCATACCACATAACTGTATATTATTTTCTTTCAGTTTTCACTGTTGTTTAGACTGAACTGATTATCCCGCACATTTAGAATTCTCTCCAGGTAAGGAGGCAACACCATTCACTATGATTCCTCAAATTGCAGGTGACACATGCCAAACCATTGAAAGATCTCCCCAACTACATTCTGCTCTGCTCTGTGAGGGTGGTATTTGTGATTTTACAGTTCACTAAGCAACTATCTGATGAAAGAAATGCTAATCTACCATATGTCTACATACCATCATACTCAATCGATGATACTTATTTAGTGCCTTCTTTCTCTTAACTTGTAGGCCCATAATGGGGGAGAAGAAACACCACAATTTACAGCAATAAGTTGACAATTTATACCACAAATTAATTCTCTCTTGTAACTAATGCTTATTCTGATGAAGTGAAGGGATGAATCAAAGGAGTGTTATGGTGAGTCATTGCTAAGCTCTAAACAGTGTCAACTCTTCTGTAATGTCAATAAAATGCAAAGGTGCTTAGTACTGATTACCATTAGTTTTAGAACTAAATATATGATATATGATATATTGTATAATATATGAAAGATCTATGTATTATTCCCCTGTGTAATAATATTTTATGATTCATTAATTTACAAATTTACCATAAAATTCTCTGTTTTGTGTTGCTTATAAGGGCATTTGCTGGATTTATGATAGTTTATTCTTTCCTTTTCCTTGTATTTCTCCTCTTACTCACCCCAACCAGTCTTTTTAATCTCAATATACACACCAAAATTCCACCATTTAGGTAGACCAAAAATCTATTATTTTCCTTTTAGGTTTCCTTTGTCTCTTATATCTCATGATCAATATATGGACAGGTTCCATTGGTTCAAAATGCATCTTCTCCAAAATATATCTTCTTTCTACTTCTTTCCATGTCCTTTTTTACAATATATATTTAAGTTCATATCATTTACTATATGTTCTCATTCTATCATGCTCTACAGACAACATTAATTTAGTGCCTTCTTTCCCTTAACTGGTAGTCCAGTGTAGGGTGAGAAGACTCAGCAAAATTTACTTCATTCGCTTTAATATTAGATAAAATCTGTCCTTTATATTACTATCATCCATGTGTCCTAAATGATGTTTGTCATGTTCATCTTCTAAAAGACATATTATGGTGTATCACATATGTGTAATATAGTAAGAGAAAAAATATCAAACATTTAAAAGTATATATGTCAGATTCATCTAATTTTTCTAAAAAAAAATTTACCTACCTGTGCAAATTCATCTCTTAAAAACATAATCTTGGTACTACTATCTGTATTTCACTTTTTTGTTTGATTGTTTTGTTTTGTTTTATCTGTTTGACTTTTAAAACTAAATATATCTATTAGCTAACATTTACTAAGTAATACATTGAGAATTAGCTAACACTTACTGATTTGCCAAACACTGTTCTAAAATTTTTATAAGGTGTAACTCATTTAATACTTACATAATGGCTGTGAAGTAAAAATTATTGTGATCCACTTTATAGATGAAGAAAGTAAGTGGCAGAATTAGAATTTAACTTCAGGGGCTCTTGCTTCAGATTACATAGTTTCAACAGCTACACTATAGCTACTGCTATTCGATAGGTGTATTTCTGAAGGTATATGCATTAATACATGTTTGTATATGTATGTATGTGCTTCTCTCTGCACATATGCTTGTGTATTTATGGTGTATTTTCTCAAATATTATAATCTGTGTGTTGTATTTCTAAAATGCCTGTCTGACTTATAATAAAATATGAATTGATCTATATTTTTCATTTAAATAAATTACAATCAATTTATTGTATCTTTATTCCTTAGGGTCTTAAAAATGCCTAAATAATTCATTCTTAAGTATATCTGAAAGACTACTTTATCTTCTAAGTTCTACTCTGAGACTAAAACTAAAGAGCTATTTTGTAATAAAAAGATCTTTTGTATAATAATGTTTCTTATCTGGGAAAAGGAAAAGTGTATTTAGATCAACAAATTTGTCATTTCTATACTTAAATATCAGGATCATTTTCCTCAATTTAAAAGTATGTTTTTGTGGATTCATGAGTATATTCTTTCTTAAAAATCTACTAATAGTAAAAATCACATATGTATTTGTTTTGCAGAAAAGGAGCATGTTATATAGAGATGAATCAATGTTTTCAACCCAATAATGATAAAAATAAAAAGTACTCTTTCTTTTCACTTGAAAAAATAAATGAACAAATGATTCAACACAGATTACATGAGCAGAACAATTCACTAAATTTTTTACCATGGATCTCAGGAGTTCAGCAAAGGAAGAGATGAAGAGTAAAACAGAACTATAAATGCTAGCACCAGGATGGGCTAAGGGGGTACAAAGGCAAAAAGCAAAACAATACTCCATCATACTGTTTTTAGCAAGGCAAACACACTTTATAATTCTGTTTAATTTATGATCCACCATTAAATGCTGAATTACATGAAGGAAAACCCTCAGTTGTTTCCTTTCTTCATTTCCCTTTCCTATTTCACCTTTAAAATGGATATAAATGATTTCTATTTTACAGAATCACTGTGCATTGATGAACTATAATATGCTGAGAAATAATCACAATTCCTAGTACTTGGTAATAACAAAATAAAAATCAGGTTTTTAAAATTTTTTTCATTATTCTCTTACACAGATGAAAGATTGAGGGCCAGAATAATAAAATCTGGGACTTGGAAATACATTTCTCTAGATTAATAGTTTAGGCCTCATTGCTTTCGTGCAAGTAACAGGTTTCCATAGTTTAACACAGCGGCAGGCCACTTTCAAATATATACCCAAAATGAAGAGAAGTTGTGATTAATATGCTCAGTGGACTTTCTAACTGCCGATATTGCAATATCACTTCATTCAGTCAAGTAGGAGGTGAGTAGCAAGTGAAAATGAGACAGCCATATTGACCATACAACAATGTCTTTGGAATGAAGTACAGAGTGTGAAAATGACTTCTTGACTTCCAGCTAATATAAAGAAAAAGAACAATGCAAAGTAAAATAGACCCTGGGAAGTATTTCCATATTCATATTTTTAGATATTCCCATGTTTACATAATTTTATATAATATGTGCAGCAAGTCTTAAGTATATTTACTAGAAAAATTTAAATGCCACTAATAGCTAATAAACACATGAAAAAATACTCAACATCACTCAGCATCAGGGAAACACAAATCAAAAACCACAATGACATACCACCTCACACAGGTCAGAAGAGCTAACAACTCAGGAAAAAATAGATGTTGGCAAGGATGTGGAGAAAGGGGAACCCTCTTACGCTGTTGGTGAGAATGCAAATTGGTTCAGCCACTATGGGAAATAGTGCGGAGGTTCCTCAAAAAGCTAAAAATAGAACTACCTTATGACCCAGCAATTGCACTACTAGGTATTTACTCAAAAGAGATAGACATAGTGAATAGAAGGGGCACATGCACCACCCCAATGTTTATAGCAGCAATGTTCATAATAGCCAAAGTATGGAAAGAGCCCAGGTGTCCATCAACAAATGAATGGATAAAAAGAAGTACAAATAGGGGCACCTGGGTGGCTCACTGGGTTAAGCCTCTGTCTTCCACTCAGGTCATGATTTCAGGTCCTGGAATTGAGACTCTCATTGGACTCTCTGCTCAACAGGGAGTCTGCTTTCCCCTGCTCTGTCTGCCTCTCTGCCTAATTGTGACCTCTGTCAAATAAATAAAACCTTAAAAAAAAAAAAGAAGTAGAAATTAATAATGGAATATTACTCAACAATCAAAAAGAATGAAATCTTGCCATTTGCAACAACATAAATGGAACTAGAAGGTATAATGTGAAGCAGGATAAATCAGTCAGAGAAAGACAAATACCATATGATTTCATACATATGTAGAATTTAAGAAAGAAAACAGATGAACATAGGGGAAGGGAAGGAAAAACAAGATAAGATAAAAACAGAGAGGAAGGCAAACCATAAAATACTTTTTTTTTCTTTTTCATTAACATATAATGTATTATTAGCTTCAGGGGTACAGGTCTGTGAATCATCAGTCTTACCCTATTCACAGCACTCACCACAGCACATGCCCTCCCCAATGCCCATCACCCAACCAGCCCATCCCTCTCACCCCTTTCCCTTCCAGCATAAACTGTAAAAGACTATTAACTAGAAAACAAACAGGGTTGTTGGAGGGGACGTAGGTGGGGGGATGGGGTAACAGGGGAATGGGCATTAAGGAGAGCACTTGATTTAATGAGCACTGGGTGTTATAAGCAACTGATGAATTGCTAAGTCCTACCCCTGAAACTAATTATAATAATATAAAAAACTTTACCATCACAAGCATATAAAAATAAAGACATATCTAATACCATATCAACTTACAAAAGGAGAGAGGAACCAATAATTTTTAGGAATTTTTTATAGAAGCTATTATTGACATTAAATATACTAAACAAAAGTGTGAGTCATATTTAATTTTTTCAACAATTTTTATCATTAAATAATGACTTCTTGTTTATGGTAGGGGTTTAGCATACTTCTATTGTTTCACTTAATTTCAATAATATGAGCTTGTCATTTCCATATTATGAGAAGAAAAAAATTATTTGGCCTAAGATAATAATGAAACTTCAAAATTAGATTTACTTCCTATTTGTATCAGAAGCTCAATCTATTTAACAGTATTTAATATCTAATTATGATTAGACTTTTAATTTTAAAAGAAACTATGTAGGAGCTAACAAAAAAAAAGAAAAAAATATTATGCATCTCAAATGGCTAAATCAACATATAGAATCTTTTATTATAGCCCACATACATGATTTGATTGAAAAAGAATTCTTGAATATAAAACATGGTGATTTTTAAAATTATTTTCTTTAGCTATTTCTTATTCTTCGTTGGCATTCTATTCATTCCATGTCAAAGTAGCTGATCATAAGATAGTATATAGATTGAATAATTCTAGATTATATAGAATATATTGGAGAGCATATAAAATATTTATTGGTAAAATTATCTAATCACCATTATATTATTGTTTAAGTCAAATTTATATTAATAATCCCATCTCCTTTTATATTGCTACTCAAACATAAAAATAATATATGTTGTTTAAATTGAAGTAGAAGTTTAGATAATTTAAACTAAGATTATATATAATTAAATATTTATAATGCATAAATAAATGTGGTATGCATGTATGCAGTATATGTGGGTGGATTACTGGACAGAAATGTAGATAGAATTCAAAGGAAGTAGGCTAAGAGTGGTAAAGGGATGCATCTTAGAACTAAATTAATGTTAGAGCTAAAGAATTCAAACAATTTAAACCTATTATTTTTCAAGTAAGAACAGTGAGGTCCAAACATAATCTCCCCAGGATTTTGTGAATACAGTTAATTTTATAACAATAAAATACATAGCCCCCCAACCAAATTCTCTAAAATAGTACAGGTATATCCTCTGAACTATGCACTACTAAAAATGATACAAAATTTAAGGGGATGAGTTCTGTTCAAAATGATAAACTTCAATTTTGGGGACTGCCTTTTTCTCTTGGCCAGTAGTATGCCCTAAAAAATTTTTCCGATAAGTGTTTCAGAATAACTTAAACTTATCAAAAAAATGTGCTTTGTCTGCTCAATTTTCTCTAAGCAATTCAAGTGATATGTACTTGTAAATATTCCTAAAAATTTATGTTTTAGTCTAGTCATTATATTCTAGTATAAATTCTTCAAAAAATAATGTAAAATAATTTTTTAAAAAATTTTATTTATTTATTTGACAGACAGAGATCACAGGTAGGCAGAGAGGCAGGCAGAGAGAGAGAGGGAAGCAGGCTCCCCGTCGAGCAAAGAGCCCAATGCGGGGCTCTATCCCAGAACCCTGGGATCATGACCCGAGCTGAAGGCAGAAGCTTAACCCACTGAGCCACCCAGGCACCCCCAAATAATGTAAAATAAATTTTTAAAACATCATAACCAATACACACCTAAAATCAGAGTTATCTGCAACATGCACCAAACACCTACCTATTCAGATTTGCAAAGACAACTTTAAAATCATAGCTTGTTCTTCCCTAAAATATACTCCAACATAGAAGCTCTACTATAGTAATTAAAATTAAGGGAAATTCGCAATATACTTGAATAATTCAATCATTTCATCAATAGAATAGAATGATAGAAATGTTTATCTATTTATCATTGTATTCGATATGAAATAGAAAATAAGAAAATATCCACTATAGGGGCACCTGGGTGGCTCAGTCGGTTAAGCTGCTGCCTTTGGCTCAGTTCATGATCCCAGGGTCCTGGGATTAAGCCCCACATCAGGCTCTCTACTCAGCAGGGAGCCTGCTCTCCCCCCACCCCCGCCTGCCTCTCTGCCTACTTGTGATCCGTCTGTTAAATAAATAAATAAAATCTTTTTTAAAAAATCCACTATATATTTGACAGCTTAAACAAATGTCCTACAACTAGTAAGTTAAAAATATACTTATCCTGACCTTATTATGTTAAAAGTTTACATATACATTGTGTGCACACACACACACACACACAATAGCCCATGGTCTTGATAAATAATAGCTGAAAATGTCCAAAATGCAGAATATGCAACCTCAAACATGCATGCTGTTTCAAGCAAAGTTTAGTGCCACATTAAAACATATTTTGGTACATATTTTTAAAGATAGTTTAAGCATTTAGGAAGAAACATACATACAACACACACACACAAAATACCCAAAGCTTGCTCAATAGACAAAAAAAATTAAAAAGGAGAAAAATTGAGCTGGCTGACTTCTCAGCTAGCCCTCATTAAAACTCAGAAAGAGGGTGCCTGGGTGGCTCAGTGGGTTAAAGCCTCTGCCTTCAGCTTGGGTCATGATCCTGGGGTCCTGGGATTGAGTCCCGCATTGGGCTCTCTGCTCCACAGGGAGTCTGCTTCCCCCCTCCCCTCTCTATGCCTGCCTCTCTGCCTACTTGTGATCTCTGTCTGTCAAGTAAATAAATAAATAAATTTTTAAATAAATAAATAAATAAAACTCAGAAAGATAGAACCATACCTGCAAAACATAAGACAACTGATATAACATCAAGATTCTATAGCCAGAAAATGTGTGTATGAAGTGTAAATGCATAAGAGAGACTTAAAAAAATTACTTAAACAAAGATTTCCTCTGCTGCCTAGAAAATACTAAAAAAATATATAGTTGCAGAGAATGGAAAATAATGCATATAGTTATAACAAAATAACAACAAAACACAAAATTATGATAAAGAATATATAATATTTAAGATATCATTAGAAATACCAGAAAATGTAAGAAAAACATTTTAAAAAGCAGCAATGAAATTGTGAAGAATCATGAAATGGAGATAATTTTAGGAACTGATCAATTATTAGAAATACTGTGTGTGTATGTGTGAGTGTGTGTGTGTTACAGAAAGAGAAAGGGGGGGACAATATTTGGGACATGTTCCCATGAATGAGATGCAATTACATCTCCTGCTCTTCTATCAGTCAAATCCTATTATATGGTATCCTTAGAATCATATTTATTTCTAACATGGTAAAACCATATGCTATTTTTATAACAAAAAGTACATGAGACAATAAAAAGGTTTGATTATAGTCTCCAAGGTTAACCTTGTAAATATCTGCAACGTGAAAACAACAGAATTGTCAAAAACCATTAGAATGTCTAGGAGTCAAAGAAATGGTAGGAGCAAAATGGGTATCATTACATAATTTACACAGCAAGCAGTCAAGAGATAAAATATAAAATCAAGATCTGAAGAGTCATTCTATTGTTAAATGTATAAAGGTAGTGAATAAAGTATGCTGCTTCTAGGAACAGCACACTAGGTAAGATGCATCAATCCTTTTGCTCAAAACAAACAAATGGAAAATGAGAAAATCTGGGCAAAATATTGTCTTAACATCTACCTGAAGGCAACAAGAAACTAATAAGGCAGTGAAAATTTATAAAGACAAAATTTTCCAAGAAGGAATCACAGTAGTATGACTAGCATTCTGGAATACCTTTTCCCTAAAGCTGCACTGCCCCTAGGAAAGTGACTAGCCTCACATTGGGTATTTAAATTTTAATTAATTAAAATTAAATAAAAACAATAGTTCTTTAGTTGCACTAATTCCATTTCAAGTGCTCAAACATACATGAGGTTAATGGCTACTATACTGTAAAATGGAGATAGAAAACATTTCCATTGTGACAAAAATTTCCATTGGACAGTGCTACAGAGAGGAGAGGTGTTTCTGTCAGAAAGGAAAGAAGAGAAGAGAAAAATCAGAAGAGAAAAATCAGCGCTGAGCATCCATGCAGAGATTTAGACAAACTCATGGAGTTAGGGGAACTAAATTTTAGGTCAGTGTCAGCCAAAGACAGTGATCCCTCCTAAAAAATACCCCTGTTTTTTGTTTTGAGATCTCCAGAAGCATACACCTATGAACAAAGTGTAAGGGCCATTTCAGCCAGAGCAGCCCCACCCTGGTTGAACTGCCATTTTGTTGTAAAACTTGGGTTGACATTGCCTATCCCCCTAACCCCCCCACCCCCCACCCCACCAGGGGAACTTATTTAAAAGCAAGTCCAGGAAACCAGTCCCACATAACAAAGTCCAAGTACAAGGGTGGGTCAGGCCAGGTGGAGGTATTCAATCAGTGGGGGGCACATGCTGTCTCCTATCTACCAAGAAGTATGGGCCCCCGCCCTTTGGGAGCCTTTTGGCGCCAATCCTAACCAAGGTGTGATAGGCTGGTTCAAATATCTACTAGGGTAAATTATAATTCAGTTGGTCGCCTAGCATCACTGTCAAGTTTCCTGTGTGTGTTACAATCTCATTGGTCACCTGTGTGTGGCCAGGCCCAACCACATGGCCTTTGCTCTATAAAAGTTAGTCTAGAGCAGGGAAGAGTCGACCTCTCTGGAGGGGCAGACCGACTGGTCTGTTTGACAGTAGGTATGATTCCTGATGCTTGGTGCGAAATAAAGCTTTGCTTGATCTTCGCTTTGATTCAGTCTTGCTCCTTTAATCATGGACCCATTGTTGGGATACTCAATTTTGGGGGACCCAACAAAAAGTAAACCAGATATGATTTACTCCTTGTATGGACTGCCCACATGTTCAAATCATCTCAACACCTTTAACTATATTAGAGTAAACTTGCTTTGTCAAAGCTTCTAGTTCTCTGACATAGAAAAAAAGAAAGAGAAAAAGGGCAAAAATTAACTAAATAAATAATGATAAGTTCTTTCTGAACAAAGACAGAATTTGTTCAATCATGAAGCTATTCTTTCATTTTTTTAATATCTAACATATAATTGAAAAATCAGATACAGAAGGGGATATAAAAATACTTATAAAAACCAAGAGAATAAAACCTTAAAAGGGGTGTGCTGCATCTGGGTGCCTCAGTTCCTTAAGCTACCGTCTTTGGCTCACGTCATGATCCCAAGACCCCTGGATCCAGCCCAGTTTGGGCTCCTCCCTCTGTCCCCTAATCTGGATCCTACTAGTAGGTTCTCTCTCTCTCTCTCTCAAATAAATAAATAAAATCTTGAACAAAAAAAGGAAAACTGACATAATACTTAATCATGCTTAATACTCTCAAAGATTAGGAGATTTTTAGTAGAAAAACTAAAAACTATTTTTAAAACAAAACCAACATTAAGAATGACAGTTTCTACCATTAGAAAAAAATGAAATTAAGAAATCAATGTATGAATTTAATATATTTGAGAGAGATGAATTGAGAAATAGAGAATGAAAGATAGGTCCAAAATGTTGTCCAGAGTCAGAAAGAAAAACATAAAGTAATTGAAACTACAGAAGAAAATTTGAGATTTAAGGGATAATGTAAAAGATTTGATTAAGGTCTAAACAGAATTCTGAAGAGAAGAAATAGAATGGGATCTAAGCAATATTTGAGGAGATAATTAGTGGGATTTTTTTTTCAAAAATATGAAATAAATCAAGCCACATATTTGAGGAACTCTACAAACCTCAAACAAGATAAGTTAGTATTTACTTTATCTGCCCTAACGCAATATAAGGTACTGAAGATACCGCTGAAGATGAAACACAATAAATTCCTAACAGCACTCCAATACCTCCACCTCTGAGAAAAACAGTTTACCTTCAAAGGTGACTTCTCAAACAATGAAAACCAGAAGACAATGAAAGAGAAAAATAACTTAATTTATAAGTATTTATACAGTAAACATAGTTTCCAAAATATAAGTGAAATAATTTTAGACGAAAATATAGCCTAACACTTGGGGCGCCTGGGTGGCTCAGTGGGTTAAGCCTCTGCCTTTGGCTCAGGTCATGATCTCAGGGTCCTGGGATCGAGTCCCGCATCGGGCTCTCTGCTCAGCAGGGAGCCTGCTTCCTTCTCTCTCTCTCTCTCTCTCTGCCTGCCTCTCAGTGTACTTGTAATTTCTCTCTGTCAAATAAATAAATAAAATCTTTAAAAAATATATATAGCCTAACACCAAGAAACTTGTAATAAAATAAAGAGTACTTGATGAGCAGAAGGGAAATGATCCAAAATGGAAATTCAAAGATGGAGAGAAAAAATAAAGAAAATGGAAAGAATAAATATGAGGATACTCTTATAACCTAATTCCTATAATGTCCTGAAGGGTTTAAAATAAATACATAATTAGAATATATGATCAGAATTGTGTATAAATTGGAGTGGAGTCCATAGAGTATAATGTTGTAAGTCCTGAATTGTCTATGAAGAAGTAAAAGGAGCAATTAACATTAGCTAATGACATGTCAATTTAAAGTTAATAATTCAAGAAAGAAATGTATAAAGCTATTTTCTAGCATCATTAAGGTAATCAGTGTAGGAAATGTAAAGAGAGGAATAAATCTACATATGCCATAAGGAATTAGAATTAGCCACATTATAAGTTTTTCAGTACTGGTGTGGTTTTAACTTCTATGTATGCATTACTTTTTTCATAATATAATATACAGAATTTTTTAAAAAATTAAAAAAGAATAACCAATGTTGATGTGAGCTGTGGGAATATAAAGATTATTGCCCAGATCCTAAAGCCTTAATACATGTTGAAATGTATTTGGAAAGATAGCTGTCATATACAACAAAGTAGGCTAAATAACATAAACAATTGGGATAAACTTTAAAGAAAAAAAAATGTTTTAGGAGGATAAAAATTAGATTATCTAGATTTTTGCAATAGAAATCTAAGAAAATGCCACTGCTGTGTATGAGCCAATTGATGCTGAGTATTGAAGAATTATGAGCAGTAATAGTGGTGTTTTCGGGGGGAAAGTAGGGCAGTTTTAAGGCAAGCGTAAAAAAATGTAGCATACTTTGAACTATAGGATAACATATTTGTACCAGTTTGAGGACTCCATAAGGCAGAGTGGGAAAAGTTGGTGGTGGAGGAATAGGCAATTCTTAGCAGAGTAAGAAAGTGCTATGATGCCACTGAGTATGTCACCATATACATTCCAGTGGGGTTTTGACTTCTGGAGAATCAGAGATAAAAGTCTCTACCCTCTAGGTTCTGGTGAATCCATATCAAATCTCTGTGCCTAACAGAGCTACAGGAAAAAATCTGTGATAGGTCTGCTTCCACAGGGTCTCCTATTCTGTTGGACGGAGATGAAATTTACAATTTCAAAACATGCTCATCAATTTATAGATTTAACAGTGGACCACAGTGGATTAGAAGATGCAAGTAATGCTTAATATAGGAAACCATATTAACACAACTTATTATAGACATTTTTGCTTAGTTAAACCAAAGCCATTGACAACCTATCTCAATTCTCGCAAGTTTTTCTGCCTAGCCAAAGAGGTTTCCTTGTTTCAATCAAGATCTCAACTTCTGGGGAAATAATACCAGCACCAGGACTGAAGGATGTCCAGTTCTGTCCAACAAAGATGTGAGGGAATGCCTTTTGGATTCTTCAGAACTTCTTGAATTCTTTAAAACTTCAAAACTTTCCCCTAATGACGATACAGTACAGACCCAGAAATTCTCTTTCACACACTGCGATATGTTTCTTGTTTTAAGAATGTAATAACTAGGGCTGCCACACTCAAGTTACAGCCATGAATGAATGGAAGGTTAAAAGGAACACAGTGATGTTGACCATGATATTGCTAACCTGCCAAATGAATATTTGAAACTGCTTATAAATTAGTTAATTAATTAATGCTGCCATTAAACCATGGGCAGAACTCTAAGTCTCAAGTCCCTGGCTTAATTTAGTTTTTCAAAGATTTTACTTATTTGACACACAGAAAGCATGGGAGCACACAAGCAGACTGAACCAGAGAGGGACAAGCAGGCTCCCTGCTGAGTAAGGAGTCTAATGTGGTCCTAGATTCCAGGATCCTGGGATCATGACCTGAGCCAAAATGCAGATGCTTACCCAACTGAGGCACCCAAGCACCCTGAAATCCATGTTTTTAGAAGGGCCTCTTTCTGTCCCTTCTCAGGACACACCCCATCTTCTTTTCCCCTTCACCCTAGCACACATGGGTTTTGTTTTTATTTTTGTTTTTTAGTGGTGGTTGGCTAGAGTGATTATTGTCTGAAAGCTTACTGTTTCTTTAGGATGCTTCCTTTTAGTTTCCTTGGCAACAGAGAGCAGGCTTCTGTTGGGACATTTTTGTTCTGTGCCAATTGACATTCCCTGTATGCCTGCTTCTTTAGTTCAAAGTCTGGGATAGAAAAACCCAGGGAATTTATTGGATCATGCCATTTCTTGGGTCCTGATATTTCTAGTGGATCTTTATAGTTTGCTACCTTGCAGTCTTCTTTATTTATTTATATTTATTTATTTATTTTTTTGCGAGAGGGTACATACACACACACAGGCACACGCATGCATGATCCATGCTGGGGGAGTGGTTGGAGGGATGCAGGCAGAAGGGCAAAGGGAAACAGAGAAAGAGAACCTTAAGTGGACTCCACACCCAGTGTAGAGCCCTATGCGGGACGACCTCACAACTCTGAGCTGAGCTCATGACCTGACCTCATGATCTGAACTGAACCCAAGAGTCAGAGGCTTAACTGACTGAAGCCCCTCCAGGGCCTCCCTTCTTTATTAGATATAATTGCAGCGTATTTATTTGTACTTATCTCTCACAGGAGAGACAGAAATCTCCTCTGCAGCCTGAGGTCCAAAGAATTGTCAAGGGACATCTTTTTGTGCAGTATGTGGCTTGTGCCTTTGCATGCGAGCCGGGGTTCCCAATTAGTGTACAATAGGACTCATGGTTTGTCATGGAGCCTGAAACGGAGAACTAATGGGAGCAGGATAAGGACTAATGGTCAACTAGGCAAACACTACTGAAATGAAATTCAAAACAGTATCTGAAATGAAATTCTGAACAGTAGGAGAAGCCTAAATTAAAACCTCATCTTTAATCTCTACTAGGGCCTTTGGTAAGAAATGAGATTTAAACATATTTTAACAGCTTATTAAATTGACTTTTAACTACCAAACACATATGATATGTGGGCATACATGTATCTGTGTGTGTGTATGTGAGAGAGAGAGAGACTGAGACAGAGAGAGATGGAGGAGAGGACAAGAGAGACAGGCTTATGGATGAGTATTCTATTTCAAAATTAATTTTAAAACTAGAAAAATGTTGCATGCTTAAATTCTTGTGTAAGAACATTAAATATCCTACTCTGGTTATTGCATCATTACAGAAAAGCTTACATTTTAAAGGGAATTTGAAAGAAGAAATCAATATTATCCCCAAAGGGGAAATACTGGCCTTCATGCCGAGTCCAAGATTTCAACACATTTTTCTACACTTAAGGTTTGGGCTGTCCCAGAAAATAGTATTTAAAAGCTTAAAGTTACTATTCCACAATCTATTTACTTTTAACATTAACACATACAAAAGTTTATATTATCCCTGTGAAAGAATTGTTTCTTTCACAAATATTTCTTAACATAAACCAGATCATAATGCATTTAACATGCAAATTTAAGTTAGCAAGGAATAGTTCAAACTAATTGCTTTCTAAGCCCAATCAGGAAATTTAAGTTACTTGAGAGCTGACAGTTTTGGAATGCAAAAGATTTGTCTTTACATATTTTAACTAATTAAACTTGCAATTATTCAGTACTTTCCTCCTTAAGCACTTAAAAACACTTTTTAAGTCAATTTCCTGTGGAGTAGAGCACTAAGTGATCATCAGCCACATTCCTCAAATAGAAAACATGGGGTAATAAAAATTATTGATGGTTTCTCTTCTATATTATGTTTATATTAACATAGCTGAGGCTTTCCAATAGACATTGAAAATGCTCCAAGGAGTATGCATTCAATTATTTCCCTTAAACTTAGAAACTATTTCAAAATGCATATACATTTTTTTAAATAAAACTATTAGAAAACCATGAAATGTTAATGAATATATGTGGAGATTCTTGCCAGCATGAGTAATGTTAACATTATTCTTCCACAGAGATGTTAAGGGTAGCTGCCAGGGCCCATCACATGTCTGACCTGGGTATAAGTCTGTTTCCTTGACTGGAGAAGAGAGAAAATATGTTCAGGAGGTGATTGGCATGTTAGAGTAACTGATCTACAGGTCTCAGGTTGTTTAGAGATCTCACATTTAGAAAAAAAAGCACACACACACAAATTGGGAAGAAGAGTGGAAGCTTCTCAAATAACCATTAACATAAATGGTTTTCATTATTTTTAAATATTACAACCATTATTTATATAGGGGGAGATGTTGATCATGTTCTAAATTGCTTCTCAACTATAGACTTTTGATCTAATTCAATGTGAATCTTTTCTATTCCACTCATAATGTTGACTGGTGAGATTTTTTTATTGCATAAAGTACCTCCCTTTTAAAGATGACTGAATAAAAACAAGTACCAAAATATTGTGGCCTATAATCTAGAGGCAAAGTAAGCAAATCTCAAAAAAAGATAGTCTTCGTAATTGGATTTGATTAGACCTATTGTTACAGAACCACAGAAGACAGAACTATTTCCTCACCTACGAAGGAGGTTTCAACATCAACAATATCAGTGGAACAGCTGTAAATAAATTTTGAGGGCGCCTGGGTGGCTTAGTGGTTAAGAGTCTGTCTTTGGCTCAGGTCATGATCCCAGATTCCAGGGTCATGGGATTGAGACCAGCGTTAAGCTCCCTGCTCCGTGGAGAGCCTGCTTCTCGCTCTCCCTCTGCCTATTGCTCTGCCTACTTGTGCTCTTTAACTCTGTCAAATAAATAAATTAATAAAATGTTTTAAAAATAAAATAAAATAATTTTGAATGGTTCTTTTGCCCTAACTAGATGTACTTGTTGCTTTCCCATTACAGATGCTCAGCACCTGGATTACTGGATGAGCTTCTAAAGAAACAGAATAAAGGCAACAATTTACAAAAAGGAAAAGGGGTTATAGTGGGAATTAGTTTGTATGGAGATGTAGTTTGCCCAATTCCAATTTTCTGTAGTTAGGAAAATTTAGTCATTAAATGATATTGGCTACAAAATTACAAAAAAAAACCATGCTATCATAAATTTACATACTTTAACTTAAGGAAGGTCATATAAAAATCTCTCTGGAAAAAAAAAATCTCTCTGGATTTCTCTTTACATGATTATAAATGATATCTTTATCTTCCCTATTTTAAAGTAATAATTGTTTAAATCATTTCATTTGTTAAAGAAATTATTCTCTTACTAAGGGTTATATTTATAATTCTTAGGATAGTGTGTTTTCTCTATTTATGGGAGGTAGTAAAAACAGATCTATCCTATTGGAAAGTGAGTATAAACATATGAGTCAACTGTTATTCTTTCCTAAGGAGAATAATCACTCCATATAATTAATATACATTGGAATAATATTAAACTTACTCATTTATTAATTAGTGAGGTCAAATCTTTATTCTATAACAATTTAGTGAAAATATTCTCAAATTATGTAAATTAAAATACATCCTGACATTGTATACTTAATTTATTCTACTTGGGCTAAACTACATATCCTCATTTAATGCAGCCTTTGAACATCTCCAAAATAACATGTTTATTATGTTCATGTATAATTAATGCATTTTAACTCTATCAGTCAGTCTCGTAGAAAATTAATTCTAAACTGTCTTTTTGGCATAGTTTTAAAGATATTTTTTATAGAAAAAAATTATCTTGCAATAAATATTCCATTTTAAAACAATTCTATTACTTCTTAAGGTTTCTTTCTTGTTTTTCTTATTTTACTTTTCTCCTCCTTCTTGCTTTCCTCCTCCCCCTCTTTCACTTTCTTCTTTTTCCTCTTGCTCCTTCGCTTCCTCCTCTTCCCCCTCTTTTTCTCCTTCTCCTTCCCCTTTCCCCTCTTCCACCTCTTCCTCAGACCCAATATACTTTAAAGGATTAAAATCATACAAAATGATATGCAACAGGATAGAATCAAATTAAAAATAAGGAAGAAAAATAAATTTGGAAATCTACATATATTTGGAAATCAAACACTTTTCAAAATAGCCCATTATTCAGAAAATAAAAGACAAATAATGATTAGAAACTATTTTGAAAAAAGAAAGAAAGAAAGAAAATATCTTAGGAGGTCTGGGTAACCCAGTGGCTAAGTGCTTGCCTTCCGCTCAGGTCAGGATCCCAGGGTCCTGGGATCAAGTTCTACATCTGTCTCCTTGCTCAGCAGGGAGTCTACCTCTCTCTGCCTGCTGCTCCTCCTGCCTCTCTCTTTATGCCAAATAAATAAATAAAATCTTGAAAAAAATACTTTGAGATGACAGATGAGAAAAACACAACATATCAAAATTTATGGGATATAACTAAATCATCCTTAGAGAAAATGTACAGCTTTAAATGCTTTAATTTTTTTGAAAACATGAAGAGGAATTTCAATGCATAATTTAAGTTTCTACCTCAAGAAAGTAGAAGAAAAAGAAAGAAAGAAAGAAAGAAAGAAAGAAAGAAAGAAAGAAAGAAAGAGAAAGAGAAAATTAATGCCAAAGGAAGATGGTAAGATTACAGATTAGAGAAGAAACTGAAGAAATATAAAACAGAAAAACAATAGAACAAGTCAATGAAACCAAACATTTGGGTTTTTTTTTTTTTCAAAAAGTACAATAAAATAAGAAACTTTTAAACTAGTCTGAGAGAAAAAAAGAGATCAAAGACACTAATCACAGAAACAGGCATGACAGAGAAGTCTTCACTACTGATGTTACAAAAATTGAGAGGATTGTAACAAAATGCTATGAATAACTTTTTGGTGCCAACAAAGTAGACAACTTAGATTAAATAGACAAATTTCTAGGGGAAAAATACCAGACTGATTGAAGAAAACAGGAAATTTGAATAGATCTATGAGCAGAAAAAGTTTTTTAAAGTAATTTTAAAAATTTCCACATAGAAAACCCTACATACATAAAGCTTTACTGGGGATTTCTGTCTAATATTTAAAGAAATAATTCAAATCATTCACAATTACATAATAATGTGTAAGGCATTTTACAGAGTCTCAAAAAAATTGTTATTAAGGTAACTGATTTTGGAAACAAGAGGTCACTGATGCCTTTCTTTGGAACTGGTATGAATTTTAAAGTCATGATTAATTAGAGGGAGATATTCCAGATCATTCTAAAGTAACAGTTCTTTGAAGGAAAGAAGAAAATAAAGTCTTTACCTTGAAATCTTTCTCTCTAGAAAACAAAATTAAATAAATGGTAACTGTTTATTAAACATTAAATGTTTACCCTTTGTGTGTTTATTTTGTTTTGTTTTTTGAGAGAGGGAGAGAGAGAGAAAGAGGGAGATGGGGAGGAGCAGAGAGAGAATCTTAAGCAGGCTCCATACCTACTCAGAGCCAGACATGGAGCTCAATCTCACAATCGTGAGATTATTACCTGAGCTAAAATCAAGAATCAGACCCTTAACTGACTGAGCCACCCAGGCACCCCAATATTTCCTTTTTCTTAAAGGAAAAGGACTGACCCACTCAAACAAAAATGATAAATAAGCATTTTCTATGGTCTAACATAGAAACTACAGAAGCACATTTCATAATACAGTTTTAGATGTCATTTAAATAGTAGAAATTGGTTTTTAAGCTTTTTAAAAACTCACAACCATTGTACAAAATCCTCTGATTATCTGTCACCACTATTAGATCTCACAAGAAGCTCTATTTTGTCATTCCATTCTTGAAGAAAATTATGAGTGGTTAATTTGTATTCTTACCAATGGTTGTCTCCCCAGTGCATTCCCTGCTGATTTATGTAAGTATGGAGTTCTGTGGTAGCCAAAGAGAGATTATGATTATCATCTTCAAAATTTCATATCTAGCACACTTGAGTGTAAATCATACTTTCTAAATAAAGCTGTCATCATCTTTATTACATTTACACTCAGTAAATGATGCCAGGATGGCTCTATATTTTTAACCAGATTAAAAATAAAACTGTATTCCTAGAATAACCAAAAAGAATGAAGGGCACTTTCAGTACTTGAAAAGTGTTTTGCTTCTTAACAAAATAAAATAAAACATTCAAATGCTACTACTTACCTAAACTTCTACAAACTCTCTTGGTAATGTTGATTTAATATTTTTTCCTCTGAAAATTGACTTGGATTATGTATTTTAGTTGTAATGATTTAGATATACAACTTTCTGAATATCACTTTATGTTAATAAATTCTCAAGAGAAGAGATACTATTTCATCAAATAAATTCTGTAATTTTAGAAACAGCCACATTTTGCCAACCTATTGAGTATATCTCTATATTTGATTACTCTGCACCTGTGTGAAATGATCATTAAAGCAATGTGTATCCTGAGTAAATTATAGAGTTTGCTGGTCTTATATTGATATTATCCTCATTTATTTATGTTAAATCTACTTAAAACATCAAACTCATAATAAGGACCATGGGACACAAATTTTTATTACATCTACAACTGGTATATAAGCCAAGTGTTAAGAAGTAGGTGTGGGTATTTTATGTTATCTTATGTTAAAAACTTTCTATTCTCTCTTTAAGAACTAATAAAAATGCTGTAACTTTATGATTATGTCATTTATCATTAGTTGCATAACAAAATTGTGTACATACTTGGATGATCTTGAAAAGTTCCACAAATGATTTTCCAACTCTGTAAATATAATTTCATGAGTAGAGTCACCAGTATTACAAACCCTGGAAAAGTTGCTTGTGTGGGTACTATTTTCTTTACATGGAACTACATTCCTCTGCATTTTGAAACAAATGAAAGGGAAATGCCAAAGGTGACTTTTCACTTCATAGCACCAAAAAAAAAAAAAAAAATTATTTATCCTTAGAGATAAACAGGGATTTCATGACAAGAAAAATATTAGGGAAAAAAAACCCAAATGATCACATTTTGTTTTAGAAATTTTTACTTAGTTTCTCTTTTGTATTAAAAATTAGAGTTTAACCCTCTGGATATGGAGTTGACCTGAAAATACTGATATGTATTTTCGTGGTCCATGTGAACCTTAGATGTCACCCAGGTTCCTCTGTCCTCAGAATCAAATGGAATTTTAGCTCAACCTCCATTTCACATGGATAGACTCACCCAATGTCTCTCTCAACTTCTCAGAGAATTTTTGAAGAAATTTGTTGTATCAAGGGTCACAATGTGTAGTAGTTCTGGGATCCTGTGTTCACTGATTTTTTTTTTTTTTTTGGATCCTCTCACTATCCACTGCCTTCCTTTCTCCCTCTCCAGTTGCTCTGCATCAAGAGCTTTTTTTTTTTTTTTTTTTTTTTTTTAATAAAAAGTCTACATGGCCAAATTTTTCAGCAGTTTTTTTTTTTTTAAGATTCTATTTATTTATTTGACAGATAGAGATCACAAGTAGGCAGAGATGCAGGCAAAGAGAGAGAGGAGGTAGCAGGCTCCCTACTGAGCAGAGAGCCCCATGCTGGGCTCCATCCCAGGACCCTGGGATCATGACCTGAGCTGAAGGCAGAGGCTTTAACCCACTGAGCCACCCAGGCACCCCATTTTTCAGCAGTTTTAAAAAAACCTTTTAGATATGTTCTACAGAAACTCCTTTCATTTTGTTATTTTATTTTTACTATTTTCTGGGCATTTGGCCCCATTTGCTCACTCTCATTACTTTCTTATGTGGCGTTTTTAACCCCTGAGGTGTGCAGTAGTCTCTATTTGTCCTTTTAATCCACTCTTCATTTTTGGTCACCTTTTACGGTAACCTGGGAGTCTAATGTATATAGACTATATTCCCTAATATCAATGTAGCTTCAACCAGTGGGATATACTAGGGAATCGAAAGTGGAAAGGGTGGAATCAGAGTATCTGTTCCACTCTTACCTTACCAAATGTCCATGTGTTTGCTAATATCACTTTACATTAGAAAACTGCCCCTGTGGGTGGCCATAGCCATTCTCCCTCCAGCATTGTCTTCTCAGCCTTGACTTCCATGCCAAACACAGTCTATCAAGATTTTTTTTTTTTCTCAGTTAAAGAACTCTTGCTAAGAAAAGTTATGGTGCCTGCAGTTAGCCTAACATTTTTTTTTTCTCACCCTGATGTACACATCTCAGGATGTCTTTGGTTTGTTTATGATGATGATGTTTTTGAAGTAAACCACAGAAAAGCAAGTGATGATTATGTGGAGTTTTGTAGATTTTGACTCTTATGAACTGACAGAAGGATCAAAAATTAATGTATCTAATTATACCAAGAAAGTATAACCCAATATTTGCTAATTATATGAAGTAGAAACTCTTAGAGAATCATTTTCTGAAAGAAATCTTCCCCTAATGGTATACTTTTGTCAGGAGAGCACCTGACACCTGAAAGAGAGAAGACTAAGGGGGGGGGAGGGGGAGAAAGGAAAAAGAAAAAAGAAGGTGAGATAAAAAGAGGAAACTTGAAATTAAGCGATGTAATTATGGTTCATTATAAGGTTTAGTATTGATTTTAGCTAGTATGTTAGTAAAGAGGCTGACAGACAAGATAGACTGGAATTTCTGTAATTTATTAGATTTCTGTTGCTCCTTAATGCTACCACAAATGTAGCAGCTTGAAACAACATTAAACTAGTTATTTTTTGAAAATAGTTATATTTCTGTGGCTCTAAGACCTTGGCATTTCATACATCATTTTAACTTTTTCTGAATTATTTCCTTAACATTGGATCTAAACACCCTAATTATATCACATGTATTTACTGATTTAATGAACACTTTAATTAAACCAGTATGATATAATTCCATGTGTCTTGATTTTTAGTTAAGAAAAAATATGTTTATGAGCAACAATATTCAACATGAAGCAAGACTGAATGACTAAAAGATTGAAGCTACTTTCTTTCTACCACTATTACATGTATTCATTAGACATGATTTAGGTGGTCTAGGCACATGTTAATAAGGAACACTGGAAGAATACATCAAACACTGGGTGTTTATGACATCAAAGGCAAAGTTATATAGGAGTTCATTTCACTGCCTTGGCTTCTCAACATCTTGAACTTAAATCCATTGGATCTCACCTGCAGGCTCAAGATGGCCTGATTTCTAAACTAATAATAGTAACAGTCAATGGTTAAATGTTTAAAGAGATAATATTTGTTAGCTTATTACCACTTATCATGTGCTGTGTACAATTACTGTCTAACTTAAACCTCAAACAACCATTCCATACAGTTGCTAGTTATTATTCCGGGTTTATTGACAGAAGAATAAGGCATAGAAAGATTGTATAATAGCCAAATCAATCAGTAAGTGACTTAATCTGGGTTTTACTGAATTGCAAAATGCCGTTTTTACTGGGTTTCCACTAGGCCCTTGAACATTCTCCACTGAACTTTGAGAACTTAAAAACACTTACAGATCGAAAAATCCTCCTTTCAATTTGTCTGCTCTGTTGGCTGTTTTTTTTTTTTTTTTTTTTTTTTTTTTTTTTTTTTAAAGATTTTATTTATTTATTTGACAGAGAGAAATCACAAGTAGATGGAGAGGCAGGCAGAGAGAGAGAGAGGGAAGCAGGCTCTCCGCCGAGCAGAGAGCCCGATGCGGGACTCGATCCCAGGACCCTGAGATCATGACCTGAGCCGAAGGCAGCGGCTTAACCCACTGAGCCACCCAGGCGCCCCTGTTGGCTGTTTTCTAAGACGAAGTGTTAATATGTTGAGTTTGGAGTCAGACTTTCAAATCTTAGCTTCATCATTTCCTGGCTTTGAGATCATGAGCAAGTTATTCAATTCTTCTTAGCTTTGGATTACTTTTCTGCACAACGAGGACAACAGTATTTAACTCACCTTTTAACACAGGATTAAATAGGGTCCTGTGTGTTAGGAGAGTAAAATACATCTGGTACATGAAATACTGTGTGGCTCTTACCAACTTATTTAATTAATAACTGTATTTCCCCTTCTAATGTTACAATGTTTTTCCTTTAACTCCCTGGACCCTACCTGACTCCAAATGAAGTTGGTGGTCTTTCTTCTCTCTCTTTGCTGCACCACACCACCCTCCCCCTTAGGTATATATATATATATATATATATATATATATATATATATATATATCTATCTCACACAGTAACTTGCTTAGTGATGGGATCTCTTAAGAACACATTCCTCAGCAAAAGTGTGTGTGCCTTGGGATCTTGCTCCCCAAAATTCATCTCCCAGTCACATTCTTCACTGATATAACAGATGGGCTATAAAAGTTCTGCTGAGCATTACTTGAATTAGTATTTAAACCAGTGAAGTCCTCAAGAGGCTCAAGGTGGATTTTGTTCTTTTCTGCCAACTGTGGCATCATAGCTGTAGCTAGAAATCAGACATGGAAGACGTTTATCATAAAAAATAGGATAAAAATATATGTTTATAAAAATAAAAAAATTAAAAAAAAAAAAAATATTAAAAACAAAAAAAAAAAAAATAGGCAAACACTACAAATCAGGTTTTTGTTTTGTTTTCATTTCCTTTTTTTTTTTTTTTTTTTTTTTTTTTTTTTTTAAGAGCTGTTTTACCCACTGGCCATTGATTAGGACTAATAAGTATTAACAGATCAGGGCTACTCAAATTGTAGCTCATAACTAATATCAATCACTGAATGGTTTGTTATTATTTTACCTCCGATTAAGTGTAGCAATTGGTAATAAACATTTGGAAACAGCATTTTTATATTACTACTACATTAAAATGCATGATTTTTTTTTAGGTAATTAATTTGTTCAGTTTTACAAATGCCTCAGTCTGTGATGGACTGGGAAAAAAAAATAAGCCTATTGATGCATTGCTATAGACATTATGCTTAAGTAGTCCCTCATTCCTTGGCATCACTACAACCAGATCACTTTCAACTTTTGCCCTGCCATGGAAACTGGAGCTCATCCAATCCCTTGCTTGCTTCCCCTTCTCACAGTTTAAAGACCAAGAATGACTGATGTCTGAGCCAACTCAAATTACTGTAGTGAACTTTAGTAAGCTCACTCATTGCTATATTCTATGCCTGCCATTTTCTGGGAATTCATTTTTACGAAGCAAGTAAGAATATTTCTCTAATGTGGAAAGCTATCTGAGAATCAAAAGGAAGAGATTGGCTTGGACAAAAAGAAGAGAAAATGGTGTTGGCATATGTGGCCAAAAGTAATTCTGCAGTGAAAAGCTTTGTGGATCTTAGAGAGCTGCTTGGATGTTCTAGTGCAAAATATCTTTATTTTTAAACCCAAGCTTATTTTGAAAGCCATAATTTACTTCAGAAACATTGGCCCATATTTCAAGCACTTCAAATAACCTATTGAATATTTTATAGTTTCTATTTTCTCTAGTCTATATTTATACTAAAATAAAAGCTTCAGTGTTATTTTAAAAGTCAGAAAACAGAGGTGGAAGGAAAACCTTAGGCCAAAGACTGGGTACATTTATCTCCTGTACATCCTATCTGGTTATATTACTACCAATTTCAACTCTGGACTAAATTAAGTGAACCAATTTATATTCAGTATCTCCCATCTAAACATTATATCCACACCCTACACCTCCACAAGTTGTCATCCCAGACTCCTGACTGCCTCACCCTGGTAAAAGAAGAGGAAATTAATATGTATATAAACACATTTACATTTAGCATTGCACTTAATATTACAGTTATCAAATAGGAATATTACTAGCTTCAATGCAGTCAATATATGTGAAACATACAGAGGTCTCACAATAAATGATAAAACCAGGGTTAAATGTAAGTCTTTCACACTCTGCAACATGTACTCATTTCTCAACCATAGAATGCTTGTCAATCATTGAAGCCACCCTAAGTAAAAGGTCAGTTTCTAAAATTTGCTTAATTCCAGGGATGACCCTATGTTTATAACGAATTTCTGTCCTTTGTATTTCCTTTCTGCCATCTTTGACTCTTTTGTAGAGTCCTCATTTAACTAATTTACAAAAAATTCTGTATCATCTTAATTCTGATTAGTTTTTCTGAAAGCAAATCCATTGTAAAAGCAGATAGAGGAATAAATAAAGTTCACTCTGGAGACTACAGATACTGTGGTATTTAAATGGTGAAAATAATACTTAAACAAAGGAAAAAAACAAAACAAAACAAAACCACAAAATAAAAACACAGAGAAAAACTATCATGGTTCTAACTAGATCTCATGCATTGACTATCATAGTTCAAACTAGATTTCAAGAATAACATCACTTTATATCAACTAAAACCATTATTTCAAAACTGAAAGTGGCCTCTAAGAGGAACAAGGTGGAAAATTGTGGGAAACAAGGAAAATCCACTTATCTTTTTGATTGAAAATAATGCTCTGCATAAATGTGCTTATTTTGTTTTCTGAGTAATCAAAAGAAATAATAGTTAGTGACTAAACATATTCTGTAGAGAAAAAAATGTAAAAATGTGTAATCAGTATGCAAATTTTTATTGAGATATAATTTATACATGATAAAGTTTACAGATTGTAGTATACTGTCTGTTAAGATTCACAAGTGTATATAACTAAGAAAGCACCACTGAAGTTTATATATATATAGAACTTTTCTTTGGCTGCACAAAGTTAACTATTGTCCTTTTCCTGTCAATTTCCACCAGTATCATGAAAGACTTCAATTTTGATATATAGTATTATGGGTTAATTTTACTTGTTATTCATCATAATATATAGGCAATCAAATTCTATTGTGCCTGCTTCTATTTTTTTGTCATAATATTTTTGAGATACTTCCATACCAATACAAGCTTCAATATGATGTCACATTTTATAGCAAAAAAGTATTTATTTTATATCACAATGTAGTTAATCATTTTGATATTGATGGGCATTTGACTTTGTTCTATTTTTGGCTATTACTAATAAGGTATCTATAAACATTCCTGTATATGTCTTTTTTGTTTTGTTTTCTAGAAATAGCCTTTTATTCTCCCAAATAAGTAGTGGTGGGACTGCCAGGCAATATGATAGGCATGTCTTTAACTTTATTCAAACAAACAAACAAACAAAAAAACACAACAGTTCTTCCGAACAGTTCTCCACACTCACAAATCTAATCGTAATCTGTGAAAATTTCAACTGCTTTATAGTCTCCTCAATAGGTTATCAGTTTTTTTAGTTTGGCAATTCTAGAAGATGTGAAATGGTATCTGACAGAATTTTCCCTAAAGATTAATGATGTTGAGCATCTTTTCATGTGCTCATTGACTGTTCCTTTTTGTCTGCTTTTTTCCTCTATGTTATTGGGTTGTTTTATTTTAATTAGTGAGTCATAGAGGTGTCCATATCTTGTGTATAAATAACTGTTGGATATACATAATAAGAATTTTCACACAATCTGTAATGCACTTTTTATGTTCCTTATGGTGTCCTTTAAGAGTTGAAACTTTTAATATTTATGAACCCTAATTTAGCACCTTTTCTTTTATATCTAAGGCTTCAATTTGTATCATATAAGAGACCCTTGCTTACTCCAATTATTAAGAATCTGTTATATGCAACTAATGAATCATTGAGCACTACATCAAAAACTAATGATTTTAACTGAACTGAACATAATAAAAAAAGAATATTTGTATAAATTTTCTTTTAAAATATCTTTGTGCTTTGTTCTTAGGTTCAAATTAAAATTACTTTCTGCATATGGAGTCAGGTAGGCCTTGAAGTTCATATTTATTTCTTACAGATATACAGATGATTCCATGGGATTTATTGAAAATACAACATGTCCTTTTTCCCTTTTAAATCTCCTTTGGTACCTTCATTCAAATATCTATTCATCCTGTTAGTGTAGGTTTTTGCTCAACTCTCTATTTTAGCTCATTAATCTTATTTGCCCAAATTTGATCACTGTAACTTCTTAAAACTCAAATGTGTAAGTCTGGCAAATATACTTTTTAAGAATTTTTGGCTCTTCAATGCCTTTTGCATTTCTATATACATTTTAGAATAAGCTTCTCAAGTTCTACATATTAAGCACATTTGCATTTAATTTTCAATTTTTGAAACAGGGTATAATTTACCTATATTGAATTACACAGATATTAAAGTCACACAAAATTGATGAGTTATGACAAATGCATATACATATGTAACAACCCACAACCCTCTCAAAATAAAAAACATCCATTACCTCAGAAATTTCGCTAGTCCTTTTCCCAGGCAACCCCTCTCTTAAACCAGAGAGTGTATCAATATTCTGATTTATTTCACCATAGATGGTTTTCTTTTTGTCTAGATTTTCATATAAATATATCCATATGGGAAGTATCTATTTTTGTCAGTTTCTTTCACTAAGCACCATAAGTCAGTTTTAGAGATTTATCCAATGTGTTTTGTGGAATTGTAGTCCAGTTCTTTATTATTATTATTATTATTATTATTATATTATTATTATTATTAAAACTTAAACCTTAGTGGGGATTTTTGTTTATTTAATTTTTTAAAAAAATAATTAGCCAACATATAGTGCATCATTAGTTTTTTGGTGTAGTGTTAAATGATTCATTAGTTGTGATTAACACCCAGTGCTCATCACAGGATGTATAGTCCATTCCTTTTACTGGTGAGTAAAATGCCATTTTGTGAATGTGACACAATTTGTCCATTCTTCTGTTAATGGTTCTTTGGATTATTTCTAACTTTTGGTTATTATAAATAAGTCTTTTATATTTTAATTTTTTGTATGGATACATGTTTGTAAATTCATTAACTTCTTAAGTAACTTTAAGTCTTTTCTATTCATTTATTTCTATTCTTATCTTACATTCTGGACCATGACAAAAAAAAAAAAAATCATTGCAGTGTGATACACTGTGGGTTTAGCAAATTATAAAATTTTCAAAAGAATGATTCTAGGAATGATCTGAGAGATGGAGGGTGGGGATAGAGGGTGATCACTTGTCTCTTCTCTAGGTTTTCTAACATTATTCGTAATCGCCCTAGTGGAAATAGCCATGCTTGCCAGAAGCCTTACTAGGCTAGTAAGGCTTCTGACTACAGAGGACGACTATGGCAGTGGTATGTTTTACCTAATAGATTAATCTTCATGATGCTCTGGACCATATCAGCCACTATATTAGGTACTGGGGTTACAATTCTGAAAAAAGCAATTATAACCTTCAGGAAAGTAATATTCCGAAGACAAGAGAGACTTTACATAGCTAATTACTATGCCAAGTGGCAAGTATAATAATAAATTATTTGCCAGGTAATATAGCAGCACAAAATGGAAATAAAGAATAGTGGTTGATTCCTGAACTAAATCTTAAAGTGTGAGTGGGAATTATGTAGGCAGAATGTAGTGTCAGTTGCAGGATCCCAAGTCTAATGAAATTAAAGGCAAAAACGTAGGCTAGAATTAGCATGGTGTGTGCAAACACAATGTATATATTTTTATTTCACTTAACATAATTTCATTAACATTTTCCATATTTTTACATAATCTGCATAATCAACGTGTTTAAGAGTTGCATAATAGTATACCAAGTTATCATTTAAAACATGTTAAGGGTAGTTAAGTTTCTGTTTTCAAAAGATATTGACAATTTTAAAAATAAAAGCTTATTAAAGCTTACTCATACAATGGATATAAAAGATGTACACTTTTTAGAATGATGCATTTATTATGTTATTTTTACTCTATATAAAAGTTATGCATATTCATCTTCATAAATAAATGATACACTGCATTTTCTTAATCAGCATACCCTTGCTATTTTGAACTATAGTAATTACAATGAAGTATTTTGACTACATGTGCCTCACCTATATCATCTATTCATTGTTGAAGTTATGACCAGTTTGAATTAAAGTTGTTATAACAAGTTCCGAAAACCAAATCCTGTCTGTTAAAAAAGATGTATTAATGTTTACTATATTTTTTCTCTTTTTTGGTGCAGATATAACATGTAGTTCCGTATCTTTACACAATTGGTTTATCCACCAATCTGCACATATATTCACCCACTTTTCATCTGTTTACCATACATGCATATTTTTACTAAGGTTATTAATTAACTAGGTTCTCAATTAGTATAGCAGAAGAAATAATTTTATATTCTCTGTGCCAGTGTACTTTATAAACTAAGAATATAAGATGAAAGAGACAGGAATATCAAAGAACAAAAAAGCTTTACTGCCTATACCAGCATACTCATAAATTTGTATTTACCATCAATAAATTTGTCATTATTTGAATAAATAATTTCATGAAGTTAGGGAGCTTAAATTGAAATCCATTTATTTCTTATGAAATGAATTCTTTATAGAATAAGGAACTCGGTATTTCACTTTAATCACCTATAACTAATATACTATGTGAAAAATCATTCCTAGGTATCTATTTCATCCATTGCCTTGATGTGATTTCTGTTTTCTCTCAGTTATTTAAAGCCTAAGTAAAATCAAATTATGTTTCTTATTTTGGAGGGGAGGAGAAGGGAATGGTCAACATTATCTTTCAATAGCATGATAAATAAATTATGTCTATGTTTCTGACTTATTATTTCTATAAACTACCTTATGAATTCTAGTACTTAAAATAAAGATGACACAGAAGAGAAGAAGTTAGAACATTAAATTTAGAGCTAATAAGAAAATGCTATCAAGGCCACCTAATTCTATAAAAGAAAATATTCACATAAATGTTGATGTTCTATGCTCCACAGAAGGGTTTCAGGTAAGAGGAGAATTGATATGCCATCTTATGTCAATCACAAAAGAATCAAATCTTTCCTTTTGGTGGGGGGTTATGAATGCAGGATACCAGCTGTTATTAAGGTTATATTTCTTTGGTTTTCTGGAACCAAATTTAAGTTTTATTTTCTCATTCAATTATGCGTCTTTCATTTTTGTTTCATGATATTTATTTCACTTATGATTGCAAAATATTAAGGTAGCTTGGGAACTTGACATGCCTACATGATCCAAAGATATTTGTGAAAAGTTAAAATTTAGTGCAGCCTGTTATTCTTAATTTCTCAAAGAAACTTGGACCTACTCACTCTGTACTGCTATAATATGAAGCTTTAATGTTTTGTTACCAGAAAAATAAATGAGGAATATGGAACAACTAAATTGTCATTACCAAGTGACTTCTGTTTCCCCAAACTCACTATGTGTCACACTACACAGTACTAATAGAATGAGCAAATAACCCAAGGCTTGAAGGAATTGTGTTGTTCTTAGCAATAAAAGAACATTGCAAAGGATTTTAAATAAATGTAGATCTTTAATGGATTTTAATTATCCAGGGTGTCCCAGTTTATTTTGTGTCATTATTTGCTCAGTTCACATATTGCACTGATATGTATACCCCAACACCAATGACACAGGATCTTTCATTCAAGTGTCATAACCTTCCTTTAGCAGTTATGTACAACTTAGTTTTTTTTTTTTTCTTTTAGCAATGGAGTCTATCATAATTTGGGCCAACATTTAATGCAATTAATCATGAACAGGAAGGGATGTAGTTGGAGCAGATTAAAATAAATGAGGATGTTGGGTGGGTAGGGAATTGAAAGTTTGTGCATTAGAGTTAACACAATTTACATTATAGTTTATCATTATATTTTAATTCATTATATTTTCAGCAAGAAATATGTAAGAAAAAATAATGTTTTTATAAGCACATCTTTTCTTTTAGTTCCATTCTGTAAGGACTCTTTTCCCTGCTAACAAGTAAAAAGACAGCAGACAACAAACACTTGCCTCACTTGTTAAAGCATAGCATGGCTTAGCGTATTATGGTCCCATCATATAGAGGAAAACAGAGCACTGGATGTGATAATTCAATCAGAAAAATGTTTTAAAATATCCATGTTTTATTTCATCTTATAAGAAAAATGCACACATAAGTATCCTGATCACATGCTGATCATATAATAATGTTTCTCATGTAATTTTTTCTTCCTACTAACTCAGAGGCTTTTGTTTCAAGTGCTACCTTTGCCTGTATTAACTGCTAGATCTTTCCTAAAACACCTAGGCACATTTATCCATAAAACAGAAATGAATAATCATTTTGTCTGACCATAATTCATATTACTATGAGGTTCCTGTTTGGTAATAGATATAAATATACACCAGTTAAAAGTGTAACATGTTAACATATTTCACTCTAATTGTAATGGAATTATAATCATTAGGAGCACTTTCAAAGGTACACCTATATGAACACTTTTGGCTTGCTGAAGGTTATTTCATTGACAAAAGAATGACACTGAAAGTAGAAGATAAGGAAAAAGGGAAATGTACACAATTTCAAAGCTACACTGGACAATTCATCTCCCGAGGCATAAATATAGTTAGTCATACAATGATCTATTTCACACAGCTTTGTAGCTCTGCTATTAATTTGGAGGATTGGTGATTCATGCATCTTCTCTTTTCTTGCTATTTACTTTTATACTTTGATTTAAACATAATGCATGGTAGACAGTTGACATGACCTAACAAAAAGCATCAGATACTGGAGAGACAACAAATAGTTCTTTATTGCATGCCAATGAAAAAGGCATATATTCTTTTGAGCTGTCACACTATAATTTGTCACTTTTATATAATGTCATATTTTTACACTAGAAAAGATAGTTTGCATGAAATTCTAAGGTTGGGAATATTAAATAGGCTGTTACCACACATACACACACAAACAACAAAGTCAAAAGCCCAGATACAATGCTAAAATATACATTAAAATTGTAAAAATTAAAATCCAAAATATCTGTTTAGGAACATTAAGTAGAAGTCTATTATAATCATTCATATCTCTGACTTTTTTTTTCATTTCTCTGACATTAAAATGGTTGCCAATACAGAAATAACGTGGTAGGAATTTTACAAATTTAATTATCTCTCATATCAATAATTTGCCTGTTACAAAACTACTCATTGAAAAACAACATTTTCTTTGAGAACAACTAGAAACCTCCTAGTGTTTTTAAAGGTTTTTACTGGTATTGGAGAGCTGAGGCAGCCAGGACTTGAGGGGACAGGAGCTCATAAAAAGGGAAGCTCATTAAAGTGGGTTAAGTTTCTATGTCATACTTTTGCCCTTGAGCCACTTAGTAAGTTGGAGTTGTGCCACACAAGAAACTGAGTTTAGTAGAAAGCAGCTAAGATGCAGAAAAGTCAGCTGACGGGGTTTGAAGAAAAAAGGTCAACATAACTTTAGAGGCTAAGATCTCAGAGATAAGAAAAGCCCAGTGAAGTGACCCCAAAAATCTACCCTATTTTACAGCATGAGGCATTTGTCTTTCTCTACTATGCAGTGTTAGAAAGCAGCTGAAAAGCTGACTGCAATATTTGAGAGTTACCAGGGAGACAAAACTAGCTAACAATGGGTAAAGTACCCCAAGCTCTCAGTTCAGATCTTGGAAGGATACACTGTAAGGATCAATGTAAACCAGAGATAGAAAAAAGCCCAGTCAAAAGACACCAGAAAGAGAATGAAAAGTCAAATAACAAAAGAGAAGATATTTGCTATATGTGTATCCAATAAAGAATTTTATATTCAGCATGTGTACACATTCCCATAATTCAATTAAGATATATACATAATCCCATAAATCAGTAAGATAAGTAACCCAACAGATAAAACAGGTGAGGAACTTTAACTCAACATTTCAAAACAAAGAAAATCCAAGTAATAGTTAAACATTGAGAAAATTGCTAAAAGTTTATGAGTATCAGGGAAATAGAAGTTAAAACAATAATAATTCACCAAATACCTATCACAGGAAAAAAGTTTAAAACAGCAAGTGCTCCTGAGCATTTGGAGCAGTTAAGACTCTTTTGTGAGGGTATAAAATAGTATAAACACTCTAAAAAACTACTGGAAACAAATCCATCTTTTATGACCCTGCATTTTAATCCTAGATATATACTCAAGAAAAATTTGTATGAGTAAAAATATGGGCAAAAGGAGTTATAAGAGAAAAAGCTACAGGAATTTTGTAGCACTGATATTTATTTTAAAAATGAAAAAGAAAAGAAAAACCCAGAAACTAGCTAGAAGTCTATTAACTGATGATTGAATAAATACTTTCGTATATCTCTTCCAGGGGTCTCAAACAGAAACATTTAGTGACGTTGGGAGATATTTTTAATTGTCATAACTTATGGCAGAGGGAAATAGTATTACAAGAATCCAGAAGGTAGGGACCAGGGATGTTGTTAAACATCCTGGGTAAGCAATTTAACAATTGTTAAACAATGCACAGGACAGCCCCACGTCCAAGTGATATCTGGTCAAAAATATCAATAGTGCCAAGCTTGAGAGGATATGATCTATAAAATATTATATTGTCCTGAGAATGAAAAAAATATGCTGTATATAAACCACCAATTTATTTCACAAACATAAGATTTAAAAAAATAAGCCAGGCACAATGTACCTATTTTATAAACTCACTTATATGAATTCAAAAACCAGCAAATCCAATAAATGTTGACAGAAGACAAGAATGCTGTTCCCTTTGTAAGGGAGTAGTGGCAGAAAGGATACAGTTATTATTTTATTTCTTGATCCAAGTCCATGGGTATATTTGTTTCTTAAAAATCACAAGGTTATGATATGTACTTATATGCTATACTGACACAAAGTTTACTGAATTTTTTCGTTGAATTACCAGCTTGAGATGTTTATGGAATGTGTAAAATCATTAAGATTTCGTGTATGTCTTTAGTTTGGAATTAACAAAACAATTTCGATTTCTAAAAAAGGACACAGACTGCTATTTAAAGTGAAATAAAATCATCCAAACAGATGTCATATTTTCAAGGTGTGTATGTGTGTCTGTATATGTGTGTATGAGAGACACACATTATCAAGGGGGTCTTTCAATACAATGTTATAATATTTAAGAAATCATTTCAACTGCTCATGCCTACTTTTTATTTTCTTCCAAAGACAAGATTCTTCAAAGTGTTTTTCATTTCTTAAAAAGTAACTTTGCTTCCAAAGAATAATAAAATAGACAGTGTACCACGATAGCCTACAGTAAAATACCATGGCAACGGATACTTTGGCTGAGTCTTTTTGACCGTGGGCAAATCTGCCCAAGTCTGTCAAATCCAATATCTTCAAATTGTCATCAGAAATATTAATATTACAAGAAGAATAGTACTCCATCTTAGTCATACATTTATCCAAGAAATATAACTTGCTATGGGTGAATCAAAAATAAATCACCTGATTGAGGATTTTATATATATACAAAAATAAACATTAAATATAAACCATTATATAATTTCACTGAATTACTGTATGGTAAAAAAAAATATGGATCAAGTGAATCAACATAGAAATTTTTATGCTTACATGTGATTACACATTTCTGACAGAACAAATATTAGAGAATTAAAAATCTGAGTGGTAATTGGTAATTGACTCCGTGGTATATATCTGCATATATAAATCAGAAATAGTAATATATCTACTAGTATAAAATGTATTTATGTGCATTGTGTTTAAAGTGAACATTTATCTTTTTAAATTCAATATGCTCAGATGTATTTTCTGGTTGGTCTGTTCCACTTATGCCTCTCTATTCAAGGATTGTGTGGCTCTGTAGAAAAGTGTGGTCAAGAGAAATTAGGAGAGGGGGAAAGGCTGAGGAGGGCTGGGGGAACAAAGGAATGGAATTAAGTAGTAGTAAGAAGAAGAAGTGGATGTAGAAGGAGTCCTTGAGGAAGAGTGGGGAGGACACCCAGAGTTAGCACTGAATTCTCGGCCTCCACCACAAACAGGTAAGCCCTGTGACTAAATTTTGGTGTTACTGGAAATGTTTTATGAAACTCTTGATATTTTCCTTTAAATGACATTTCAGGCCCTCTTCCCATTTTCCTCAATCCTGGGGTGACTTTGTGAATGGAAACCACATACAGCAGAGAAGTAAGACAGAAGACGTCAAGAGACACACCACTAAGCAACCATTTTAAAACCCCATTACATACCCTCAGGTTTTTTATGTAAGAAAGAAAGAAATGCCACCACTTTTAGTTCTACCTTCCTTGCAGTTAACCTATTCTAATTAATATGATGCTCATTTAACCTCCTATGTGCTGAACAGGGAGCTGGAAATTTGGGATAAAAAGTACAAGTCACAGCCCATTGTGCTCAGGAAGCTTACAGTCTGGGATCTGAGGAATAAATATTAAAATTAGTGCAGTAAATAGTTATAAATATTGCAATGTTACCCATAATGTGCAGTACTACAAACTAAGGTCCAAAAAACTTCATTCTTCAGTTGACACATGTCAGTTATTCCCAAGTGGACAAGAGATCATTCAAGACAAAGCAGCCCTCATATTAGGAGCTATAAACGTAATGAATACATGATTCATATAAATGTCAGCAATTCTTATTTCAAAATTATGGAGCTTGAATATGAGAGAAAGATAGGAAAAGCAGTTAACACTATATATTTAAGTGAAGGCCAAATACGGAGACATTCAAGGATTGACTGTAGAATTTAAACTTTTCCCATAAGCAACAGTGGAATATTTGAAGCATTTTAAATATTGGAAATGAGTCGATCATACACTTGTTTTAAAATATCCTCTGGGAAGATGGACTGAAATAATGAGATGGGAGACAGAAAATCTAATTAGCTTGCATTTAGATAGGACAGATACAGAATGTTGAATTGATATTAAAAATGATAGTTTGTAGAATCAAGAAGTTCCTTTTCCTTTATCACACTTGCTGGAATATGCTTATTGAAACTTATTATTATCAGAGGATGACTTGTCTGTGTTTGAAGCTGCTATCTCCTTAAAAATAAAAAAAAATAGTAGCTGTGTTTCTGTATTAAACTTCATTCTCCTTGTTATTTCCAAGGAGTCAATTATTGAATTTCTTCCTTTACATTATTCTCTTACATTAATGAGATTTTACATTAATCTCAAGGTGATTTCAGCCACCTCAAACCTACAACCACCATCTCTACCTTACAGTATTAGAAGACTATGTGCACATAGATATCTACAATAGAGATGTTATTTAATGCATACATATTTAATATTTGAGCAAAGCTAATAATGCAAGCATACTGCTTCCAGACAGAGATAACTTGTTAAGCCATTACACTGAAAGTTCATATATCATAAGTATGTAACTCAGCACGCCTGGTTAAGTTCAACCAAATCAAGAAACAGAATGTTGGCAAATTCCCAGACAACTTGTTTACACCATTCCCATTCAGAGCTCACTTCTCCCCGAAATAAAGCTTCTAAAGACATAAATTCATCTTTCTAGTTTGAATACTTAATGTAAATAGAATCATATGAAATACAACCCTTTGATCTGGTACCTTTGCTTAATATTTTATTTGTGAGTTTCACTCATGTTATTTATGTACTTGTAAAATATTCTTTCTTATTTCTGTATACTATTCTATTAAATAAACATGTATTTGTCTAGTCTATTGTTGATAGGCATTTTGGACTATTATGGATAATGCTATGACAAACATTTTTTTTATTTTATTTATTTGACAGAGAGAAATCACAAGTAGATGGAGAGGCAGGCAGAGAGAGAGGGGCACCCAGGCTCCCTGCTGAGCAGAGAGCCCGATGCGGGACTCGATCCCAGGACCCTGAAATCATGACCCGAGCTGAAGGCAGCGGCTCAACCCACTGAGCCACCCAGGCGCCCCTATGACAAACATTTTAATACATGTGTTCTGTTAATTAAGAATTAATGTCATAAAGTTGGAATCATACAGGATACACCCTTCTTAGATGGACTCCTTTAGTAAATAATAGTAACATACACTGAAGATGTGTTCTAAGTGGTGTGTGGCCACACTTTTTTGGATATATAGCCAGGAATGTGTCATAGATATGCATATGTTGAGCTTTAGCAAAGACTGCTTAAGGGTTTATGAATTGTACAGATAGTTCTAACTAGTTTTTCACCTGCATCCTCTAACAATTTTAGTTTCTTACCAAATTTAGCATTGTCTGTTTCATTTTAGCCATTCTGGTGAGCCTGTGTAAGTGTGGTATGGCATTTTCAATTTTCATTTCTTTGATGACTAACAATGAGTTGTGTTATTTTTCCTTATTAAATTGAGATCTCTGTATGTTTTAATTAAGAATTCTTTATCAGATGCATGTGTTGTGAATATCATCTTTTACTGCCTGGGGTGCTATTTATCTTTCTCAATGGTGTCTTTTGAAGAACAGAAAGTTGCAAGTATAATATAGCCAGTGTTATCAATAATTTTCTTCTTGTCCATACTTGTAGGTCCTATTTATGAAACATTTTAAAAAGGGAAAAGGAAAAGAAAAGAAAAAAAATTCGCCAATCCAAAACTCACCAAATAACCTTAAAGGCAAAGATTTTTACTTAGGGATTCAGTTAGTGTTATTTTTTTTATCTTATGTAACTTATATATTTCAAGTTTTCATTTTAAAAATGTTGTCAAATCTAGGAATACATAATATCCATATTGATTTTCACCTTTTTAATTCCTGATATTGGTCTATTGTTTGTGTTTGTGTATGTTCTCTCTGTCTCTGACTCACTCTCTCTTTCTGTCTCTTGGCCAATATTCCTAGATATTTAATAACTTTAGAAATCTTTACAGAAAACTTATTTTTGGCTTTTCCATAGATATGCCTTTTCCAGAATGTCATAAAGTTGGAATCATACAGGATACACCCTTCTTAGATGGACTCCTTTAGTAAATAATAGTAACATGCACTGAAGATTCCTCCATATCTTTCCATAGCTTGATAGCTCATTTATTTTCAGTGCTGAATAATATTCAACTTTCTAGATGTAAAATAGTTTATTCATTCACCTAATGAAGCACACCTTGTTTGATTCCAAATAGCATCTCATTGTTTGTTTTTTTTCTTTAAATTTCCATAATGAAAGGGGATGTGAAACTTCTTTTCATATGCTTATTTGCCATCTTTCTATATCTTCTTTGAACAGGTGTCAAAGTTTTTGGTCCATTTAAAAAATTTTTTTTTAATTGTTGAGTTTTAAGAGTTCTTTGTATATTGTACCTAATGATATTTTGACAACTGGTCCTATCATTTATTGAATGAGATATGTTAAACTTTCCAAACATTACTATGGGTTTGTCTATCTCTACTTTTATTTCAGTCATCTTTTTTTACTACATAAGTCAATTCAATTTATAAAGATATGTGAATTTAAAATTGCATAAGTTCCTGTTGAATTGGTCTATTTATTTTTATGAACTATCTTTGTTATATATATTTTCAGTCATTTTATTTTCAATTTATCAGTTGAAAATATTTCTTTGTGTTGTCTGATTTTTCAAGCTTTCATATGATTGATGTTTGTATTTCCTCTATTGTGTCATTTATTTTAACTATTTTTAGTTTTTTGCTCTCATCACAAAATATTAGGATCTATTTAGGTACTTTTCAAAACATATATTTGATTATCAAATGATATGTGACATATAGATACTATGAGGTATGGTTACTTTATTTTTATAATCCAGTACATATCTTATAAAACATTTTACCAATATTATTGAAGCTATTCATATTTTTTCCCATTCCTTTCCTTTCACACTGCTCCGTTAGTAGCAATTTTGAATTTTTTGCGTGTCATCCCTCACATTTTTAAAATAATGAATCTTGATGTGGAACTCTTTGACTATATACCAATATGGGGCTCATTGCATTTTTTAGCCATTTGAATTCAGGTATTTCATCAAATGGAAGTTTTCAGTCATTACTTCTTCAGAAATTCTTTCTGTACTTGTATCTCTCTCTCTTCTCCTTCTAAAACCCCCTTAATGTCTGTGCTGGTATCCTCAATGGTACCCATTAGGTCTCTTAAACTCTGTTAAATTTGTTCTCAATATTTTTTTTTCCTGTTCTCAAATTGGATACTTTCAATTACCTTATCTTCAAGATTTCTTATTGTTTCTTCTGCCTGCTCAAATGTGCTGCTGAACCACTGTGATTTTTTTTTTTTAATTTCAGGATTTGCAGTTTTCACCTCCAAAATTGATATTTGGTGCCCTTCCTTATAATCTCTACTTCTTTACTAATATTTCTGATTTGTTGATAGGATTCTTCTGATTTTCTTTAGTTCTTTGTCTATGGATTCCCTTAGGGTGAGCACACTTGAGACACTTGCTTCAAGTCTTTAAGTAATTCCAATGTCTGGGTTGCCTCAGGGCCATACCTTCCTGTTTCTCTGCATGTCTCATATTTTTTGGTGATGAAAACAGGACATTTTGAATATTATAATGTGGTGACTCTGAAAATCACAAGCCCTCCTTCGTAAGGTGAGCATTGTTGCTTATGAGGTGTAGTTGTCTGCTGTTTTGTGATTTTTCTAAACTACTTTTTGCAAAGGTTGTATTTTTTGACATGTGGCCACTGACTGTTCTGCTCCATTATATCAGGTCACCCAGTGTCCTAACAGAAATTTTCTTAAATATCTGAAGTCAAAAAGAAAAACAAAACAAATCAAAAAAAGCAAAACAACAACAAAGATTATTTCTTGATCTTTGTAGATTGGCTCTGAGCTGTGGAAAGCTGACTAAAACTCTGCATTAGCTCTAACCTCTTCCTTATTTATACAGACTTCCAAGACCAGCCATATGTACAAGCCTCCAGTCCTCTCTGGATTCTCTGGGGATGATTTATACACATGGCTCCCAGGATTCCCTGGTATTCATGGAACCCTTTGAAACCCTTTATCCTCCATACATCTTCCTCCTCTGACCAATCTTTTAAGGCTATTTGCTGCCACATTTGCTATTTTAGCTCCTGATAGCTACAGGTAATATATACTTTTAAATGGTTTCAACCAGTGCTGTCCCAGAGGGTGTTTCAACCCTAGAAGTTTTCTGAGGAGGAAAGTACAAAGGAAAGCCTCTAAGCAGATCATTAGGGAACCAATGTCAAAACACAAAATCATAGTTCTTTGAGAACAAGGTCTCTATCGTTCACTGTGGCACCAATGATACACACCAAAAACATGAATCATGACCCCATGACTACCATTCAGCTGCAGATAAGGGATGGCACATGGACAAACTGCCATCATGCTTTATTACCAATATTTAGTTGCCTTTTTCTTCATTAAGCACTCCCCTGGTTGCTATAAGTTTTTATCAGATTTTTGAATTTTGAAAGGGTTGGTTCTGATGGTTTTTGCCAGCTTACTCATTGCTTCCGTAGAAGAGCAGACTCTTGGAGCCATAGACTCCACCATTTCCCGTAGAATCCTCTGCATTCCTCTGCTTAACATTGTTCTAATTTCTATGTATGTGTCACCACAAGATGTGTAATATTTCAAATGTTCTTTTTACTCAACATTGTAGTTTCATGATTCTTCTGTGTTGTATGCATTTTTGTTTAAAATTGTAGTTATGTATGTTATGATATATATATGTGTGTGTGTGTATATATACATATATATACGAATATTCCACAATTTATTAATCCATCCTTTTTCAACTCACATTTGTGCTGTTGTTTTTAGTGTTTTACCATAACAACTACTCCCATAAATATTCCTACTTTTGGTGCACTGTCAGTTCGCTCAGGCATGTAATTGGCTGTTGAATTGCTGGGTTGTGAGGTATAAACATTTTCAGCTATACATGATTATTTCATAATGCACTCAAAGGCTTTCTGCTAAATATTCTGACCAGCAGTAGATTCTTTGGCAGTAGTAGTTCTAGGAGGCTCCCAAATTCTTAATGATGAGAGTCTTCTTAGAGAATAATTTAACAGAATGTCTTTTATATTTGAATAAAGCATCTCAGTGTACATTTATAATTTTTACTTAGGAAGAAGGACTTTTTATTGAGATGTTGTACAGTGATCAGTGCTCTTCACTGAATAAGTTCCAATCAAGTGGAATAGGTCATGATTACCAGGTTGTTTTTTTTTGAAAAAATTTTATTTCATTCCAGTTGTTAACATACAATGTAATATTGGTTTCAGGTGTACAATATAGCGATTCAACACTCCCATACAACATCCAGTGTTCATCACAAGTTTTTAATCCTCATCACTATTTAACTCACCCACCTAGCCAACTACCCACTGATAACTATCAGTTTGTTCTCCATAGTTAAGAGTCTGTTTCTTGGTTTGCCTCTCTTTTTCTCCCTTTGTGTATTTGTTTTGTTTCTTAATTTTCATATATTAATGAAATCATTTGGTTTTTGTGTCTCTCACCGATTCATTTCACTTAGCAAAATACTCTCTAGCTCCATCCATGTCAAGGCAAAATTTTGTTCTTTTTTATGGCCAAGTAATAGTGTATTGTATATCTATCTACCATATCTTCTTTTTCTGTTCCTCAGTCAATGGACACTTGAGTTATTTCAATACCTTGGCTACTGTAGATAATATTGTCATAAACATTGAGCTTCAGGTATCCCTTTGAATTACTATTTTTATATCTTTCGGTAAATAACTAGGAGCGCAATTGCTGGATCATAGTGTAGTTCTATTTATTTAATTTTTGAGGAACCTCCATACTGTTTTCTAGAGTGCCTGCTCCAATCTGCATTCCCACCAACATGGCAAGAGGGTTCCTCTTTCTTCACATCTTCACCTGCACCTGTTGTTTCTTGTGTTGTTGATTTTAGCTATTCTGACAGGTGTGAGGTCACTATAGTTTTGATTTGTATTTCTTTGATGATGACTGATGTTGAGCATCTGGGTCTGTTAGCTATATGGATGTCATCTTTGGAAAGTTGTCTATTCGTGTCTTCTGTCCATTTCTTAAGTGGATTATTTGGTTTTTGGTGTTGAGTTTGATAAGTTATTTATAGATTTTAGGTACTAACCCTTATCAGATATGTCATTTGCAAATATATTCTCCCATTCTGAAGGTTCCCTTTTAGTTTTGTTAACTATTTCTTTCAATGTGCAGAAGTATTTTATTGTACCCAGAGGTGAACCCACAACTATATGGTCAATTAATCTATGATAAAACAGGAAGGACTATCTCATGGAAAAAAATCTCTTCAGCAAATGGTATTGGAAAAACTGGACCACTTTCTTACACCATACACAAAAACAAAATAAAAATGGACTAAAGACCTAAATGTGAGACATGAAGTCATAAAAATTCTAGAGGAGAGCAGGCAGTAACCTCTTTGACAACAGCCACACCAGCTTATTTTAGATATGTCTCCTGAGGCAAGGGGAAAAAAAGCAAAAACAAACAAATAGGACTTCATGATTACAGTTTTACTCTATCCAAAGTGTACCGATAAATTCAAGACAATTTCGTAACAGTAGAAGTGTAGAAAAATTATACCTAGTTATAATATTCCTCGAGTTTTTTACCAAGATGTTGTTTATCTTCACAGAAATTCACAACCTTACATATATTTGTTTAATCAATCATATTTACCTACCATATCCAAATAATGGCAAAGCTACAGTTTTTATATAATGACACTCCATCTTCCTAATTCATGTCTCAGTGTTTTAACTAATATTTAGTCTACTATGATTGTGTATAAAAAAAGCTAAAACTAGTATAAATAGGCATGAGGATGAACACAAGTTTCATTTCATATATAAACAAATCAACTGAAGTAGAAATGATGAACTATTAGCAATTATCATGCTGGGTGGAATTTGCATGATATGTGTTATGTAAGATATATGTATTAAACTTATCTGTCAAATGAAGGGAAAGAGTTTAAAAAAAAAAAAAACCTTACTGTGATTGTTACATGAATGTGATTTTTACCATAAATATAGTATAAAACCACACTATTTTAGTCCACTTTTATTAATATTACTTATTATTTTCATCAGTGTGGAAATTATAGCTAAAGCAAAAGTCTGAAAAAAAATGTGTCCAGTTTGAGGGGTGTCTGGGTGACTCAGTGGGTTAAGCCTTTGCCTTCAGTTCAGGGTCCTGGGATCAAGCCCCACATCGGGTTCTCTGCTCCATAGGGAGCCTACTTTCCTCTGCCTGCTGCTCTGCCTGCTTGTAATCTTTCTCTCTCTCTGTCAAATACATAAATAAAATCTTTAAAAAATTGTATCCAGATTGAAATAAAGATATAAAACTGTCTTTGTTTACATATGAATTAATTATCATATAGAAATACTAAAGTAAAAAAAAAAGAAGAAGAAGAAGAAGAAGATGATGATGATGACAGCAAAGAAAAAGGAAGGAAGGAAGGAAAGGAGGGAGGGAAGGCAGGAGGAAGAAAGAAAGAAGAAAAGAAAGAAGAGAGGAAGAAGAAAGAGAAAATGATAAAAAGAAAATACCAAAGTATAAAGTCCTGGAACTGATAAGTAAGTATGACAGGGTGACTGTGTTCAAGAGCAGTAAACAAGAGTCAACTGCATTCCTAAATATTCACACAAAAATTTATATATTTAAATTTTTTAAAAGTAACAAGATTATTTGCAAGAAAACTAAATACTGTGGAATATCTTATAGATTAGAAGTTTATAAGTATTTTTAAGATATAAATTCTTCAAAACTTACTTGATAAATTCAATTTAATCTCAACCAAAGTCCCAGAAACCTATTTGTCAATGGTGAAAAACAATTTCTAAAAAATATATTGAATGACAAAGAAGTTAGAATAGTGAACAAGTATGAAAGACAAACAATAAAGCTGGAGGGCTCACACTACCTGATTCATGATTTACTAGAAAATCACAGTAATCAAAACAGTATAGTATTGGTGAAGTAATGGGCATATAGGTCAATAAAACAAACTAGAGATGTCAGAAATAGAACCACATGATATAATCAACTGATTTTTTGGATCAAAAAGGTGCAAAGTGTATTCAATATGAAATACTCTCCAACAAATGTGCAGGGACACGTGAACATTCATATGCAAAAAAAAAAATGAACCTAAATATAGACCTTATACCGTTCACAAAATAAACTCAAAATGGATCATGGACCTAAATGTAAATGCAAAACTACAAAGCTTTTAGAAAACATAGTAGAAATCTAGATGAAAATCTTGGGTTTGGTGATCGATTTTTAAAAGTATAATAATAAAACTGTAATATATAAAATAAAAAATGTAATGTGATTGTATTAAAATTAAAGCCTTCACTATGAAAGACATACATCAAGAGAATAAAAAGACATGCCATAAACTGGGAGAAAATTTTTGTAAAACACATATCTAATACAAATTTGTATCTAAAAATGCAAAAAGCTCTTCTGCCAACAAATACAAGCCCAGAATTGAGCAGCTTCGCAGACAAATTAAAAGAACATTTAAAGAAGAGTTAATACCTATTCTTCTCAAACTATTCCAAAAAATACAAAAGGAAGATAACCCAATTTCTTTCTATGAAGCCAGCATTACCCTGATACAAAAACCAGATAAAGACACCACAAAGAAAGAGAACTACAGGTCAATATTCCTGATGAACATGGATGCAGAAATTCTCAACAAAATACTGACAAGTTGAATCCAACAGTACCTTAAAAAAATCATTTACCATGTTCAAGTAGGATTTATTCCTGGGATGCAAGGTGGTTCATTACCTGTAAATCAGTCATTGTGATACAGCACTTCAATAAAAGAAAGGACAAAAACCACATGATCATTCCAATAGATGCAGAAAAAGAAAGCATTTGCAAAGTACAACATCCATTCGTGATGAACACCCTCAGCAAGTAAGTTTAGAGGTAAATATGCCTCAACATAATAAAGGTCATATATGAAAAACCCACAGGTAACATCAAACTCAATGAGGAAAAACAAAACGCTTTTCCTCTAAGGTCAGGAAAAAGACAAGTATGTCCATTCTCTGGACTTTTATTGAACTTAGTACTAGAAGACCTAGCCACAGCAATCAGTAATAAAAGGCATCCAAATTGGTAAGGAAGAAGTAAAACTTTCACTATTTGCAGATGACATGATACTCTATATGGAAATCTGAAAGTCTCCAACAAAAAACTACTAGAACTGATAGATGAATTTACTAAAGTGGCAAGATTAAAAAAAAAAAATTACTATACACAAATATATATAATGGAATATTATTCAGCCATAAAAAAGAACAAAACCTTGCCATTTACAACAACATGGATGGATCTAGAGCCTATAATCCTAAGCAAAATAAGCAAGTCAGAGAAAGACAAATACCATATAATTTCAGTCATGTGTGGAATTTAAGAAACAAAACAAATGAACAAAGAAAGAAGAGAGAGAGAAAGAGAGAGAGAGAGAAACCAAAAAACAGACTCTTAACTAAAACAAAACAAAACAAAACAGAACAACAAATTGATGGTTACCAGAGGGCAAGTGGGTGGGTGGATGGGTTAAACAGGTGAAGGGGATTATGAATACCTTCATCTTGATGAGCACTATGTAATGTATGGAACTGTTGAATCACTATTTTATACATCTGGGACTAAAAGAGTCAATTATCATGGTTTCACTTGAGGAATAACACAGAAGACACTGAAAGATGGAGAAGAGAAGTGAGTTGGGGGAAATCAGAGGGGGGATGAAACCATAAGAGACTGTGGACTCTGAGAAACAAACTGAGGATTTTGGAGGGATGGGGTGAGCCTGGTGGTGGGTATCATAGAGGGCACATATTACATGGAGCACTTGGTGTGGTGCATAAACAATGAATTTTGGAACACTGAAAAAAACAAAATTAAATTAAATTTTAAAAACACTATATTAACTACATTGAAATTAAAACTTTTATTAAAATTTAAGGAAACAAATACTCATATAATTCAATAATAAGACAACCCAGGGAACCAAAAGTAATGAAAATGGGCAAAAATATGATCAGACATCTCACCAAAAGATGTATACAGATGGCAAATAAACATATACAAAGATAGCCAATACCATTTTTATTATTACATAAATAAAAAATTTTAAAAATGAGATATCATTACACACCCATTAGTAAGACTGAAATCCTAAAACTGAAAATATCAATAAGTGGTAAAGATGTGGAGCAAAAGGGACTCCCATTCACTTTTCATGGGAATACAAGTGGTATACCCACTTTGGAAGATAGTTTGGCAGTCTCTTACAAAGTTAAACACAGTCTTACCATATATTGTGATCAGCTTTCTGTGTACTTACTCAACTGATGTGAAGACATATCCACACTATGAAACTTTATAATGTGAAGTATTGTGTGAATATTATAGAAATTTTATTCATAATTGACCCAAACAGGAAGAAACAAAGATGTCCTTCAATGGGTGAATCTATAGAAAATTGCTATCCATTTATAATATGGAGTATTACTCAATTGTAAACACAAATGCAGATACCATAACAAAAATACATAAATGAACTTTTAATACATACTGCCAAGTGAAAGAGGTCAACTTGAAAAAGCTATATATACTGTATGATTCCAATTATATGACCTTATGCAAAAGGCAAAGCCTTAAGACAGTGAACAGACCAGTAGCTGCCAGGTCTTTGCAAAAGGTGGAAGACTGAACAGAAAAGCATAGGAATTATTTTATGGAGGTGAAAATATTTCATACAATACTGCAATGGTGTACATATGATACTATATAACTTTTAGGTGCAAAAAGAGACTCAATTTATGCGTTATTTGGGAGGTTGGTGTATCACAGGATTGGATGCAGATTATGACAAAAACATAAAATAATTGCTTTAAAATTCATGAAATAATCTCACTGAAGAGAGTAGGGAAAAATATGTGATGAAAATAATTCTGGAAATGAGCAATGTCTATAAGACTACAAAAGGAACAGTACATAAGCACTGTATTACTGCTGATAAAGTTGTGTCACATGGGAGAATAGGTTAATAATTACAGAACCATTATTCATGCATAAAGGAATTGAACAACAAGTTAATGGTCAGTGGATGGTGAGAGCCAGGTTTATCACCACTAGAGGAACAGCTTTAGGAAAGTAAGGGAAGAAGTCAGAATCATCCATGTGGTAATGGATTTGTGTACACACTCATATTTAACTTTGTTTAGATATAGATGATACATATAGAAATATTTAAAATATATGTATATGCAATGATTAGTACACATCTGTATACTTCCCTGTTCTGTCAACTTAGATAGCTGTCTTAAAAGAAACAACAGTCGAAACAAGCATACTTTAGCAGTCCCAAATCTTATTTTCTTAATGGCACTTCTCTAAAAAAAGGCTTGTGGGCTACTTGGAGAATTGAATGATTTTGAAGTTTGGTAAAAAACATACAAAATGAGTTTGATGCATCATGGAGTGCCTGAAAGTAAGGCAATCTCTCTCTCTCTCTCTCTCTCTCTCTCTCACACACACACACACACACACACCAGGGACAGGTGTATGTCAAAAGAACTTGGGAATCAATTAAACAACTTCCACTGGCTGAATCTGCAGCAATTTGAACAATAAAATAAATAAAATAGGACTGCCTACATCCCAAAGTATGAAGTGAATAACCTCAAGTTCATATATAAACATGTGATTGGGGAGAACAGACAAATCTCCTGTGTAGAGGACTTTCAAATTATTTATGCAGATATTTCTATTTCAAGGAGATGAAACATACTCCCATCATTATGTGCCAGCTGTGCATAGTGACTTTCTTCTGAAGGACAGAAAATAAGAACTTCGCAATAGGAAAAACAAACAAACAAAGAAAAAACAAAAAACTGACAGACATTATTTTAGCCAAATAAGCTTAACATCATAACTGATAGATCATTTTGCTAGCAAGTTCCACAGATTTGTTGTGAGAGCGGTACCTTTTTTCTCAAATCCATAAACCTCATCTAGAAATGAGGAAAACATCAGGAAAAAAAAATTGAAGGGCATTCTACAAAATATTTGGCAGTATTCCTCAAGTGTCAAGGTTATCAAAAACTAGGGAAGACTGAAATTGTGACCAAAAGAGACATAAACAATGACTAAACATAATGTGGTATATATATATATACACACACACAAACAGATGTGATACACATATATACATATATACTGTATGTATTCATAATTTGTAAGTGTTTATCTTTTGTTACAGTTTTCTTATTCATGGGTATGGGATATTTTTAATTATTTCAAGTTAACACTGCACTGAAAATCCATATTTCTATCTTAGTGTGTGCATAAGGTGAGTGTGTGTTTGAATGGATAATTTAAAATGTTTTGGACATTGTACCTTACTTAAAGAACTACCCTTATTTTACACTGGAGTTCTTGCAATTCAGTGGTTTTATTAATTTTACATTGAATTCATTGCTTTAACTGGAAATTATTTTTTAAAGTGGAACAGGGAAGTAAGCCATTTTTTTTCTTGTTGACTGTTTTTGGAAAACCACCTATTGAGCAAAAACTCTTTTCATCATCGACTTGGAAGTCATCTTTACTATATACAAAATTGCAATTATTTTTAATAACTCTAAATTTTGTTTATATTTGAACTGCACCTCCTCTGTTTCTAGTAAGAAACTAAATATGTAATTAACTTTGCTAAACAAGTGACATTAGTAAAAAAAAAAAAAAAAAAGAGTGAATGGAATTGATATTTGCAGAGATATTTAGATAAGATACATCAAAAAACTGGGTGCCTGGGTGGCTCAGTCCTTTAAGCATCTGCTTTTGACTCAGGTCATGACCCCAGGTGTCCTGGGATTGAAACCTCACTGGGCTCCCTGTGCTCAGTGGGGATCTGCTTCTCACTCTCCAACCCCCCTCATATGCATGCATACAGATAAAAATAATAAAATCTTAAAAAAATATATGTCAAAAAATTGAGAAAACCTTAGGAAATGACTTAATGGAGAGCACTACTTGTCTCGATCACTGGCATACTGAATAACAAAACACTTAAGCTTCTTAGTTTTAATATTATTTGGCCTGTTTTTATGTCCCTCCTATAGGTTGGTACTTTTTTGAATTAGAGTTCTCTCTTTTGCCATTATTGAGGTTTATGTTTAGTAATACAAAAAGTCAAACATTTGCAAAGGGGATATATATACTACTTTTTCCCTTTGCAAACATATATATATATGTTTTTTTTTAATACTATTATAGAATAGTATATATAGGGGTACCTGGGTAGCTCAGTAGGTTAAGCCTCTGCCTTTGGCTCAGGTCTTGATCTCAGGGTCCTGGGATCGAGCCCCACATCGGGCTCTCTGCTCAATGGGAAGCCTGCTTCCCGCCCCCCTCTCTCTGTTTGCCTCTCTGCCTACTTGTGATCTCTGTCAAATGAATTAAAAGAAATATAGTATTTATACTAATTATGTATATATATATCTATACACATAAGTTCTGTGTGTGTGTATCTATACACACAGACATACACACAGAATTGCATTATATATGTATACATGGACTTGCTAAGAATTTATATATCCTCTGAAATATATTCCTGAAATACATAATCTTCCCAAGAATATATTTTAAACTACCTCCATATTTTAATACTTACTTGAACCAGTGAATAAGCATAATAATTAGCTTCTTTTCATCAATCATAATTTTAGTTTTATTCTTTTAATTTTTAACATCCAAGAATTGAAATTATAACTTACCAGACTTGTGATTGTGATTAATGGTATTTTCTTTATAGTGTTAAGAAATCTTCTGCCAATATTTTTTAAAGGATCTCAAAAGTAAACTGCTTAATTTCTTAAGCCAGAATTTATCTGTCCTTCCTTTGCTTTAACACAATTCTTCCAACTTTCTTTCAATAAAATGAAAGATGACAGAACTGACACATACAGATGCTTAAAGTGCTACATTAATTATGCTTAGCTCTTTCATCCATCAATGCTGGGAATTTATAAATAAGGAATATTTCTCAATGTTTCTTCATGTGGAGCATAACATTTTTGCTGCGTGGCCAGTTGACGTATAGGCCAAAGTCCTTTGGATGTGACAACTACATAGGAATATGCTACACTATTTACTGATCATCCATATAACTGGGTTATTCTAGGCACTCTATGACTTCATAAGTTTAAAAGATAGGACTAGTGAGAATATTTTCATATTATATTATTATGTTGAATATGGCTCTTTTATGGGATAATTCCTTCTAGATTTATAAATAAGACATTTCTTTATCACAAGATAGGAGAAAAAGGAAACACATTCCACAAAAATATATCATATGCTAAATTTCTTTTTAAGTTGTATTCTTCACAGAACATCTGTTTTTATATTACTAAATTAAGATAATAGTTGGAAAAATGCATTTTCTCATATCACCAGGATAATTTAAGAGAAGAAGTGTATATACCAACCATATTCAAAGAAAGCAGTAAATGGGCACTTCCTAACAAATGTATTTAAAAACCATCTGCCTAATATCAGGTGTGTTTCCCAGGACCATTGCATTAAAATTTCATTGAATTAAAATGAAAGCTGAATCTTAGTTTCTGATTGATATTTAACTCTCAGTGATATGTTTTCTTGAATTACTAATCTGTTTGTCACATATTTCTCCCTCTAATTTTTGTTTTTTCTTTATAATAAAAAGCAATATGTATACACAAAATTAGATGAACTAAGAGGATAGATTAATATTAAAAAGATCCATCAGTGAGTTCTTTTTCTTGAATAATTAATCAGGATGGGTAGTATTTTATCAGGATGGGCTAAGTTATGTTTCTGGAAGAAACAGTCCCCAAATCTTAGTGGCTTCACAGGAAAAAAATTTTTGTTTGCTCTACGTGTCCAATGTAGGTTAAAAAAGAACTGTTTATTTCACTCACTATGAGACAGACACTGTTAGAGCCTCTCTCTTATCACATGCATCTGCAGTGTTTGGTCAAGATGAAGGGAATATGGTGAATTACATGTTATCTTTTAAGGTTTCCAACTAGAAGTGAGACATAATCACGTTTTTTCACTTTGCACTGATCAAAGTAAGATATTCAATCAAGATAAATTTCAATCAGGCAGGAAAGTGAAATACCATCATGTGCTTAACGGTGGGAGAATTAGAGATATTTGGTACACAGCCATAATGTCCAGGGTCAGCATTTTTAGGATCAAATATTCAATCCAATTTCTGCATCTCAGAAAAAAACACTCAGATCTTCCCAAACTATACAATCTCAAATTCTGTGCAATCACAGAATCAAGTCAAAGTTCATTAATTTTGGGTGATCCATGGTAGTGGCGCCTCTCGATTAACTAAGCCAAGAAAATTGAAACAAATGAACCATTTCTTGATGAACTAAAACTAAGTGTTCTCTTGATAAACTAAAATAAATACATTAATTAATTAGTAAGTAAAATTAACTGTCTCTGAATTCTCACAGAAGTCTTGCATCTTTAAAAAGACATACACAGTAAACACTGATATGCAACAATTCTGAAACTTACTAGGAACATTTTGAGACGTTTTTTACCTTAAGTGTGGGGAACGTTTCTTGAAAATAGTCTTTCTTTTTTCTCTTGAAACAGATTCCCTAGACGAATTTTTCCTGAGACCATTGTTTTATTATCTTTTTTAAAAAAATATTTTATTTATTTGACAGAGAGAGAAAGATCACAAGTAGGCAGAGAGGCAGACAGAGAGAGAGAGGAGGAAGCAGGCTCCCCACGGAGTAGAGAGTCCGACATGGGGCTCGATTCCAGGACCGTGGGATCATGACCTGAGCTGAAGGCAGAGGCTTTAACTCACTGAGCCATCCAGGCACCCCTGTTTTATTATATTGAAGATTCTTTTATCCATATTTTACATTGAATACATCTAAATATATGCAGTGGAAAACAAACATTTCTTGGGGACTGACAAATTTTAGCATTATTTCCACATATAAATTTGGGATCTCTTGTGTCTTCCTAAGTCTCAAGGCCTTTCTTACTTTGAGGGTCTGGTTTGTTTGACAGGATAACTTTCTTAAACACCTCCTCAATTTTTTATCTTTTGGATTCCAATCAGAATATGGGACAGGGGCGCCTGGGTGGCTCAGTGGGTTAAGCCGCTGCCTTCGGCTCAGGTCATGATCTCAGAGTCCTGGGATCGAGTCCCGCATTGGGCTCTCTGCTCAGCAGGGAGCCTGCTTCCTCCTCTCTCTCTCTGCCTGCTTCTCTGCCTACTTGTGATCTCTCTCTGTCAAATAAATTTAAAAAATCTAAAAAAAAAAAAAAGAATATGGGACAATAACTACACCTATAAGTCCTTTCTAGACTTAATTGTCATAATTGCTACATTTCTTCCTTTTGCCCTATACTTTTCTCAATATAACTGTGGGAGTCTTTGATGAGAGAGCAACAGTTTAAAGATTTTCTCCACCACTGACAGGAATCCAAATGAAAAAAATAAAAATAAATTACTGGCACTAATTTAATCCATACAGTGTCTTCAAATTTATTTGGCACTCAAAACATTTTTAAATTTTATCTCTTACTATATTTGACTGAAAAGCATTTGCCTTACCTAATTCTAAAATTTCCTGGGATTGTGTATCTATGAATCTCTCCATTAGTCTTCATATCAGCTAGCAAACCAGTCAGTTCTTTTTAAAATTTATTTCTCATATGTAATGCCTTGCATTATTCAGGAAATATCAAAAAATCCTTGCTAAAAACTTTATTCTCGAAACTGTTAATCAATGAATGCAAGTTCTTTAAGTACACAAAAGTTTTCCAAGTGATTATAGGCTACAGTGATTATAGGCTACAGTTTTGGCCACTGCAAAACACTGATCACTATACATTTCAGACTTCTATGACAGATGTTTACCATCATTACTCACGTTGTAAACCAACACCACCCCATCCTTCAGTGTTTGTTTTCTATTTGTTTCATGTTTTCTGTTATGAAATCAGCTCCTTCTTGGTGATTCTAAATTCCCCATTATCTAAATCAATTACAATGGTCAAGATTTGGCTTTGAAAAAACAGGAAAAAATACTCAGTGGAAAAAAAATGGTGCTGTGAAAACTGGGCAGCTATATGTAGAAGAATAAAACTCGACCATTCTTTTACACCGTACACAAAGATAAACTCAAAATGGATAAAAGACCTCAACGTGAGACAGGAATCCATCAGAATCCTAGAGGAGAACATAAGCAGTAATCTCTTCGATATCAGCCACAGCAACTTCTTTCAAGATATGTCTCCAAAAGCAAAGGAAACAAAAGCGAAGATGATCTTTTGGGACTTCATCAAAATCAAAAGCTTCTGCACAGCAAAGGAAACAGTCAAGAAAACAAAGAGGCAACCCACGGAATGGGAGAAGATATTTGCAAATGACAGTACAGACAAAAGGTTGATATCCAGGATCTATAATGAACTCCTCAAACTCAACACGCACAAAACAGACAATCATATCAAAAAATGGGCAGAAGATATGAACAGACACTTCTCCAATAAAGACATACAAATGGCTATCAGACACATGAAAAAATGTTCATCATCACTAGCCATCAGGGAGATTCAAATTAAAACTACATTGAGATATCACCTTACACCAGTTAGAATGGCCAAAATTAGCAAGACAGGAAACAGCATGTGTTGGAAGGGATGTGGAGAAAGGGGAACCCTCTTACACTGGTGGTGGAAATGCAAGTTGGTGCAGGCTCTTTGGAGAACAGTGTGGAGATTCCTCAAGAAATTAAAAATAGAACTTCCCTATGACCCTGCCATTGTACTCCTGGTTATTTACCCCAAAGATACAGATATAGTGAAAAGAAGGGCCATCTGTACCCCAATGTTTATAGCAGCAATGGCCACGGTCGCCAAACTGTGGAAAGAGCCAAGATGCCCTTCAATGGGCGAATGGATAAGGAAGATGTGGTCCATATATACTATGGAGTATTATGCCTCCATCAGAAAGGACGAATACCCAACTTTTGTATGAACATGGACGGGACTGGAAGAGATTATGCTGAGTGAAATAAGTCAAGCAGAGAGAGTCAATTATCATATGGCTTCACTTATTTGTGGAGCATAACGAATAGCATAGAGAACATGGGGTGTTAGAGGGGAGAAGGGAGTTGGGGGAAATTGGAAGTGGAGGTGAACCATGAGAGACTATGGACTCTGAAAAACAATCTGAGGGTTTTGAAGGGGTGGGGGGTAGGAGGTCGGGGTACCAGGTGGTGGGTATTATAGAGGGCACAGATTGCATGGAGCACTGGGTGTGGTGCAAAAATAATGAATACTGTTATGCTGAAAATAAAAAATAAATTAAAAAAAAAAAAGATTTGGCTGCCGTAATTAACAACTCCAAATCACAGCACTTCACAAAATAGAGTTTATTTTTCATTCTTGCTATATATGGAATTACCTGCTTATTATGCCTACTCAGCTAAATGTTGTACACAATTGATACAGTTTCCAAGGTAGGAAAAAGATTAACTGGCATATCTCCCACTGGCTTTCAAAGTGCTTGCATGGCCCTGACACACACCCCTTTCACTCACAACTTCATTTTTTTTGACTTTTATAAACATATATTTTTATCCCCAGGGGTACAGGTCTGTGAATCACCAGGTTTACATACTTCACAGCATTCACCAAAGCACATACCCCTCCCCAATGTCCATAATCCCACCCGCTTCTCCCACAATGGAATACTATACAACTTCATTTCTTTAACAGACTTATTTATTTTTATTATAGAGAAAGTGAGCAAGGGAAGGAGCATAGGGAGGGGGACAGGGAAAGGGAGTGAAGTAGACTTCCTATTGACCACAGAGCTGGACATGGGGCTGGATTTCAGGACCCTGAGATGATGGTCCTATGATCATGACCAGAGGTGAAATAAAGAGTCTGATGCTCAACTAACTGAGCCACCTAGGTGCCCCTCAATCACAACTGCTTAAGCCATATAAAGATCACAGGACTATATCTAATTTAAAAGTTTTAAGAATATATTAGCCCACCATACGCATAGAAAGGGAAAACAACAAAATTTTGATGAGTAGCAACCAATGCTAAAGTTTTTCATGCTCTTTATTATCTTTATATAGGGATATTCCATGTTTATGTGGAATATATATATTATATGTTACAGATATTATGTGGAATACATAATATATAGTAATGATATAGCAGTTACTGATTTAGGGCTGCTGGAAATTTTCTTCCCGTTGATTTCCAATATTTGTCAAATAATCCAATAATAATAATGTGTGGACACTTAATAGAATTCTAGGCCTCTGCGAAATGATTCTGATTTGACAGACTAAGACAGACAGCCAATATTTTACAAATATGCCGTGATATTCTTACTTTTAAGATATTATTTATTTATTTGACAGAGAAAGAGCACAAGAGAGAGAGGTTGAGAGAATGAGTGGAAGGAGGGGCAGAGGAAGGGAGAAGCAGACTCCCTGCAGAGCAGGGAGCCTGATTTAGGACTCAATCCCATAACTCTGGGATCATGACCTCAGCCAAAGGCAGATGCTTAACCTCCTGAGCCACCCAGATGCCCTACAAAGTGACAGGCATGATCGTGTAACTGGGAAATATTTCTCTCCAACAAAATGTGGGTGAAAATTATTAGTCTTCTAAAAAAGATTTTATAATTTTCTTTTATGTTTTAACTTATTAATATTTTTAGAATTTTTAATTTTATTTTAAATGATCAGACTTTATATTTAGCAGTTTTAAATTTACAGAAAACTGGACAGAGTGCAGTTTAAGTTCAAAGGAATTTGTTGTGAGTATCATAGATGAGAATTTTTTTCCCCCAAATTTGTAAAACCTTAAGTGAATTTCTGACATTCTATTAATAGATACCTGGGTGTTTTTAAACAGAATAGTCTAAATTTTTTATTAACTTGCATAATACTGGAACATTTAAGAAGATAAAGGAAGCCTATTATTCAAGGAATTTGTCTCCTAGCATATGCAAATTATATTTAAGAACTATTTTAGCATAAATAATTAAGATTATGAATGTAAACTGTATTAGCTTATCCTTTGAGTAAATCAGAGATTTACCTTCATTGTTAAAAAAAAAGGGAAATAGATTAAGAGTGGTTTTTCCATATCTACAGAACTTGGAACATAGCAGGTATTCAACAAATATTTATCAGTTTAGTATGTTCTCTGGAGTGGTAGATCTTGGAGTTGATCAGATGATAATATAGTCTATAATCTTTTCCACTTAACTACATGTTAGTTCTTTTACCAAAAAAAAAAAAAAAAAAAATGCAGGAATAGTTTTGTTTTGAGGAAAACATAGATAAGTACAAATTTAACAAAATTTAACAATAAACCATAATACCAGTGATAAAATGTTATGTCAAGTTAGCATCTATCACAAATACTGAATTAAAAAAATAGATATGGGGTGCCCGGGTGGCTCAGTCCTTAGCGTCTGCCTTTGGCTCAGGTCATGATTCCAGGGTCCAGGGATTGAGCCCCACATCAGGCAGGCTCCCTGCTCAGCAGAAAGCCTGCTTTTCCGTCCCCCACTTCCCCTGCTTGTGTCACTGCTCTCGATGTGTCTCACTCTGTCAAATAAATAAATAAAATCTTTTAAAAAATAGATAAATAAAAATTTAAAAATAGAAACAATGATTACTAATTAGGTAGTAAAACTGGGGGGTTGTTGCTTCTGGTTTAATTTCTGTATAGAGACTACTACTGTCACAGACTTTTTTTTTTTTCAAATGCAACTGAGCCTAAACAAAATTCATTAATATTCTATCATAGGTATAGTGAGCTCCCTGAAAGCCAAACACTTTCCTATGATATTCAGGAAAGGAGGATGTTTGCCTAATGACCTGACTCTGAATTCCCACTTTTGCCTGCATTAATTCAATATATGGATAATGTCTCTAGCTCACAAACCCTGTCTTTTTTTAGCACTGTAGAAATGTGTAAATTTACCTCTTTCCTTGATATCCTCAAAAACAATGACTTTCCAAACTTTATGCAAGTTTTTACGTGTGCAGTACAATTTATTGTGGTGATTCTTTATTAAAACACAGATATGTTTGAAATATAAACATATTTGAAGTTGAACATAAGAATCTCTATATGTTTAATTAATTAGGTTTAATTGTTTAATAGATTAAATAGATTAGGTCTCTATAATGTGAATATTCCTCCCATTACTCCACAATAAAAAACTCACTTACTAGTGGTAAGCACTAGTAATCTACTTTCTGATAATAGAAATTAAATTATCTATTTTTAGATTTTCATTTAATATGATGTAATGTCAATTGTTTCATATATATTTATGCACTTTTTTGTCTGGTTTATTCAACTGAACATAATCTTTGTGATAGTCATCTATGTTTTGCAAGTATCAGTAGCTGATTCATTTTCATTGCTGGGTAGTATTCTATTTTATGGATATACCACTTTATTTATTCTCCAGTTCATGGACAATTCTCAACTATTATGTTTAAAGTTTCTTTGAGTATTTGAATATAGTTCCTTGTACAGACATAGTTTCTTTTGTCTTGGATAAACATCCAAGGGCTAGAAATATGGGTCATAATGTAATTAAATGCTTGCCATTGTAAGAAACTGTCAAACTATTTCCAAAAGTAGTTTTCTTCTAGAAGTTTTATAGGTTTAGTTATTGTGTTTATGTCTATGAGCCACTTCAAGTCAATTTGGGGATACGCTACAAGATTAGAGTTAGAATTTGTTTTCTATATGGATGCACAATTGTCTTATTACATTATTTTGAAAGGGCTATCCTTCTTTCACTGAATTGCTTGGGTACTTTTGTCACAATCGATTGACTATGTCAGTTTATTTCTTTTCTTTTTTCGCTCACCCATATTTCTTGATTCTGTTCAGTTCTAGTCTGTCTTAATAAGGCTAACTAGAGGCTTATCAATTTTACTGATTTTTTTCAGACTCAGCTTTTGATTTCACTGATAGGACCAATTTTTTTCTATTTTCTATATCACTCATTTATATTCTTATCTTTATTATTTATTTATCTCTGATTATTTTTATTTAATTTGGTGACATTTCTAATTTCTAATTTTGATCATGTATTTGAATAATTTTATTTTACCTCAATTTCACAAAACTATTATTTTTAATAACCTTTATATTTTGAAATAATCCTCTATATACATAAAAGTTGCAAAGTTAGTGCAGGGTTGCCATATATTCTCCTAAATTCTCTTATTAATATATTATCATGGTACCTTTTTCAGTGTTATGAAATTACAAAACCAACATTGACATATTACTGTTAATTAAACTGGGTTTAGTTGTACATAGCTGGTTCTTCAGTAATTTCTTCTCTGTGTTCCGTAATCCAATCTATGTTATCACATCTCATTTGCCCGTCATGGCTCCTTAGCTGCCTCTAACTTTACTATGGAATCTCAGCTTTTTCTTGTTTTTCACAACCTTGACACTTGAAAAGTACTATTCAGGTTTTTTGTCACTTAATACCTCAATTTCACTTTGATGGTTTTTGTCTTAACTACATGTGGGTCTTGTGTCTTTAAAAGGAATAGCATGGAGGAAACAAACGGTTATCATTACATTATTTCTAGGGTTACATGATATCATTGGTGATATTAACCTTCATCACTTGATTCAGGTGCTGTTTTATAGGTTTCCTTACTAGGAATAAAGCTACTGTTGTTATGGGGTACCTGGGTGGCTCAGTGGTTAAGCCTCTGCCTTCGGCTCAGGTCATGATCCCAGGGTCCTGGGATCGAGCCCTGCATCTGGCTCTCTGCTCAGCGGGGAGCCGGCTTCCTCCTCTCTCTCTCTCTCTGCCTACTTGTGGTCTCTGTCTGTCAAATAAATAAATAAAATCTTTAAAAAAAAAAAAAGCTACTGTTGTTACTTTTCTATATTCTTTTGATGTGAGTCCCTAAGTTTACCACACACATATCCACCCGCCCTGGGAGTTAAGCTCTACCTCTTGGAGGGGGAATATCTAGATATATTTTTGAGGTTATTCTCTAAAAGGATTTGCATCTTCTCCCACATTTATTTATTTATTCAGTCACATAATTATATTAGTATAGATGCATATGTATTTATTTTATACATTAGGTTATAATCTAATATACACTATATTTTTGTGCTTAATTTTGTGTTAAGCTATAGCCATTGGGGAATAGTTTACATTGTTTCTTCTACTCCCACATTGTTGTTGGTATTGTTCTGTCATTTGAGTACTACATTACCTTCCAGTACTACTTAATGCTCAGGGCTTATCTTGTATTCTCCCTGTTCCAGTCCTAGATTGTGGCATTTTCTCTGTCTCTCTAGCTCCTTTCAGTGGAGAATGTAATTTAGAAACCAAGTCTTGGCACCAATGTGCTTATTGCCACTGGAGTGTCATCACTTCTAAGATCTCTTGATGGTCAGAGAATGTATTATACTAATCTATATATACTCACATATACATATACTCACATATTGTATACTTATATATATATATATATATACATTGCATCTATATGTGTATATATGTATATATGTGTATGTGTGTACATACACACATACACCTGGTTTAGTATCTATCCATCTGCATATGTATATTAAGCTAAACATAAATTCATTAGAGGTGTCTGGCTGTAATCATGTACAATGGGGTTCATTTCAGCTTTTCTTTCTTGACTACTGATAACTTCCTTTTCTGAAAAGGGGAAACCTGGATCCTAAAATCAATTACCCTTTTACATACTTGTTCAACCTCAATGTGTGATGGTTTCAGAATTGCTACCCCATACCTTCATCAAAACAAAATTTACCAATTAGAGTACAGGGTGTACAAATAGATCCTTTTGTTTTTAGCTTTACCATTTTCAGTCAAAACACTGCCTTCCAAAACTATATAGGTAAGCTCTTTTTTGCATTTTTTGTTTACTTTTCTCCTACCCCTTCAGTGTGGTCATATCAAATATCTGTAGTACAGTTAGATTCATCTGTCTTCCTGTATACCATCCCAGTGGCCCATGCCACATGCTGGTTTACTTTTTTTTTTCAATGTATTTGAACTTTTAAAAACTCTAAGTTAAAGATTTTGATTGTCTAAGTGTGTGCTAATTTCAAGCATGTATGTGCTCATACACTTATTCAAAAATTTATTGATCTCTTAGAACATAAATTTTAGTAGGAAGACATAGAAAATTACCATAAAAACAAAACAAAACAAAAAACTAAAACAGGACAGGTAGTATTCACCCTAGGAAGAAAATAAAAATAGTAGGGTATGTAGACAGAATGACCTGTCAGGAATGCTTTATTGATAGGCTATCAGTGGAAGTTTTCTAATAAGGTAAGAATTTAATAGGGATTGAAGGAGGTAATGGTTTGGGTTCTGTAGATTTTTCCTTGAGATGTTTATCAAGCAAAGCGAATAGTAAGTGAGTGACTTTGAAATTGTAGTCAGGTTGTGGGTATATTCTAGAAATAGGAAGAATATAGGGCATTTAGGGCAACAGGAACCATGGGGGGAATAAAAACAGATGTGAGGTGAGGGAATTAGTAGCATAATAAATCTTGTAGATACCACTGTAAGGACTTTGGAATTTTTGTTTCCCTAAATAAAAGGAGAATGTAATGGTTTTCAATACAAAAACTGTTGGTGTGATGGTCAATTGAAGGATGTACTTCAAGGAGAATATGAGAGTTGAACCTTGTATGGTGTTGCTAACAGGATCGGTCAAATGTGCCCTAAGACCTGAGAAGAAGAAGGTCAATGAAGTGGTGAGACAAAAGCCTTAGTGAATTAAGTTCAAGGGATGTTACAAAAACCAGGAGTAGAGACCAAAAATATGGTAATACTTTCAGAGTCTTGTTCTAATATGGAACAGAAAAATGGAGTGGTCACCAGAGGAAGATGCGAGCAAAAGGAAGTATTTATTTTAAGATGAGAGATGTTATACTTGGTTTCTATGGTGATAAAAATAATTCAGTAGAGAGCCAAAAATGTTGGTTTGTGGGAGAGATGGAATAAAAATGAATAAGCAGGAAAGGATAGAATCAGGTGTACAAATGGGGAAGTTCACTTTAATTCACTTTAAAAAACAGAGATGCGAGAAGCATGTATGAATATTTGTTGATACAGTGAAGCATGGGTGTGGATGGGAGAAGAGTGTAGAACAACTTCCTGGGGTGCCTGGATGGCTCAGCTGGTTAAGCATCTGACTCTTGATCTCAACTCAGGCCATGATCTCAGGGTCATGAGATGGAGCCCAGCGTTGGGCTTTGCACTAGTTATGGAGCCTGACAAAGATTATCTCTCACTATCCCTCCTATCTCCTCTCTTTCTCTCTCTCTCTCAAAAAAAGAAAGAAAAAAAGAAAAGAAAAAGAAAAAAATTCCTACCAGTGAAATAAGATTATCAGTTGATGATCATAAATAAAAAGAGGCATGAAGCTGAAGTTTTGAGAGAAAGAAGATGAACGACTGTCATCAATAGGAGTGACTAGTTCGTAAACAAGGTGACCAACAGTGTATTTGTCAGCACTGAGCATCTGCTGAGTGCTGGTGGTCATAATTTAATGTGAAACAAATCAACATGGAGTTATGATTTTCTCTAACCATGTTCAGCTTCTTGGGTGTTGGTGTGATGTGTACAGAGTTTAATAGAAATAGGTTCAAGTTTACTGAGCATAAAGGAGAAAGAGTTATAAGAAATTGATGGTATATATAAGGTAATTTTTTTTGCTAAAATATAATTTGAGGCAGTGTAATATGGGTGAAATGTAAGACTATCAGTAAATGAAAATAAAAATAACATCCTAGTAAGTCAGGCAATCAGAAGTCCTAGAAGTGTAAGGACAATACTGCAACTGGATAACTGGAGGAAATAAGTTGACATTGTAGTCTGGCTCTTAATTTAAGACTGTGGAAATGTTGCAGATCTAGAATATGATCCTTATAGTAGTGATTAAGATGGACCATGTGAAGTAGGGAGAGTCAAACTAAAAGTAATTTAGATCATTTAGTTAATTTAGATATTAACTCCCTAAAAATTATGACAATAGTGGTAGAAAGAAAAAGAAAACAATTTTCAAATCTTTGAGGAATGAGAAAGAGTGAATTGAATGTTTGCTATGTAGACTCCCAAAAGAATGAGTACTGAATGCTATACTCAAGTATCAGGAGGTGATGAAGCGTGTCTTTGGTTTGTGGTGGTGGTGTGTGTTTGTTTATTTGTCGGGGAGAATTACAAAGGGGAAGGGATGATTTAAAAGTAGCAATGAAAACAGCAAGAAACACAATGCCTTGTTTCAGAAGCCATGGTATTAAAACTAAAGAGGAAAACAGCTTCCAAGTACAGAAGTGTTCTCACAGGTTGGACTGGTTTCAGTTAAAGCCATAAGGTGCAATCAGGCCTACCCCTAATTTTGTAATTAACAAGAAAAGAGTACGGTTGGAAGACTTCATATCATATGTCTAAGTATTTTTAACATTAAAATCAAGCTCACAAACTGTTAATAAATTGCATTCTATTATCTTTAAATGTGCATTATGATAATATGTGTAAAATATTTTAAAATGACCAAGAGTTTACAAAATATTACAATTATGGAACATAATTATTCTCTGAGTGTGTGTTCTATTGATGGGACAGATATATTTTCACAAGTAATAAAATGAAGATATCCATTATTCTAGCATTATTCTGCATTTGTTTCACTAAATTTATTTTCTCATTCCAGCTAAATCATTATTTATACTGTTCTAATTAAGATTGTCACATAAGTTCTGTGACTATAAAGAAAAGTGATGGAAATAATATTTGTTATTGACTGAATTGTGTCCTCCCCAAAATTTATATATTGAAACCCTAGGTTCTGATAACTATATTTGGAGATAAGGCTTCTAGGAGGGTAAATGAGGTTATAGAGGCGGTGCCCTAATCTGATATGATTGATGGTCTTATAAGAAGAAAGCAATCTCTCTCCCTCTCTGAGCATTCACTGAAGAATGCCCATGTGAAGACATAGCTAGAAGGTGTCTTGTCTGCAAGTCAGAGAGTCCTTACCACAGCCCAACTATACTGAAACCTTGATCATGAACTTTCAACCTTCAGAACTATAAGAAAATAAATGTCTGTTGTTAAATACCCACTCTATGATATTTAGTTATAGATGTTTGAGCAGACTAATACACAGACTTTCATAAAAATATAAACTATGATGATGTAAAATTTTAAAAATGTATTTCATGTCTTCAAAAGTACTTTTTTCTAAAATATTCAAAATTACCAACTATTATTGAAGAAAAAGCAAATAAATAAATCAAAATTACTTAAGAAAAATTTATAGGTTTTTTCGGTCAAAATATTTTGTTTTGAACACATCAAACATATTGTAAAAAATAACATTTCTATCAGGCAATAATCATCTAGCTGCCAATACAAAGAATCAGAATCAGTCTACAGGTGTTTAATCTAGACCCCAAGTATAAATCTTTTATATAATATGAAATATATAATATTGTGAAATAATTCTTATCTATGAATTATTGTAAATCATTTACTAAGTTAAAAATTATTTGCTAATTTTCAAATACCTCTATAATGATAACTGTAACAGAATAAAATAGGAAAATAGATATTTAGCACGACTTGGAAATGATACTTTCTTATGCAAGAATCTACTGTATTCTTGCAGAGTAGAAAATTTGGAAGTTAATCTTTTGGGTTTTTTTTGTTTGTTTGTTTGCATGGGTTTTTTTTTTAATTATTTTAATTACAAAGATATTTCTTCTGTTCAAATTTTCCCTGCACTTTATATCAGCATCCATATTCAAGATTCTTGGAAGCATCATCCACAGAACCCAGTGCCATTTAGATGTAATTGAAATTTGTTTTTTTGTTTTTTTTTTTTTGAAATTTGTTTCTAAGACATAGGACAAGAAACATGAAGAAGCCTCTCCCTGAAGTCTGATCCATGTTATTCAGAAGAATTAATGTTTAGATTTATAGGACATACTATGACAGTTCCTAGCTCCAGATACAGCCCCTTTATATATATATATATATATAATTATGCGTGCATATGGCTGTGGGTTTGTGAGATATGGGTTCTTCAAAAGTAGTGCTTCTAATGTGAAGAAAGACTTTTTTTCCCTCAGTCTAAGAGGACAAGCTAAAATATAAAAGCCCACTGAATTCACTGGACTATATCCAATTCAATGATTAGATTTGTGAAGCACTGGGAATGATGATGACGTCAAAGAAGCTCTAAGTGTGCTCAACGTCCACTTACAGTTCCTCAGCATTAACTCAGAGAAAAGGGAAGGAGGGACCTGGGAGAAGGGAGAAATAGAGATCATCCTTGCATCTCCGATGAAAGAGCAAAGTCTAGAGGAAGATCTTTTCCAAGAAATATTCCAAATTTCCTGGGCCATTTTAATTTCCATCTGATGACTATGTCTATCTTCTCTTTTGAATACTTCAACTAATATTTTTTTACATTTTATTGCATTATTTGGCACTTCTAGAACAAAGTTAAAATCTAGTTTTGATATTGTGCACTAATTTATATGAAATAGCAGATGAAATATAAGTATTCTATAAAAGAATAATGCTAACACTCCAGCATTGAGCATGGTATTTTCTACTTAACTAGTCTTACCATGATGATAATGTGGTTGTCATCATCATTGCTGTTCTGGTCTATGTGAGTTTCTTCTCTAGACTTCACTTACACAATCGCCTTCCCTAAGAGAATGACATATTTGTTCAGATATCTAGTCTTCTATGCAAGTTATGTGAAATAGGAAAAGCTGACTCTATCCAGACCAAAGGAAGATATTTTAGTTTACAGCTGGAAATTGTTGAAGGTGGTGCCCAAAAGACAAAAATAGCAATGTATCTTATCCCCCAGCTGTCAGGAATTGTGGTATCATGATGAAAACCACTCTACCAACAAGGACAGCAGGCCATGAAAAACTGAGAAATGGAGTTTGAGCATTAACAGTATCATATAATTAATCTATTTATCAAAGCTTCCAGGTAGATGATATAACATATTTCCACAGTTTGTGCTGGTTTTCCTCTTACTTGCATATAAAAGAATATTAGCTGACAAACACATAAAGAGAATACACTTCTATTCTAAAACAACACGGATATCATATAATAGAAGAATAGTTAAGTTTTGGAAGCACCATAGTATGTTGTATGTTATTAAGAACAAAGAAAAAAAAAGAGTAATATATACTATTACAGAAATGCCTTGGATTAAAAAAAAAAAACACAAGATCTCTACTATTAAAATCTAAAAGATACTGATCAATAATTCTTTTAGTAAACAATTAAATTTAGCTTTCTATTATTTACATATGCTTTTTTTGTTTGTATTAATAGAGCAAAATTGGTCCATAAAAATCTTTAGTTTTCTTATTACTGTCTGTCTTTGTTGTTGCTAACAGGTATGTTGACTACATAAAATGAGTAGGCTACTTTACATTATTTACTATAATCTGAAATAAGCTTAATTTTGATTTAGATAAAGTTGGTAGTGCATATCCCTTAGAATTTGAAGAACGTTTTAGTAAACCCTGGGTACCTTAGAAAATTTTATTTGGGGAAAAAAAGGTAATACTTTAAAATTTACTAAGCAAAGACCTCTTTGTGGTCAGTGGCTCCGACAGTTAATTCTCTTTGTGGTCAGTGGTTCTGAGAGTTAACGAACCTATGTTTTACAGCAAACCAAGAGAAATGGGCCATTACCTAACTGGGTCATAGATGATTTGTTTTATTAGTTGACATCCTTAATTTTTAATTGAGTGAATCCAGAAGATAGTCTTATACAATAAGTACCATAAATATGTGCAGACAATTTTAGAGTCAAAATACTTTCTTCTTTCCCATCACAAAACTTACTAGATTTTTTGATGTATCAATTCTCTGCTATAAAAATGTGTGTGTGTATAATATATAAATATATATAATAATATACACATATACTCCTGTGAGGATTCTAAATATCAATGTTTAAAATATCTTAAGGAAATTAAGAAACATTTTTTAACTTTTATTTTAATTCTTTTTAAATTTATATGAGAAGGTAAGTTTGTAAGGTATTTCTTCAGTTAAAAGGAAACATATATTTACTGTTGTTCAATTAGAAAAACTAATTAACACCTAATTAATTATAAGTATATTGTTTATTTTATTTTTAGATTTTCAAAACGGAGCATACCCATCAGAACTTCTATCTACTAAAGAACACAGAATTATTTTTTTTAAAGTCTGTTAAGGATTGATTGAAATGTGACTTGACCTAATGAATCTCATTCAGCTATAAATAAGTAAAAGAAAGGAAACATATATTTGCTTGTCTTCAAGTTTGAAAATTAAACTTTGATCTACAATTAAATTAATGTCTCCAGAGAACAACTTCTCTTAACTTCCTAAACACTATTTCTAAGAAATACACTCATTAGCACCAAGGTTCATTGTTTTTATAATGATAGAAGCAATAATCATTTTTATTGCTTTCACTAAATACACTTTATCAAAAGTCACTTGCACCTGTATTCTAGAGGGAATGTGAATTATTTGTGCATATTTGTAATTCAAAATTACATAAAAATATTAAAAATATTTATCTTTTAATTCTTGATTGAATTTGAATAAAATTAAGTCAGATCATAGCATGAGAAAATAGCATGAGACCAGGAAGGGGAAAGGAAGTAATTGGCACTTTGCCTACCATAACTTGGTCTTAGTAAAATGGAATAGGGAAGACGATACAAATACAGGATATTACCAAATATGTAAATTTATTCATTCACTCATCTATCCATTCATTCTTTAATATATTCAGCACTTATATAATGAGTATCTACTACGTGTTAGGCATTGTGCTGGCTGTCATGTAATGTGCTAATGAGAAAAAGAAAAAGACAAAAGACACAGTACAGTCATGGAGATTATAGTATTAGGAGTGTGTAAAATGTAATAAAAATCATCAAAATAAATGTGAAATGTACAAGTGTTATAAGTGCTATAAAAGAGAGCTATATTATGCTTTAAGAACTTACAGTGCAGTCTATTTAACCTTGCAGGAAGATCAGGGAAGTATTCCTGAGGAATTAAATGATTAATTCTTTTCATTATATGTGGTGCTTATAATATATCAGAATTTTTTCTAGTTCTTAGTATGAATTATCTTATGTAGTCCTTACAACAACTATATGAGCTATATACTTTTATTATGTTCCTATTACCTGTGAAGACCTGAGGCTCAAAGAGATTAAATAACTTGCTGAAGGTTGCACAACTGCTAAGTTATAGAGCCAGGAGTGGGATCTGTGCAGTCTGGTGCCAGAGCCTGCAATTTTAACCCCTATAATACACTATCCCCCACTGAGAATCTAACTATAATGTCAAGAGGAGGAGTTTATTAGGCAAGTCTCATCATGTTGATTAAGCAACAGTCATCAAGGGAACAGTAAAGATAGTTCAGAAGAGAAGTATAATTATAATAATTATAACTCAAATATGCAGCGACCTCATGAATTAGGAAAAGCATAGTAAAAAGAAAAAGAAAAAAAATGTATAACTAGGCTTGAATCTACTTGATGAAAACAATCAGTTTTCTTGTAACTTTGCATAAGAATCAATATAAACTCAATTCATGGAATGCAGATGAACCATGTTAATAGAAAAACCCTACTCTATGACAGAATACTCTGCATCTTCTCCTAACCTTACTTCTTAAAACTGAAGGACCACAAGTGGGTCATTAGTCTTCAAACTTTAGTCTCCCTAACGGTATAACAGGAATTGAACCACCTTTCCGTTAGTCAAAGGTACACAATCTTTTCCTCACATATTTCTAAAACTGAGTTTGCTTTGAAGCTAAGATGTATGCTTATATTTGCTTTTGACTTTTTGAAAATTTGATGTTAAATCAATGTTAAATCTTAAAAAGAAACGTTTGCATTTAAGAAATATGAAGGCCTATTAACGACACTGGGCAGATGGCACTGAACAAAATAAAGCTTACTTTCCAAAGCAGATCACAAAATTAGCGGGTAAGCCAAATTATAAATAAAGTTTAAAATAATAATTGATTATGAAACTTACAGAAGTTTCTATTACGTGGATAATTCTTGTGTGGGTGGAAATCAAACACCTCTTTGTCAGATACATCAACTGGAGGTAGGCCTTAGTCGAGAAACACACAAATATTGGCAATAAAAACATAAATCATGGAATAAATACTTATGTGCTTAACTTCTTCTCTTTCTGAAAGCCATATGGTAAAGAAAAATGTATATTTTTAAATTATTACTGCTTACATTATTTTTGTTGAATATTTATCATACTTATATAAGCTACTCTACTGAAATAGAACTTCAAGAAAAGAAAAGCAATTGATATTATAAATCTTTTTATAAACTTCCCTTTTACTTTAAACAAAACAACTCTAATATATTTTGTGCAAACTCATTTTTTTTTCAATCATTGGATTTAAGAGACATAACTACACTTCTAGTCTTTTCTACTCCTTTTCTTCTCTGAGAATTTACCACCTCATTCTCTCAAAGGGATCAAAATTTATTATCATTTGAACACTAAGGGTCTCAGTAACATCTAACATGCAGTATTTCTAGTAACCCCTACAATAAAAATATATCTTCAAGATCTTGTTTCTCAAATTTCCCTTCATTAATTTTCAGAATTCTTTTTCTTTCAGATGAAAAAGTCAACCATCCTTCAGGTGTTGGTTCCAATCTTAACTCTTGAGAAGTCTTCCCTAATTTAAATATAAATCCACATGTATTATTCTCTTTGAGAGTACTCTATTGAAATAGTTTCCTTAATTCATCTATCACATTTTTTAAAATTATTACTTATTTGAGCCCTCCTCTGTTGAGTACAGACTTCCCTTCCCACTAGTTGTAGTTTCACAATGTCAATGGCCATACACGTTTTGTTCATTCTCCTCTACCCAGGGTCTACAACAGTGTCTTGTACAGAGTATGAAAGATGTTTTCTAGAAATGAATGAACATTGGATTTGATAGTCCATAGCAATGGGGAAAATCCTACTCCTTGTTTGTTACCTTCTCTTACATAAGAAATATTTCACAGTTGGGCACCTGGATGGCTCAATTGGTTAAGCCAGGATCCTGGGATCAAGTCCTGAATCGGGCTCCCTGCTAAGTGGGCAGTCTTCTTCTCCCTCTGCCCCTCACCCCATTCAAGCTCTCTCTTTTCCTCTCAAAAAGCTCTCTCTTTTCCTCAAAAAAAAAAAGAAAGAAAGAAATATTTCACAATTATCTACCACTAAGTTTCAATATATATCCCTCTTTGTGCTATTGCTGAGTTCTTCCAACAGCAAAAGACAAGGATGCCTGTGTATGACAATAATTTGTTATGACTATTTCCACTAACAGTCTCTTGGTGCAAATACAAAATAAAATAAGAGAATAAAGACTGATTTTTATCTTCCTAATCTATGGTTTTATTATCCTTGTGGATTAATTTTAGAGGCCAACATTTAAATAAATATGTCTACTGAGATTTTTTTCTTCTATTTTCACTTTATCTAATTTTATAGACCCAAAAGATTTCACTGTGTTAATTAATTTCAATGGTAGAATTTCTAATCTTTCCATTTTCCCTAAGTAGGTCTTTAAGGGAGTAAAGTGAAAAGACATCAGATATCTTTTTCCCCCTTGTTCCAATGTATTCTCCAATGCCTAGAAAGAAGATGCAGTAAATATTAAGACTATAGAATATGAATATAGGTCAAGGATATTACACATATTTTCTGGTGGACTCACATGCAATTTAAGAATTATTCAATTATTCACTTTTATTGTGTCTGAGCTCATATATATATATGGTGTGTGTGTGTATATATGTATATATACATATTTATACTCACATGCAATTTATACATATATATACTCACATGCAATTTAATATATATATTCACATATATACATATGTGAATATATATACATATATACATATGTGAATACATATATGAATACATATATACATATGTGAATATATATATTAAATTGCATGTGAGTATATATATATATATATTTATATGAAGCTTATAAGAAGGAAACTGGAGACAGAAGTAGGAAGAGTGACACATAAAAGAAATAAAAAGGAATAAAAACCAATCTAAGGGTATTCTTTGAACTGATTTTGACTCTGATCTGCTGGGACTTGATCCTTCTGGAGACACTGCATAGCTATACAAAGAATAGAATAGAATAGAATAGAATAGAATAGAATAGAATAATAGGATAGAATAGAATAGAACAGGGTGAAGCAATCACATAAAATACATTTGAGGAGTTTCTGCCTGAAACATGGGAGATTTATACCCATTGTATCCCCTGTCACTTCTTGGTTAAAGATGAGTGAGGTGGTACACATGCACCAACACAGCTGAGCAGGCGTGGCAGGCTCCCCATGCACGGAAGTACAGAAGCCTTAAAAAAGACGGCAAGACCAAGTTGAGGTGCTGTGAGGTTATCACTCTTTCCTGTGTTCTGCCAGATGCCACAGGAATAGAGAAAAAAGGTGAGCTAAGAGACTGTGATATGTGGTATAAGATGTCTGCTCAACACTATGATTGAAAAAGTGATATATTTTAATTATAGTACATTATACAGATACAAGAAAGACAATCAAAAGAGATCAGATAGAACATAAAAAGAATTGATGATACCATCAGTGACATAAAAGTCATTTATAACTGGGAAACTCTACAAAATACCTGACCAGTACTCTACAAAACTGTCAAAGTTATGAAAAACAAGAAAAAAAACAAAACAAAACAAAACTGAGAAGCTGCCAAATATCAGGGGAGACTAAGGAAAAATGATAATTAAATGTAATGTGATATCCTGGACTGGATCTTAGAACAGAGAAAAGACATTGGTAGAAAGACTGGTAAAATTCGAATAAAACCTATAGTTAATACTGATGTACCATGTTAATTTCTTAGTTTCAACAAATACATTGTTACATAGGAAGTTAACATTAGGAAAACTGGTTGAAGGAGATATGGAAATTCTTTGACTATTGTTGCAAGTTTTCTCTAAGTCTAAAGTTACTTGTGTCTTAAGTCTATTTGGGCTGTTATAATAAAATACTACAGAATGGGTGGCTTATAAGAACAGAAATTTACTTCTCACATATCTCAAGGCCACTAAGTCCAAAATCAAAGTGCCCACATAGTCAAGTTTTGCGTCGGGTGAGTACCTGCTTCTTGGTTCATAAATGGCCTTCTAGCTACAATTAACATGACTGAAGGGGCAAGGGAAATTTGTCTGCTCTTTTACAAGGACACTAATTTCATTCATGAGAAGATCTGCCCTCATGATCTAATCACTTCCCAAAGGCCACATCTCCCAATACTCATTTTGCTGATAAGGTTTCAGAAGGGAACATATTCAGTCCATATTAATTCCAAGAAAAAAAATTGTATTTAAAAATCAGATATAAACACGACATTCTTCCTTAGAACATTCTTTTGCAAATATACATGTAAAATATTTTGCATATGTGCTTACTAATTGTTGTCCTGCTGTAAATACCACTGCTTTGTGTGTGTATATATATATATACATGTTCATATACATACAGTCATATGTGTGTACATACTTCCTATTGACATGTGCTTAAAAATTTTCAAATTACAAGAATTGATATAAACAATAGACTTTTAGTTAAATTAAAAGGGTAAAAATTTTAAAAGGGTAAAAATCTAAATTAAAATGGCTTCTTTGACATGATTGACATTTATTCCTATATTTTGTATCTAGATTAGACCTCCGATTCAATAAAATAGATATCTGGAGTTTGGACCACAGGGAAGTTCTGATTTTCTTTCATTAGGCTTCATATGTTTACACTAAACATCTCTAGTACTTCTGAAGGGAACTTCTGGAGCTTGAGCAAGACCACCAGCTCAGTCAACCAGATCATCACAACTGACACCCAGATAGTGCTCGCTTTGTCAGACACTCCTCATAAGAGATTCATGTACATCAAGTCATTTAACCCTCATCAGAACCATGTGGAGAAGTTCCATCCTTGTTACCAATAAGAAAATTGAAGAATAAAAATTTGCCCAGTGCCACATCGCTGATAAGTGGTCGATCTAGGATTTGAAGCAAGCTAATTTGGCTCATGAATTCAGTGTTTTCCCCACAAAAGTAAACTGCCACATCAACTGTGAACAAAGTCACTTCTTTTTCAGGAACAATTAAAATATTCCTAGGAAATGCTGAATTTTTTTTCTTGAGCACTGAATGAGGCAATTTGATAGTATTTAAAACCTAAGAAAAAGTTCAGCTTATCCTAGTGGATAACCATAGGAGCTAGATTCTTTTTTTTTTTTTTTAAGATTTTATTTATTTATTTGACAGAGGGAGTAACAGAAAGAGAGCATGAACACGGGGTAGTAGCAAGGGGAGAAGGAGAAGCAGACCCCAGCTGAGCAGGAAGCCTAATGCAGGACTTGATCCCAGGACCCCGGGGTCATAACCTGAGCAGAAGACAGATGCTGAACCGACTGACAATAAGATTAACAATATGCCTTTGATCACATGGTTTTGCTTACTTGTGGAGCATAAAGAATAACATGGAGGACATTAGGAAAAGGAAAGGAAAAGTGAATTGGTGTAAATTGGAGGCGGAGATGAAGCATGAGAGACTGTGGACTCTGAGAAATGAAATTGAGGGGTTTGGAGGGGAGGGGGTGGGGGATGGGTGATCCTGGTGGTGGGCATTAAGGAGGGCATGTATTCATGGAGCGCTGGGTGTGCTGCATAAACAATGAATCTTGGAACACTGAAAAAAGAAAATAAGATGAATAAAAAGATTAGTAATATACACCATATTTATGTTAAAAATGGATCACAGATTCATAGAGAGTTAATCAGAAAGGACCAGAGCCTGACATCCTAGATAATTTAAGCAATAGGGGTTCTGCCTAGGAGAGAAGTACAGAGGCAACAGTTACAACTGTCCCCCTTAAAAATACATAAGCAAACAGGATTGCTACATTTGAAAACAGTAACACAGAACAAAAATGTTTCTTCTGGAATATCTGCACAGTTAGAACAAGATAATACCCAAACATTTTACAAAACAATTCATGAGGAAAGTATTGTCGTTATTATATTAACTTTTTTCTTCAAAATAATGGAAAGTTCAAAATTAGTCCAAAAAAAAAAAAAACTGAAAACTCTCCTTTACAATATGAGAGGAATAGATGATTATTTTAAATTCTTCCAAGCCAGGAAGACTGCTTAGTAGTTAAATTTACTTTCACTGACAACTACAATGAAAGGTTTAAAATATAATTATGAGTTCAGTGAATATTTTCTTAAATCAGTAAATTTGAGAAATGTAGCTAATTAAATAATTTTTCTGATAGCATACTTATGATAAAAGAGCCAACCGGAAGAATCTCCTTGATAATTGGGTTAGGTAGAGCCATTACACACATCACGTCCTTTTGCAAAATTACTTTGGCACCTAGGGATCATTTACAATTACTGATCTTAAAAAACAAACAGGTTTTTTTTTGTTATTGTTGTTGTTGTTTGTTTTGTTTGGTTTTACCAGCAAAATGAGTTTATTCAGGAATAGGAGAGGAATTATAATTCAGGACAAACAAACTATGGCAAACTACAGGCAAATCTGGGGAACAGAGAAGATGGGCTTGCTTTTATAGGGGAAAGGAGGAAGCTGGGAAGAGCTGTTTTGTTGGCTGAGCTGTTGATGTACAAGGAGAAATCCTTCATTTTGCTGGAGTCTGTAAGGTAGCTTCTTCTAGTTGGCAAATGTGAGGTATGCTTTTTATTATCAGTGTTAGTGTGTGAGAGGTATCCCTTCAGGGCTTGCCAGCTTCATTTAAAAATGATATCCTTTAGGGCGCCTGGGTGGCTCAGTGGGTTAAGCCACTGCCTTCGGCTCAGGTCATGATCTCAGGGTCCTAGGATCGAGTCCCGCATCGGGCTCTCTGCTCAGCAGGGAGCCTGCTTCCTTCTCTCTCTCTCTGCCTGCCTCTCAGTGTACTTGTGATTTCTCTCTGTCAAATAAATAAATAAAATCTTAAAAAAAAAAAAAGATTGAAATTAAAAAAAAAAATGATATCCTTTACTTTTATGATTTAGTAATGTTGGCTGGTCAAGTTCCAAGGAAAATTCTAATGAGAGGTTAACTGGAATTCAATTTAACAGATAATTTTTTGGTGGAGAATTTTTTTAGTATTTTTATGTAAATACTATTATTTTAAATATATTTTATATTTTAAAGTATTTTAAAACATTAAAGTATTTAAAATATTAAAGTATTAAAGCATTTTAAAGTATTATTTTATATAAAAATTATATGTGACTTTTTAAATGTCTTCAGTCATGTCTGATCATTTTCTCTCTACACAAGTTTAATAATATTTACATCATATTTATTTCCATATTCTTTATGCTTTATATTGAAAAGCATACAATTTTCATATACCATATCTCAATTTTGAATTTTAAATTACCTGGTATGAAAACTATTGAACTTTATATATTAATATTTTGTCTAGTAACCTTGCTAAAATGATTATTAGTTTTTTAGTGCATTTTCTATGTGGGTAATGTAAACCACAGTCATGGGCAGTGGTTTCTACTCCTCTTCTTGCATAAAGAATTGCACCGTGTGTTTCAATTTTAAACACTGAGCCTTTCTCCAAATGCCCATCTCATACGGAATTATTTTGGCCATTGTTCTGTATAATCCAAAGCTCTGTTACATCTACCTGCTTCCAGACTTGGAGTTTGGAAGACCAGAAGGTTCAGGTCAGCACAACTCACTGCTTCATGTCTCCTTTCAATTTAGTGCCAATGGATTCTCTGGAGTTCAAACAAGAATATTATTTTCTTTCTTTTTTTTTTTTATCTTTTTTTAAAAATTTATTTCTTTTCAGCGTAACAGAATTCATTGTTTATGCACAACATCCAGTGCTCCATGCATTATGTGCCCTCCATAATACCCACCATAATAATACCCACCTGGGTCCCCCAACCTCCCACCCCCACCCCTTCTAAATCCTCAGATTGTTTTTCAGAGTCCTTAGTCTCTTGTGGATAATCTCCACTTCCAATTTCCCTCAACTTTCTTCTCTTCTCCATTTCCTTATGTCCTCCGTGTTATTTGTTATGCTCCCCAAATAAGTGAAACTGTATGATAATTGACTCTCTCTGCTTGACTTATTTCCCTCAGCATAATCTCAACCAGTCCTGTCCATGTTGATACAAAAGTTGGGTACTCGTCATTTCTGATGGAGGCATAACACTCCATGCTGTATATGGACCACATCTTCATATCCATTCGTCTATTGAAGGGCATCTTGGTTATTTCCAGTTTGGCAAATGTGGCCATTCTGCTATAAACCTTGGGGTACAGATGGTCCTTCTGTTCACTACATCTGTATCTTTGGGGTGAATATCCAGTAGTGCTATTGCAGGGTATTGGGAAGCTCTATTTTTAATTTCTTAAGGAATCTCCATACTGTTCTCCAAAGCGGCTGCACCAACTTGCATTCCCATCAACAGTGTAAGAGGGCTCCCCTTTCTCCACATCCTCTCCAACACACGTTGTTTCCTGTCTTGCAAATTTTGGCCATTCTAACTGATGTAAGGTGGTATCTCAATGTGGTTGTAATATGAATCTCCCTGATGGCTAGTGATGATTAAAATTTCTTTCATGTGTCTGACAGGCATTTGTATGTCTTCATTGGAGAGGTGTCTGTTCATGTCTTATGCCCATTTTTTTTGGACATGATTATATCGTTTGTGTGTGTTGAGTTTAAGAAGTTTTTTGTTTTTGTTTTTTTTTATATAATTTTTTATTTTTTATAAACATATATTTTTATCCCCAGGGGTACAGGTCTGTGAATCACCAGGTTTACACACTTCACAGCACTCACCAAAGCACATACCCTCCCCAATGTCCATAATCCCACCCCCTTCTCCCAAACCCCCTCCCCCAGCAACCCTCAGTTTGTTTTGTGAGATTAAGACATAAGACATAAGTGAACTCTTAATCTCACAGAATATTATTTTCTTATGTATAAGAAATATTTTATTCTTTATGTATATATCTTATATTTGTTTCTGTGAGTTTTATGAATAAAAATGTTTACTGCATGAATTTACAAAACTAAAATGAGCAGAAATTCCCATGAAACTTATCACTTAAATGTATTATTCCATAATAATCAAATCTTTGCAATGTTCCAAAATCTTCAGCATAATAGGCTAAATTTAGCATTTTAATACAGAAAGAAATACTCTGGTTCAAATCTCAGCTTTATTACCAATCAGATATGTTACCTTACAAATTATAGTTTCTGTCCTTAGTTAAGATTAATACCTTTTTGATATTCAGTACCCATCTGTGAAACAAGAACAGAAATGGTCTTACAGACCCTTCTAGTTATTAATATACATAAATGTTCAAATATGAGCTCTCTTAACAGTGACCCTTTTAATGGTGCCTCAATTGAATATTCAGAAAAGCAAATATACTTGAAGAACAGAAAAACTTGATTTAGATGACATTGTTGGAAAGGTGGCTTCCTCCTCTCTAACCAGCACCAAGGTTTATGCAGATTCTCTAGATCGTCAGGTGAAGCATCCTACAAAGCTATCTGAAAATGAGAATTGAGGTATTGTTTATTGTTGTTTTTATAAATGTAAGAGAGGAAGTCTGTGGGAAATAGATAATAGGAGTATATTTTTATGTTGTTATTAAAACATTTATTTATAAAACAAGATCCAGGGATTATTTAAGGGTGATTTCTATTAATTTGAAATAAACAAGTACAAGATTCTCAGGCTTTGAAACTTAATATTAATAAATGAGAAACCTGAAAAAATGCATATGTAATGACATTAATATAGTATTCTGTGTTGATTCATATTTATGTGGGTATTTGGGATCTAGATTTCATGAGAACTTGGTTATAAAAAAATGTAATCTCTTTTGAAATAAACTTAGAAACAAATTCATTGCAATTTGAAATGAATTTAGAAATCAAAATACAGTATCAAGAAGTCAGTTAAAATATCAACAATTTATTGAATCAACATGTTTGGGAAGACACAAGAACAATATGAAAAAAAGGGAAAATATAATTTGCCGAAGTCCAAGAGAATGAAAGTAGAGTTATTTTATTTTTTTCTTGTTGTAATTTACACCTCTAACATTAAACTGAGAAGCAGCATTACAGACACCTGCTTCAGTATAGTCATTGTTTCCATGGTGCCACTTTCCATCACCTATTTTTAATAGTTTACACAACAAGATCAAGGGTGTCCCAGCTGTTACTGTCACTGTTGCTAAGCAACCTTTAAATCGGAGTTCAAGAAGACAAAGAATCATGCTTGAAAAATTTCTCAAGTGTCTGTTTTATGCACCCCCACCCTTGCTTTCTTCATTTTGCACCATTTTTCAATATTTATACTCAGACACTTGCATTTTTTAAATTCAGTATTCTATATATGAATCCACCATTCCAAGTGCTACTAGGATTAACTAAATGTTTTTGTTGATTTTCCAAATGTAATATACATGTTCGACTACACGCTACATCTAACATAAACAAATTTGAAGTGTTCATTTTATTAATCAGAGTGTGAGGCTGTTTCAGTTCTTCATAATCTGCTGTAATACCAGGATTGCTGTCCCTGAGAGCCTAGTGAAATAACACACATTTCAATGGCTGGAGATTCACTGCCTGCAGAGAATTACAATACCCTCTTGTGCATTTTAATATCTAAATATCACCTGCAAAAGACAGAGAGGTCAAAATTCTATAAGAAACAGAAGAAAAAAATAGAAGTGAAGAAGTTAGGAACTTTGACCTTGGAATCTCTGACTGATACAAATTGTCATTAATTAAAAAGACAGAAAATAATTTTTAAACATTTCTATAAACAATGATTTTTTTCTCCAAAAGTAATTATTCAGAAGCCACTGGCACATCTGCCTAGTTAATAGACTGGTAAACATAAATCAGCAGCATGGAAAATAAATAAAAAAGAAAGAAAGCATCTTAGTTTTGCATTTGGTATTTATAATAAATAGGGATTTTAGGAGCTCTCAAGTCATAACCAAATATTACTGAAAAATCCACATGACAAAAAAGGCATCTTGATATGATTCAAAACTAGAGATTTGCTAAAGCTGTACACTATGTACATCTACCAAAATTAGTCTATCCAGCAGGAGTTTACATCATTGCTGAGAATGTAGGTTCTGGTCAATATTGTACTGGCCCAAAGCAATGGTCTATTCGACCCAATATCCAGATCCTCAGATTTTCCTCTCTCTTTCTAACCAAACAGAAAGCCATAATATTTTCTTGCTGAAATTTTTCATGTTGTTTTCTCCAGTCAGCTACTATTTTCTGGTTCTCATATTAATTCTGCTAAATCTCTAGATATCTATGGTTTGTGGTAGTGTTTTACAAATTGCTAAAGTTTACTGAATTTAGATAAATTACTTACTTTTTGTCCTGGTTCCTTTAGTACTTACTTTTATTGCTATCTTTTTGAAAATGTTCTCCTACAAATCTATGTAACTATTAAAAATGTCAATTCACTATTATTGACCATATTTCCTACTCAAAGCTATGAATGTAACGACAATAGATTTGAGTTAGATATATGTGAAAATGACCAAGGGGTCATCAAAGACAAAAGAAATTCTCTTGTGGGCACATCTATGTAAGTGAAATAGTTTAAAGTCCAAACTCCCTGATCAGTAAGTAAATTGTGGAGTGTTGGAAATTAGCCTGAGATGTTCAAGATTAGTAAGTAGAGACTGAAGTATAGTTTGTGTATTGATATGGCTAATGACTACACCTGCTAAAAAGCTATTGCAGTAAGATTTGATAAACATGTTCTCCATTTCTTACCTGGTTACTCTGCCTCCTGACACATCCCTTTACTACCTTTCTGACTTTACTACAAAAATCGTCTCCATTTCTACAGTGTTTCAATTCATCTTGTTTCTTCCATATTTTCCTTTTATTTTGAAAACATGCTGTATTGGTTTGCTAGGGCTGCATAACAAAGTAACACAGAACAGGTATCTAAAGCAACAGAAATTTGTTTTCTCTCAGTTCTGGAGACTGAAAGTCCAAGAAGGTACCATCATGGATGACAAATTATTTTCCTTGGCTTATAGTTGGCCATCTTCACCTAGTATCTTCATATGGTCTTCCCTTTGTTCATGCCTTGTGTCTTAATCTACTTATCTTCCAAGAATACCAGTCATATTGGTTTGGGACCCATCCTAATAACCTCCTTTTATACTAATTAGCTCTTTAAAGAACCTATCTCCAAATACAGTCACATACTGAGACAGTAGGGGTTAAGACTTCAACCAATGAAAGTTGAAGGATACAATTCAGCCTATAACATATGCCTAAAAATCACCATAAATAAAAACTCTCCATGCAATTTCTCTCCACTCCGCCCCTTAGCAAAGTGATTTCACCACTCTTTTTCCTAAACAAAACAAAACAAAACTCAGTAAGAGAGTATTCTACATTTACTCTTTCTGCATCTGCACCTTCTATTTAACTCTTAACTCACTGGTTTTTACCTTCAATGCTGAGAAAATTCATTCAAAATACTTCCAAATGAGGTATTAATTTTTAAATATCCTAAAAGTATTACATAATATTATTCTATTACAGATAAAATACTTTTTCTGGCTAATTTATACTGGAATTTCTTTTCTCCAAAGTTCTGCTTTATGACTCAAATCTTGTGTCACTTTGAAATATCTTTCTTTTTTCCTCTTGCAGAGCTCAAACTGTTACCTACCATGTGATCCATCACATGTCTTGACACATATTTTTCAGGAACTCACAGTTTAATTGAAGTCTCTATATCAGAATTTCTGTCATATCCTATAGTAAAGATCATTTGTTTGGTTGAGTCTTAGTTCTTCTTCTTATTATGCATTGTATTTATTTCTTTTCCTTTTTGTTTTTAATATAAAACAATTCACGTATCAATTTATTTTTTATGCCTACAGAGAGGGTACAATTTTCTAGGTAAATTGATGCAAAATAAGGTGAAAATGTAGGCTGACATAATGTACAAATATTTATTAAATACATCATATACACTACCAGGAAATTTTGCAAATGCTGGATATTGAGCAGTGACCAAAGCAGGCATGTGCCTGTTTTCATGAAGTGTAAAATCTACTGGAAAGAGAGACAGAGAAACACTGAATTATAACAGTGGAAACCAGGCTGTTAAGATAAATAAAACAGCATCAGGAGGATATGAACTGATGTAGCAGGTCTTGTATAAAATGGCCTTAGATCACGGAACTAAATATAAAGAAGAAATGAGTCATGCAAATATTTGAGAATGGCATTTCAGGAAGTGCAAACAGTATATGCTAATCTTGGAATATCAAGGAGTAGGAAAAAAGGTCAAAATAGTTGAAGCACAATGAAGAGTGAAGTAGGAGATGAGTGCTAGCATATTAGATCTGAGTGTCAAGAACATACAGAGACTCTATGCCTTACTAATGACTTTGACTTTAATTTGAGTGTAATGTTAATGTTTTGAATAAAGGACTGATGTGATGAATGTATTTTTAAAAGATTACTCTAACACTTTGTCTTCTGACCATGATGGCACTGTTGCATTAGAGCAATGTTGCAAGCAAGAACAATAAGAAAAGCTGGATAATTTTTTTTAAATGAAGACATAAAAGAACTGATGAGTTTCACAGAACTGGAAGTGTCAAGGTTTCAGAGATAAGGGAATCACAGAGAGATAAGCTGACATTTTATGTCTGTTTCTCAAAGCAGATTTGTGGATTCCTCAGCAAATATGCTGCAGAAAGCCAATGTCAAGAGCCACAAAACCAGAATAATTTTGGACATCTCACATGACTAAATAGGCAAAATTGGAGGTGAGAACTGTCAGTAAAGCCACCACACTGAAATAAGATCTCAGGAATGAACAGGCAAATAAGTAAGCTTGAACCCTGTACCCTGCAGATTTTCCAGCTGAGCTCAAAAAGGTTGAAAGCAAATGACAGTACAAATACTAATCTAGCAAAATCTGGATTAATATTAAGTACAATAGTTTTTAGTTAAGAAGTGATATATAAGGACACTGTCCAATAGTTAATTCACCAGGATGATTAAATAATTCTGAATTTATAGACACCTAGGAAAATAGCTTCAAAACAGTTAAATAGATAAATATATAATCACTTTGGGAAACTTTATTACATATCTCTTGATGAGTGTCTTAGTCTATTTGGACTAGTATAACAAAAATATCATAGATTGGGTGGCTTATAAACAGTTCTGGGTATTGAAAAGTCCAAGATCAAAGTACTGGCAGATTCAGCATCTGGTGAGGGCCTGCTTCCTGGTTAGACAGCCATATTCTCAGGGTGTCCTCACATGGTGGAAAGTGTGAAAGAGCTCTCTGTTGTCTTTTAGAAGGGGACATAACCCACTCATGAGAATTCCATTATCATGACCTAATCACCTTCCAAAGGGCCCACCTCCAAACACCATCATTGGGAATTAGGTTTCAATATCAGAATTTAGAGGAGGGACCACAAACATTCAAAAAAGCTATGGGTGATAAAACATGTCAACAAAATGAAAAGTTATCAAATACGGTTTAAAAAATACTTTTTAACAAAATATAGACTGATAGCAAGACTAATGAAAATTAAATCAAAACACAAATCACAAATAGGTGATATGAAAAAGAATATATCATTACAAATTCAATGGACAAAAGACAATAAGCAGGTACAATCATGTTTATGTAAAATTTTAAAATTTAGATTAGTGAGCATATTTTTAGAAAAAACATGATTCTCTATAATCGACCAAAAATATAGAAATTCTAAAGAGACAATATTTATTAAAGAAATTGCCCAGAAGGTAATCTTCAAAACAAATTAGTTTAACTGGGGAATGCATCTATATTTTAAGAAGGAATTAGTAGCAATTATAAATAACTCCTTTCAAGATAGAAAAAAAGCAGCTCTTTCTAAGTCATTGTTTGAAAATGGATACATTTATTGCTAAAACATCATAAAAGTATTATTAAAAAGAGAAATTGTAGGAATAAACTTAACCAAAGAAGTGAAATACCTGTAGTCTGAAAACTATAAAATACTGATGGAAGAAAGTGAAAATGACACAAATGGACAGGCACTCCATACTCATGGATTAGAAAAACAAATACTGTTAAATTAACTATACTACTCAAAGCAAACTACAGATTTAATGCTATCTCTACCAATATCTCAACAGCATTTTTCACAGAACTAGAACAAAAAATCCTAAAATTTGTATGGAACCCAAATGACCCCAAATAGCAAAGCAAGAAAATGCAGTGGGAGAAAGACCGTCTCTTCAACAAATGGTGTTAGGAAAACTGGGCAGCTGCATGCAATAGAATGAAACTGCACCACTTTCTTACACCATACACAAAAATAAACTTAAAATGGATCCTGGACCACAATGGTGACCTAAAATGATAAAAATCCTAGAGAACAGTTCAGACAATAATCTCTCTCACATTAGCCATAGCAAAATTTTTCTAGATATGACTCCTGAGGCAAGAGAAATAAAAGCAAAAATAAACTACTGGGACTGCATCAAAATAAAAACTTCAAAGGAAACAACCAACAAAACTCATAGGCAACTTACTGAATGGGAGAAGACCAATTCGATAAAGGGTTAGTATCCCAAATATATTAAGAGTTGATACATCTCAACACCCAAAAATACAAATAATACAATTTCAAAATGAGCAGAAGATACGATCAGACATTTCTCTAAAGAAGACATACATATGGCCAACAGACACATGAAACGATGTACAACATCATTCATCAACAGGGAAATGCAAATCAAAACCACAATGAGGTATCATCTCACATCTGCCAGAATAGCTAAAATCAAAAACACAAGCAACACAAGTGTTGGTGAGGATGTGCCGAAAAACGAACCAACACACACTGTTGGTAGGAAGCAAACTGGTGCAGGCACTGTGGAAAACAGTATGGAGGTTCCTCAAAAAGTCAAAAATAGAATTATGTTATGATCCAGTTATCACACTATTGGGTATTTTAAAAAAAAAATACAAAAGCGCTAATTCAAAGAGAAACATGGACCCCTATGTTTATTGCAGCATTATTTACAATAATCAAATTATGAAAGCAGTCCAAGTGTCTATCAACAGATGAATAGATACACAAGATGTACTCTATATGTGTATATATACATGCACTATATATGTATATATAAACATGTAACATGGCATAATTCTATTTTTGACATTTAAACTGTTTTTTTTTTAAATTCTGCTATTGCTTTTAAGTATAACTACAGAAAACCTACTTCAAACATTATACTTAATAATAAATATTTAAAGCATTACCCAGAGGTCAGGAATGCAACAATATACTCTCTATCATCACTTCTAGGTAACATTTTGACATTACAATAAGGCAATTAAAATAAGTGAAAGGTATAAGGATTAGGAAGGAAGAAATAATTTTTTTCAGAAATTATATGGTCATAAAAATTCCTAAGAACCTACAGATTATTAGAATGTGTAATTTAGCAAGTTGTTAGATAGAAGGCCAATTTGCATGAATTATATTTATATCAGCAATAGATAAAAATTAACTAAAACTAAGAGGTGAATCAACTTATAATGGGCTTGTTAGTCATTAAATACCTAGCAATAAATTTAATGAAAGACAAATCAAGCTTTACACTGAAATTATAAAATATTATTGAGCTAAATTACAGAAGACCTAAATAAAAAGGGAGGTAGAGGGTCATGGATTTGAAGACTTAGTAGCGTTAGTATTTCCACACTTCTTAAACTGATCTATAAGGTCAGTGTAATGCCAGTGAAAAGAAATTAATATTAATCCCTATTCTCAAACTATACACAAAAATTAATTCTAAGTAGATTGTATATCTAAATATAAACAAAGGTGAATATTATTTTGACTTTGCAGTAGGCAAAATTTGATAAACAGGACACAAATATCAATAACAATAAAGGGAAAACAAATTTATATTTATACATTTAAAAGAATGACAAGACAAGCTGTAGACAGAGAAAATGTTTGTAATACACAATTTTGACAAAGGTCTGGTATCCAGAATATTTAAATAACCTCTACAAAGTAATTGTCAATCCTATAAAAGCTGGGCAAAAGTTTTAACAGGTACTTACAGAGTGCCAAATAGTCAACAGCCACATTAAGATATCAAACTTTAATAATGATGAGGGAAATGTGCATTAAATGACAACTACATACTATTAATTACTCAGAATGACAAAAAAAAAAAATACAAAGCACCAAGTATTGTTCAGAACATGCCTCAGGTTAAGAGTTCATATACTGCTGATGGTGTCAAAATCTGTACACCACTTCAGAAATCTTTTGGTCCTAACCTATAGAAGTTTATCTCGTGCATATCTACCAGTTCCACTTAAAGATGCAACCCTAGGACAAAAGCATATATATATTTTCTAAAAATGTTAAAAAAATATTCAAATCAACATTATTTGTAAGAGCCCAATCTGGGGTGGGGGGAAGCCCAATAGTAAATGAATATACAAATGTGGTTTAATGAGAATATTGACTCTTGGGGCAAGATTTGGAGATTTAAGAAAAGAAATATAGAATTTGATGTTAGGCAAGGTAACAATAATAAGCCTATCAAACATCTAGGCAAATATTATTTGACAATAAGAAACTGAATTTCAGGAAAAAGATTAAAAATTGAAATGCAAGTTTAGAAGACATCACTTTTTTTTTTTTAAGATTTTATTTATTTATTTGACGCAGAGAGAGAGATCACAAGTAGGCAGAACAGCAGGCAGAGAGAGAGGGGGAAGCAGGCTCCCTGATGAGCAGAGAGCCCAATGCGGGGTTTGATCCCAGGACCCTGAGATCATTACCTGAGCTCAAGACAGAGGCTTTAACCCACTGAGCTGCCCAGGCGCCCCAGAAGATATCATTTTTTGCATGGCATTAAAGTAATGGGTCTAGATAAAATCAGCTATAAGATAAATGTAGAAAGAAATGATCATCAGTGATAGAATTTGGAGCATTCCTAAATGTAGAGTCAATAAGATAAAGAAAAATAAATTAAGATGTTAGGAAGGAATAATGAACCAAGAAAGAATGATGTCCTGACACCACATGAACTGTTTTAAGAAAGGGTGATCACCAGTTTCTGGTATGTGTTTTAAATTACTAAAATTTGAGTTTAAAATTTGGCAATACAGATATCATTGGTGATTTTAAGAAGAATTATTCATATTGAGTAGTGAGAATATATTTTGGAATTGAATAGGTTGCAAGAAAGAACGGGAAGAGAGGCAGTAGAGGACATAATTTTGTTCTCTACAAAAGCTAAGAATCAGCATTGAAATTTCTGGTGTGGTTACATGGTGAGATTTATTTTTAATCTTTTTTTAAGATTGGAAATTTTTATAAATGACAAAACTGATGTAATAGAGAGGAGACCTTAATAATGAAGGAGTGTGAAAAGTTAATTACAGAGGAAACATTCTTGAGTAGATGAGAGGGAATCCAAAGTACAGATGGAAGATTTGGCCTTGTGCAGGAACAGAAAAATTTCAACTTAACCTAATAAGACATATGGGTAAGGATCCAGGAACAGAATACAGACCAGGAGGGTGTGCAGAAGAAAGATTGAATTCAAAACCCTCATTTTCCATTGTCATTGCTCTGCATTCTCTGTATTACATGGAGAGTTCTAAATTTTAAAATACGGAGCACAATGGAGATCAATACTCACTCCAAGTTTGTTTCAGCCATAAAGGTTCCCAAGCAAATAACAGATAATTATCTACTAGAGGATGTGTAGGAAAAAAAAAAAATCCAACCCATTTAAAAATTATATTCATTGTTACTAAGCAAAACCCTATAAGATTTTTGGTGACATGCTATACCTAATTCCTATAATTACTGATATATGTAACCCCTCTACCCAAGTCATTTATTTTATTTTTATGACCATGTTAAAATTGAATTTTTATTAACCCAGCAAAGAGTATCAATGAGAGATGTGGCCCTGTGGATATGGAATTTCAGAGAATAATTGTCTCCTTCTAGCGTAGAATCACATCTTCTGTTAACAAAGAATATAAAATAGCAACTTTTTCATCTGGAGAATTCAAGTCATTGGAAGTGAGAGGCCTCTCCAAATTACCTAAAAATTCTGAGATATCCCTAATGTAGTTGATTGATAGTGTATTCTAATCACCAGCCAAATTTTATATAACAAACCTAATTGAGTTGTGTACTATGTCTAACCTCTGTATTATTTATTTTAACAACATTTAGAACAAATCTCTGAGTCTGGATTTTATGAATGTTATTCTATTGTCAAAGGAGTCCATATTTATTTTTTGTCCCTACTTAGAGTCCAGCTTAAGTTTCATTCCATTATTTCATACAACATTTTTTTTTAAATTTGGGCTTGTCATTCTTTGTGTTCAATGTTCCAATGTATCTAAAGCGATTCTCTCCATGGTTCTGCAATTGCTTATGTCCTGTAAAAACTGGTCTGGGAAACAGCTACCTTTTCCAAAGAGCTTCTGCCTGTAGGGATATAGTCTCGAAGGATTAGAAGTCAAGATCCGGCTGGATATTTTGCCACTGTCAAAATGACCATTATGTTACGATCCAGGGGGTATTTATTTGTACTTCGTTTTCCTTCATGGCCATCTCTTGGTCTGATATGAAGGATACCAAAGCCATATACTTTTTACTGAGGATCCATTGCTGGCAACCCAAACTCAGGTACTAATTTCTTTACAACTTTAACATGTGTGAGTTCCATGTACCAGAAACCAATTGAATAAAATAAAGGGAAAATTTGAGTCATTAGGACTTTTTGGAAAAGTTCCTGCATTGATCATAAAATCAAAGAAGGGACTGAAGAAACAGTCCCTCAGAAAAGTAAAGTAAAGGAAAGATCTGGGAATCTCAGCAGCAGGAGTTGAATGTTTGACTCCTTTTCGGATTGTCATGAAGTAACTTGAACTAATTTAACTCTAAGGGCCTTGATTCTCTGTGTACTGTCTCACAATTTTTAAATTTCTGAAAGACAAACTATAAAGAACAGACCATCAGTCATATTCTTGTGACCAGCAGAGAAGAGATTTTGACCAGATATTCAGCCAAGGCAGCAGGTAGGGGAGCTCTTGGTTACATGTAAGAAGTATGTGATATACTACATAAATGTTATATGTGATAATATAATAGCTACTATCCTGGAAGATTTAAGAACTCCATTTCTTCTTTTGTCTTTCTCCTTCACGTCAATTGGTTGTCAGATTCTATAAAATATATTTTAATTATACCACCTAAATTGTTTTCAAATATATTGCTTCTTCCTAGACTTCTGTTCTATTGTTTCGTCTTCAAACCCAATTTCCATTGGTTTTCTTACACAAGTCTAAAACCATACATATAACATTCCAGTCTAAAAAACAAATTTAAAATCATTCAAACATCTCTTGACACTGCCTGCAGTGCTTTTCCCAAAATATGGGAAGTGGGAAGAAAGGACATTCTGTGTTGAGGGTAAGAAAAGCAGAGGTCAAGAACTGTGGAAGTTCAAGATTCATGTGAGTATCAGGAATATTAAGTTACTGGTGTTCCTCCTAACATGGCAAGTATTAAGGTAGGTAGTTATTTAATCACAGAGGACAGTGGCTCCTAAAATCTCATGGTGCCTTAACAATTTGAAAAATTCATTTCAGTTTAAAATTTATAATATTTGCAAACTTTGAATTATAAAAAGTAGTTTTAAAATTTTAGTTCCCAGGCAATAATTTAGATTGCTTCATAAAAACACTTTCCTGATACTTTGGTCTATAATGGGGTTTTTTTGAGCCCATAAAATGGTATATTTAATAAACACCACACAAAATCGGGAGCAGGCTCTCTGAAGACAAAAAGTTCACAAAAATTCAACTATACTTTCAAACATCTGTCGATCACGGGCATAAATGGGCATAACGAAGATGGTTATCACTGAATGGTTATTGCTTAATAATCATGTATTTTTGAAAGACTGAAGGATGCTTTTCCTCCAGAACTCTAAACTTTTGCAAATATTAACTAATACAGTAGTGGAGTTCATATCATAATTATTAGGAAAAGGAAGATTCCACATTCAGTTATTTATTATCATCTTTCTCTTAGAAAGAAATAGAGGGAAACTAATATTTAGGCATGGTCCCCAAATCACACAGCAACTGAAATTCAACTCTTATTTACCATTCAATGTCACTCTCTTAAATTGCCATTATATTCCACTTTCAAAGAATCCTCCAGAAAAACAAGCATAAAAAAGGAATAATATAAAGGTTAATTTCACCAAATAATACCAGTTTTTTTTTTCTTTTTTTATCAGCTGAAAACAGCATAGGAGTGTTATTCCTCCTGGTGTTTCTCAACCAGACTCTTTTGCATGATAAAACAATTTTACTTTCATTAGCCTATTGTAGCATTTTAGTTTATTTCCCATCCATCTCTATTCCAAATGTGCACCACAGAGGTTTACTTCTCTATCCATCTGCTGTGGCAATCCCTTCCTGTCTATGCTAATGATAGAAGAAGGATATAAAAAAGGGTCATGTGGTTGTTTTAGTTTAGTTTTGTTTTGCAATGCAGAAGCACTTAGAGCAGGAGGTCAATGAATTCTGGGAACTGCGTCTTTTTGACACATGAGACCTTTGCAGGATGAATCAAAGTTAAGTCCCATGAATAAAAGCTAGTGTTTAATAATCATTCCATTTATGGAAGCTTTATTGTGAATTCATAAAAGCAAGGACAGCCTTGCCTTGCTAGTCCACAAATCACCATCATAAACAAGGCACTCTTGAGTAAACTGAGCTGGACAATATAGCCTGCTTGGCAGTTGCTAGTATTTAAATATGGGTGGAGGAAGCAAGGACTTGGAGAAGTTGTCCTAAAGCGAGCAAATGACAGCTCCCACAAGTAAAGGGAAAAATGTTAAAACAATAAACAAAAGAGAAACAATTACTTGCTCATTACAAACATGTCATATTGCATTCTTTATTTTGATTGTGGAAAATTAGCCATTGACTACCAAGAACAATTGATTTTCCTTCACAGCTGTTTTCTAATTACATCTGAACACTGAAAATTCTAGTGCAGCCATTCAGCTGTACAAAGAGAATTTTCTTTTATTATTGTTGCTGTTGCTGCAAGCTCTGCCCAGCAGCATGACTATAGTTAGATGTTCTGTACTGTATGTCTGTGCTGTTTGCATTGTAAACCATGCTTTTCAGGGATGTTATAAGAACTCAAATATTTGAAATTACATAGGACTGGACTTGGTATACAAGCTGTTGGCCCAGATGCTATTACGTAGCTTGCTTTCTTTTTACAACCACCATCAAAACAAGGGAAAAAGAATAAAGATAGCTTAAATCGGTACATCCGTTTCTTACTCACTGCATAGTCGTCAATTGGATCTATTTTTGAGACTGTGGTTTCTGATGAGTGTTTTGGCACAATCTTGCTGGGAGGGTGGAGGGTGATGGACAGTTTCCTGTCAGTTGATGCTGCGGGTAAATTCTAAGCAAAGACCATGGAGATTATTAACAGGCAGAATTCCAAGGTTTCAAAGAAGAAATTGAAATTTTGGATGTTTTTTCTAAGCTCTTCGAATTTCCTTCCAAAATGATTTCAGTGTTAAAATGAGACCAGAAATGTGAAACTTGCTCTTCATAGTTTTCTAGGACTTGTGGTTAGTGAATTCTGGAAAAAGAGTTAAGCTACTTCCTTCAGAGCTTAGGGTCTACAATTAATCCTTGCCATAATTTAGGTGAAATCAGCAATGGTAACAATTATATGAGAGTAAAGTGAAATCTTAAAATAAGTTTATCTTTTCCCAATGACAGAGTTTTAAAAAATTATTTCACTATACAAGCCAGGGTTATTTCAGCAAGAGCTAGTCTCTGTTGTCATTTATTAAATATTTGCCCTTCAGCTTAACCACAAAAGTGTTCACTGGATGGTGATTTTTTTTCTAGTTTTGAATGAGAACACTAACCTCTGTCAACCCTCAAGTGATGCCATGTAACTTTACATTTGCTATTTTATTTGGAAGACTCGAAGAGTCCTCCATGCTCCATCGTATCCTAATATTATTTTTGCCAAGATCAAGCGTAGGGTGATATCTCATTTATTCAATGTTTTCCCAATTTAGGATAAATTTCATTTTTGACTTTTACAATATAAAGTTTGAGAAAAAAGAAAATAATATAAAATTAAGTTATCAAGGAAAAACCAGAACTAGACAGTAGTTAAAGCAGGAAAACAAAACAAAAGAAAACAAATTTCACTTAGGAACTGTTATCATAGGGGTAAAGAGACCTCAGTATATAACTGGGCTCAGTTCCAAATACAGTTTGGACAAGTGGGGATTTATACCCAAAGAGTAGTTTTAGAGGACTGATGGGTGGAAAATTACTACATAAAACATCAGAGGTAAGTAGGGATTCTGGCTTAATAGACCTAACAATTCTTCAATTCTTGCTTAGGACAGGCTTGAGTAAACAGATATCACTCAGGAAATAGTGGAGATGAGGAATTTGACCAGATATTCCGGGTGATCACATATCAAGGGTGGGGGATTTTTACTAATCCCACTTAGCAGGATTCTAGCTAAAACTGGACTCCTGAGGACATGTCCAAGGATGAGGACCAGTCAGATTCATAGGAGCCAGCCAGTCTAGAGTTTGGCAGTGTTCATCAAAATGATTTGACACTATAGTAATCTTACTTCAGTGTTCATTAAATGTTCATCAAGAATAAAGAATACAGAATAGAGTGTTCATAAAAATGATTTGACTCTATACTAATTTTATTTTCTTATATATTTTCTCAGTTTTTGACCTTACAAATTCCACTAGCATCAACTTTTTGAAATTCTAAAAAAGAGCTTCTGAAATAATGAAAAAAACAATGAGAGCTTTGGGTGTGATGGAGGTACACAGTTAACACGATCCCCCCCCCTTTTTTTTTAACTCTGAGATTTTTCTCACAGAACCATATAAAATATGAATAAAAGAGAAGTACTTCCTAGCAGTATCAAAGAATGCCAAATATCCACTATTGAACAGTTAGGGCTCAGTCATTAAAATCTAAGGCACTATAAGTAGTTCACATCTAGAGAGTTTAATACACAAAACTAGAGGCCAAACCAACTGTTGGAAAGTGAAGGGATGAAGGTCAGAAAAGCTACTTTCAAGAAATCCTTAAGTGAAGGAATCTTCAGTTGCCTATCACACCACAGAAGGTAATTGTCAGGAGGATTCCCTAAACCAATGGATAAAAACTCACATCTGCCATCTGCCAAAGCCCACCTATTTATTTCCACTACCACCTGAGAGCAATGGCTTCTACTCTTCTACTGTCTCATAAGACAGCTTCTCACCAGTTAAACCTCAAGGGCAACTAAGTTAGGATATGTAGTTTCCAGTCTTTATCACCATTGGAAATAGGAAATAACTTAGAAAGTTAGAGATGATAATTTAAGAACACTATCTAGAAGAACTACATCGAAATACAAAAGGAATCCTATCTCTGAATTGAGAGTAATGAAGTGTAGAAATAATAATAGTGATAACTATTGTGATAATAATTGAATTTTTCTTACAATACCATATTTTTTTAGACTTACTCTATACCAATAATTCAACAATAGCAGCAACACTATATCCCAAAGGAGAGAAGTGGATTCTAAAATCAAGCGATTTTACTCTTTCTCTTACTTTTACCAAAACAACAACCAAACCACCTCAATTTTGAAATGATATACTGATATGGCATATAATGATAAAGAGTTTCTAAATTGATTTAACACTCTTTATGAGAAACACATAGAAAGATATATGTTAATTGACAGGCAATATGCATGTTCAGTTCACTTCAGTTTGGGTACCTGAGTTATTCTGGGGCTAGAATTACCATAAATTATAAGATCTATGGTAATACCATAAATTATATCACCTATCAGATATAGGTGACAGATTTAGATCTAGTGTATGGATGTTATAAGAGTATATATATATATATATATATATATATATAATAGGCTAATATATGGGTATTATAAGAATATGTGTCATGGGTCAATATTAGGATGACTTTCTAAATATCCAAGTAAACATAATTCACTGCTTCTTACACCTAGATACATAATATAATTTTAACACCTTACCGAAAACACATAAATCTAGCTCTTGCGTTGGGTGGTTAGAGTAGATAATCTCGAAGTTTTCTTCCAAGTCATATATTCCACATATGATCAGTTTGTAATAAATTCTTAGAAGGCAAGATCAAGATTAAAAAGGTAATTTGTTTCTCAGAATCCATAGTCTCTCATGATTTGTCTCAAACTGACGGTTTTGGTGAGGGTGGAAGGTGGGGTGAGGCTGGTGGTGGGTATTATGAAGGGCAAGTAGTGCATGGAGTACTGGGTGTGGTACATAAACAATAAATTTTGGAACACTGAAAAAAAATACAAAAGAAGTAGTTTGTATATAATTTTAAAAGCCTCTTCACAATCAGTGGGTAATGGACTCCTTCTCTCTTTGTCTGCCTCTCTCTTTCCCTCGTGTCCTACCCCCACCCCAAGTGTGTACAAAGAGGTCATGTAAACATGAAACAGAAAGGCAGTTGCTGTAACCCACGGGGAAAGCTCTCACCAAACACCAACCATACTGACACCTTGATCTTGGACTCCCAGTCACCAGAACTGTGAGAAAATAAAGTTTTATTTTTTAAGCCATCTAATTTGTGCTACTTTGTTATGGCAGCCTGAGCAGACTAATACAAAGTATAATAAAACTGAATCGTTGATTCACCAAAGAAAATACAATTTACTTTCTACTTGATTTGTCAGAATTGTCTTGGAATGAACATTACCATGGTCACTCACTCAAAACTTGGTATCTGTATTTATTTCTAAGCATGCGTTTAATCCTATTACTTGATAGTCATTTGAATGTGTTCTCTATACTTCTGCCAAACTGGTATAGCTTGTATTGATCCCTTCGAAGGTTATATATTTGATTTAAAAGATTCAGGGAGTATTAAGCTGATACAAATACTTACTTCTTCTAGATGAAAAAAAAAAATCTTGATTTATCTTGCTATGATGATGTGAAACAACGAAATAAAACATCTTCATTTTTTCACTCTTACAAACCATGCTGCAGTGAAAATTCTACTCTGTTTTAATTTGACATTCCCCCCCAACCTCTACCCTGCCAAATCCAACTGAGTCAAGAATTTGGATACAGATGATTTGTTTTGGAGACTATCCCAGGAACCAGAAATGAGAAAGTAGGGAAAGGAAAACAGGAAAGAAAGAATGGGCAATAAAGTATGTTTTAACAAGCTGAATACCACACTGAGCAACAGGGATGCAAAACCTCTGGGGATTGTATGGAACATGCCTCAGGATTATTCTGCCAGAACACAAGGAGGCTGGAACACATAACCACTGCCTTCCATCTCCTATGTTGAGGGTTGTCAGGGGCACCTGGGTAGCTCAGTTGGTTAAGCATCTGCCTCGGCTCAGGTAGTAATCCCGGGGTCCTGGGATTAAGCCTGGTTTCTTAGGTTCGCCACTCAGCAGAGTCTGGTTCTCCCTCTGCCCCTCCCCTGGCTCATGGACATGTATGGTCACTCTCTCTCTCAAATAAGTAAAATCTTTTTTAAAAAAAGCACTGGGTGCCTGGGTGGCTCAGTGGGTTAAGCCACTGCCTTTGGCTCAGGTCATGATCTCAGGGTCCTGGGATTGAGTCCTGCATTGGGCTCTCTGCTCAGCAGGGAGCCTGCTTCCCTATATTTCTCTCTCTCTGCCTGACTCTCCGTCTACTTGTGATCTCTCTCTGTCAAATAAATAAATAAAATATTTTAAAAAATAAAAAAGCACTTACTGTTAAATAAATTATATGTTAAAAAAAAAAAAAGTGTCCCCAGCATTGTTAACACAAGCATTTCCTGATTGCTCCTGGATCCGTTTCTGATATCCTATTTCTTGCTGATGGAAGGGCTCAACCAGAAAAGTGGGATCCAGGCAAGTGAAGTTAGAAGTCAGTACACTAGCAGGTCAGTAGCTGTTTACAGTAGCAGTAGGCAAACACAGGTACATCAAAAGGACATGATTCTTCCATTAAATTGTCTTTTAGCTGCACCTTCAACTTAACAGATACTTCCAAATTGCTCCTCAAGGTGGTGATGCCTAAAGACAATTCTGCAAGAAACGTAACAAGTTCCAGTGGCTTGACCTCATTACAAATATTCGCTATTGCAAGGATTTTAAACTTCTTGTCAACCTGTTACTATAAATTAATATCTTATTGTATGTGAGCTTGTGATTCCCTGCTTACTACTGAGTTGCTCATCTTTTCATACATTTAATTTCCATTTTTATTTTCTTCTCTTCTGTTTTGCTCTTTCTATTATTTTTCCATTCTGGAAGAGTTGTTTTTCTTTTTATCAATTTATTAGTAGTTTATATACCTTAAATTTCCAATGTCTTCTCAACTTTTTTTCTTTATTTATTGCTAGTAGGAATGTAAAATGGTACAGATCCTCTGAGAGATTAAAAATTACACATATATTTACCATCTAACTCAGCAATCATACATCTGGACATATATCCTTAGAGATATGAAAACTTGAGTTCACACACACAAATATCTTTATTTGATTTTTTATAGTACTTTTATCTGTGCTAGTCAAAACAGAAATAACCCAAATGCTCTATAATGTGTGTATGGTTAAACTAAGGTTAATCTATAACGTGGAACACTAAAGAGTAATTAAAAAAAAATAATTATTGACACATGAAAAAATTTGGATAAATCTCAAGGGCATGGCTGAGTCAAAGAATCTCACATCACAATGTTATACAGGGCTGTTCTATTCATACAACATTCTTGGATGACAAAAGTACAGAGATGGGGAACAAACTAGTGGTGTTTAAGTGTTAGGGACATGAGAGAGGAGCGTGTGGCTTCTATTAAAGGGACAGCACAAGGGAGATATTTGTGGATGGAACTGTTTCTTATCATGATTTTGGTGGAGCTCTCATAACTACACATTATAAAGTAACATAGATCTGTATACATATATTATACCAATGCCAATTTCCTAGTTTTGGTATGGTACTAGAGTTAGTAAGACCTAATGATTTAGGGTACCTGGGTGAAAAATACACAGAACCTTTCTACTACCTTATATCTTTGCAACTTCTTATTAAAATATAATGACTTCAAAAGAAAAATTTTTTTCTAAAAGAAAGTAAAAAAAGAAACTGCCAAACTAACTGAAAATGTCATTGTGCTATTTTATATTCCCACCAAAGAAATGGATGAGTTTTTCTTTCAGCACTTTAAAAATGTCACTCCTTTGTATTTTTTATTTGCATGGTGTCAGGCATGAGGTCTGATATATTCTTCCATTGTTTCTTTCCAAGCAATTTGACTCTTTCTTCTGCTTGTCTTTATTTTTTTCCTTTGTCTTTTGTATTTGAAATTTCAATGTGATATAACTAAGTTTTCATTTTAGTCCTTTAGTGTTGTTTTGCTAAACACTTCTGTGACTGCGAATACTTCTTACTCTCTGAGAGTACCATGTATTTTGTTTCGTGTCCATCACAAATTTGCAATGTACTTGAACGTTACTTGTTCAAGTATATCTTCATCCCACTTCCCTCTGTTTCCTCTCCTTCAGAAGTTACAGCTGGACTTACCTTAAAGTATGATATTCATATCATTCCCCAGGTCTCAAAGCCTCTGCCCTATCTTTTTCTTCCCCACTGTTTTCCCTTTGCTTTTTGTTGTCCACCACCTCCCACCCTGGTGGGTAGGGAAGAAATCCTATTGATCTCTTTACTGTCAAACTGCCTAATTCTTTCCTAGGTTGTATTCCTCGTCTGTTTAGAGTCTACTAATAAATCCATAGAAATCATTATTAATCTTTATTTATGTGTTTTACCAATTTGATCTTTTACGTTGCCTAACATTTTCATTAGAATCTTTAATATACTAGTCATAACTATTTTATCTTACTTTTATTTTTTTTTAAAGATGTTGTTTATTATTTGACAGACACAGAGAGAGCACAAGCAGGGGGAGAAGCAGGATTCTTGCTGTGCAGGGAGCTTGACTCAGGACTCAATCCCAGGACCCTGGAATCATGACCTGAGCCAAAGGCAGATAGATGCCCAACCAACTGAGTCACCCAGGCACCCAAATCATAGATATTTTAAAATGCCCTTCTGGTAGCTCCGAAATCTGTACCATAGGTATATATGGGTTTTATAATTGTTTTGCCTCTTTAGATAATGAAACAGACAATAAAATTGTCTATCATATATATTTTTGTTGACAGCTAAAAATGTATAGTTTAGGTCAATCAATACTGATATATACACACATACAGACACACACATGTACGTACATACATATTGTAAGCCTTTCTTTCAGGCTTTTAGGCTTTTTCTATGGGTATGTTTTCACCTAAACAGAAGTCAGTAGCAGTTTAAAGTTTGCTAGATTTTGAGTGCTTTTGCTTGACTTTGAGTTTTATTTTTAAGATTTTATTTATTTATTTGACAGAGAGAGAGAGAAGGAGAGAAAGAGGCAGGCAGAGGGTGAAGCAGTCTCCCTACTGAGCAAAGAGCTTGACATGAAGCTCCATGCCAGGACCCTGGGATCATGACCCGAGCCAAAGGCAGACACTTCACTGACTGAGCCACCCAGGTGCCCCTAACTTCGGGTTTCCTCTTTGTGCTGTTCTTCAGGAGATTCTGTTACCTCTATTACAGCTGTATTCTAACATTATGGTAGGTGGTAGTTGTCACCTTCCAGGGTAGAGGGAGAAAAGATGAGGGGTCTCTGATTTTCTGAACATGGATCCTGGGATCTCACCTTCAGAAATGTTCCTGTCTCTCTTCCAAATACATGTTGGCTCTAGTAAGCATGATATCCCCTCCCTGATAGAGGTTCGTTTTTTCTCTGTTCCCTACCCCTCAACAGCAGAGGGTACCACCAGTGCCCTTGGCTTACAATTTTGCTTTCACCTGGAATATTAAATATTTTGGTCTAAGGGAAGACAGGGATGTACTGCAGGCAGATTTAACAGTGGCCTCTCTTCTCATCCCCTATCTAGCACCATGAAGGAAACTTTCTCAGAGTTTTCCCAAATGTCCTTCGAACTTCGTGTGGTATTACTGAAGGAAAAACTTGCAAGCACTCTGTGTGTGGCTCCCATTTGACCTTTGTAAATGTATTAAAATTTTCTAGCTGTTTCTTCTTACTGGTTTAGATGGCCATAGGTCCTGCCAAGTACGAAAATACTCAGATTCTGCTTCAGCCTGCCGATCTCTATCTGTAGAATTCAGGTAGATTACTTATCCTGTGATCTCAGTCCATCTAAAACTTCAAGAAAAACAAATTTGCAGTTTGTCCTTCATTTTTTTTTTAAAGTGTGACAGTTAGCCCCTTTTTTGGTTTGTTTTTCTACATGTCTGAGCTGAATTGGAATAATGATTAAGTATTTAGAATTGAAAATTACTGAAAAATTATACTGGGGCCCAGCTTTTATTATTCACTAGTTAGAAAATGGAGTTTATATGAAAAAAAAAAAAACCCACAAAAAACAAAAGGGAAACAAAATGCCAGTTACTGGGAAAACAAGCCCAGCATGTAGGTTTGTGAAGCCTAAATTAATTAATATGAAACAAGACTGTGTCTCATTTTTCTTTACTCTTTCAGCTACTTATGAGGTTTATATAAGACAAATAAATATGGCAACTACTAACGTCTTTGATTCTGTACTTATACTACACATAGATGTGACTTTTAAGAAACATGTCGAATTTTAGTGGGATAGCTGACACAGAGTCCCGAAGTTAAATGTTAGTGATTTAGTGACATTTTATTTCCTTGGTGTGAAAAAATACATAGTCATCATATATTTTAATGAATTTTCAAGCAGATTATTTCTGAGAAGTATTATTAAAACATATAAGAGGCTTTTAAATCAGAAAATGATTTTTATATTGGATATAAATAATTCAAAATGAATCACCACAATCATTATATTTAGATTTTTATGACCTGTACCTTTATTGATGGAAATACAGAGAGGTAAAGCATTTGTTTTTACATGATTGAGTTTTCAGCTATTAAAATTGGCTAAATGATTATTCATATCCTTCTAGCTTTAGGGGAAATATAAGTCCCTGAGGGTTCTCTAAACACTTCCAAACAAGCATTACAGATCTTTATTGTATATGTGAGTTCATTTTTTTCATTTAATTATGATTTGCTTTACAAAGTTAAAAATTAGCTCATCTTTAATATAATAGCAGTGTGGTTTTAGGGTGAAAATAACTATACTGATCAATAGGAAGACACTACAGAGTCTAATTGAGACATATATGGTTAATTTATTTTCCACAAAGGTGACAAGAAAAGGAGGAAAGTATAGTTTTCACAAAAGAAAAAAATCTGAAAGCATTTGACATCTATATACAAAAGAATGAACTTCAGCCCATAACTCACATGATGCAAAAAATAACTCAAATGAATCATGTAAATGAATATAAGAGGTCAAACTGTAAAGTTTCTAGAAGAAAAAAGAGAAGATAAGTTTGTGTCCTTGGTTTATGTAAAGATTCTTTACACAGTATGTAAAATTTGGATTCATAGAAATTTGTGCTTTTAGAAAACACTGTTAAGAAAATGTAAAATCAGTTCTGAGATGGATAAAATACTTGCAAATCATATATCTGATAATGGATTCCTGTTTAAAATATATAAAGGACTGGGGCATCTAGATGGCTCAGTTGGTTAAACCTCTGACTCTTAATTTAAGTTCATGTCATGATTTCAGGGTCATGCTCTCAGAGTCCTGAGAACAAGTCCTGCATAGGGCTCCACACTGACTGGGTGTAAGAGGTATGGAGCGTGCTTGGAATTCTCTCTTTCCTTCTCCTTCTATGATGCTCTACCCTCTCTTCCCAAATAAATAAATAAATAAAATGTTTAAAATATATAAAGCAATAATAGCAACTCATTAATTGAATAAGCAGTAAAAATGGATAAAATATTTTACCAGACACTTTTTAAAGGAAAATATTCAAATGTAAAATAAGTATGTTAAAAAGATATCCAGCACCATTAGGCACTAGGTACATACAAAATTAAACCACAGTGAGATGCCTCTATACCCAGCAAAATGGCTAAAACTAGAAACTTGGAAGATAGCAGGAATGGATGGGAATGAGGAGACACTGGAACTCTCAAACACTATTGGTGAGAATGCAGAAGAGTGATCTTGGTGTGTTCTTCTTCCATTTCTCAAACAGTTATATATTTACTCATCCTGTGACTCAGAAATTCTACTGTAGGTATATATTTTTTTAAAGATTTTATTTATTTATTTGACAGCGAGAGATACTGAGAGAGTGAACACAAGCAGGGGAAGTGGGAGAGAGAGAAGCAGGCTTCCAGGTGAGCAAGGAGCCCAATGTGGGGTTTGATCCCAGGACTCTGGGATCATGACCTGAGCCAAAGGCAGACACTAAGGACTAAGCCACCCAGGCACCCCCCATTATAGGTGTACACTGAAGAAAATGTATGGTTCACAGAAAGATCTGTCCTCAAATGTTTATAGCAGTTTTATACAAAAATGTCCCCAAATTATACTCTATTCACTCTATTCAAATGAATCCCCCCAAAAAATTCTAAATGAAAAGACATACACGAAAGATAATATAATGTATAATTTCTTTTATATAATATTTGCAAAAAGACAAATCTATTGTGATTGAAATTAAATCACTGATTGGGATTAAGGGGATGAAATTAACTACAAATAGTTCTCAGATAATTATTTCAGGTGATGAAAATATTCTTTATTATTATTTTGGGAGCTGCATGTATTTGTCAAAGCTCATCTAACTTACACTTAAAACTGATTAAATTTGTAATATAAATTAAACCTAAATAAAATTGGTTATAAAAGTATGCTACACAAAGGTAATAAATGGACAAAAAATACTCTTTTCAAAAATGGTGTAACTGGACATGTTTATGTAAAACAATGAGTCGAGGCATAGACATTGCTCTTTCTGTAAAAATTAACTCAAAATGGACTATATATCTGAAAGTAAAATGCAAAACTAACAAACTCCTAGAAAATAATATAGAAGAAAAATCTTGGTAAACTTGGATATGGAGACGACTTTTTGGATACAACATGAAAGGCATAATCTTGAAAGAAACCATCGATATTAAAGTTTGAATGAACTTCATTAAAATTCTAAACTTCAGGGCGCCTGGGTGGCTCAGTGGGTTAAGCCGCTGCCTTCAGCTCAGGTCATGATCTCAGGGTCCTGGGATCGAGTCCCGCATCAGGCTCTCTGCTCAGCGGGGAGCCTGCTTCCCTCTCTCTCTCTCTCTCTCTGGCTGCCTCTCTGTCTACTTGTGATTTCTCTCTGTCAAATTAATAAAATAAAATCTTAAAAAAATAATAAAATAAAATAAAATTCTAAACTTCAGATTGATAAAAGACATTGTCAATAGAATAAAAAGATAAGCAAAAAAAACAAAGAAAGACTAAGAGAAAATATTTACAGAGACATCGCTGATAAAGAATTGGTATAGAAAATACACAATGAATTCCTAAAGCTTAACAATAAGAAAATAAACAAATAGCCAAAAGACCTTAACAGACAATTGACCAAAGAGGACATACATGGTGAGCAAGTATACGAAAAGATGTTTGATATCTTATGTCATTAGGGAAACACAAACTAAAACAACAATGAGGTACCACTACCTACCTACAAAAAGGGCCAAAATCCAAACACTGAGAGCACCAAATGCTGGTGAGGATTTGGAGAAAGAGAAATTCTTACTCATTGCTGGTGTAAATGCAAAATGGCATGTCAACTTTTGGAAGAGTTTTACGGTTTCTTACAAAAAAGCACAGACTCAAGGCCCCTACGTGGCTGAGTTGGTTAAGCATCTGCCTTCAGGTCAGGTCATGATCCCAGAGCCCTTGGATCGAGCCCTGCATTGGGCACTGTGTTCAGCATGGAGTCTACTTGTCTCTGTCCTCCAGCTCTACCCCACCTGTGCTTGTGCTGTTCCTCAAATAAATAAAATCTTTAAAAAAAATAACAAAAGCTATTTTAAAAATACACATACTCTTACCATTCTTCTTAATTCAAAAAATTATGAGAATAAGAAATATTCTAAAAATAGAGAAATTAAACCTAATTGCACTAGCTTTTTAAGTTTCAAGATGCTGTATTAGTTATCTATTGGTGCCTAACAAATTACCTCAAAATTTGGGGGCTTTAAAGAGAAAACATTTATTATCCCAGAGCTTCTATTGGTTAAGAATTCAGGAACAGCTTCTCTGGGTGGTTCTGGCTTAGGATCTATCCAGAGGTTGCAAGCATGAGTGCACCCGGGTCCATATTTTTTTCTGAAGGCTTGAATAAGGCTGCAAGATTTATTTATAAAATGACTTATCTATATGGCTGTTAGCAAAAGTCTTTGGTTCTTCACAATGTGGATGTCTGCACAGGATGCTAACGTATCCTCCACATTTGGCAACTCACCCTTTCAGACAATAAACCATGAGACAGGGAGAGAAAGGAGAAAGCTATAGTCCCTTTGTGATCTAGCCACTAAAGACTTACATAGTTGCTTTCAATTAATTCTATTTGCTAGAAGCAAGTACCTAAGTCCAGCCCCTACAAAAAAGGCAGTGGGTTAGTCTCCACCTCTTGAAAGGAAGAGTATCAAACAATTTGTGGACAGAGTTAAATTTTTAAAATCATATAAAAATTAAAATTTAAAGCAAATAAATAATTACAATAAAATTAAATACTGGAATACTTAAGGAATGAATTAGTCTACAATGAAATATAATTAAACAAACATGAGGTATCAGCACTTAGTTTTCTCTTAGTTTCTTCTTTTCCTGTATGTCGCTCTTAAAATCTAAAGAGAAAAATAATCCAATAGAGAATATAGTGACAACTACTGAAATATGTTATTTTGAAAGATGCAATTTTAACTTAAATAATAGCCTGAATAAGGCGAATAGAACATGTATTTTACTGGTGCTTATTATTGCTTAGCATAAATTGACCTAAATGTAGAGGTGACAGTTGAGAACGTGATGATCGTTTTGCAATATATACAAAAACTGAATCATTATATTGTCCACCTGAAACAAATATAATGTTATGTGTCAATTATACTTCAATAAAAAAGACAATATATTTTACTGTTGCTTAATACTGCTTAGTATAAATTGAACCTAATGTAGAAAAGCACCAGGATGCTGCCAGAATCTGGATAGAGAAAGGAGCATAACCAGAATAAAATGGTTTTCTAATGTGTTAGCCTGTGTTGTCTCCTTGTTCCCTCCATTTCTCAAGGGTTGGACAATAACAAACAGAAGAAACAGTCACTTCATAAAAGTAGATACACTGTATCCCTTTATAAGCAGTTCACTTTTTGGAGGTGGGAGGTAGGGAATGGTAGAAAATCTGGAGATAGAAATTCTCAGTGCAGCTGCTTGCATGTTCTTGACTATATTCAACCCAGCTCTTCAATTCACCAGGACAAGCAAAAATTTGGGGATTTAGCCCCTATTTCTGTACATTTTCTACTCCAGTTGTTCATAATCCTCAAGGGATTATGAAATGGTTATGATAGATATAAAGAAAAATCAAATACTTGAAGAAGGAAATCAAAACTATTATAAAAGTTATTGGAAATATGAAGGTGAAAAAAATATAAAGAAGAACCAAAGGGAAATAGCTTTTGTAAAAACACATTTGGATTGGAATTGTAAATAATTCAGTAGAAGGATTCTGCAACAGAACAATACAGCCAAAAGTGGGAACTTATTAAACTGTAATATTAAGTTTAAAAACCCTTTTATAAATCATCAGAAAAGAATAAAAAGTATTGGAAGGTACAAATAGCATAGAAATGGGCATGTAGGGCGCCTGGGTGGCTCAGTGGGTTAAGCCGCTGCCTTCGGCTCAGGTCATGATCTCAGGGTCCTGGATCGAGTCCCGCATCGGGCTCCCTGCTCGGCGGGGGGCCTGCTTCCCTTCCTCTCTCTCTGCCTGTCTCTCTGCCTACTTGTGATCTCTCTCTGTCAAATAAATAAATAAAATCTTTAAAAAAAAAAAAAAAGAAATGGGCATGTAACTCCCTAAAATAAGAATCCTATAAAGAGCTAAAACATATAATGGAGCAAAGGAAATATTTGAAGCAGTAAGGAAAACAGATCCAAATATTAGAAGGACAGAAAATATTTCATATTTAAAGAGCTCATAGCATAAAGGTCTTTTAAATTACCAGGGTCAGATACATAATAAATAAATAAACGTTTTCTTTAAAAAATCTAATCAAATCATTATTACATTTATAAACAATACTAAGAACAAGAAGACAACGGAGTAATATCTTCAAAGTGCAAAAAATAATTAACTGTATGATATTATTATTTTGGGGGCAAACTAAACTGATACTTAAAGATGTAGGGACACCTAGCTGGCTTAGTCAGTTAAACATTTGACTGGATTTTGGCTCAGGTCATGATCTAGGTGTGGTGGGAATGAGGCGCCTCCCTCCTTAGGCTCAGCAGGGAGTTTGCTTGAGATTTTCTCTCCCCATCTCCTCCACCCCTCATCACATGTGTGCACACCCTCTCTCTCAAATAAATAGATCTTTAAAATAAAGCTGTAATTAAGATACCTCCGAAATTTTGTCATACAAAAAATATTTTAAAATTATTGTCATATAAGAATAGCAAGACTAAAAATGGAAGGAAATGGAAATTATACTCCTATCATTGTAGACTAAAATCAGAAGACATCAATATTATGAGGCAGACAGATGAGTGTGGCTAAAGAGAATCTTAAAGTAATGGTCTGGCCTGACTCAAGAGTCAATGATCGAAAACTTGCAAGCAAATCCAAACATAAATAGAGTTTCACTAAGTTATGAATAACTACCATACTTAAAAATATATACAATATTTTCAAATCAGCAGAAGAAAATTTTCTCTCTTCTTGATATGAGAAAAATTGCATTGGATATAAAATATGTGACATAAATCTTAATATACTCATGATTATTAAAAAATATTAATGGATTGTGTGCCTGGGTGGCTCAGTGGGTTAAGCAACTGCCTTTGGCTTAGGTCATGATCTCAAGTCCCGGGATCAAGTCCCACACTGGACTCCCTGCTCAGCAGGGAGTCTGCTTCTCCCTTTGACCCTCCCTTCTCTCATGTTCTCTATCTTAAATAAATAAATAAAATCTTTCAAAAGTATATAAATCAATTAAATTTAATGATGCAAAACCTAAAGGCTCCACCTATAGTTGCTGGCTAGGACACCTACATACAGCCTTTCCGTGTGGCCTTTACTTCTTCACAACACATACTGACTTCATGGTTGCTCAGAGCTATTAAAGCAAATGCTCCAAGATAACCATATGCAAACCATATTGCCTTTTTTGATGTCTACGTGGGTGTACCATAGTCTAACTGTTGCCATACTTAATAAGCCTGATCAGATGAAAAGGAACTCATTTCACCCAACTCTGAGTGAGAGAGGTGTCAAAATCACATCATAAAAATAACATGTGGTATGGGAGATATTATTGCAACCCTTTTTGGAAAATACAGTTTACCAGTCCGCCTTCTAAGATAATCCACTACCTCCTCACGAACACAATATAGCAATACCTGTCCCCAAAATTCCTAAGCCTTATCCTATTGTAACATCAGTTCATCAAAGCACAAGATACCCTCAGGTAAATCTGTTTCAGTGATATCTGAAGCTTCTCAGGTTTCACACCTTGTGTAGAAGTCCTTGAACAAAATTTGTCTCAAATTGATGACCTGTAACCTAAGCAAACAAATTATCTGCCCCCCATACAGGCAGCACACAATGATGGGACAGACATGGAATAGCTGATATAGATAATCCCATTCTAAAACAGGAGACACACTGCCCCTAGTTTGTTTTGTTGTTGTTGTTTTTTGGGTTTTTTTGTTCGTTTGTTTGTTTGTTTTGTTTTGTTTTTTCAGAATCCAGCCAGGCACATATGGCCAGTGCAGTATTTTTTCTTTTTTTTAAGATTTTATTTATTCATTTGACAGAGAGAGAGATCACAAGTAGGCAGAGAGGCAGGCAGAGAGAGAGAAGGAAGCAGACTCTCTGCGGAGCAGAGAGCCCGATGTGGGGCTCGATCCCAGGACCCTGGGACCATGACCCGAGCAGAAGGCAGAGGCCTTAACCCACTGAGCCACCCAGGCGCCCGTGGCCAGTGCAGTATTAAGAGCTAAATTCCTCTCTCTGGGAGTTCTTGGTGGCTCTAGGCTCCATGCTCTGAGTTCATAGTTTTGTCATACTTTTTTTTTCTTTTTCCTCTCATGAGAAATGGCTTGTATTTGCAACTGAGTAGTTTTCTTAGCCCATTTCCTGCCTGTATTCCTTAAAGGGGTGTAAAAGTCTTCATTTATTTTCTATTGTCTCTCCTGTTATCAACTCAATATATCATTTCTTTAAAACAACGTGTAGGCTTTCTGGGTATCAATTTATAATATACTCCATTAGAGAAAAGCCACAGCCACAAAAACTTGTCACTGGGGCCTCCCTTTGCATCTAGCATGACACAAAGCCTCTCAAGATTCTTAGAAACCCTATTTTTTACAGAGATGACCACAGAGCATGCCATTAAGATCCTTTGAAGGCCTTCTGTGTGTGTTAAAGGGCCTATGAGGCCTTTTTGGAGGTCTTAACAAATGGTTTTTAACGTTGCACCCTTAGTTTCATCTTTATCATGACATATTTCCCTGGCAGTGCCTGGGAGTTAATCTATGACTTGTAGCTATTTCTTACTTTATGAATCTTTTTCCCAAGAGAGTTTAGAAATGAGAAAATTTCATTTGCAAACTCTGCAAGTCTAGGGCCATTTATATTTACACTAAATGTTTCCCTCTCTCATTGAATATTTGGCCGCTGGAAAATGATCGACAATACACTCAAAACTTTGTCTGGAAATCTCCTTAGCTAGATCATCAAATGCATTAATATATCCTCTTTTTTCTATACTACTGTAATTGTCAGTCGTATACTTTCTACTATAGCAAGTCTCTCCTTTCCTCCAGCTTCCAATAACATTTTGCTCACTTTATTTAAACCCTAAACTACAAGCCTCCTTACAGCCCTTTATACTTGTACTAACATGGTCTTTGGTGCCCTAAAGGCTCTTGCTAATGGTCTTTTTGATGTCTTACCAGGTTCTTACCATGGACCAACACCAACACCACATATTCAAGATTTTGTAAGGGCAGCATCCCATCACTGATACCACCTTCAGGCTACCTACATATTTATGTGTAAAAAATTAGCTCAGAAGTTAATTTCTCAAAAAAACCATTTAATTATGCTCATAGATTCTGTGAAATAGCAAGTAAGAACCAGAATGGTGGGGTTATTTCTCTCTGGTCCTTTTTATGTAAGGACTCAGTAGGAAGGACTCACAGATTAACAATGGCTGGCCAGCTTGGAGCCAGACATATCTAAAGACTTCTTTATTTACATGCCTGATAGTTGATGGTAGCTGTCACTGGAGATTTCAGCTGGGACACGAAGACACTGATAATCTGTCATTCACCTACAAATAGCTTTTTCATGTGACCTGAGCATCCTGACAGGGTGGTAGGCTTGGATTTGTTACAAGACATTCAGGACTCTAAAGACAAGTGTTCCAAACTATCTAGATGGAAACTCAATTGCCTTTTATAATGTAATTTCAGGACATAAAACAAAATTATTTATTTTGTTGAAAAATCTAAATACGAGCAGGGTTTAGTGAGGTTGCTTCATCTCCTTCTACATGGATTCATCCCAGGTAGCTTGACAGAGGGCTGGATTACTCACTTTCAAGATGACTCAGTCACATAGCTGGTAAACTGGTACTGGCTAAGACTGGAAACTCAACCAAGCCACTGTGTGTATGTGGAGGGTAGTGGGGGAAGGGGAGTTTCATGCAGTTTCTTTCTGGGTGAAACTTTTCATAGGCTACTTGAACTTTCACACAGCATAGTAACTCTGTTCTAAGGAAAGGTATCTCAATATAATCAAATGGAAACTATTTTGTCTTTGATGACCCAGCTTTGGAAGTCACAGAGCACCAATTTTGCCATATTCACACACCTATGCAGATCCAAGAGAGATAACAGACACTTCAATACACGATGAGAAAAGTGTAAAATTGCATTAGAGGAAGAGAAAATACATGGGGAGAAATTATTTTACGCATCTGAAAAATGCAAGCTGTCAAGCCACTCTACTACTCTATCTTTGTAGAAGAAGAAGCAGAAGAAAGGAACATGTATATTATATGTGATGTATACAAACATACATATGTACATATATACATATATATGCATGAGCAATCATTCATTATAATATTGAAATTGTTATCTCCATCTATATAATCTTCATATGAATTTTTTTTTAAGATTTTATTTATTTATTTGACAGACAGATCACAAGTAGGCAGAGAGGCAGGCAGAGAGAGGAGGAAGCAGGCTCCCTGCTGAGCAGAGAGCCCGATGTGGGGCTCGATCCCAGGACCCTGGGATCATGACCTGAGCCGAAAGCAGAAGCTTTAACCCACTGAGCCACCCAGGCGCCCCTTCATATGAATTTTTAATATATTTTAAATAGAGGGAAATCTGAATGTATTTATTTTGTGTCCAGCTTAAAATTTATTGTACCAAACAAATAAACTTAGAAAAAGATGTATTATTCAACACAGAGACATGGAGTTTGTTTTGTTATTGTTTGTTTCTTCAGGCTATGGTAAGAATTAAAATTTTGATTTCAGTTTTTGAGAAAATCAGTGCCTTGCACATTCCCATAAAATGTATCAATAAATGAAAATTATCTTAATTATTATACCAAAGTGGAAATAAATGTGGCAATTAACTCATTCTTTCATTATAAAAGGCTGTTAGTAGAATATATAATATTGAGAGATATTTAATTTCACTTCATGACTTGACTTTAAAACAAAGTCAATCTTAAACAGTTAAGCTTAGAATTCACTTAAAACAATAACAAAATAAAGGATTCCTGGAATGGCAACAGAGATGGCACAGCTGGATTTTTTTTCACACAAAATAACATTTTATATCAGCAATTTGTAGAAAAAAATTGTAATCAGATTATGTTCAGTTTGTTCCATTCTTTTTTTTTTTTAAGATTTTATTTATTTATTTGGCAGAGAGAAATCACAAGTAGACGGAGAGGCAGGCAGAGAAAGAAGGGACGCAGGCTCCCTGCTGAGCAGAGAGCCCGATGCAGGACTTGATCCCAGGACCCTGAGATCATGACCTGAGCCAAAGGCAGCGGCTTAACCCACTGAGCACCCAGGCGCCCCCAGTTTGTTCCATTCTTAAAGAGTATAGTATCTTTACTGAAAATACATATAATTCTCCTGATTTGGCTACATAGATATAAATGATGTTTTTGCTCTTTGGTATTAGAAAATATAAGTATGGAATTTAAAAACTGATCTGAACACTGATTAAATTCTGCATATAGTTGAACCCATCATGTAATTTGAGCAGGTATATATTTTGGTAGAGTTACACCATTCAGTATGTCCAGAAATACTCCTGAAAGGCAGAAAAATTGATATATAAGAAAAAGAATAGATCCTGGTATGAGAAAATCCTTTTTTTAGCTTGCTAAAGATGATTAACAGAAGAATCATAACTCAAAGAGAAATTCAGTATCTGTTTTTAAAATACAACTTTCAATACCTGTTTTGAAACATTTGGTGAAAAATTCAAACACTAGAAATCATAAGAAATGTCATATACAATAAGCTAATTATGTCTTAACCAACCTCTAGAGAAAGTAACCCAGTTAACATAATTTTATAGTGACAACTTAGCTATGCCCAAACTACTTTTCCCAGAATACCCTTCCCTCTGTAATTCTGGGTTAGGTTATGAGCACAACGGAAGTTTTTACAAGTTTGAAGATGCAAAAGGAGCATGAATCACTTCATTCTAAAGGTCCTAATGGTGATCTGAGCTCCACTAGAGCCTTCACAAGTTGCCAATCCATACACTGACTCAGCCTACTGGGTTGACAGTTACATTACCTCTCATCAACTCTCTTACATCAGCTGTTTCAAGTCGTGTGTCAGGCACACATACAGTCCCATGGTGATGGCTACCAGCAATTTCTGCAACTATCTAGCATTTATAAGGTTGCAGGCAGTTAAAGACATGGATATTTTTCAGTTTGTCCCTTTCATTTCCAATTTGTATTTGCTTTTCTCCATCTCAGGTCAAGCTTCTTCCTACCTGTCATCTGTTCAGACCTACTGACAACAGCTTTAGGCTCACCATCAGACACAGCAGTATAAATCTTCCCTACAATTATTCAACATCTCCCATGATTATGTAATTCTATCACTATAGTAAACCCTGTATATTAGTCATGCTTGTATGCCCCCCTGGTCAAACCTTAACCAAGACATCAGGCAAGCCAATTAAGTCTACAGAAAGTCTGGGCTCAGTTACTGTGTTTTGCACGTAATATTTTCCATGTTTCCCACACCAAAACAACTTTTTTCAACTTGAACCAGAAATTCAATAGTTTCTGGATGAAGACATGAATGTGTGGGAAAATTAATGAAAGATGGACATCCCATTCCTCTAGTATCCTGCAATATATATTACCTAAGAATAAACTATTATTCTTTAATTTTATTTAGCTATATAAACTATCCTAGGTTTATCTAGAGTTAGATTTTTAAAAATTGGTATATAAGAAATATATCAAAATGTTTTATGCTTATAAAAAAGCTAATAACTCCATTCACTAACCATATACCTTTCATGTGGAAGCAGTAAAACTTAGAGTAACTATACAGATAAATAAATGTTGCCCCAAGCCTCCACAAAGCCTACCATAAACTAACTTTGTTGAAAGTAATATAAGAATGTCTCTTTCTTGCAAACTTAAAGAGCATGAATAATACAGTATCTCAGATGAGGTGACATTTGAACCGGTTCTTGAATAACAGATGTTTTCTGGTACACAAAAGACCAATAAGGGATGTAGAGATAGAAGTAGCACCATAAAAGAATGGAGACACAAAAGAGCATACAATGCCCAAGGAACTGTGGCCAGCTTGATTGTACTTAGATTTGTGCTTTAAATAGATAATTCTGAAGTGAATGGGGGAAGTAAATTGGAAATGAAAATTAGAGAATGGGTCACTGGTTTGCAAGCTGTGGCATTAATACTTCATGATAGAGGCATTTTATATCATGAGCTTGAGATTCCTACAGGACATTGAGAAAAAGAGATCTAGTAAGTTGATTTATAACTAGGTTTAAAGATCAGTTTAAAAGTGGGTTTAAAAATTGATCAATCACTAGGATATTGATTAAATTGATCAATATAACATTTTGGGAATAACAAGTTAGAATAAGAACTACAACTTTTTAAAATGGATTTGGGGAGATTTTCAATTAGTTTATTATTTTCAATTATTTGAAAATAATATTATTTATTTTCAATTAGTCTTCAATTAGTTCAATTAGTTTTATTTTCAATTAATTTCTATGCTTAAAATGAATGAAAGTTAATGTTTAAGTAATTCTCCAAATAAAGTTAATATATAAAAAGACAAAGTTATCTGAAAACCAGCTTCTCTAACAGTGAAAACATAATATTTTCTCTGAGAACGTATCTTTAGGTGACCCTGGAGTCCCAGATTGCTTTTAGTTCTCTAAAATTAAGTTCTTAATGTCTCATAGATTTCTACTAAGATTATAACTACTCTACTCTCTATGCTGGTGAAAGAAAAATATAGTTAGATTCCTTGGGGATATGATCTAATCACAGCTGAAACATGGCATCTGAGAAACTATTTCTCATAGACCAAAATTGGCTCAACACACACAGTTATTATTTCACTGGAAAGATCCTTTCATGGAAGAATCAAGGGTAGTTTTAATTTTAATACTAGTTCTGTGTCCCTCTTTTTGAAACAGTTTCAAATATTCCTATCATTGCATAATCTAAGACAATAAATAAATAAGTAAAAACACTGCAAGTATTTAATTTGAGGTTTGATCATTTTGTTTCCAAAAAATATTTTAGGGAAATAACTGCTTATGAGAATAAAGCAAAATTGATTTGCAACACATTAACTCAAATTCAAAGATGGAAACCACCTTATAGATTGATATTATGGCAAAAGGAAGTAAAGATTTGAGATATTTGTTAAAGATCTAAGGGAAATATTCCTGACACCATCAAGTTGCCGAGCAGTAAAATATTGAGACTAATTATAGAAATTTCTGCAGAATACTCAGGAAATGGGTTGATTTACACTTCTTTTGTATGTTCCTGGCTATAAACACACAGTGGGAAAGGATGTTATCTCTATGCACTGCACCCTAAAGGACCAAGAAATCAAGGAATCTCTGTAAATTGCAGATTAAAAGACATTTTCTTGTGTCAAAACAATGCTTTTTTAGTATATTATGGAAAGTAAAGAAATATCACCATACTACAATATAATAAAAACAATTTCAAAGGAAAAATATTTAGATAACTTGAGAGAGCACAACTGAAACAAAAATTTCACAGTCTGAATGAAGCAATTTTGAAATTCTATTTAGAGGACACACTTAAATTCTATTTTTCAGTGTCACAACAAAGATTAAGGCACGGAAATCACAGGAATTTATTAATACAGTATTATTTAGAATTTGTGAACATCATACTTTATTTCGCCCAGAAGATCTATAAATAAAAATACATTGCTACTCTCTTCAAAATATTTTTGCTTTGATTAAAACTTTAATTAGGGAGCTACTTCTTCTAATTGTAGCATAAAGATAGCTGAACAATTTTCTTCTACAGAAAACAAATATAAAACCAGACTAAACTATCCACAATTGACTTTTCAGAGCATTGGGGGAAAAAAAGGTAAACAACAAATCTAGAAGTGTTTACTCTAGAGAAGTTCTTACTTCATCGGGTAGAAATTAAAGCAAATCTGCAGCCTTCTTACTATACGAGTAGGGCGTGAGAGCACTGTGAAGTAAAATTCAAATAGAACTGCATAATTTGCTCAACTTTGAATGGGTTCCTCAACGCAGATATAGCTCCACCCGCAGGTCTTATTGACTTAAGATGACTGACTACTGTGCACAGAAAAGAGGCCCAGGGAAGATTCTAGGGAATAGTGCTTAAAAAAATATTGGATAGGGACACCAGTGACTACACATGATGAGGGAGATATTGTGCTGTTTGAGTCCATGCAATTAAAAATCAGTAAACTTAAAAAAAATAAAAAATTGAACAGAGGACAGAGTCTCTACAAACTACAATGTACCATACATAGTTTTCAACCAAACAGTATTTGAAAAAGGGAAAAAGAAAAAAGAAAAATATATATATATATATGAGGTCATTCATACTCAAGAAGAAAAATAGCAATGGTCAACAGAAACTAATCCAAGTGTAGGCACATGTGTTGGATTAATCACACAAGTACTTTAAAGCAACTATTTTATATATTTTTAAATACTAAAAAATCTTTTAACACTACTGGAAATATATTTAGAATGATGAAACAACATTTTAGAGTAAAAATATAGTAATTAAAATGAAATTTCACTGTATGTGTTAAACATAATTTTAGACATGGCAGAAGAAAGAATCACTGAATTTGAAGATATATGAGTATTAATCAAATATGTTGATAATTGCCCCAGAAAGAGAATAGCTTAAAACTCCCAGTATTTGTATAAAAAACTTAATTTTCAAATCCAACAAGCTCAATAAAACCCATGAAGAATTGAAACAAAGAGAATTAGACATAGACACCCCACAATCAAACCGAGCAAGCCCAAATTGAAAATCTTAAGAGCAACAAGAATGTAGAGAAAGATGGGCCCACAGATACAGAAAACAAATTTTTGATGGTGAATCTCTTATCAGAAACAACAGAGAACAGAAAGTAGTGAAATGACAAGTTCAAAGCAATACAAAATCTCACAAACACACAGAGTAATAATTCTATAGTCAGCAAAATTATCTTTCAAAAATGAAGGTTAAAAAAAAAGGTAAAAAAAAGAAGGTAAAATATAGTTCTTGATTTTACAAATAGTAAACTAAGAGAAACTTCTCTACAGAAAATATCAAAGAAATCCCTTCAGACTGAGTAGAAATGACACTGGATTATGACTCAGCTAGGGAAGAAATAAAGAGCACTAGAAATGGTAAATATAAGGGCAATGATCAAATATTGATATTTATCATTTTATTTTTCTCTTGACCTCTAAAATCCATGCCTGTTTAAACCAAAAAGTGCACACACACACACACAGACATGTGCTCATATACATGCCCCACACGCACATCAGCAGAAAGAACAGGCAAGGAAATGGAGACATTTTGAAACAAAACTGCTGTATTTCAACCAACCTAAGTCAATAATAACTTGAAATGTTATCATAAGTTAATAATATACTTGTAAACATTATGGCAACCACTAGGAAGCTAAGACTAGGAACAAGGCAAGGAAATCTGTTCTTACACTGCTTTTCGACATTTGAAAGGAGTTCTTAGCCAATAAAATAAGAAAAAAAAGGAATTAAAAGTCATACAATTGAAAAAAGAGGAAGGAAAACTATCTTCATTCACAGTTGATATAATGGTGTATGTAGAAAATCTTAAGGACTCTGCAAAAATCCTACTTAAATTACAGGTGAATTTAGTAAAATCACACAATACAAATTAATATATAAAATCAAATACTTCCATTTATTGCTAACAATTTAACAACTTCTAACTGCTAATAACAATAAAAATAAAATATAAAAAGTTAAACATTGCTAAGAGAAAATAAAGAAAATCTAAATAAGTGATCTATCATACACTTTTCATGTATTGGAATACTCAATCTTGTTAAAAAGGCAATTTTTCCTAAATTTATATAAAGAATAAAGGTTCCTTATCAGAGGCTTCTGGGTGATTCAGATAGTTAAGCATCTACCTTTAGCTCAGGTCATGATCTCCAGGTCCTGAGATTGAGCCCTGCCTCTGGGCTCCTGCCTCAAGTGGGGAGTCTGCTTCTCCCTCTCCCTCTGCCACTCTCCCTGCTTGTGCTCTCTCTGTTGCTCGCTCTCTTTCAAGTGAATAAATCAAATGTTTTTTAAAAATTCCCTATCAAAATCATGGATTATATTGAGAAAGTGACACACTGATTTTGTTATTTAAATGAAAATCCAAGGTACCTACAGTAGCTAATACAAATTTGGAAAAGTAGTACAGAGTTAGAAAACTAATATTACATGATTTCAAAATGTACTTTCAAGCTTTGGGGACTTGTAGTGATCAATACAGTGTGGTATAAGTATAAGCATAGACATATGTTCCCATACATAATAAGAATTAGATAGATAAATGGAACATAGTAAGAGAGTCAGATACTGACCCAAAGACATGGCCAATCGATTACCCACAAAAGTGCCAAGGAGATTCAATTGGAAAGCATAACATTTTTTATCAGTAAAGTGGTGGTTGGACAATGGGTTACATAAATGACAAAAAAAAAAAAAAATCTCAGCTCTCTACACAGTATATAAAAGAAAATTACCTCATAATGTATCACAGCCATAAAATACAATAACTGAAATTATAAAACTTACAGAACAAAAAGCAGGATAATTTTTTGTCTGCTTTGGAGTTAGGCAAAACTTCCTTAAATAGAAACAAAATCTGGAACTATAAAAGGGAAATCTTGATAAATTGTTAAAATAATGAAAATACTAAATAATTTAGTAATTAAATGCTATAACAATAGTCAATAAAATTACAATTTTTATCTTAAAAAGACAAAATTAATAAAATGAAGGTGTAAGTCACAGACTGAGAGAAAATCTTCTCAAACTATACATTTCATAAAGTGGTTGCATCAAAAATACATTAAAAATTCTTACAACTCAACAGTAAGACGAACAACCAAACAAAGGAAAAGGCAAACATTTAAACTGTCATGTAACCTAAAGAAAAGCTTAGAGGACACATAAGAACATTAAAAAGATGCTCGGAAGCACTAGTTTGGGAAAAAGGAAATTAAAACCACAATGTGATGCTGCTTCATGTCCACCAAAGTGCCTAAAATAAAGAGGATGGATTTTTGACATGTGTCAGGGATTATATAGAAAAATTGGACCTCTGGAACACTGCTACTGGGGATACAAAATGGGTAGTGTGGTAGAAGCAGTGTGTGTGTTTGTCTATGTGTCTGTGTGTGTCTGTGTGTTTAAAGCAAAGCATGCACTTACCATCGGACCTGGAAATTCCTCTCCAAGAAATAGATGCAAGAGAAATAAAAACATATGTCCACAGAAAGACCTGTATGTGAATGCTGAAAGCAACATTATTCATATAGTTCAAAACTGTAACAAACAAAAGTTGTTTCAACTAGAAAATGAGCCAAAAAAGATGTATATGGGTACTCACAAATAATTCTGAAAACACAAAAACATGAATGAATCTCAAAAAATATAACATTGAGAAAAAGAAGCTAGATACAAAAGACTACATACTATATAATTTCATCCACGTAAAACTTTCAGAAAAGGGAAAAATATCATTCACTCATGCACACATACTCAATGTTACAATTGTTTGACAATGTGAGTAAGAGCAGCGATTGATTGCAATAGACATGAAGGAATTTGGGGGTATATGTTCTAAACTGGTTGGGGGTAATATATATGTTCTAAACTGGTTTTTGGCAAATGTACATCACTGAACAAATTTATTAGAATCATTGATATTTATGATTAACATTGGTGAATTTTATGGCATGTAAACTGTATTCAAGAAAGGTGTCCAAAAAGAAACATTTATCAATGTACTATGTAAAATAATGCAAAACTGGAAGGATGTGTACAAAGATATTATGTACAGTAGTATAGAAGTAAAAACTAAATTTGTTTAGGAGACAGATATCTCAAGGGCCTAGAATTCAAAAAAATATTTTAAAATGATTAAAAATAATATCTTCTTATTTATTTAATGAGTATGAAATCATGAACATTAGTGAAAGTCCCCAAAGCCTAAATAATTTTGTATCTTAGAATTAGAGGAGAATAATAAATGCAAATTGCCTACTTTGTCTTTAGCAACTTGCATTACTAATATGTATTTATGATACATATCACTTTTCTCAAACACTGGGGAAAAAAGAAAGGATAAAGAATACTTTACAGGTGATAAAACATATCTATCTGTCATATCTAGCATTGCAAAAAAAGACAAGGTATTTTTCATGTGAAAACTCCAAAGGAAAAGAACTATACTCATTGGATGTGAATATTTAAGGTATTTTAAAAGATACATTTTTATAAATTATTAGGCATATTTCTACATTCAGAAACATAGTACATTCAACTTTATGCAGTTTGATAAACATTGTTAAATTTAACCATTTATGTAATGAAATAATCTGGGGCTCTAAAGGTACATAGAACTCTTCAATATCCCCCACTTCAACCCAATAATGGCAAGATTTTATTAGAATCAGTAACTATCTTGCAGGTTTTCTATCTCCTTCATGCAGCTTCTACCCTTCAGGGTTTTAATGTGTCTGCCAATAGTCAACCTCCATTTTGAGACTTTGACCACATAGCCCCATTACAACTTGCGTGCCTCCTAAACTCCCAAAGACCATAACAAACACGTCATTTAAATTTCTTAATCTCCCATGAATAGCATGTAAACTGTAACTGAGAATTTGAGGGATTGTCCTCTGAAAAATGGACAGAATATTAGTATATGGAATTCATGGCATTCAATTTGCTAATCAAGGGGTTTATTTTATTCATTCTGGTCTATTCATAAAGAAACATTTTTGTTAAGGGCCTACTATGCTCCAGACTCTAGCATTTTTTCTAGTACAGCACTGGGACTTGGAAAAAAGTCCATGTGATAAATGCATAATGAAACCTAAAATTTCCTTATCTGTATGCTTTGTGTCAAAATAATTTTAATAATTAATAAAACACACTTAATAGCTTTACAAGGAAACATATGAAATGACATCAAATCAAATTAAACCACATTTTGTATTTGTATTGCACTGAATAGTACTGTACATTTAATTTGCCATTTAAGAAATAAAAAGAAATAAAAATGGACATAAATATACATATGTTTAAAGCTAAGCGAAAACGCCACACATATGTTCAGATGAGGCCTTAATTACCCACAAAGTGAATAATGCAGATTTCACTCCAATCTAATCTAAATTTTGTAATCTTTAGTGGAAAACTGTGTGGGTAGCTTTCATTGCATGCAGGCGTAGTTAGTGCAATGAGAGCATTGCTGAACTCATTTTTGAAACGATATACATGGAGAAATTAGAGCATGGAGGGAAGCTACTTCCACGCATGAGAACAGCTAAAATGCCTCTTACAGTATTGACTTGAAAGGAAAATTATTCTGAGGTACCTGGAGTAGTATCTCACAGGGTACTCTCAAATAAGATACCTTTTGTGAATGCTTTCTAAATTGGAAGGAAGAACAGCACACAGAATTTAACTATAGTTTGCTAATAATTAGTTCACTGATATACATAATTTTTATTTACTTTAAATCAGTCATTAAAATAAACATTATACTTTTTAGAAAACTGATCGGTGACACTATTATAATTTAAAGAGAGGATCCTTCTGTGACCCTGCACATGGATGGAACTAGAGTGTATCATGCTTAGCGAAATAAGTCAAGCGGAGAAAGACAACTATCATATGATCTCCCTGATATGAGGAAGTGGTGATGCAACATGGGGGCTTAAGTGGGTACGAGAAGAATAAATGAAAGAAGATGGGATTGGGAGGGAGACAAACCATAAGTGACTCTTAATCTCACAAAACAAACTGAGGGTGGAGGGGGTTTGGGAGAAGGGGGTGGTATTATGGACATTGGGGAGGGTATGTGTTTTGGTGAGTGCTGTGAAGTGTGTAAACCTGGTGATTCACAGACCTGTACCCCTGGGGATAAAAATATATGTTTATAAAAAAAATAAAATAAAACAAAGAGAGGATAATAGGTTTGATTAGAAATTCTGGTAGTAATTTAAAATTCATATACTAAAAAGAGATGACTGAAAGACAAGCAAAAGCACAGTTAGTACTTTTGTAAATATTCTGACAGCCACACATTTTGCTCATGTGAAATGATCTACCTCTGCCTAATAAATAAATTTTCAATTTTTAAGACCTTATTTTCCTCTACATATATGCTTTATGCATGCCTTTTACTTCTAAATAGCTGACTTAAATATAGTTTACTTTGATCTAGAGCAAAAGGAAAGTTGTTAAAGCTGTTTATGATTATTGGACTGGAAAGCATAATTACTTTAGAATCCAATTTGCATTCATCAACTGTATCATTAGGATTAAATTCTAGCATTTTGGAAGTGTGGGTTTTTTATTTATTTTATTTCTTTATTTAAGAAAGATAAATTTTAAGCATCTCTCTTTTCAAATACTAACTCCATATAAATTATAAAATCAAGTTTTACTTAATCTTTCCATTTGCCTTTTACATATAATCTTGTAGTGGGAAAAGTCATCTAATCAAATATCCATCAAAATAAGGAATCACTTTCAAAAAGCCTTTTGGCATTGGTCATTTTGACTATATATGAACCCTTAAGGTAGGGAATTAACTTCTCCAGCAATTTAAACCAGTGTACATTTGATATTTTTGTAGCACAGTTTTCTTGTACTTTGGGATGAAATCTGTACTTGGTTCATCCACAAAGAAATCTTATTTTTCCTAACCACAGCCCTGCCAATATTTAGACAGCTACGTCTCTTCAAGTCTTCTTTCTTCTCCCAACTAAACAACTGTCAGGTTTATAACAACTCTTTATATGACATAAATAATAGTTACTTCAAAATGCAGTGAACTTGTTTAGCATGGGTTCTGCTTTGTCAGTCCTCCTTGCTCTATTTCTAAGAAGTCTTCTAATTTAAGATATTGCCCATCCACTGAACCCAATATAGAAACTTACCACATTTAATCAAATATGTATAAAGACGGGTATGCAGATGGGGATCCTTGTAAATTGGAACAAAAGAAGAATAGGGCCTAGAACACCACAATAAATGCTATGGTTTTGAAAACAATTGAATGAGAAACATTTAAAATTAGAAATAGGCAGCATTCCAATCATGTCTCAATGAAAGGTGATAAAGCAAATAATAGTATTGTGCAAAATAAAAAGGCAACAAAAAGATTAAAAAGATGGGTAAAGTTTTTAATTTTTTTTTTAAAGTGTGTATATATATGTGTATAAATTATGAGATTTACTTTAATCAACTTTTTATGTAACTGTGGGGGCTAGGTCTAAAATCTATAGGTAGACCAGTGGGCTAAAAACTCAGGAAGACTTTGTATGTTAGTCTTGGGGCAAAATTCTTTCTCCAAGGAAATCTGGTTTTGGTTCAAAAGAACTTCATCTGATTGGATGAGGCTCACCCACATTATCAAGGTTCATCTTCTTGGTTTAATGTTAATGACTGTAGATATCAATCACATCTACAAAATACCTCTACAATATCTATATTAGTATTTGACCAAACAGAGTAGTGTAGCCAAGTTTACACATAAATTTTAACCATCACACTTAGAAAGTTAAACACTCTTACCACATGATTCAACAATCAGGCTCTTAGAAATTTCCCCAACTGATATTAAAATGTATGTGCACACAAAATCTGTGCATGAATATTCATAGTAGCTTTATCTACAATTGCCAGAACTGGAAACAACAAAGATGTCTTTAATAGCTAACTCAACAAACTGTGGTACACCCATACAATGAAATATTATTCAGTGATTTTTTAAAGTGATTTCTCAACCCATTAAGAAACATGAATGAATTAAAGAATCTTAAATGCATATTTCTAAGTGAAAGGAGCCAGTATGAGAAAGATATATACTGTTTGATGCCAGTTAGTTTATCTTTATTATTCAAACCTTCCTTATTTATGAATTCACCTACTTGCTAAAATTTATTTGTAACTCCAAAATCAATAGCTGCGGTAATTTTGCAGTTATTCAAGCATGTGCATATGCTTGTAAAGTAAAAAAGTAGTCTCTTGACATGCATGCTCCCAGTCAGTGTTGCACAAGGTCATATTCTGCTTTCCTGTTTAGCTCTCAAACTGTGAGTAAGCATCATAACCACATCTATTTAGTGCCACTTTACTTTTTAAATATATTTTTGTACTTTTTGTTCCCAATTTCACTATTTAAAATTGCCCCCAAATGTAGCACTGTTTGGTGTTCCTAAATTCAAGAAGGCTGTGATGTAGCTTATAGAGAAAATACATAGATTAGATAAGAAAATACATAGGTTAGATAAGGTTTACTCAGACATGCATTATAGTGCAATTAGCTGTGAGTTCAATATTAATGACTCGCCAATACATACTAAATGAAGTATCTTTATAAACTGGAACACACACAACAAGGTTATGTATAGACTGGTTGACAAATATGTGGTGACCAGACCTTGCAAAAATCTAACCCTCTTTTTCCCTAGAAGCAATGGTTCAGTATTCACTAGTCCACTGTTGGCAGTGACTTACAGAACATAACTACCATGAATAATAAGAATTGACTCTATATGACATTTTGGAAAAAGAGAAACTACAGAGAAATTAAACAGATGAGTGCTGGCCTTGGCTTTAGGAGAGGTTTAAATAGGTGATACCCAGAGAAAGTTTGAGGACAGTGAAACTCTCTGTCTGATATTGGAATGGTGGATATGAGACACTATGCAATGTCCAAACCCATAGAACTTTATTGCACAAAGGGTTAATCTTTATATGTGTAAATTTAAGGAAAATCATTTAAAGGTCAGGAAATTTTAGGAGGGAGTATAGAATGTGGCAAGAAAATATTAGCCGCATTATAAATTATAAAAGTACCTTGTTGAGCAGGGTGCTGATCTAAGTGACTTTGGAAATGAGTGAAGTCTATAAGATTAAAGGCAAAGGAACTATACTAAAGCAATTGTACTAAAGCAGATAAAGTCTTCCCAAGGGCTTGTGTTTACAATTTATATCATTATATGGTATACATGAACTGGAAAAATCAAGATATGGATGGCTGATAATGGGAGTCAAGTATCTCAGTCTTGGAGTGGGAGGTAAGTAACACACAATAAGTGGACAATACTAGAAAGTTCCATGGGGTAATGGATTAGAGCTGAAGACATGAGTGTGAACTCATGTTTAACTATATTATATTAATAAAGATACAGATGACTCATATAGCAATATTTATATGCATATGCATGAGTTAATCCACATATGTTGAATCCATTACCTGTCAATGAAGAGGACCGAGAAGCAAGGACATCCCAGTAGCAAAGAGCACACATCACATCCAGAGCTTGGTTTTTAAAACCTTTCTCCAATAAAAGGAAATACAACTCCTTGGATAAATGATTGATTTTAGAAATAGGACAGGAAAAAAAGAAGATAATCCTGGAGCTTCTAGTAGTGCCAGCAAATATGGATGTGCCCAAAAAATAAGCTTAAGAAAACCCATAGTGAATAGAATATGTCAATGATACCCATTAGCCAAATGAAAAAACTCCTATTGGGCAAAGTTGGAACACACTAAGCAATTGAATCAAAGGGGTTTTTATTTAAAACCATAAGCCCATACCAATATAAACACTTGAAATAACAAATGCAGAATAAAAATCTCATATGAAAATGAATTCCAAATAATTTATGTAAATACTGTGTCCTTAAGGACATGGGACATAGCACTCTCTTTTATTTTTAAGATTTATTTACTTATTTTAGAGGAGGATGCAGAAGAGGGAAAGACTCTCAAACAGACTCCCCACTGAGTGTGGGGCCTGATAAGTGGTTCCATCTCATGACTCCATGATCAAGATCTGAGCTGAAATCAAGAGCTGGGTGCTCAACCAACTGAGCTACCCAGATGACCAATAACTCTCCTTTTAATTGTGTACTGTGCATAGTGACTTTGTCCAAAGAGTTAAATATGGAAAGGGAGAGAAAGATTAATTTCTAGGGGAGGAAGTTAAAAGACTCCTCAGCCTGGAATCACAGGTAGTATGATAATAATGCTATGGAATGACAGTTTACTTTTGTGGTCTTTCTCCCCAAAACACATCTCCCTTATCTAACCATTAGGGGGAAAAATCATACAAATACTAAGTAAAGACAGCCTATAAAATACCTGACTAGTATTCCTCAAACCTGTTTAGGTCATCAAAAACAAGTAAAGTGGAGTGATTCATTTAAAGTATTGAGAACAAAGTCCACCAACTTAGATTTCTGTACCCTGAGAAAATATTCTTCTAAAGTAGAGAAGATATTGGGGCACCTGGGTGGCTCAGTTGGTTAAGTATCCAGTTCTTCATTTCAGGTCAGATTATGATCTCAAGTTTGTGAGATCAAGCCCCACATGGGGCTCTATGCTCAGTGCAGAGTCTGCTTGAGATTCTCTCTGTCTCTCTCTCCCTCCTCCTCTGCCCCTTTCCCACTCATGCACTCTCTCTGTCTCTAAAATAAACAAATAAAATCTTAAAAAAAAAGTGAGAAGACATAGACTTTCTCAGAGAAACAGAAATTGAGAGAATTTGTTGCCACTGACTTGCCTTATAAAAAATGATAAAAGAAACTCTTTAGAGTGAAGAAAAGTAATAAAAGTTAGAAACTTGGGTCTGTATAAAGACAGGAAGATCAAATACTATTTTTAATACATTATCTCTTTGATAAAATATTCAGTGACTGTACTGACCTCAGGATAAAATAAAAACATATTACCCTTTAAAGCAAATTTATCCAAAATCTGGGTCCCCCCAATTTATTAAATCACATTTATCACTAATAATAGATTAAGTCTGGCTTCATTGTCTTCCTATTGTTTTTTAAATAAAATGAAGCACTACAAAGAAGAAGAATATCTAAGAGGGTATAAGAGAAACTAAAATAAAAATTTCTATTTTCTTATTCTTAACTGATCTAACAGATAGTAGTCTATTCAAAATAATTATAACAATAATATATTCAATTAGGTATACTTAGGTGGCTCTGTGTGTGTGTGTGTGTATACCTATGTAGATTATATATATGAATGAATGACAACAATGATATAAATAATAAAGGGACAAGAGGGAAAAATTAGGGTTATATTGTTATTATAAGGTACTGACACTACCTTTGAAGCAACATAGTATTATTTGACAGTAGACATAGATTAGTTGTAAAAGTATATATATTATGAACTCTAGAGTAACCACTAAAAAAGTTAAAAAGGAAAATGTACAATGTTTATGTTAAAAAGGGAGAAAATAAATGGGCTCACACAAAATATTCAATTAAAGCCACCAAAAGCAGAAAGGGGATGGAAGATAAAAATAAACAGAAGAACAAAGACAGCAAATAGAAGACAGTAATTAATTTAGAAGTAATCCAATTTATCAATAATCATTTTAAATGTCAATGGTCTAAACGCAATGATTAGAAGACAGAAATTGTTAGAATGGATTACGAAACAAGGCCCAACTACATGTTGTCTACAAGAAACTCACTTTAAATATAAATACACAGATTACAAGTAAATGAATTAAGGACACACCATGCTAACACAAATACAAAGAAAGCAGGAATAGCTTTAATAGTTTCAGACAATGCCAACTTCAAAGCAAGGGCATTACACAAGGATAAAGGGTTCAATTCTCCAGAAACATGAAAAACCTTAATGTGCACGTGCCTAACAATACAGTGTCAAACTACATCAGGCAAAAACTAATAGAAAAGTAAAGAGGAAATGAGGAGTCCATTATCATATTTGGAGACTTCAAAACCTCTCTCAGATATAGACAAATCCACCAGGCAAAAAATCAATTAGTAAGGACACAGCTGAACTCAAAACCACCATCAATAAACTGGGTATAATTGACTTAGATTATAATATATATATATATGACTTCATCCAACAATAGCAGAATATACATTCTTCTCAAGCTCACATGGAGTATTCACTAAGAGAAACCACATTCTAGGTTATAAGACACTTAAACAAATTTAAAACAATAACAATCATTTAGGTTTTCCCAGATAAGTGGCTGCAGCTTCTACTGTAAGATCTGGCCAATAGAGCAGATGTCCATGTAGCTCATCAAGGATGCTTAGGCTTCCTCACATATTTATTTCTCAAGTATTAGTGAAAGGTATATCTTCTGGATTCTTCCAGTATGGATGAATATATTTTAAAGGACAAGTCCATTTTAATATTCCAATCTCCATGATCCTCTGAAGCTCTTCCTCTATGTTAAACCAAGGGAGACCCAACATTTCCAATCCTCTCACATTTTGGTCCACATTGCAACCAACCAAAATGTTAGAGCAATTTCTATTTTCACAAGCTGCAACATTAAAGAAGAGTTCCTGCTTACTGAGCCCGTATCAATAAATTGAGTCTGATCAAACTTTATATTCCTTCCATCAATATCTCACACCCTTAATATCTGTTCCTATACATGTTCCTCAGATTTCTTTGTGAATAAATTAGAAAATCCAAGTAGTTCTTTTGGAGTGTGGTGAAACTTGTCATGTGTCATACTTTGTACTTCACCTTTAGGAATCTGCTGGGACCTACGTCTAGTTATATATCTAGAAGTATGAGAGGTGGGGGTAGGTCCTAAGAAATATCAACATTGTCTTCATGGCAACCACCTCAAAAGATTACCTCAGGCAAAACAGGATAAATTTTCTCAGTTGAAGTGTAAAGGCCCATACCTGGGGGTGAAGTGGCCACCTCTACTGGGGTGGGAAGACCTCTTCCACTGGCAAAAAATTCTAATTAGAATTAAGGATCACAAAGCCTCCTACTTCATCTGGATCTTCCCAAAATCCCCATCCCAACATATAGGATCTCAGTAGACAGATCTTAAGATCTCTCAGTAGATCTTAACAGGAGACACCTTCTGAGGTGAAGTTCAACTTCTGCTGTAATTCAGCCAATTGCTGGGATGCCTAAATGGTTTAGTTGGTTAAGTGTCTGCCTTAGGCTCAGGTCATGATTCCGGGACTCCAGGATCAAGCCCCACATTTAGCTCCCTGCTCGGAGGGGAATCAGCTTCTCCCTCTCCCACTCCTCCTGCTCATGTACTTTCTCTCTCTCACTCTCTTGCAAATAAATCAACAAAATCTTTTTTAAAAAATTCAGTCAACTGCAGAATGAAGTTCTGGGTTTGATTTTCATACATTTCATCCCTGTAGCAAGTGGAGACAAGGTTCTCGTTTGGGCACATCTAGAAGCTTTTCATTCATTTATGTAGTACTTACACTATGCAGTAGAATCCCTGAGCTCATCTTTTTCTTTCATCACTTTGCCCAGAAACAATAGAAGCCACCACCCAACATAATTATATTTCTTAGTTTTCCAAAAATGTTTGAAACTTTCATATACATAGCCACTTAGCTCTTTGTTCCTTATAAATGAATGATTAGGGGGATCAAAAGCATATAATTTGCATATATTTAACAGTTCACATCATAGACTATCAGTGTTCTTTTTATTACTGGAACTAGAATCATTTGCATCTTTTTATCTAACCATATTTGAAAGCCAATCCCAGAAACCTCAGAAACAATTCAGAAAACTCATTCTTAAAGTTCTGTTTCCCTAAAACCACTATTGGTACCAAAAGGATTAGTCAGGATTCTCCAAATAAATGGATAAGATATAGATAGATAAATTGATATACAAAAAGATAGGTAGAGAGATGGATAGACAAACACAAAGAAGAGATTTATTATGGGAATTGGCTTACATAGTTACTGAAGCAGAGAAGTCCCATGATGTGTCTCTGCAAGTAGGAGAAGCAGGAAAACTGGGGTGTAATTTAGCCCAGGTCTGAAAGCCTAATAATCAGGCACTGGTATAATTCTTAGTCAGAATCTGAAAGCCCAAGAAGCAGGAGCACTAATGCCTCCGTGTAGGAGAAATTTACATCCCAGCTTAAACAGAGAGAGCAAATTCATCCTTCATCTACCTGTTTGTGCTATTCAGATCCCCCAAAAGATAGATGATGCCCACCCACACTGGTGAGAGCGTTCTTCTTTACTCAATCTACTGATTCATATACTAATCCCTTCCAGACACACTTTCACAAACACAGAAGGACTATTTTACCACTTACCTAGGTATTTCTTGGCCCAGTCAAGTTGACACATAAAATTAAACAGCACACCATACAATTCAACAATGGAACTCCCTGACACTTACCCAAAGAAGTTAAAAATATATGTACTCACAGAACCTGCACACAGATGATTATAGCAAACTTTATTCATAATTGCCAAAATTTGGAAGCAAACAAGATGTCCTTCAATAGGTGAATAGACAAACTGTGATATATCCAGACAATGGATAAGAATTTAGCTATCAAGCCATGAAAAGACAAGGAGGACACTTAAATGCATATTATTAAGTAAAAGAAGCTAGTCTGAAAAAGCTGCATTTTGCATAATCCCAATTATATGACATTCTGGATAAAGCAAAACTATGGAGACATTAAAAAGATCAGTGGTTGCCAGGGGTTGGGAAGAGGGAGAGTTGAAAAGATGTGGCACAGAGGGTTTTTAGGTAAGTGAAACTACTTTATGATACTATAATGGTGGGCATATGTCATTATTCATTTGTCCAAACCCATAGAATGTACAACACACAATTTTACATTAGAACAACTCCCCTTGTGAACTATGGACTTTGGGTGATAATGAAATGTCAATGAAGGTTCATCAACTGTAACAAATACACAACTCTGGTTTATCTAAGAGATGTTTGTCGGGGAGGCTACATGAGTAAGGGTCAGGAGTTATATGGAGAATCTCTGTACTTTCCACTTAATTTTTCTATGAAGCTAAAACTGCTCTAAAAAATAAAGTTCATTTAAGTAAAAGGCCAACAGGGCCAATTCCAGCATAAAGTACAGACAATAGACTTACTTACACCTTTAATATAAAGAATCAGATTTATTTTAAAATTTATTTTTAAAATAATTATAAATCATTTTCTATTAAATACAAAAAAATTCACTTGTATATTTAAGGAGTCTCTTTAATTCAAAATATCTCTGGTTATTTGATTTTTTTAAATCATTTTCAAACTTTTTTTTTTTTTTTGTATTTTTTGTTTTTATTTTATGGTGAGCCCTGTGTCTCTGGGCATTTGCATTCATACACAATTGCAGTAATCATTAATCTAATATTTTCTTATCTTTTTATCTTTCTTTTTTAATTTTATTTTTTTCAGTGTTCCAAAATTCATTTTATGCACCACACCCAGTACTCCAAGCAATACGTGCCCTCCATAATACCCACCAAGATGCTCACCCCATTCCCAACCACCCCCAAAATCCTGTTTGTTTTTCAGAGTCCACAGTCTCTCATGGTTTGTCTCCCCCTCCAATTTCCCCCAACTCACTTTTCCTTTTAATATTACTATAGGGCAAGCCAGTTACTTGAATTTTACTGAAGTTCTACATTTATACAGAGATAAAAGCATACAGTAGTTTATATAATATGATAGTTATATATACTATAAGAAGAGCAAAATTTAGTATAGCTGCTTGAACTCAAGTGATTCTGATGAATTTCTGGTAATACCAGTAATACCATTATCCTTTCATTGTTGGTTATTCTCTGGGACAATGTATCTATTTTAAACATTATAGGCATGTATGTTTGCATCAGTTATCTATTGTTACCTAACAAATTATCCTAAAACCTAATGGCTTAAAAAAAACAACATTTAGCGGCACATGGGTGGCTTAGTGGGTTAAGCCTCTGCCTTCAGCTCAGGTCATGATCTCAGGGTCCTAGGATCAAGCCCCGCATCACGCTTTCTGCTCAGCAGGGAGCCTGCTTCCTCCTCTGTCTCTGCCTGCCTTTGTGTCTACCTGTGATCTTTCTCTCTCTGTCAAATAAATAAATAAAATCTTTAACACACACACACACACATTTATTTCTCACAGTTTCTGTGGATCAGAAATTCAGATTCAAATGTTTTCTTCAACACTGCAATCAAGTTTTAGGGAAGATGGACATCTCAAGATTCAACCAAAGAGGGATCTGATTTCAAAAGTCATTCATGTGGTTGTGGCAAGAATCAGTTCCTGTGGACTCTAAGAGTAATTCAGTTCCCCACTGGTCATTGCTGGATGAAAACCACAGTCCCTTGCCATGTGTGTGCTAGGCAATTCATAATAGAACAGCTTGCTTCACTATAATTGACAACATCTAAAGAGTGCAGGTAGATGGGAATCACACAGTCTCTAATAGCCTTATCTTAGAATTGGTATCATTTCACCTTAGCCTTACTCTGTTTGTAAAAAGCAGATTAGTAGCTTCAGCCTCCATGTTCATGGAGAGTAGATTACATAGGGTGAAATGCCAGGAAGTGGGTATTATTGGGACTCATTTACAGCTGCCTATCACAGTGCTTTTTTGCTGCTAAAAAACTATGAAGTATTACTATATAATACAACTACTATTGGAAACATAAGTCAGCTGAGCATTCTGTTGTCCTTTTATGAAAAATCAGTTTGCAGAGTTGGCTGTCAAGATTTTTTGAATAAAAAATGAATCTTTAGGCAATCATTTATTTTCACATTGACTATTAAAGACAGCTGTCATCTGTCATAACCTAACATGAAAAGGTCATATTTTATACATAAAGATAAGCATTTGGAAACTTTTCCTTATACTCTGTAGAGTGACACTTAAAATATTTAAGGGAAATGTAGTCCTAAGAGGAACTGACTCACTAGGGCAGACAATATATCTCTTTCATGAAGCTTTCATTAATTTCCTATATTGGATAACAGTATAGCCCAACTGGAGGCCCCTAAGTAGAAGCAGCAGTCCCCAGAGGTCTCTACTAATTGTGATCCTAAGGCAAATCATTAAGGCAAACTTCCCTTAATTAGATATATTTCCCAAGATGGAGGCAGAATACTCAACAACTCCCACGACTGTGGTAAGGATCTTAGCATTGATTGCTTTCTTTTCCACACTCAGTCAATGAAGTAGGACTCCTGTTCAATCGGATGCATTTATTTCTCAATATTTTTAAGCACTCTGACTAGCTGACATGAATTACCTTGAACTTTCCATCAAGAATTATAGCTTTCAAATACACTAATATATCCATTGATTGGTTATATAACCCTAATTGTTTCCCTGTACTCATGCAAGACTCTCTATCATTCAATTTAAACATAGAATTAAGCCCTGTACGTTTATTTTATTTTATAGCTCTGTAGTAAGGCAAAAGGAGATACAAGCATGTGCACATATTTTAAAAATGATATGAAGTATTTCAAACAATCATTAAATTGGAAGACTGAAATAATTCAAAATTGGAGAACAGTTTGCAAAATTGACTCACAGTTCTATTTCATATCTTATGTGCTGACATAGAGCCAAATCCATACCGCTCTGAAGCTGGGACAAGTCAGCAGAAGAATGGTCACTCTTCTGAGATGACAGACTAAATGCTAAACCAGACATGCAACAGAGTTAACTATATTTATGGAGATGCAATAGCTTAAAGAAACTAGTGTTTCTTAGAGAAACACTTCTTAGAGATTAAATGTTGAGATTTAATCAAGAAACACTAGATTAAGTCTCAACATTTAATCTAATTATTTATTTTCTCTCCTCTAAATCTCCTAGATGTCTTCATATATAACCTACACAAATTCATTGCTTGCAATCCTATGCTTATTTATCTTTGGTTAGAGTGCTTCTGCACTGCATCCTATTGTTCCCTTCCAAGTGAAAGAAGTCCATCATTACTGCATTTTTTCCCGTTTTTATCCTTTAAGCTTACTTGAAGAGGGGTAACTTAATCTGACTGATGATTTTGCAAAGAGAAACCTGATTCCATTATCCCAGCCTTCTCTCTCTACTGCTTCTTGAAAATGAACTTCCCTAGAGAAAGTATGCTCTGCTGTGATCCCGGACATGATCTTTGACAGGGCCAGGCCACCACATTGGAAAGCCTGAAGAGACCCAGCTCTATTGTATGTCTTAAGTCTTCTTAATTCATGGATTCATTATTAATAAGAAGGCCAATTTCCTGCGGATTCAGCACATTACTTAGCACCAGCTTATTAGTCATAAAGATGATGTTACATCCTCCATTGACTTAAAGTTCTTGTTTTATGTCTTATTTATTAAAAACTCAAATGGCGTTTAATTAGTGGTATTATATATTCATCCCATTTAAACACTAATAATTCCTGGAAATATTTTTATTATATTTTGTCGGGGACCGCCTCCGGCCGGGAAAGTCCCCGCCATTACAAGATGGCGCTTGGCTCACTGCCAGCAAAATAACACTGCAAGTAAACAACGAACTTTCTGGTGAAGCCCGCCTAAAGGAGGACATAGTCATTGGCTGTTTCAAATTTAATCAGCATAGTAACAAGACTCTTATTGATTCTCCCCATTGCTTGGCCCCTTATTGGTCACCCTGCTGCATATAAGCTAAGGAAGATGACGAAATAAACGGAATGAAGTGAAGCATTAACACCATACCAGGCTTCTTGTCATTCTTGCAGGATTTAGCAAGGGCGATAAATGGTGCCGAAACCCAAGAAATATTAAGAAAAATAGAAAAACCTTGCAAGGGAGAAGTCCGCAGGTAAGCGGGGTAAAACCACGACAAAGGTGGTGGGAAACTTGTACAAGTCCGCAATAAGAAGCGGGGCGGCCTTAGAGCCGGGATTTAGCGGCGAGTATACGTGGAACAGCCATTAGGTTGGGATTCTAATTATGGGATCTGGACTGCCAAAGTCGAGGTTAGAGGGTTCCCTAAAGGACCTTCCAAGGCCAATGGCATGCCGTTAAAAACGAAAACTGCTAGGATAAAAATGGTCAAGCAGCAGCTGAAAGGCATTCAGCCCATATGGATTCTTCCCCCAAGCCCTTAGTTCTTTGGAAGGATATCCTTACAGGACAATGGAAAGGCCCGAATCCTGTATTAATCTGGAGCAGAGGTTCCGTTTGTGTTTTCCCACAGGACAAAGAAGTGCCGATTTGGATTCCAGAGAGATTGGTCCGGAAGACCCCTGAGAATGAGGATGAGGACAGAGGAAGCCGTGATCCTCCTACTGTCGTGGGGGACTCTGATATTCCTAATTCCCCCGACGGCGACATATGAATTATGGGCTATTTGGAAGGCTTGGCCCTATCCTTTACCTTTAACTAATTCTTCCTTTATCTTCCCCCCATTCTTCACTAGTTGAAATACTGAGTGTTGGTTCTATTGTTCCTTTTTCTGTGCTCTGTGTTACCCCTGTAAAATTGTCTAACCTTAGTCAGATTAGCAATTCCTCCCAATAGCCCTCTCAGTATTTGCAGGGTGCTTGGTCTGACGATTTTCATAATTTCACACGAATCCTTCTGGCTGAGATAACGTGACACGTGTGCAACCAGCTTCCCTTCCAGAGCTATTTCAAACATTCAGCAATATGTTCCAGTTCACCAAACAATGGGCTGGCACAATTGGTCTTCTTGTCCTCCTCCTTATTGGCATTCTGCTTCTATTCAGAAAAGTTCGCCAATGGAGAACACGGCAACGAGAGCAGAGCCGAGCTATAGTACAAGCCCTTATGTCAATAGAGGCTGGGACATCTCCCCAGATATGACTAAGCATGCTAGATTAGTAGTCAAAGACGGGTAAGATCAGTAGAGAAACATACCAACCTAAGACAGGACAGAGATCATCGATATCTTGTGTCTGATGATGGGTAAGGATGTTTTCTGCTACTGATGTCCTAAGACAGGCACGATCTCTGCCATAAAACAAAAAAGGGGGAGATGTCGGGGACCGCCTCCAGCTGGGAAAGTCCCCGCCATTACAAGATGGCGCTTGGCTCACTGCCAGCAAAATAACACTGCAAGTAAACAATGAACTTTCTGGTGAAGCCCGCCTAAAGGAGGACATAGTCATTGGCTGTTTCAAATTTAATCAGCATAATAACAAGACTCTCATTGGCTCTCCCCATTGCTTGGCCCCTTATTGGTCACCCTGCTGCATATAAGCTAAGGAAGATGACGAAATAAACGGAATGAAGTGAAGCATTAACACCATACCAGGCTTCTTGTCGTTCTTGCGGGATTTAGCGAGAACAACAACATTTTCTTAAATATTATTGCCATGTTATAAACTTTAAGTTATTTTCTATAATCATAAAGTTGATAAAATTCTTGACAGTTCGCTGAATGATATCTTTTTTTTCTTTTTTTGGCTGTACAAATCTATGTGACCTTCAGTATATACTGATTTATTTCCAATATTTATTATCTTAGTTTTCTATGTTATTGAATTTATACCAATTTCCAATGCTAAAAGATAAAAATACCATTCCTTTTTATAAAGATTTTATTTATTTATTTATTTATTTATTTGAGAGAAAGAGAGAGAGAGAGAGATGTTGTGCATGGAAGGGGAGGGACCGAGGAAGAGGGACAAGCAGACTCCCTGTTGAGCACAGAGCCCAACTCACGGCTCAATCCCAGCACCCAGATGATGACCTGAGTCAAAACCAAGAGTCAGATGTTCAACCAACTGCCTCACCCATGTGTCTCAAAAATGCTATTCCATTGTACTTAATGAGAATAACTCTACTGAGTTTTCTTTGACTCTTTCTGAGTCTTCTACTCAGTATGATCCATAGCTTATTTTTAGTTTGAGACAATTATTTTTAAATATTAAAAATGTATTCTATTTATTATTAACCAAAAGGTTACTAAATTTTGTTTCTAGTATTGCTTTTGTTAACTTAATATTAAATGATTTTATTCCTTAATTTGTTTAAAATCATTATAAGTAGTCTTAAAACCTATAATAAGGTATACTTTCTTCCTTTCAAACTTTTTTTTTTTAACATATAATGTATTATTAGTCCCAGGGGCACAGGTCTGTGAATCATCAGGCTTACACACTTCACAAAACTCACTATAGCCCATACCCTCCCCAATGTCCATATCCCAACCACTCTCTCCCTACCCCCTTATCCCTAGAAACCCTCAGTTTGTTTTGTGAGATTAAGAGTCTCTTATGGTTTGTCTCCCTCCTGATACCATCTTGTTTCATTTTTTCCTTCCCTTCCCCCACTTTGCCTCACAAATTCCTTACATCAGGGAGATCATATAATTGTCTTTCTCTGATTGACTAATTTCACTCAGTATAATACCCTCTAGTTCCATCCACATCATTGCAAATGGCAAGATTTCATTTCTTTTGATGGCTGCATAGAATTCCATTGTGTATATATATATACCACATCTTCTTTGTCCATTCATCTATTGATGGACATCGAGGTTCTTTCCGTCGTTTGACTATTGTGGACATTGCTGCTATAAACATTCAGGTGCACGTACCCCTTCGGATCACTACAATTGTATCTTTAGGGTAAATACCCAGTAGTGGGATTGCTGGGTCATAGGGTAGCTCTATTCTCAACTTTTGAGGAACCTCCATGTTTAATAAAAATGTCATATACATACATATATAATATAAAATTCTTTAATTTCTTTAAAGTTTGTAATTGTATAGATACATGACTTTTCAATTAGTTAAAATATTCACATTTCAATTTTTCATTTTTAGTAAGTCATAGAAATTTTTATGTAACCTTTGAAGATTCTATACTCACTTGTATCTCCAAATATATTTAGAATTAACTTGTCAATTTCTTCCCAAAAAAATCCACTGTGATTTTGCAACTAGATAGTGGTAAATCTATAAATAATAGAAGAACTGATATTATAATAATATTGAGGCTTCCAATCCATGTATATAGTATAACTCTGCATTTATTTAGTTGTATCTCAATACTATTTTGTAATTTTTAGAATACAGGTCTTTCACACATTTTGCTAAATTTATTTCTAAGTATTTCATTTTTATGATGCTAAAATTGTTTTATTTTCTAATTACTCATGTTGGGTTTACATATATAATTGGTTATCATATTTTGATTTTAATTCTTTAAATCTTACTAAAGTCTTTATTTTATTGTTATCTTTTCACAAATGCAGATTTTTCTACATTTAAGATCACACTGCCTGTATATCTTCTTCTTTAATCTTCAAGGTAAATAAGGTTTTTGTTTGTCTGTTTCCAGTAGCTAGAAACTGTAACAAAAATTCTTGGTTTTTCCTGATATTTTTGGGAAACATTCAGTATTTAATAATTGCAAATGAGTCTGTGCTTATTTCCTAGATACCATTTTATAAGTTAAGGACATTCTCTCCTATTACTGGTTTTCTGAGAGGTTTCGTGATGAATAGATGTTGAATTTTTAAGATGGAATTGAACAAGTATTTCCAATTCCAGTTTCTCAGCACAGTGTTGTTTTCCTTCTATCTATTCAATATTTGTATTTCCTTTCTCCCACAGCGAAAGCAGTTTCTCAAGAACATCAATATATCTACTCATTTCCTCAATTTTAACAAAAGAAATCTTACAGTAAATACAACAACAACAAAAAAAAACGCAACTATTATACATATAGTATGAGCAGTAGCACACTGGTTAACAATGACCAAACTTTCTTTGCAGTTCTGTATCTCATTAAAAGTGTATAGTCAGGGAATCAAGTTCAAAATTTCCTTGGTTTAATTCTATTTTTCTTCTCTATAGGTATGCTTTTTGCTGTAGTCTGTTTACTATATTTTTAAATACATTTTGGTCTGAGACCAAGTCAATATAAATTTATTCTAATAATTCAAGATTTAGGGCTAAAGGTATATGTTTGTCTTATAACTCTCTACTAAAAGACTTTTAATTATCAGTAAAGGAGAATCTATGAAGCCTTAAAAACATCCTATCTCTTCCTCTGGATAAATCAAGTACCATTTGTTACAAATTTAAGGTGGCTGATTATTCTGGATGTGTACACCAATAACAACAGCTTCTATTCTTACACTTGAAAAAAAAAATAGTGCCTTTTCTTTTTTTCCTGTTGAAAAAGGTTGGCAAGCTGGTTCCAGTTTAAACCATGTATATTTCAATTTGCATCCCTAGGCATAGATTCCCATAACTGGGGCCAGAGTAGACTTACTGATGTGGACATAATACAAAAGATCCATTTTTGTTGCACAAGTATGATATTCATATATGTCTTTGGGATGCTGTGTAGTTCTACAAATAGCTCTGTGTTCTGTGGAGTATTACAAATGCCAGCAAGTATCATTGTGGTATTCCTGGTTTCCAAATGTATAAACAAACTTGTACCCAGATGCAGCAACATTAAATGCTATTAACACAGTTCTCTCTAATCTAAAAGGATAGTGGCAAATGTGTTTCTGAAGGGAATGGCTGGTTTTTAATCTGTAGTGGAAATAAATCTCTCACTAAAATTCGAGGATACATTATCATGATACTGTGTAGGGAGCAATGAAAGTAGATGAGTTGGCAATCAAATTTCATGCTTCAGGGCTTGAACTGTTTTTATAGGGGTTATAATGGGATCTTTTGAAATAAGTGAAGGAATTTTTCTTGCCTTAAAAAGTCTAGAGTTATCTATGTAGATCATGGTCCAATCTGGAGTTTCAAACGTATAGTTAACATAGCTATTCAAAAAAGAGAATTTGACAAAGTTAATCTGACTCTTAGTTTCCCTCAAGTGATACAGAAAAGCATGATATGAAACCTTTTCGGACACAAGAGAAATCCATGAAATTATTCAACTGGCATTATTCCTCATCTTAGAGAGAACTGACATCTTACTTGTACTTATAACCAAAAAGAAACATCTTTATTCACACAATAAGGTTCACCTTCTGCTCTCCAGTTCTATAGATCACAGCTCTATATAGAATCCATAAAAAGTCAGATGGGAAAAAAAGCAAGACAGTAAAGAACTTGCTATCTATATACCAAGAATCAGTGTAGGTTCTGTCCCACAACAGCTAATGCCCTTCCCTTAAGAAAAATGTATACATTTTCTTATAGTTTTGTGGTCTCCTTAAATCACTTCCTGTGTGGAAATAAAGATCTTTTACTTGGTTTTATTTGCTTCTATATGTCTGATAGACTTTATTGTACCCATGTTATATATTCAATTTTATTCTTATGAAATCAACTTACAGGATTGCTTTAGGTCTTACTCCACTCTGATATCTAAACACCAAAAGTGCCCCCCTTCTCTAAATAATATAAATAATAACAAACTTTTATCAGGATTGTTGGGGGGGAAAAGACCTTTCAGGAGGTATGTAACAATTAGACGGTATGTATAAGAGGAAGTTTATAAAGTGGTATGCATTAAATAAATGTTAGTTCCCATTATGCAGCTCCTAGTATATTGGGTTTTCAATGTATATTTCTTAGTAAAAATACCAATTTTTGATTAATTCAACTTGTACTTAACAGTCAGATGTTAAGTCTCACATTAGAGAAATTGAGAAGTAACAATCAGTGAGCTATTTACCCAGGGTTACATTATCCAAACTACTTCCAAATATACTGAAATTAAAATTGTTCACTGAAGCTTAACATACAACTTATCAGCACTAGAAAGTTATTTGGCCATAGTAGGAAAGAGTGCACATTCAAGGTAAATCATCCATATGACATTTTATTCTTTTCTGATTAGCACACCTTAATGTGCCTAGAAACCTGTTTGAAAAGAACAACTCCTATTTCAAGAATTTCCTAGTATAGGGGCACCTGGGCAGCTCAGTGGCTTAAAGCCTCTGCCTTCCGCTCAGGGCATGATCCCAGAGTCCTGGGATCGAGCCCCACATTGGGCTCTCTGTTCTGCGGGGAGCCTGCTTTCTCCTCACTCTCTGTCTGCCTCTCTGCCTACTTGTGATCTCTGTCTGTCAAATAAATAAATAAAATCTTAAAAAAAAAAAAGGAAGAGAATTTACAAGTATAAATCACATAGCTCCTGACTTCTTAAGTCTTACACTATCAAGGTCATCTTAGTTTTGATAAATACATTTAAAAGAAAATAAAAATAAGTTTATTGTTAAAATTATAACTATTATATTAATTAGTATTGCTAAATTGCAGAAATGTTACTCTTGTTAAATTCCTCTACTAATTAAAAATAGTGTTACCTATCACAAATTTAATGGAAATGAAGATAGACATCAGATGTTCTTACATTTTTTCTTTTTTATTAATGAAGCATTTTATCTCCACCACAGCGTTGCTCATATTTAAGAATACACCTAAATCTGTACTTTTTTAAAAAGTCTATCCAAAAGTTATAAATCACTACTTTGAAAAAAGCTGTCATTCTGTATAATCCTCACTATGTGATGTCACATTTTATCAGATGTGTGTTTTTATGACACTAGCCCACACATAATCTGACATAATTCCAACATCTACTCCTGACATGTGCAAATGATAAGATAAAAGTGTCCTATCACATTGTTTGGAAAAGGTTTCTGACATTTTATTTTTCCTGTTCTCTTCTTCTTCTTCTCTTCTTTTCCTCCTTCACCTTCTTTAAACATACTAATCCCAGACTATTAATAAGATAAATATTTCTATGCAAATGATGGCTAAGTACATTTAAAAGAATTACTGCTTACCTATTTTTCCATTAAATACGATTTTCTCTGCACTGACATTTAAAAAATAATTCACAAAACTAACAAAAATTTAAAAATCAGGGTGCCTGGGTGGCTCAGTGGGTTAAGCCACTGCCTTCGGCTCAGGTCATAATCTCAGGGTCCTGGGATCGAGTCCCACATCGGGCTCTCTGCTCAGCAGGGAGCCTGCTTCCCTCTCTCTTTCACTGCCTGCCTCTGCCAACTTGTGATCTCTCTCTGTCAAATAAATAAATAAAATATTTCAAAAAATTAAAAATGTACACAGTCCTATGTAGAGACGATGTTTGAATCTTGGTAAGTTGTATGTTACTCTACAGGAAGCAAAAGAAAGTAGTCACTTGGAATGCCTGTGCACCCAAATAGAATTGCCTCTTTGTTTCATGTGGCTTCAGGGACTTGTGAATGAAGAGGCCCATGAGTTCCCAGAGTTTTGTAATTTGAAAGCCAATCCCTGGAGGTAGCAGAGATAGTTGGGGCAACAGTTGGGGTGCTAGAATATGTGGACAAGCTCCTTTTAAGGGGAAGCTAGAGACTTTAAGGTTGGAGTGAGTCCAGGGGAGATGAAAAGGGACCTTCCTACCAGCTCTGTCAGGCCCCCAGGAGATTCCTAGTCAGCTCCTACAAGTAGGCTTATTAGAAGCAGGAACTTCAAGCAGAAGCTGAGGAAGTACACCGAGGAATTACTTCCAGGGAGAAACTGGATGGTGGGAATTTTTGCCTCTTTTTTCTGAGCCAGGGTTAGGGTGAGTAGAGGGCAAGATAGCTTCATGTGTTCCAGATATTGGCCACTCTAGTGCAGTCATATCACATTGTTTTAATTTTCACTTATCTGATGAAATATGATGTTACACATCTTTTCAGATGCTCATTTAAAATCTTAATCTTTTCTTTGGTGAAGTATCTATTAAGGTCTTTGGTCCATTTTTAATTGGGCGATTTGTTTTCTTATTGTTGCGTTTTAAGCATTCTCTGTATATTTTGGATAACAGTTTTTTTTTTTTTTCACATGTATCCTTTGCAAATATTTTCTCTAGGTCAACGGCTTGTCTTCTTATTCTCTTGATAGTATCTTTTGAAGGGCAAATGTTTTTAACTTTAACAAAGTCTACTTTATTATTTATTTCATGGATAATGTCTTTGGTATTATAACTAAAAAAGTCATTTTCATGCCCAAGGTCATGTAGATATTCTCCTTTGTTATTTTCTTAGAGTTTTTAAAGTTTTGTGTTTTACATTTATGTCTGTGATCCATTTGGAGTTAATTCTGTGATCAATGTGGAGTTAATTTTTGTGAATAGTGGAAGGTTTCTATGTGAGTTTTTTGTTTTGGTTTTTGTTACTGTTATTTTTTGCATGCAGATATCCAATTGTTTCAGCATCATTTGTTGAGAAAGTATCTTAGCTTCTTTGTCAAGGATCAGATGACAATATTAATAGGGGTCTATTTCTGGGCTCTCTATTTTGTTGCATTGATCCATTTTTTTCTATTGTTTTGCAAACACCATACACTCTTGATTACTGTAGCTCTACAGTAAGTCTTAAACTTGGGTAGCATCAGTCCTTCAGAAGTCTCTTTTCCTTCAGCATTATGTTGCCTACTCTGGGTCTCTTGCTGCATATAAACTTTAGAATCAGTTTTTTTTTTTTTTATATCCAAAAAGTAACTTGCTGGGATTTTGATTGGTTTTGCATGAACTCTATAAGACAAGAATTAACTCTGACTATACTGTCTTCCTTATCCATGAACATTTCAAATCTCTCCATCTATTTTTTATTTGAATTGGTTCATTTATAATTTTTTTCATATAATTGTGTATATATTTAGAAAGATTTAGAACTAAGTATTTCATGTTTTTGAGCACCAATGTAAATGCTAATGTACTTTTAGTTTCAAAATCCTCTTGTCTTCTGTTGTTGTTCATATAGAATAACTGGTTTTGTATATTAACCTTGTTTTCTGCAACCTTACTACTATTCTGCAACTACTATACTGCAACTACTATACTGCAACCTTACTATTATTCATTAGTTCCAGGAGTTTTGGGGGTTTCTTTCCTATTTTTCAGATTTTCTACTCAGACAATTATGTCATCTGCAAACAAATCAACCTTACATCTCCTTTCAAAACCGTATACTTTCTCCCCCCTTTTCTTGCCTTATTGCATTAACAAGGACTTCCAGACAATATTAGAAAGAGAGGTAAAGCGGTCCATCCTTGCCTTGTACTTGATCTTATTGGAAAAGCTTGGAGTTTTTCAACATTAAGTACGATGTTAACTGCATGATTTTTGTAGATTATTTCTATTAAGTTTAGAGAGTTCCCCTCTATTCCTAGTGTACCAGTTATATATAAAATATTCAATAGTTACTGAATTTTTTGTCAAATGCTTCTTCTGCATCTACTGCATCTACTAATAAAAATCATATGATTTTTATTTTTAATTCACTGGTGTGATAAATTACTTTATGATAAATTACTAATTGATTTTCCAGTGTTGAACCAGTCGTGTATACCTGGAATAAACTTCACTTGGTAATATACAATTCTTTTATGCACTATTAGATTCAATCTACTTATATTTTTTGAGTACTTTTTGTATGTGTGTTCAGAAAATATAGCAAGTCCAAAAGCTGTAGGGCAGGCTGGTAGTCTGAAAACTCAGATAGGAATAAATACCAGGGGTAGAACTTCTTCTCTGAGATATCTTAGTTTTTGCTCTTAATGTCTATAGGAGATTGGATGAGCCCCACCCACATTATCAACAGTAATCTCTTCTACTTAAAGTCACTGATTTTACGTATGTTAATGGCATCTACAAAATACTTCTACATCAACCCTAGATTAGTGTGTTTGATTAAATAATTGGATACTATCTTCTAGGCAAGTTGACACATTGAACTAAACTTCCTTGTCCACTATGGCTATCTTATCCCCTGAATCACTATGAAATTATGAAATTTCTGGATGATCTGTGTTTGGTTTCTTGCCCCAAACTGTATATTACCTTTAGGTAACCTGCAATATCTACATTCCCTGATTGTTTTCCCCCGAAATAACTATTGTTTTCATCAATGCTTTTTAGACATGATCTTTCTCTAAGCTCTCACCAAATCAAATCAGTCCCTCTGTCAGGACAGCTGAAGATCCCCATGGCCAAAGGAGCTGGGTGCAGGGAGAATATGTAAGCATCCCAGTCAGCAGAATTCCACTGTTCTTACTAAAATTTTCTTGAAAAAAATACTTCTCAATTTTCCACCACTTAAACACGAGTAGTCAGACAAGAATGACAAGAAAGTTAAGGAAGGCTTCTAATGTAAAAGAAAGGGTTTAAAACAAGTATATTAAAAATACCTTGGACAAAGCAGAAATTGTGTAAGAATAAAAATAAATTTAAAAGAAGAGTGACATTTTTAGAGAATCATTAAACTACTAAAATAAAAGAGCAATCAGGAAACAAACAAAGCACAGCTATTTTAAATTAAACTTGGAGTTAAAAATGAAAAATTAATAGAAATTGTGAAAGATAAAGTTAGCAAATTCTCCCAGAATAAGCATAATCAGAAAATATAAAGCAGGATATGACAGTTAAGAAAATTATATAGTTGAGCAATAAAAAAAAATGTATAAAGTAGATCAGAAAAAAATGGAGAGGGGAATATAATAATAATAATATTTCAACTTCTGATTTTTTTTTTCTCAGAGACACAGAATGTTGGAAAGACATTTGCTTATAAACTAACAGCAAGAACAAAACTGGACAGAGTGCAAAGAAACAGCTTCTATTTAATCCATCACAAAACTGAATTCATGGGGCAACCAACCTGAAATGGGGAAGTGAGCCATGAGAAGCACCTAAAGGGAGAAACAGGCATTTGCTTACTTGGAACAAATGCTAATGAATGACATATAAACCAAAGTGTAGATTCAACTAGAAATTATTGATGAATTACTAAAGCCCAAAGAAGAACTAAAGTGAAACTGCAAAGCCACCAGAAGAGACAGATTAAGCAGAGTTCTCATATTCTGTATGCAAAAATGGAGCTTGTCAAATATCAATTTCATTGTAGTGTGATCTGCATGGGCCATTTCACTGGGCATTCTCTGATGTCACTGTTTATAGGTTTTAGCGCTTCATGTATTAAGTTTCCCAAAGAAGACTTTTCCCCTATTAAATGTTGTAACTTCTTAAGCTGAATTCCAAAACTTCTGGGAGCACTGTGGATTAAAATACCCAAGGATCCCATGATTCAATGTGCAAATTTAACGGCTTTGTTATTTGCACATTAGCCTGGAGACTGTAATCTGCCTGTTGACTGGCTGTTTTACCCTCTCCTGCTAAAGACCCTATAATCTGCTGCTACATGTTGTACAGAATGGTGTATGTATTTAACCATTAAACTGTTTTTTAACAGACTTCCAATTATTCAGTTTCCGGCTCACTTTTACTTTTAATTCCACTAATACTTGATACTGACAATTTCTGAGATTTTTGTGAATTATAGCAAGTAACTGGGTTTTAAGAATTTTGATGTGTTCTAAATCTACAGAGTGTCCTCTATATACCACATAATTTTGTTCTTGTCTATATGCATATTTGCTTATTTTTATAATGTTACTTTTTTTAAATCAAGATCATAAATGAGTTCACTTTGACTTTAGCCACATATGCATTTTATATCTCCTTCTAAAGCAATGCATATCAGCATATGTTTAAATTAATATCAAAGCAGGAAAAAAAACTGATGGATTAAATTAAAACACTAATGCAAGTACATGTGCATGAAAAAATGTATCAAAAATTGTCTCCTGGATTTGTATTTTTCTAATCCTCAGTATTTTAAGATCAAGTAAGTGTTTATCCAGGGTAGAGGTTCTCAAACTTTTTATGCAAATTTCTCCAATCTATGAAGAGTAAGCATAGCACCAGGAATGGTAAAACTTTACTTGGAAGTGGACCACTCCAAAGGGAATAGTATAACAAATTTTGTACTTACTCTATATCAATATTTGTTGCAATCTGAAATTACATGTCCATATTTTTTCCGATATAATTGATTCTCCAGGATACTGTGTCATGTCATTTCATTATTTCCAGCAGCTAATATTCCAAAACATAAAATCCAGTGCAAGTTCTGGATTCAGAATTTATAGCAATGCATAGGAGACAGTAAAACACTGAATGAATTCACTGAACTGCCCTCTTGAGCTTGTGTTTTCAGTCTATTTACAAAAACCTTGAGAATTTTGATATGGTGATTTTGTTTCTTTTAAAACGACAGACATTCTGTAGCAATTTATCCTTTGAGGAAGAAAGAGAGCAAAAGATAGAGATCAAGAAAGAGAGAAAAATTATGGTAGATAAGAATATGATGAAAAATTGCTCAAAAACATGAAAAATCAAAATGTCAATGATAAATAGTTTAAAGTTAGACCAACATAGAGATGCAATAAACTTGTGTTTTAAAGAAATGCTTTGTGGTAAAACAATGGCCTAATTGTTTAATAATTATCACAGGCATGTGGGAATGAAGGTCAGACAAGATTCTAACTGCCTGGATATCAGATTTCATTTGATGTTTGTTTGCCAAAGCTTTTTCTAATCTCCAGGGAACGCTGAAACCTACATAGGAGACATTTGTTAGAGTGGCCACACTTCATTGAAATAGGAGAGCCAAATTCCTGAAATTTCAAAGGTCGAAATGTGTTCCTTCAACCGGTATTTTCAAACTGTAATATCTTATTTATAAAATGATAAAGAATACTAAAATGAAAGGCATTACATAATAAAAGCATGAAATATATTTTTGCTTTTTGAGTAAAATGGCTGATACGTTCCAAAACCCTTACATTTTTCTTTTTAGACTATTTTCTTGAGGCCCTTTGCCTCTTGCTAATTCACCTTCCTTTTACACACACACATACACAAACATGCATACACCCACATATACTGTGGTTAATCATTTGTATTATAAGAATTTGTAGGACAAGAAATCACTTTCTCTCCATTAAAAAAAGTTTATGTACTCTTAATTACACGTAATTTCCTTTAAAGTGCTAATTTAGTGAGCAATGAGAAGTCCAGTCTCTTGATATTGAATGGATAGACATGCTAGTAGAAAAAACACAGGAGTAGAAAGAGGAGATGATTGAAATTTTCATGTATTTTGAAGATATAACATGAATCAGTCATTTTTCTTCAAAATTATTTTATATCATAAATCTACTGTATGGAAGGCATGGATGCTAACAGTGATTATAAACCATGGATTTCGACAGAGCTGAAAGGATCAACCAGAATCATGACTCCCATTCTGAGCACTTGACTTTTGTTCCTTAATTGAATCTGTGAAGGCTAATATAAATACCTCCTGTTATTTACAACTTTCCTAAAATCCTTGCCAAAAGGAATACCTCTCCTCACAGCTTTGCAGCATAGTTTCTAAGTATTCAATGTTCCTATGAATCGTCATGGTAATTTTCAACTTTCAAACATGTGAAATAACTAAATATAAAAAGGATTGACATATCCAGATATTTTAAATGATTCAAGCAAAACAAAATGATGCCGTTTTTAATCGAAGCAATTGAAATGGATATTCAATATATGAAAGTCAATTGTTTTCAGCATACTGTAGTTCTTTTATAAAATTATTATTTCCTCGGCACAGTGTACCCCTCACGTGGATAAAGCACTTTGCACAGTAACTCAAATGTAATACATTCTGACTAAATATTAATTAACTTACGGAACGTGGGACATTTGAAATTTAATTACTTAAATATTGGACTTTGACTAAATTTCCATAATATATAATGAATCAATTAGAAGGAAGGGGTTTGACTTATTTCCTTAAAAACTTGCCAAAAACTCTGTCAAACAAATATATTGAAATTTTTTGCTCTATATAATATTTAAAACTTTTTTATTAATCAAATACTTGTGCTTACATGAGAAAATATCTTGTAATTTAGATAGTCCATGACTGCTGTAAACTCTTTTGCCAACAAATGATTGAAAAGACTATCTTTATCATGCCAAATAGCTTTTATAAATGTCACATTTTCAGCTGCATAGTAGTCTATAGAAAAAACAAATAAAATGTTGATCACGTTAAAAAACAAAGGGAATAGTTTCAATAACAGAATTTAAATTGTCTCTTAAAGATTTTATTACAGAAATCTTTATATTTTATATAAGGAAAGGATTTTAATTAATTTAGTATAAACGAGATACAGTGTATTTAGACACATTCTTCAGGCTATGTAATTTTCAGGCTGAATTCTAGTTTTCCCAGAATCTCTTGGGAAACAAGTTTTGTGTCATGATTGGGAAATGCTTTAACATGCCTCACATTGACTTCACTCTTGGGGACTAATTTAACAGAAGTGGTAGAGGCATAATCAACATTTTTTGGACTCCATGTTACAACTTGTTCTTTTCTTAATTGTGATTATTTTAATACCATAGGAATTGTTCATTTGGTCTTTAATTTGATGTTCACATATTGAAGTTTAGAAGGTCAAATGCTGCCCTTGTTTCAATTCAGGTCTTTCTTGATTTCCGAAATAAAGAATATCCATATTATATCCATATTATACTTTCTTTTGTAATCACAAAGATATTCTAAAGAAGACTAATTAAAAAATTAGTTGGCCTACTACTTGAAATAAAACGACCCATCTTAAGTCAATTAACTGCATTTCCTATCGATATGCTTATGTATCTCCTGGTTTGATCACTATTTCTATGGAAAGAAACACAAAGCCAGATAGGTGAAAATGGAAAAGACAGACAACACCAAGTGTTGATAAAGACACAGATCTCTTTTACTATTGATGAGATTGCGAGTTTATGAATCTATTTTAAATCCTTTTTATAGCCAAAAACTGAAAATATACATATTTTATCCAGCATTTCCATATAAAGAGCTTTCCACAGGAAGCATCTATAAGCTTCACAAATGACAAGTGTAAGAATGTTCACAGTAGCACTATCTTCAATATTCCCAAAATGGAAAATTAATATTGACATAAAATGAATAAACAATTTGTATTATATTCATTCAGGAGGACCTTACAACACTATAATGACAACTACATACAACCTAGATAAATCATACACATAAAATATTGAGTGAGAGAAACAGACCCTCAAAAGTTCTTACTGTATTATTTCAATTAAAAGCCAAATAAGGTTATCTATGAAGTCAGAAGTAAAGAAGTGGTTACCATTTGTTGATCTGTAAGTAGAAAGGAGTAGGATAAAGCTAAAGGAACAATTTTGTTTCTGCCTGGATTCTGATTCCCCAGATGTGCTCAGTATATGATAATACATGTAACTATATATTATTGGTATGTTTTACTCAGTATATGATAATGCATGTAACTATATATTATTGGTATGTTTTACTTATATTATACATCAAGAAAATTTTTGTATAAAAAGGGGCATTTAAGTGAGCCTCTTATATATTGTCACAGTGAAGATCAGGATCAAAAGTTATTTTCTGGGGTGCCTGGGTGGCTCAGTGGGTTAAAGCCTCTGCCTTTGGCTCAGATGGTGATCCCAGGGTCCTGGGATCGAGTCCCGCATCAGGTTCTCTGCTTGGCCCACCCCCCGCCTGCTCCCCCCACCCCCCGCCTGCCTCTCTGCCTTCTTGTGATCTCTCTCTGACAAATAAATAAATAAAATCTTTTAAAAAAAAGTTATTTCCTTCAAAATTTTTGTCTAAATAAATTATTGGAAATACAACATTTCTTAAATGGAATAATATACTTCTCTAGAATGAATGCCAATCAAAGATCATCTTTTAAAAAATCACTATTTATAATTAGTATCAGAATTGACTCTCTTTTTAAGAGCTTTTGGAGTTTGATCCCTCAGGCCACATCTTGAGCCAAAATAGTCAGAAGCTCAACCGACTGAGTCAACCAGGAGCCCCAAGAAATGACAATTTCTAATAAAAAGTTTCAATTAAAACCCAACCTATTTGTGTATGTATATATATTCAGGTGTTTTTTGTTTTGTTTTGTTTTGTTTTAGCTATGCTGTATCCTTTAAGTAAATTTTGATTAACTAACACAATTGTTTTCAAACATTTGTCTCTAAATTCCCAACCAGGATAAACTATCTCTCTGATTTCTGAGATACATATCAGGGATCAGTCCACTGTCTTTATAAATTGCTATTCATTGGCTGTCTTTTCTGTTTCCAATCCGATCAAATACATTATTTGTATCTGACCAGTTTCTGTCAGCAAATGAAACTCAGTATAACCAGAATGAAAAGCTGCAGTACAGTGAATATGTCCTTCAAACAAGATTTTAAGAATCTCTTTTTTATGTTCTTTATTCTTTGCCTTCTTCCTCTCTATGATCTTCCATTCCTATTCCTATCTTACAATATTGAGACATACACAGAATATCATTTCAAGAATGGAGAATTTAGTCGTGTACCATGTTTGCACATAGCTTTAATGTGATTGTCTATGATTCCGTAGGCAAACATAAGAACACTGAATTGCACACAAAGTCTGTAGTCATATCATCTGTGGCTACAGATGGAAAACAGCCTGCACAAACAGGAGGTATTGCTAACCAGTGGATTTCCAGCTTCAATATGTTTGAGCAAATCTTCTGGTAACAGAAAGACATTAGCAACTGGGCAATGTTGAAGAGGTGTCAGGAGAAAGCACTCTCCAGCCCGAGCCTAAACATTTTTTTTTTTTTAAGATTTCATTATTATTATTATTTTTTTTTATTTGACAGACCGAGATCCCAAGTAGGCAGAGAGGCAGGAGGGGGCCGTGGCAGGTGGGGACAGGAAGCAGGCTGCCTACTGAGCAGAGAGCCCGATGTGAGGCTCAAATCCCGGAGCCTGGGATCCCGACCTGAGCCGAAGGCAGAGGCTTTAACCCACTGAGCCACGCAGGTGCCCAACATTTTTCATAAAATCCAAGAATTATTTGAAGAATCTTGGTTATCTGAGCCACCTATCTATATACTCAGCTTATTTCCTTAATCACCACTGCAGCACCATACATGTTGCCAATCACCCTCCTTTCTCTCTGAGGTGGACATTCCCTGTGAGATGATCAGTGATTCAGAGAAACAAAATACACTCTAAACCAGATGAATGCTCTTAACCACTAGAAAATTTAGAATCAGGAAACATTACTGTTTATGTCTGTTCTTATATCTCATTGGCTTTATTTTCTTAAAAAAAAAAAAAAAATCTAACTCTTGCACAGCCAAGGCCATGATCAGCAAGATGGGAAAGGAGAAATTGTCCTGTGATTGTTCTTCCCTTTTCCCCACCATTTCTCAGCTAAGTGACCACAGTGACCTCTGATGCTCTTTGATAATGAATCTGCTCAACTGTGGCCTGCTACCTACCTTAGTTGCTTAACACACACAGGCTTTCCATTTTTGAGGTGTTCCTGTCCTCCCCAGAGCCTGTGACACAGATCATTCAAAAGGCCACCCGGTTTCAACTTTCATCTTCAGGACCACTTCCTCCCTTAGTGACTCAGCAGGCAAGGGAAATCTGTGTTGGGGCATGAAGTTTGCCCCTCAGATTAAAATGCTTCTGGAGGCTGGCAAAATTGAAAACCTGCTTCAAGGATAAAATCATTTCATTTTGTTTAATGCTACCAGCAGGGGAACATTTTTAACATCAACACCCAACAAGCATGCATGACCCATTAGGTTTCAGAAGTCACCCCCTTCCTTATAGGACACATATAGCACTTTACCTCTGAAAAAGATTTCTGACAATGACCTGAATATCAAAATTAGGCAACAGCCAGAGACCATTTCCTTTCTTTTACATCTTTTTGTCAGGTGCCCTCCCTGAGTCTTTTCATTCATCCTGGCAGAGGTTTGTCTCTTTGCCTTTAAAAGTTAAATCCACCTTCATCGCCCAATGTAGAAAGAAGTGAAATTAAACTGCAGTGTGTTCCAGAGGAGAAAATCTACTTTATTCATCTCTCAGCCCTACTTTAACTTACACTGACCTAATTACAGCCCACACCAGAAGCGTTGAAAGTGTTGAAGGAGCGCTTCTGCCACCTAGTGGTCAGTGTCCTGCACTGTGTACTGAGGTCCCCACGTTTTCGCTGTATTTTTGAGATGTCTGGCACCTAAGTGCAAATGACCTTCTCTAGTCTTTGCATGATCCTGAAGATATGCATCACACACTACTCTGTTCCTTTGGAGATTCACATTGTAATGGTCTTCTAAAGAACTCTATTTAGAGAAAGTTGAATTAATGGCTCTTAAGATGAACTATAGCTTGGAAACTATGTTATTAAAACGTATGCCATTTCATGAAAGTTAAATTGAAAATTATAATGCAAATATTAATAGTCATTAAAGCAATCTTTTAAATACTATGTATTGAATGTAATATTTAGGGATGTTAGCACCCTCCCCACTAAATCAATTATCCCTCCTCGCAGCGGCTGCATGATTTAGCTAGCTAAATGATTTCTTTAGCACAGCAACTGGCTTGTTTATTTGTTTGCATTTGAGAGTGGTCGTGGACATTTAAGAATGCCTCGTTCTCTTTTTCTGGCTTCATTAACGAGTTATTGATCAGTGACTTGAAAGAAAAACTTGGATGAAAAATGTAGTTGGCCTTAAATCTCCAATGCTAATTAAAACCAGGGAAAGGAAGGAACATGACAGGTACTTACAATGCCCAAATCTCAGGCTAGCTGATCTCTTCCACCAAAGCATTAAGGGAGCAGCCATGAGCTCAGCCTGGCATTCCAGCCTGTGTCACAGAGCAGGGAAATGCCCCGGTGCAAAAGTCCCTGTGGAGAGAAAATGAAGGAACTGTCTGTGTACAGAGTGGGGAATCATTTCTGGAATCATTAGGATAAGCAATGGTGAAGGTTGCATTTATCCCACTTCCCACAAAGCATTCAAAGTGCTATGATCAGTTTTAGTGTTTGAATATATGAGGATGCTCTTCAACACTGTGGTTCCAGCCTGCTTATCATTTTAAATCTAAGGGGAAAATCAGTAAAAAATTTTCATTATTAACCATAAGCACTGTTAAGTATGTACTGCTTTTGAGCTCTTATTTAGAGCCGTGGTGATACGAGAGAGTATCTACATGATTTAGGGCTTAACCAGCCCTGTTTTATTTTATGAAAACTCAGAGTGTGCTAAAACTGATACGGTCATTAATTCATCAAATGTTTATTGGAGAGAAAGCTATGAGCCAGTCCCTATAAGAGACACAAGATTTACATATTACAAGCAAAAAACCAACATGGCCAAGGCTTTCATAGGAATTAATTCATTTTATTTTTCCTCTACTATGCACCCTGTAGACTAAAATAGGAAAAGTACAATATTTTGGATAATATCTCAAAATCAACCCAGCCTTTTCAATCCTCTGCCCTTTCTTAAGCCAACCTTTTTTTTATTTTTAGCCTTGACTATTTCAGTAGTTTCCTAATAAGTCTGCCTATGTTTAGTTTCTGTTTGTGTTCCCCCCAAATTCATATGTTGAAATCCTAACCCCTGGTGTGATGGTTTTGGTGGGACTTTGGGGATATGATTAGGCCATAAGAGTGGAGCCCTCATGAATAGAATTAGTGTCCTATAAAGGAGACCCCAGAAAGCTCTCTTTCCCCTCTTCCTGCCATGTGAGGACATGACAATCTATACAGTTTGTAACTGAGAAGAGGTCTCTCACCAAAACCTGATCATGCTGAGACCCCGATTTTGCACTTCTAGCATCTAACACTATAAGTAACGAATTTCTATAATTTATAAGCCACCTAGTCTATGATACGGTGTAATAGCAACCTGAACAGACTAAGGCAGCTTCTTCACAATCTGAATTAATTACGTGAATGAACATTGTAGATATCTGAGGAAGAGCACTCCGGACACAGAGAACTCAGGGCTGGCCTTGAGGCTGGAGCTTGTTTGTTGTGGTCCACAGGAGGCTGGAAGGCCAGTGAAACTGGAGGAGATTGAAAAAGAATATAGTAGAAGTTGAAACAAGAGAATGAACATGCTTCAGATCATATAAGGTCTTGTTGGCTTTTATAAAAACACTGACTTATACTCTCAAGGAATTACAGTGCCTTTAGAAGATTCTGAGCATGGGAGTGACATTATATTGATAAGCAAGAACATGGAGATTACTGTATCGACATTGACTTTTTGTGAACAAAAACTGGAAACTATTGGGGGAATGCAGGTAGGGTATAACAATGGCCGCGACTGATGTGACATGAAAAGTAGTTGGATTCTGGATATACTAAATGATCCTTCAGTATTTCCTGAAGAAACACATTAGGAATGTAGGAAGAAGACAAAAGTAAAGGACAGGATGGACATGTACTCAATGGTTTTGATATTTAAAACTGGAAGAAAGGAGTTGCCATTAATAGTGAAAGGGGAAAACGAGGAAGGAGCAAGTTTTGGGGAAAAGATCAATACATGTCAATTTTGAGATATCTGTTTGAAAGGCAGATGAAGACGAGTTAGCAGTTATATATATGTCTCTATTATTTAGGGTAAGAGATCTGGAGATATACTTGGACTTTTCTGAATACGAGTAGTATTTTAAGCCATGGACTGTATGAGGTCATCAAGAGGGAATACAAAGAGATAAATAGCAAGAAACAAAACAACGAACAAACAAACCCCAGAGTATTAAAGACATCCTCAATTCCAGAGTATTCCATCATTAATGAGTTTAAAAAAGGCAGGGGGAGCTACAAGGAGGCTAAAAGGTATGGCGACTGAGATAGCAAAAATCCAGATGATTTTGCTCTGGAAGTCCAGTGAAAAGTTCCTTATAAGAGGAAGGAGCAAGCAGTCCTCATGTCAGTGCAGCTTGTAAGTCAATCAAGTAAGGTGAACACTGAGAATTGACCATTAGATTTACCATGGAGATCACTACCTTGACAACATCACTGCTGGTAGAGGATGAGAAAAATAGCACGACTGGCGAGGATCTAAGAGAGAACAGGAGGAAGAGAGGAAGTGAAGAAAGTAAATACATATATATACATCAGTATAGAGTGTTCGATACTATTTGTGCTCACATTATTGCAAGTATTTAACAAATCAGTCATGATTACTATGAACCTCAAGACAGAGCCTTATCCATTATTGTGCCTCTTCAGAATTAAGCAGATAATAAATTAAGAGAATCTGAATAGATGCAAAAATTTCCACCTGAGAAAACAGTTGTTGCTTCTATTCCTAGCAGTACTCAATATTCTTTATGTTCTTCATATTCCTTAATTCTTCCAACTGCAAATTAGATATAGCTCAGTTACAGGTTTTCACATATGACCTTCTGTACAAGAATCATCACTAAATGGGCCATATGGAAAAAGCTGTCTTGTAATATGCAAGGTAATTACAATGAACGTGAGAAAAACACATAGTGCATATATTCCTTCTAAAGAAAAACAATTGAGTTCCCAAAATAAGTTAATATGAATGACTTAATTTTCTTTCACTTGATAACCTGGTAGACATATAACAAAATTTCTGGGTTAAAAGATAACATAATGCAAAAAAAGAAATTTAGACCATGATTTATCCCTTATCTGGGATCATTACCATTAGAAAGCCTCTTGTCTTCAGAATCTATACTTAAGGAGATTATTATGAAGGAAAATTTGATATATAATTTTAGAAATAATCACAAATTATAAACGTAAATAATAAAAGCACAAATCATGTATTAACTTGGGTCTAAATTATTGAGGCCAAAAGATGAAAGACAGAAACAGTCAATTAAATCACAGAAAGCCACCTTAATAAAAAGCAGGCCCATGATATCTGGATCTGTCCCCCAAAGCATGGTGTTAGAGAAGAGCCCTCTAGGTCGTTCAAACAAGTTGCCTAGAAACATTATTTCATGATCTTATTGTGAAATATCATTTAGATTTTAGCCAGATAATTCATAGACTTTTACGTTCAGTTAATTCTGTTTTAGAGCATGAATTGGAGTCTAGCAAAGGGAAATGAAGATTTCACATGAGTATCTTAATCCTTCAAAGCAAGAAAGCTTTCCACTGAAGAAGGCAGAGCATTTAAGGACATGACTTTCCCAGACTTTGGCCTATAAATATATTAGATCCTCTTTTAAATCCTCCTCTCACTTAGTCTTAAAGTCTGTGAAGCTGGGATTTACTATTTCACCTATCTGGGGAAAAAACAAAACAAAAACAAAAACAAAAAAACAAGTGTGTCTACCTTAAGGTTTTTTATGGTATAAATAGACTCAATTGAAATCAATTTTAAACATTCGCACAGAGTCTTGGCAGGATGGACTATAACACACACAAGACACAATGAAAAAGAAATAAAATAGAGCATTTGTTTAGTATTAAAAATTCATTAGTATATTTGAGGGAATAAAATATATTCATAAGCTGTTTTAAATATTTAATGCTAAAGGTTTTACTACCAAATAAATTCATTAAAGAGTAATCTTAAATTGATGTGTTTTTTTTTCTTTAATAAATATGCCAGGTTTAATTATCCCAATCTAAATAGTATAGAACTTAGTGAACATTAAATCCACGGCAATGTTATTTTTATGTTGTATTACCTTCATTGATATCAATTTAATTAAAGTATGCATTGGCAAGGACCAACATGACTTAATTGTTTAAAACAAAGCTTTTCTTAGTCATTGCCAAACCTAAAAATTAAGCACTCAAATGACCCTTTCTTTAATGTTCCTTACAAAACTGTTCCATGGATATAAGTTTGGAAAAGCCATAATTAGAGCATTTTTATTGTTTTTGTATAACAAATAGAAAATTTAAATTGTCGTTTCAGAAGAATACTGTTTTTTAGATAGATAAAGAATAAAGTTTGAAATGAATGCCTAAGGAAAGTCCTATAATCCACAGTTCTATTTAGGTTTCATTTATTAATAAATTTTCCCAAACTACTATATTTTCATTCATTTATCTTTTGTTAGGTTTGCTTTTAAATAGAAATATAAATATGAAAGTTGAGACTTGTACTCCTTATAGGTGAGGCTATATATCTCTATATATCATTCTTTTATTCCTTGCTTATACTTGAACCCCTGGAACTTAGTGAGCAATAAATATTGATTGAATATATGTAAGTGTATATTTCTGAACAGCTAAATAGCTTGAAAAGAGAATGGATGGGTGAAAAATCACTTCCTCTCTCATGTTAAAGATGAAAATATTCAGCCTTAGAAATGTTAAATAACTTGCTTAAAGAATTATTAATGGAAACACTAAAGATCTTGCTGCCAAGTTGAGGACTAGTCACTGTAGCATTCTTCTCTTAGTATTAGCAGAAAAACTATGGAAGCAAGAAAATCAAGAGTAGGGATAGCTCTGGGGAGGGGCAATACTACAGAAGGACAAGACAGCTATAAGTAGTTCCCTAATTCCTGCTTAGACATTGACTAAAATGAACTGGGAGACAGTCATATCATGAAGGAAGTGATTGGGAGATGGATACATTTGCTTGGTGAAGATAGCAGAAGAAAGAAAACAGTTTTGGATACCTACTAAGATGAGTCTATAAAACCTGACCATTAAATATATAAATAAGAGTGCTAAGAAATAAAAAGACCCTCCAGTAATTATTTCTGGGGGATGTGGAAAATAATGTCTTCATTTTAACGTGGAAGAAAAGATGACACCGTAAGGAAAATTTGATGATTCCAACTTTCCAAATTCTATGTTGTGAAGAGAGTGAAGATAAAATAAGTATGTCTTAGAGGAATTAATTAAAAATCACGTTTTTTTAAAAGTTAAAATAGTGAGAATGGTAGTGAAACATGGTCTTTATATACATTGAAGAAATTCTTGAAGTACTCAAGTGAATGAATTAATAATATGCTGACTTGCTTCCTGTTCCTCAAGGATGTCAAGATCTTCATCTTTGGGTCTTCATATTGTTATACTGTCTGCCTAGAAGGCTCTTGCATGCATTTTCTTAGCTGATTTTTATCATTCAGCTCTCAACTTAAATATCATCTCCTTTTTGCTAAACTCGGTATTTAGTGCATGCAAAGCACCATTTCATGCATTTTATGTATATTAACTCATTTAACCATGATAAAAATCCTATGAACTATGGGCATTTGGGTGGCTTAGTCAGTTAAAAATTCAGTTGAGGACATGATCTCAGGGTCCTGGGATGAAGTTCCACTTGGAACTCTGTGCTCAGCTGGGAGTCTGCTTCAGGATTCTTTCTCTCCCTCTGCCCCTGCCCAGCTTACGCTCTCTCTCAAATAGATACATCTTAAAAAAAAAAAAAAAAAAGATTCTCCCTCTCCCTTTGCCTCCCTCCCATGTGTACTCTCTCTCTCCCTCTAAATAAATAGATTTTTAGGGGTGCCTGTGTAGCTCAGTGGGTTAAAGCCTCTGCCTTCAGCTCAGGTCAGGATCCCAGGTCCTGGAATCAAGCCCCCCATCAGGCTCTCTGCTTGGCCGGGAGCCTGCTTCCTCCTCTCTTTCTGCCTGCCTCTCTGCCTATTCGCAATCCCTGTCTGTCAAATAAATAAATAAAATCTTAAAATAAATAGATAAATTTTTAAAGATCCTATAAAATAGGTACTACCATAATTACATTTTTTAAAAGATTTTTATTTATTTATTTCACAGACAGATCACAAGTAGGTAGAGAGGCAGGCAGAGAGAGAGGAGGAAGCAGGTTCCCCACTGAACAGAGGGCCCAATGTGGGGCTCGATCCCAGGACCCCGGGATCATGACCTGAGCCAAAGGCAGAGGCTTTAACCCACTGAGCCACCCAGGCGCCCCAACCATAATTACATTTTACTTTGAGAAAATGACCACAAAGAATGTACAAGAAAACTTTACTAAGAGCTAAAAAGTGATCAACTTTGTAAGTGAAGAAAAATGAGATTTGAATCAAGGCATTACATGCACTCAACAACCAATGGATGCCACCCAAGTACTTGGTAACCCTGTTGACATCTCTTAGAATGCACAGCAGTCTGAAATCATGGTATGTATTTATTTCCTAGTACACTCTCCCCTTTCCAGAGAATCTGTGTCAATAAAGACAAAATGCCAAAGGCCCGGATACCTTCAACCTAAGTATGGAATGAAATAAACCTGTAACAGCAAAGCAGAGAGATAATATGTTGTCTCATATTGCATTAATTTATACCTTCTTTATATCACATGATTTTGCAGCCCCTCCCATTAAAGGGGTGGAATGCTTTTCCCTGCATTTTAGCTCTCTGATGTGCTTTGGTCAATGGGGTATTACTGGTTGTAATTTGACCAAAGGCTGGAAAAGCATAAATGCAACATTCTTGCTTTAGTTTGGCTACTTTGCTGCCTCATCTCAGCCAACTCCTCAGCTTACTGGAAAACTCAGGAGCTAAGTAATAATACTTTGCTTTTGTGGTTTGTAGTGAGAGCTGCTTCAGAAATAGGTACACAAAAAAGGGGTACTGCCATTACAAAAATCTAAATGACCTGGAATTGTCTCTACAACAAACAGCAGTCCCCGAGGAGACAGAAGGGGCTGCGAAAATGTCAGAGGAACTGTTTTAGGAGGATGGGAAGTAGGAGACATGTGTTTTATGATGATGAAATATTTGGTAAAACTCTCATGTGAGGTTACTTAGAAGATTCAAAATGTACCCAATGAATTTTTGGAATTGTACAAGAAAAACTCCAGGGAAAATAGAATGTTGACATGTCAGGCTTTGCTCTTTTAGCTGCAAAAAATAAAAATTAAAAGCAAGAGAAGAGATCAAAAATAACTTGGTGAGAAGACTTTTGAGGCATATGCAGTCCAGAACTTGCCAGATTGGAAAATACAACATTTCTATTTTCTCATCCCTAATACCCCTAACAAACAAAGTACTCTCAAAATAAGATAGAGACTGGAGGTAAATAGCCTCTCTTTAGTACTATATTCATGTAGGCTGATGAAACATATACATACAACCCAGTCAGGTACTAAAATATATTCTAAAACTTTATTGAGGAATAATCAATGTATAAAAATTACTGTACATGTTTAATGTATATAATTTGATGTATATAATTTGATGAGTTTAGGTATATCTATCTATAGATAGATATAGATATATAGATAGATAGATATCTAATATATATAGATAGATATTATCTATATAAGTAAGGTATATTTATTTATTTATATCTATATCTATCTATCTATAAATATATCTCCAAAGTTACCATTATCAAGGTAATCAACCTATCCATCACTTCCAAACTTTTCTTGTGTCCCTTTTTGTTTTTGTTTTGTTTTGTCATAAACAGTTAACGTGTCCTACCTTCAGCAAAATTTTATTGTAAAATACCATATTGTTAACTATTGGTACAATGTTATACAGATCTCTAGAACTTATTCATCTTTTAATACTCTAACTTTATACTCACTGCATAACTCCCTTTTCCTCTTCCCCCTCATCCTCTGGCAATCAGCAATCTATTATCTACTTCTATAAGTTTGAATTTTTTAGATATCTCACATGGGGGAATCATACAGTATTTGTCCTTCTGTGACTTCTTCCTTCTTTCACTTAGCATAATGTCTTTCAGGTCCATTACCCTTGGGTCAGAATTAAATTAGTATGAATGGCTTATAAATAAACAATTCTAGAATAAGTGATTAACTGGAAATTAACACTGTTACACACTCATGTAGCAAAAGAAATGGCATATGAAATAAAAAGTCAAATGTAAAAACACCTCTATTAAATATTAAAAAGTAGGTATATGAAATACATGAGTTGTTAAAAAATTTGTAGAATATATGTCAAAAATATTAGATTACTTGATATGTGAGGAGTTCCTAAAAAATCAATAAAACAGGAGTAAACACCTTAATATTAAAATGCACCATATAAAACAATGAATAAATAAATTTGTTAAATATAAATTACATAGAAAAATATAAAAGCATATCAACCTCAAAAGTATTAGTAGAATGCAAATTAAAAATATTGATACACTTTAAACTTTCTGTCCTTAATGAAGGAATGTTTAAAAAATAAAATCAGCCCCATCTGTCAGTAACAAAAATTAGTACCAGTATCCTACTATCAGCCATGATAGTACTGCTATCAGCACTCAGTACTATTTGAGTGCACTCTGCGTTATCACAAAACTGAATAATGCTCAAACACTTTAACATCTTAAATATATGTGTTAAAGGAAATTATCAACAATATATGAAAAAGAAGTTTATTAAAGTATCAGTTGCTGTTATTTATAACTTAATTTGGAAAACAATAGGAGTAACAATAGAAAGGATACAGTAAATAAGTAATAGTCTTTAAATATCAATTTCAGGATAACATACCTTTGTCAAGACAAGCATTTCTGATGTATTTTTGAGGTATGTTTTTGAAACGTTTTCAGTGTTTTTGAAATATTGACTCGTGAAAAATTCAAATAAGAGAGAAATGGTACAACTGCAATTTTGAAACTACAGATGGAGTAAGAAATAAATACACAAATTCAAATCAAGAGAGAGATGGAGACAGAGATAAAGATTACAGAGTTAAAGATAGAGATGCAAATTCTGATATAGTAAAAATAATGAGAATCTAGGGAATCTAATGGGTAATAACCTTAGGTGGAATGTTTATAATGAATTTGAGTCATAATTTTTATAAAATAAAATGCACTCCTTTTAAGTTTGATGAATTCTGACAGAAACATACATCCATATAACCACACTTACCTTCAAGATAATGGACATATTCCCATTACCCAAAAACACTCCTCCCAATCCTTTATTTTACTGAATCATTTATTTTTTAACTTTTTAATCAATTTTGTTGATGTGTAACTTATATGAAATAATATGCAATTATTCATAGCATAAGATAACTTGACAATGGTCTTAATTACTAGACTTGTCTACTACAATTAAATAAATTATTTTTCTGTCTGTTGTTAATAAGTATTTTATGGGAGGAAACTTTGAAACTCTGTAAAAGACTGTGCCCTGTCACTTTTATAAATTACTTGTAACACCATCATTTTTTATTTGTGTGTTTTGGCTAAGTTAATTCACCTCGTGGTTGCAAAATGTTGACTTTCTAACTTCATTCTTTATAGGACACTTGATAAGGGAGAGATTTCTCTTCTATATGTATTTACATATCTATCTATCTACCTATTATCTGCACTGTATGGAAATAAACACATACAAAAAGAGAAAGAGAAATTATCTTATTATTTTCTATAATATCTGTTCAGTTTTAATTTGGACATTTGGTTCATAGAAACAATTACATCACTTAACTTACAGAATTTATAGGCTATACAAGAAAAATAATTCTACAATGGCCATAAAATTAAAAGTATAGTAACATGAAATCTATTTTCCAGCTTACCTTCTAAATGTACACACAATGCTTCAAAAATAACCTTTCTGTAAAATTATTTTCAAATTTTCTTTCTTTCTTGAAAAAGAGAGCATAATGCCTTTAAATTAAAAAAAAAACTATTTGACTCTTAACATTCTCTATTTCTTTAAAATTCCATTAAAACTGTGAAATTCACAGTTTTATTTGGTTAAATCAGTTAAGTTTTATCTCTTTAATAATAAATGATGACAGGTTAACAGCAATGGTCCATGTCACATTGAAAAACTGAGATAAATTAATAAATTAATTCTTGTAAGAATTTAATCCTAATGTATAAGAGATAAGGTATTAAGTTTCCTCATTTATAAAGTGGAGATGAAAATAATACTTCCTATTTTACAGGATTGTTGTGAAGACTGAATAAGAAAATGAAAGGAGAAAAAGCAACAAAATGCGTACAACAGTTCCTGACATGTAGACTATCTTTATTAGTAGATAGCATTGCTGTTTTGTTAACATTAAATATTCCTTAGTGGATGCAGAAAAGAGATTGGTGACAGGTTAAATAGATATCAGGTATAGTGAAACTATCTCAAAACGTAAAACCCATCATTTTGTACTTGAATATTAGATGTGTTGCTTAACAGTGATATTATTTGTTTGCTATGTAAATTTACATGAAATTAACTATCTGCACTATTAAGTCCCTTTAGCCATAAAATGGAGATAAATGTTATTACCATATGTTTTTGCCTTATGTGAGGACTCTCATGAATTCACTTATTTAATGAAATTTATAATATAAAATATTCCAAAATCAGAAAAATGTAAGACATATTCCTATACTATTATAAAGACTTAGCAAATATTAACATCTTGACAGATCTGTTTAAACTTTTTCCTTTTTCGTTTAAATATAATGTTATAGACCCTCATAAACCACCCAGTATTATCCTACACTGAGGAAAGCATTACGTCCAACATGACATAAATCCTTCCTGTCCATTTATTACATAAATGATGTATGTCATTTTGTATAGTTTTAAGGATGCATAAAAGACATTATTTTGTACATATTTTACCAATTTATTTCCAGACTTACAGATACTGATAAATCTAGTGGTCTAAATGAGTGTCTAAATACTAGTCTAAGTAAGTGTATCTTAATCTCCAGGAATTCGAAATGTAATAATAATTATTATTAATAACATTTCCTAATAAAATCTTTTAAAAAATAACATTTCCAAGCACAGCACATGGGTATTAGGTTTCTGCAATATAACATTATTTTGGAGGGATTTTTCAGATGTCCATTATGACCTCGCTAATTATCAATTTTGGGAAATAATCCTTGAAAAGGATTTCAAGGATGTGCTTGAAAAGAACATGTCCTTTAAATATATGGCAGCATCCAAGTTATTTTCTTGTTATTCAAATATTCTTACACCCACAATGATGTTTGGAACCTATTCTATCAATATCTGCATTATTGTGTTACAATCTCTCAATGGGTTTGATTTTTTGTTTATTATTCTCTATATTTGGTAAACTTCTAATTGAAACATTTTTAGTCTCTCTTATTAGGTACACAAAGATCAAGGATTATATTTCTCATATATTATTTATTTTAGCATCAAGTAATGATCCTAATATCCAATTACCATGAGCTCATCTGTTATTACGAATACTGTGATAGCTTATTTGATCATTGTTGCTATTATAGTTGTTATTACTATTATCTCTGAATATCTACTGCTTGCTTTTGCCTTCAGCTTGTTTGTGACAAGCTCTCCTCAAATCTAATCTTTAAATATTTTTTAACATCTGGTTTTATAGTGTATAAATACACTGGTTGCTAATATGTTTGAATTAATGTCAATCTTCTTGTATTTTGTTTTCTGTTTTCTATTTACCTTACTTATCTCTAGTCCCTTCTTCTTTGCAGATTTTCCATTGGATTTTTAAAGGTTTTATTTCTTCTTCACACACATTTTTCTTAACTCTAATTTTTCCCCAGTAGATTGAAAATACACATCATTTTCCCTTTTTTTTAAGCAAAATTCAGACAAAACTTTAGTATGCCTATTCAGGAATATTAATATGGCTTTTTGTTGCTATCTAAGAATCAGATCACGTTTCTTAAAAAGTTAAGTTTTGCCTATTTCCAACTGTTACTTTTTTTTCTTCCAAAAAAATTACAAGAAGCTTAAAGTTTTTAATTTGGATTATATCCACTTTACATACTGCTGCATTTTAATATTTTAACTCTAATGTTTTGAAATCCCACATTTATTATTAAGATTTATCAATATATGTGTTACCAGTGCATCATCCATTGTTTTTGGTTTTTTTTTTTTTTTTCTCCCTGCGGTCAGTTCGTTCGTTCTTTCTTTCTTTCTTTCTTTCTCTCTCTCTCTCTTTCTTTTATTTTCTTTCTTTTTTTTTAAATTTTATTTACTTATTTGACAGAGAGAGAGATCCCAAATAGGCAGAGAGGCAGGGGGAAGCAGGCTCCCTGCTGACAGAGTCCAATGCGGGGCTTGATCCCAGGACCCTGAGATCATGACCTGAGCCAAAGGCAGAGGCTTAACCCACTGAGCCACCCAGGCGCCCCTGGTCAGTTTTCCTTTTAACAAATTTATCCAAAACTAGTTTTTTGTTTTGTTTTGTTTTGTTTTAAGATTGATTGATTGATTGATTGATTGATTTGGCAGAGAGAAAGAGAGAGAGGGAGCACAAGCAGGCAAAGAGAGAGGGAGAAGCAGACTCCCCATTGAGCAAGGAGCCTGATGTGGGGATAGATCTCAAGACCCTGAGATCATGACTTGAGCAGAAGCAGATGCTTAAATGACTGGGCCACCCAGCGAACCCCTAAAACTAGTTATTCAGTAGAGAACCCTAAGTGGTAATTTTTTTCTATGCATTAAGCTATCTTTTTTTTTTTTAAGATTTTATTTATTTATTTGAAAGAGAGAAATCACAAGTAGTCAGAGAGGCAGGCAGAGAGAGGGAGGAGGAAGCAGGCTCCCTGCCAAGCAGAGAGCCTGATGCGGGACTCAATCCAAGACCCTGAGATGGTGACCTGAGTGGAAGGCAGTGGCTTAACCCACTGAGCCACCCAGGCGCCCCTAAGCTATCTTTATCTTCATTTTGACCAGTAATTAGCAATATATTCTAGGTTGATAATTACTTTTCTCTTAGCATTTGATGTATATTATTCTGTCTCCTATCCTATGTATTTTTCTGATAAGAAGTCTGCTATTAAGTCTGTCATCAGTATTTAGATAATCTTCCTTTTCTTTCTGGCTGATTTTGAAATATCTATCTTCTTTTTGGTATTCAGTCTGATTCTTGTAGGGATGAAGTCATGTTTACTAATCTTAATAAACATTTATTATGCTTCTTAAACTAAATATTTGTTTTCTTTTCAGTTCTGAAAAATTTGCATATCTTATCTCTCTGAATATTATCTCTTTCCCTTTCTTTATAATTTTATCTCCTGCATTCCTATTAGAGATAATCTGGTCCTTAGCAGCTCTTTCACATTTTCCTTCTCTTTACCTAGTTTACCTAGATCTATATTTAACTTTAAACATTTTTTAGCTATTTAATCTTTCACTAAAACGTTCTTCCCCCCTTTTTTTTTATGATTTTATTTATTTGAGATAGAAAGAGAAAACCACCAGTTATGAACAGGGGTAGGGTCAATGGCAGGGGAGTAGAGAGAATCTCAGGCAGACCCCCAGCTGATCACAGAGTGTAATGAGGGGCTCAATCCCACAACCCTGAGATCATGACATGACCCTAAGTCAAGAGTCAGATGCTCAAATAACTGAGCCACCCAGGCACCCCCAAACTGTTTTTACTTTAACTTTCGTTTATAGTCATGGATTAAAATAAACTTGGACATTGATATCCCACATCTTCATGTGGCTTTAAATTAGAGTTTAATTATGTTATTGGATCTTTGCCCTTCATGCCTAGTCTCCAAACCTCTCCTCTCTGTAACTGTCCATTTATTATTTAATATCAGTGATACATAGGTATAGACTTGAAAATATGGATACAGATATAAATATAGACATAGATATAAATATTTTTCTAGATGATTTATATGGTTCTTATTAAGTCCTTTTGTTCTTTTTGTTCCTATAATTTCTACTAATTTCACTAGAGAATCTTTGTTTCTCCTATAATTTCTACTATAATTTTATACCTTTATTCGTTCCTTTAATTTTTCATACACACTTTATAATTTCTTATAAATTATTTCACTATGTTAATATTGGACATATTAAATCTATTTGTAATTTCTATTAACTCCTTCTTAATATAATTTTTTAAATTCTTCTGATTGCAAAGTTGTTTTCTGTTTTGTTTTGTGGCTGTTTTTTTAGGGGGCAGGGACAGAGGGAGAGAGAATCTTAAGCACCCAATGCCCAGTGCAGAGCCCCATGTAGGGCTCAATCCAACAACCCTGAAATCATAACATGAGCAGAAATCAGAAGGTAGATACTTAACTGACTGAGACACCCAGGCACAGCTAACAATTACAAAGCTTTAAATCTGAGTTCTTTTTGTGCCAAGATTGTGTGGATTTGTTTCCCACTCTGAGTCTGATATGAATTGCTTTGTGTACACACTTCCACAGAGCAGTTTAAGTTTCCTTCTACTGGGGTCCAGAGTTTACACCAAAACTGTTTTTACTTTAACATTAATTTATAGTCATGGATTACTACACATTTTGGATGAAATAAATTTTGTCATTTGGATCCTACATCTTCATGTGGCTTTAAGTTAGAGTTTAATTATCTTATTTGATCCCTGACCCCTTTCCTAGTCCCCAAGCCTCTCCTCTCCGAGTCTGTCTGTGGCAGGCTATCCACTTCTTAACTCCTTCATTGTGCCAAGTAGGGTTTCCGTAGTCATTTTCTTATAATGAGGGACATTCCTCATTGTATATAGGGGTTTCAGTTTCAGCTGTGGAAGGATAAGACTACATGCACATTTCCTTATCTAAAGCATAATCTCTTGCTGGTAGGGTAATTCCTATTTTATTCTAGTATACAGGTCATTTCCTAGTCATATCATAAATTTACCATTCCCACTTTGAGTTCACCCTTCAATCCAGCATCTAGGGTTTCCTTTTATACTCTTGAGTTGAACTTTAGATGGTGATTCTATTTCACCCAGCATTTCTATATATTTTAAGCAAGAAATTTTTGATTAGGTCAGCCATCTGGGTTGCTGGAAGCCATTTCCACTTTTTTACTTTGTCAATTACTATTATGAGAAGAGGCTACATAAGCAAGATCAGAAGCAGTGGAATTGCCACAGTAAGATATCTCAATGCTTTTGCAAAATGTTATATGAAAATGTATGTTCAGGGTGCCTGTGTTCAGTGGGTTAAGCCTCTGCCTTCGGCTTGGGTCATGATCTCAGGGTCCTGGGATAGAGCCCTGAATCAGGCTCTCTGCTCAGCGGGGAGCCTGCTTTCCCTTCTCTCTCTCTGCCTGTCTCTCTACTTGTGATCTCTCTCTCTCTGTCAAATAAATTAAAAAAAAAATAGAAAGAAAGAAAATGTATGCTCAAATTTGATTCAGAAAATGGACTTGAGCACTGTAAGGACCTATTTAGCCAGAACGACTCCATCTTGGGTAAACAGTCACTTTGTTGTTTGTGCAATAAACTTAAATTGACTCCCCCCCCCCCCGAGAAACTTACTTAGAAACAAGTCTGGGAAACCAGTAAAATGTAGTCAGCTAGTTCCTGATAACAGAGCCCAGAATACAAGGACGAGTCAGGACAGATAGGGACATCTATCTAATCAGTACAAAGTACTGTTTGTAACAGTGAGAAGGTCTTGCCCAAACCTAAATGACTCCATCTTGGGAAGGATGATGATCTTTATTATTCATACTGAATATGTTAACTGACTAAGCCTTCCCAGAAAGTACTGTTTGTAAGGGTTCCTGGTATGGGGTAATCTTGAATAACACGTCACCAGACCGAATGGAACTAGCCAATCAGCAAGAGACACACAAACCCGGTGGGTTGAGATACCAAGAATATGGGTTGCAGTTTCACCCAATAAAAGGTAGCCTGTAAGATTGGGAGGGATCACTCTCTTTGGAGACGGTCCTGGCTGGTCAGTCTGATTTCTAATGCTTGGCATAGAATAGAGCTTTGCATAACTTTAATTTTGTTTCAGTCTCGTTCCCCTGGCTGATCAGTCTGATTTCTAATATTTGGCATAAAATAAAGCTTTAAATAACTTTCACTTTGTCTCAGTCTCGTTTCATTTAATAATGGACCTAACAAGCACCACTAAGACCTTTCCAGCTTTGCAGTGTCATGATGTTTAAGAGTTCACTTGACTTTGTTGAGTCTGTATAGAACAAACAAATTAAGACATAGCAGCATAAATTATATCTTGTGCATTCAAGTTTTTATAAAATTCCACAATGAAATTATTACAGGAGGGAACCTTAGAAATTTCCTACTCCAATGTCCTAATTGAACAACTGAAAAAAAAAAAAAAAAAAAGAGTAACCCACAGTGTCAAGTTTTGGACTAGGAACTGATCTTCCTCTTTTACACGAGTGTTCCTTCCAGTTTGTGATTCCTTAAATCTAATTTTAAATACTCAGTCCTGGGGTGCCTGGGTAGCTCAGTTAGTTAAGTGACCAATACTTGATTTCAGCTTCAGATTGTGATCTCAGGGTCATGAGATTGAACCCCATGTGGGGCTCCATGATAGCAGGGAGTCTGCTTGGGAATTCTCTCTCCCTATCCCACTGACCCTCCCCTTTGCCTCTCTAAAACAAAAATAAATCTTGAAAAAATTTTTTAAAAACCCTCATCTATACTGGAAACAACTTTAAATTTGGGCACGTTAACTGAAAGCTAGGTTCCATCCATTTACTGCTAATGTTCATCCATTCATAGTAAGCATTTGGTAAACAAAATAATCATTATAGCATTCAAAAATTGTAATTCTCATACAAAATAAAATGTGCTTCCCTCCCCCCCTCAGGTTTTGTGTTTTGATTCAGAGACTTTCCTTCCAACTCTAAAATCCTTACTTGTGTGTGTGCATATGTATGATAACCCCATAAAATACTACGTAGCTATGGAAAGACTGCTTAAACAAACAAACAGATAAGATTTAAAAACTCAAGGTTATGAATTATAATTCTTCTTACAGCTAAAAGAATTGTGCTGGAGGCATAAAATCACAAAAAGAGCTATAGCTATCCCAAATGTCAGGTATGGAGACAGAATGCTAATATATGGACAAATGGTTTAAGTTGAAAAAAAATTGTGAAATATTATATAGAGACTTTAATATATTTAATATTTTATGAGGATTCTTAGGGTTCAGTTCTCTTTCTTTTCATTATCTCCAAATTAGTTACCCTTACCCTCATCCTCTGAAAGTAGAGTAAATTTATTTTCCGAAGAAAATCACAGACCCCATAAAAATCTGAAAAGTACAAGTGTTGGTACACAGAACCAAAAATTTTACCACATTGATTTATTATGCCTAGATAAGAAATTATATGTGTGTGTATCACCTTCAAATTCTTTTACTTCCTTCAGGTCTCAGATAAGATGTCACTTGTTTCAAAATTCATCTATGATCCCCAAGACTGTATTACACAAACTTACATGCATTCCCACAAATCCCTGTACTCACTAATCACCCAAAATTATAATTGCCAGCTATGCTTTATGTCCTTTAGCAGATATTACACCTTTCCTAACTTTATACATCAGCATCTGGCAGAGAGCCTAAAACATAGCATACTCTGAATATATAATTGTCAAATGAATATTGTGTGGACTGTTTAGGGTAAAACCACTATGTAATTGACTACTTATTAAGCCAGACATAATGTTATAGTAGGACCACATGAAGCTACTAGATGAACAGGGGGAAGATGTAAGCATCCAGTAATCTCTAATAAAAAGAAAAAAGTAGGTAGGTTAGTCTATTTGAATCTCAGACATAACTTTGGTTGATTTCTTTATCATTGAAAAGCGGTCTTACTAGTTGAGAGAAGATTGGTTGAAAAAAATATGGTAATATCCACAGGGATACAATCTATAGGAACAGAAAGTTCATCAGTGGTTGCCTAGGCTGGGGAGGCTGGAACCTCCTGGAATGGGAACAGGAGTAGCAGAAATGTTCTATATCTTGATTGTGTGGCTCTGACATTAGTATATAAATTTGTCAAAACTCATCAAAATACATACTTAAAAGTGGTGCATTATACCTCAATTAAGTTGATTTTTTAAATGCCTCATAATTTAAATAGCTTCTCAATAGCATTTCCAGCAGAGAAAGTGTTCTACAGTTTTGTTGTTGGAGGAAAATGATATGAGATAATATTATTTAAAATTTCTAAATAGTAGTAATAATGCTGAAAGCAGCTTAAAGGGCCTTTTTATAGTAGCTTGTATATAAAAGGAAATTAATGGGTCCTACACTAATTTTATTCAGTGATTAAATCACCAAACTACTGATCTTTCCCTTGTTTATTCATAGACCATCAGGTAATTAGGACTGTCTCTACTATATCATCTGCCAGCTGTGAGGAGAATGAGAACAATAGCTATTCAGTTCAGTGGGATCATTATCATTCATATAGGAAAACAGGACCTTTGTAACTGTTAAAAACAGGGCTAGATATATTTCTTCTCCTTTTTCTCTGTACTTATTTAATAAAGAGCCATGAACCAACTGGGGACTGAGCTATCTAGGTGTATTATAATTACGTACATCTAATTTATTTAATAGAATCAACTAATATTATTGTAGCACTGAGGGCAACTTTGAGAAAAAATATTCAAGCAGGCATGAATTCTAATACCTAGATATCTTACAGATATTCCTTTCATAATATACACCAAACTTCACCTAGAAAATTTATACCATGTATCTAATAAATACCATGTCAAAGCAAATTGAGTACAGCGAAGAGAATTGTCTTGGTCCATTCAGGCTTCTACAATAAAATACCCCAAATTGGGTAGCTTATAAACTATAGACATTATTTCTCACAGTCTGGAGACTAAAAGTCTGAGATCAGAGTACCCACATGGTAGGGTCCTGGTGAGAGCCCAAGCCCAGGTTTCAGATTGCAGTCATCTTACTGTGTCCTCACTTGGCAGAAAGGACTAGTCTCTCTGGACCCCTTTTACAAGGCACTAATCCCATCCATGAGGGATCCACCCTTATGATTTAAATTCCTAAAGGCCCTACCTCTTAATAACACTACCTCTGGAGATTAGGATTTCAAGATGTGAATTTGGGAGAATACATTCAGACCATAGCAAGAATCAGTCACAGCTTTGGGTCTCTTATACTAGAAATATTCACAAGTCCATTGCTTCAATATTAATTCTACTGAACACAAACACACACACACACACACACACACACACACCACATTAAAAAATATTTTAAAAATAAAGCATATCCTCTCTTTCTCTGCCTGCCTCTCTGCCTACTTTGTGATCTCTGTCTGTCAAATCAATAAATAAAATACTTTAAAAAACATAAAAATATTAATAACTATGATACTAATAGAGCACAGTATATTGTGGTAGAAGATGAAGTGGAATTGACTAAAACTATCCTTTCTGTTATTTAAGATATAATTTACATAAAATAAAATCCAGCCAATGAATTTTAATACTTGTACAAACATGATTCAAGTCAAAACTTGAACAAAAGATGATAAAGCACATTCCTATCATCACAGAAAATTTTATTGTGCCAATTTCTAGTAAATTCCTGACTCAGAAATCACTATTTTCTGATTACTATCACCACAGATCAGCTTTGTTTATTCTTATAATTTGTATAGATGAAATCACATAAGCAAGTATTTGTGTGTATGTGCATGCATGCGTGTGTGTGTGTGTCTGGCTTTTCTCACTGGAAGAAATGTGCTTCAGATTTATTGTATGCTGTGGTTATATCAATAATAGGCCAACTGCTTATAATATCCCTTTATCTTCCTTTTAATGTCTATACAAGTCTTTTGATAGTGGTATCTTTTTTTTTTTTAATTCATGCCATCATTAACAGTCTTACTATGGGTTAATTCATTTTGTTAATCTCATCAATATTAATATTTAACCTGATTTTTAAAATCTATTCTTCTATTTTTTATGTAACTGACTTTCACCCTTATTTTTATGATAACCTGTCTTTAGGTTTAATTTGCTTTTCTGTCCCTAGCTTATTATTTTGGAAGCTTAGGTAACTCCTTTCTAATATAAGGCATTTACATTAAAAATTATTAATATTATAAATTTCCATTAATCAAATCTTACCTGAACCTATAAATAAATGTTATGTTTCCCTCATCATTCAGTTCAAAATATTTTCTGAATTCTCTCATGTTTTCCAGTGGTTTGTTACAAACATGTTTTTAAATTTTCACAGACATACAAATTTTATCAATACCTTATTTACTAACTTCTAATTTAATACCATCATCATAACAAAACAGGCTTTGTGTTCTTAGTGCTTCGGTATTTATTGAGCCTTTTCCATGATCCAATCTATTGGTTACTTTGGTACATATTTCCATGTATAACTAGAAAGAATATTCTGCATTTCGGGCAGCACCCTCTATATATCACTAGACCAAGTTGGTAGATAGGATTGTTCAAGTGTTCTGAATTATTACTGAGTTTGTGTTGAGTTGTTTAATAAAATACTAAGATAATAAAGTATTCATGTATGATTCTGGATTTTCCTATATTTTTTGCAAATTTTTAACTCACATGTTTTGAATACCTCTAAATAAGTAATGGTATAATACGATTATGTTTTCTTGATATACTGTTTAATAATTCCTAATGGATTACTATGAAATATCCATATTTAATCTCTGATAATAATGTTTTAAAATTTACTTTGTCTGATATTAATAAATCATGTTTTAATGCTATTTGAATATATTTTTCCATGCTCTTATTTCATTTGTGTCAAACACACATATATCCATGTACACTTTTTCTAGAGCATTTCATTATTTTTATTTTTCTAGTACTCTTCATTCCTTCTTACAGATCTAAACTTTCATGTAGTATTATCTCCAGTCAACTTCAAGAATTTCTTTTAGCACATTTTTTTGTGCTGGTCTACAGGATACTAATTCATACCACTTTTTCATATGAAAATGTTTTAACTTCCCTTCTTTTTTTGAATTTTTAAAATTAATAAAGAAGTTTTAATATTGTAGAAAGAATGACCATGGGGCGCCTGGGTGGCTCAGTGGGTTAAAGCCTCTGCCTTCGGCTAGGTCATGATCCCAGGGTCCTGGGATCGAGCCCCGCATTGGACTCTCTGCTCAGCAGAGAGCTTGCTTCCTCCTCTCTCTCTCTGGCCTGCCTCTCTGCCTACTTGTGATCTCTGTTTGTCAAATAAAATAAATAAAATCTTTAAAAAAAAGAAAGAATGAATGAATGAATGACCGTAAAAGATCCAAACACTGCCCTCAGCAACAAAATTCCCCCTATTATTAACATATTGTATTAATGCTGTACATTCTACAACTGAAGAGCCAGAACCAATATATTATTATTATCTTAATTCCAGAGTTTATGTTAGAGTTCATTCATGTTCTACATACTGTAGGTTTTGACAAATATGACATGTGTCCATCATTAGAGTGGATAACTCTCACTCTTCTAAAAATCCCCTGTGCCCACCTATTTATTCCCTCTTCCCTTTTTCCATTTGTAGAAAACACTGATCTTTTTACTTTCTCCAGGATTTTCCTTTTCTAGAAAGTAATACAGTTCAAATTATATAATATGTAGTCTTTCCAGATTTGTCTCTTTCACATGGGCATTTAAGGTTCCTTCGTATCTTTTCATGACTTAATAGCTCATGTCTTTTTATCACCAAACAATACTTCTTTCTACAGATGTAAAGCAACTAAATTATCCTCTCACCTACTGAAAGATATCTTGGTTGCTTCCAAGTTTTGGCAATTATGAAAAAGCTTCCATGAAAATAAGTGTTAGTTTTTGTGTGGATACAAATTTTCCACTCATTAGAGTAAGAACTAAGGAGTACAACTGAAGAGTTATTTGTTAAGAGTATGTTTAGGTTTTCAGGAAACAGCCAAACTCTATTATAAAGCAGCTGTACTATTTTGCATTTCTACTAGCAAAGAATGAGAGTTTCTATTCTCCATAACCTCATCAGTATTTGGTATTGTCAGTGTTTTGGATTTTAGTAATTCTAATAGCTACATGTGTATTGGTATCTCCTGTTGTTTTAATTTGCAAATCCTTAAGGAAATATGATGTTGAGCATGTTTTCATATGCTCACTTGCCATGTGTTTATCTTCTTCGGACAGTTATCTGTTCAGATGATTTTTCCCATTTATTATTTTGGTTGTTTTCTTATTTTTGACTTTTAAGAATTCTTTGCATATTTTGGATACCAATCTTTTACTGGAGGGATTTTCTTTCATCTTTAAGGGGTATTTTCCATAAATATCAAATCTAAACTGTCCTTTCCTCCTTCACTGTGTTCCTTAGATTGTTTTAGTTTGATGTCTTTTAACTATTTTTGGAAACTCTCCTTCATTTTTCCTTCAGTTTTTTAATCTGTTCACTTTCTAGGGCTCCAATGTTATCTATTTCATAATGCCACACTGAGAATTTTATTTTTTTCTTGGTGTTTTATTGTATGATTTTTAGTGATCTTTGTTAAAGTTCACTCGACATTGTTTCTATAGAATCTATTCTGCTTTGGGGCGCCTGGGTGGCTCAGTGGGTTAAGCCGCTGCCTTCGGCTCAGGTCATGATCTCAGGGTCCTGGGATCGAGTCCCGCATCGGGCTCTCTGCTCAGCAGGGAGCCTGCTTCCTCCTCTCTCTCTCTGCCTGCCTCTCTGCCTACTTGTAATCTCTCTGTCAAATAAATAAATAAAATCTTAAAAAAAAAAAAGAATCTATTCTGCTTTTAGACCTATTGGATAATTTCTCTTTTTCCTTTCTGTTAATTGTCTTTTTCTATTCTATCATTCCTATTCAACCTTTTTTCAGAATTTCCATATATCTGCTGATATTCCTTTTTTTTTTAAAAGATTTTATTTATTTGTTTGACAGAGAGAAAGATCACAAGTAGGCAGAGAGGCAGGCAGAGAAAGAGGGGGAAGCAGGCTCCCTGCTGAGCAGAGAGCCCAATGTGAGGCTCTATCCCAGGACCCTGAGATCATGACCTGAGCTGAAAGCAGTGGCTTAACCCATTGAGCTACCCAGGCGCCCCTGATATTCCCTTTTTATGCATGTTGTCAACTTAGATTTTTTGACATCATGTTATAGTATTTTCTATTGTATATATTGTAATGTGTCTTCTCTGGTTATTCCATGGTATGGGTTCTTTCTTTTTTTTTTTTTTTAATATTTTATTTATTTCACGGACAGAGATCACAAGTAGGCTGAGAGAGCTGGGGGAAGCAGCTTCCCTGCTGAGCAGAGAGCCCCGCCACAGTGCCACCCAGGTGCCCCTATGTGGGTTATTTCTGTGTTTGCTTGTAATGACTGTTTTAACTCTTGTTCATGGACTGCTCATTGTAAATTTTTAATTTTTCTCTTAATATTTTATTGGAAACACGGAATTTTATGTAAAATTTTAGAGTTATTTATGTAAAATAACTCTTAAATCTATAATAATAGTATTTACAACCATAAGTAGAACTTTCTTTATCATCAGGTCACTTGTACTGAAATTTGAGTTTAAACTGTAGACTTACTTCATCACTGGTTTCCAATATTTTGATTATGAGATGAGGAGATGGTTTCTAAATTTATTTTTAAATATCTGAAGATTGCTCTTTGCTTTTCAGTCCCAGTCTCAGATTTTATACTTCAGATCTCCCTTCACCCTGCTCTGCTGTTTAAGACCATTTCAAAGTATTAAGTAGAGGCCTGAACTATCTCTGTGGGATTTCCCAGGCTTGCTACCTGCCTTCTGTGTATGCTACACTGCATTCAACGAAGGTATAGAGTGTCATTGAATATTTCTCTCAGCCTTCTCACCCACCTCCAGCTGTCACAGTATCTCTACTAAGCACTCAGCAGAAGTCTAGAGTGCATTCAAGGGATTCATTTCTTTATCTCATTTCTTCCTTCTTCCTGTATTCTTTGGGGAGCTGAAACACTTTCACTGACAGTCTGGCACACTTTAGGGCATTTCTTTCATCTAGCCTACTATACTTTCAGTCTTTAGCAGGTACCTGTCTTTTAATTGGATAATATTCCAGGTGCCTCAAGGCAAGATATCTTTTGGATCTCTTGTCTTATCTCCTTTATAATATGTACTATTATACCATGTACTGTTACACTACATTATAATATGTACTATAAATATGTACTCACCAAAAACCTGTGGGAAAAAAGTTGGTTCAGTGCATGCAGATTATTTGGGGGGGGGTTGCTGGGACTTCTTAAGATTCTTTTGTGTCAAATCAATGTCAATAAAAAGATTGTTTTTAATCATATCAGCTGGTTTCTCCACACAGCCACTCCTTGTGGATTCTTCTAACTGCTGTGCCAAGCATGAAAATTACTCTCTTATGAAGAATTCCTCAGTTTCTGGAATATAATTGTTTTCAATTTCTTCTTGTCCTCAGCTCTCTGATGAGTTTTAAAAAGCAAAGATTGTACAGCTCATCTCAAGCAGTTTCATTGCTACAGAGCAATGATCATTTGCAGCTCCCATAATCTCAAACAGAAGTCAACCCAGATACCTCCTCTTGAACTGGATTGTTGCTTGTTTTAGTACTTTTGCATTGTAGTTGCATGTGAGTGGATAATGGTATGCAGTATAACCAGGCTTCTTTGCTTTCAGGTATGTATCTTGGTAATAGATAATCATTATTTTATCACTTTCTGAGTAGATAAAATATATTCTAAAATATCTATATTTCCCATATCCTAAAAATATCTTCTACTTTCCAGATGTGTGTTGCCTACCTGCTGTTATGATCCTTCCTAGATGAAGAAATAGTTCAGTACCCGTTGTTCTCCATTAAGGAAAACACAAAGCCCCCTTCTAATCAAACACTAAATAAAAATTCTTGTGCAAAAAAGACTGGTTTAGAAAACACATTTGCTCCATTAAAGCATTATTCTTTTTAAAATCAATTTTTATATTGTCCGTTCCTTCAATCCCCCCAATTTGTAATATCTAGATTTTTCTACTTATAATTTCTGTTTCTTCTTCATTGTAAAATAAAAATACAGAGAATTTATCAGGGAGATATACAGACCACAAACCTCTACAGCAGTACAGAGATTACCTTCAGAGATGGACATCCACAACATTTGCATTCAGAGGTATAAAGGGAAACACTCTAATAGATTGGTTGGAGGAGGCCTTCCTGAGGAGATGTCATTTTCATAGAGGCTTTTTCTCCTTTTTGTTTATTAATGTATTGTTTAAATCAATTTCATCTATGTCAAATACACTGCTTGAGAAATTCTGGTAACTATGCATAATCATGAAATCACCAGAAAGTTCAAAATACAAAACAGTTCCATCATCCTGAAAAGTTTTCTGGTGTCCATTTACATTCTGTCTTCTCTCTATAAGCACAGCCACATACAACAACCGATTTTCTTCCAGAAATATATGCCTTTTCTAAAATTTCATATGAGTGGAATCATAATACTTTCTGTTTGACTTCTTTAACTTAGCATAATGTTTTGGAGATTAACTCATGTTGCCAACATTGTACCTTAGTACTATCTTATGGTATGGATTAATATGTTTATCTGTTCATATCCATATGTGGATGGACATTTCTTCTGCCTTCAGAATTCAAGAATTTTGAATAATGATGCTATGAACATTTATGTGAATATATTTCTATGGACATATATTTCCATTTCTGTTTGATAAATTTCTGTTTGAGAAAAGTTGTTTTGTCATATGGTAAATGTATATTTAACTGTATAAGATAATGCTATACTTTTCTGAGGAGAATAATTAATCCCAATCGCTGCAATATATTTACTCCAATTGCTTCAGATCCTTTGCAACACTAAATACTGTTGTCTTTTTTACTTTATTTTAGTGGGTGTGTAGTGGTGTCCACTTTTTGTATCAATATGCATCTTTTTGATGTATAAAATAATTGGTACATTATTTAGAAATGTGGTATTGAATTTCCAAATACTGAAAAATTTTCTAGACTTTTATTTACTTATAATTTTTACTTTTTGATCAGAGACTATATTTTGAATCCTTGTAAATTTATCAGACTGATAGTGTTACTCAAAATATTGTATGTTTTGATAAATATTCTGCATGTATTTGAAGGGAATGTAAATCCTATTGCTGCTAGGCTGAGTCTTCTGTAAACAATTAGTAGTAGGTGCGTGTTCAACTCTTCTATATACTTTCTGTTTTTCTCTTCCTGTTCTACTAATTATTGAGAGGAAATTGTTGAAATCATCCATTATAATTCTGAACTTAGCTATTTCTCCTTTCAGTTCCATCAGCTTTGCTTTATGTATTCTCAAGCTCTTTTACCAGGCTCGTGAAACTTTACAATTCTAATGTCTTCTACAAAAATAAACTTATTATGAAATGACACTCTTGAACCCTGATATGAGTCTTTGTTCTATAATCTGCTTTATCTGATCTTTATATAGCCACTCCAACTTTTTTTGTCTACTGTAAGCATGATATATCTTTTTCAACTTTTAAATTTTTACCCATTTGTTTATTTATATATTTTTTGTGTATTTATATTTTTAATGAATATCTTTTGAATAATACATAGTCGAATTTTTTTTTAATCCATCTTCAATATTTGCCTTTTACTTGAGGTTTTTAGACTACTTAGCATAATCATATGGTTGTGTTTTGTTGTTGTTGTTTCATGTTGTTATTTAAATTCTAGTTAGTTAACATATAGTAGAATACTGGTTTCAAGAGCACCCAGTGCTCATCACAAGTGTCTTCCTTCATTCCTATCACCCATTTAGCCCATCTCCTGGCCACCTGCCCTCCAGCAAGCCTCAGTTTGTTCTCTATAGTTAGAAGTCTCTTAGGTTTGCCTCCCTCTCTCTCGATCTCTCTCTCTGTTTTTTTTTTTTTCTTCTTCCTCCTTCCCCTACATTCATATGTTCTGGTTGTTTACATCTACCATCTTTGTGTTGCCTGATAAAGATGTTTTTGGCTTGCCTCACACCATATCCAAAAAGTCTAAAATAAATGAAAGAAAATTACCTTGTTTGAATCTTAAGATATTGTTGATATTCAATCCATTCAAGTAACTATGAATATTTGCTTTGTTTATTTTGATATCAACACTGTTTATGTTGAAAATTATGTTGTTTGTGTGTGTACATACACAGTTTTGTCCATTGCTTTTATAAACTTTGACAAATTGGCCATATTCGTATTCCTCCCAGCACTCAACTCCAGTGATTACCACAAACTGTACTCTTTGAGCTTTTCTGAAAACAAAACAAATTTAATATCAGTGATCAGAATTTGCTGCAGATCATTTGGGGGGAGTGGGATGAGGAACCTATCTCCAAACTGGATGATTCTTATAGTAAAAAAGTTATAAATGGAATAAATCTTTGTGTGGCTTTGTCTACATATTTAGACATGTACCTTTTCTAGGAATTAAAGGGTTAAATAGTAACTCTTGCTTATTTTATTTTTTTGATGTTATAAACAGTCCAACAAATTTATTCAGAAATGTTTTGACAAATATAATGATATCAATCAAGTAATATCATGTGATCATCATTTAAGAAACATAAAAGACTCAGAGCAAGAAAAAGATAAGAAATTAATTTCAAATTGATGTATAAATCTATTACATTTGTGCCTAATGAAAATAAAGGATTTAATGTCTATTATGTACAATAAATGAGTATATATATATATATATATACACACACACACACATACATATTTATGTTCAGTTAGCCACTGTATAGTAGTTTTTGATGTAGTGTTCAATGATGTTAAAAATAGAGCTACCCTATGACCCAGCAATTGCACTACTAAGTATTTACCCCAAAGATACAGATGTAGTGAAAAGAAGGGGAACATGCACCCCAGTGTTCATAGCAGCAATGTCCATAATAGCCAAACTGTGGAAGGGGCTGAGATGCCCTTCAACAGATGAATGGATAAAGAAGATGTGATGCATATGTACTATGGAATATTACTCAGCCATCAGAAAAGATGAATACTCACCATTTGCATCAACATGAACGGAACTGGAGGGGATTATGCTAAGTGAAATAAGCCAAGCAGAGAAAAACAATTATCATATGGTTTCTCTCATATGTGGAACATAAGGAATAGCACAGAGGACCATAAGGGAAGGGATAGAAAACTGAAGGGGGAGAAACCAGAGAGGGAAATGAACCATGAGAGACTATGGATTCCAGGAAACAAACTGAGCGTTTCAGAGGGGAGTAAGGTGGGGGGATGGGGTAACCGGCTGATGCGTATTGAGGAGGGCATGTGTTGTGATGAGTACCAGGTGTTATACGCAACTAATGAATCATTTACTCATGTTTAAAATCCATTTAAGGGGCTCCTGGGTGGCTCAGTGGGCTAAAGCCTCTGCCTTCGGCTCAGGTCATGATTCCAGGATCCTGGAATCCGCCTGCATCTGGCTCTCTGCACAGCAGGGAGTCTGCTTCCCTTCCACTCTCTCTACCTGCCTCTCCGCCTACTTGTGATCTCTGTCAAATAAATAAAAATTTAAAAAATTTATTAAAATCCATTTAAAATTGGAAATTTCTTAATATAAATGTTTTCAGTAAAATTATACTAGTTTAGGTTGCTCAAACCAAAAATTCAGAAGTAATTTTTTATTATTCTTCCTTCTCTCATTGACAAAATAAATACATCTGAAATGTGTCCCTTTTGCTATATATAATAACTCCACCTTGCTCTAAACTCCCATATCTCTTACAGGGACTTCTGAAATAGGCTCCTCGTGTCTCACCTTGTTCTCCTTGTCTCCTTTAAATCTGGCTGAGACTTTTAAATGGCTTCCTCCAATGTTTAGAATAAAATTCCAAATCCTTACATTAGCCTATAAGTATGATATTCAGTGATTCCACATTATCATTATAGATTCTGCCTACTTTCCATTTTCTCATTTCACAACCCTTCTACTTCACAGTGATTCCAACTCACTGTTATTTCTATTTCTGGACAATAGTCAGCTTATTTCCATCTTAAAACAATTTCACTAGCCACTCTCTGTTGTCAACTAGTTCTTTACTCAAATATCACAACCTTTGCAAAAGCTTTTCTGCTACTCAATCAAATGTAGCTTCTATCATTTCCAACCATTTACTCACTTAAAATTTATCCTTCTTTATTGTCTTCAGATTATTTATAATTTTGTAGTCTTATTTTATTACACATTATTACCTCTGATAGAATAAAACTCTCTGAGAATAAGAATATCTCCTGTTGTCTTCACCATTTTCCAGGCAGGTAACCAAGTAAAACTTCACTTTGTATTGCAAAACCTTGAGTATATCTACTGTTTATCTAGCTATCTATCCTCTATCTGTATAATTTAAATAATGAAAACAAGTAAAGTTAATATGCAGTTAAATTTTTTTCACATACATTACCTACCATAAAATTTTGTGAGGTAGAAGGGAAATACTAATTATTTTGTAGATGAGAAAGGTGAGACTCTTGAAAAGATATATGTTTATATAAAGTTCACATGAATAAAGTAGAGCTGATACTTAAGCCCAAGGTTTCTGGTACTAAATCCTGAATTCATTTTATTAGCTAATTATCACGTAAACCATAGAAACTAGCCCTTACATTTAGTTGCTTTTCAATACATTGTAAAACACCAATTGATAGGAAGTAGGATATGATAGTAAATATCATGCTAAAATTTGTGGTGTACCTATAAAAGTCTATGAATTTATTTAGCTTAGCACTTGTTGAATTTTCAAAAAATTCACTGATGTGAAAAATGACAGGAATATAAAGATGAATGTATGCATGAGACATGATTTGAACTCCACTAAAGCAGAATCTATAGTATGTAAATGACTAGTCCAATAACAGAACTATGAATGAAATATTTAAGGATGAGAAATCCAATCCCAATTTTTTCCATAATTTTCACAGGACTATGAAAATATAAGGGCCAAAATATCAAACATCTTAAAATGCTCAAGGACAAATCTACAATAAAGGCAACCCAAACCTATCTGAGGACACTGGCTTGGAAGCCAGTCTAACCTGTAGACTCAATAATGCTGACACTTTAAGGTCCTTAGTTTTCTTATGATTATCCAACCTTAAAAGAACTTTCCATCTGATCATAGATTGAAAGTAAACTAAAACATACCCATGTCATACACACACACACACACACACACACACACAGAGAAGACCATACCAGAGGCAAAGCCCAGATGAATGCTCATAAATTCAATAAACTCACTAAATTCATTTGTCCTAAAATTAGTTCTATTTTATCAGTACATTATATACATAAATTTTACCTTAATGAACTTTAGATTTTAAAATTTGACTAGAAAATATAAAAACGAGAGAAACAGAAAGGAGGGGGAAGCAAGTTAAGAGCTGATCTCCAGTATATTACTCCAGTGCTCAAAATGCCATTTTTGAAGCTAAAATTCCACAACCTGGCTTTTTAAACTGAGATTTTATTCATCGGATATCAATAAATCCTGGGAGCATCTGGTTCTATGTTTTGAAAACAAAACGAAAGAACAATAGTACACAAGAAGGTGAAGAGACAGTATATCATATCATGATTTGCTGGCAATTTCATATTGCTGAAAGTTACACAGAACAATAATTGAAAAGTGATCATAATCCCTGTATTTGATCACTTTGTAAAATGCTAATGTGTAGGCAGTGGTTGGTTAATTTTACAATTGCCTTTTGGTACACAGGAAAGGGAAATTTGGATGCTGAGCAAGACAATCAGAAGGCTGGTGTCCCAGTTTAAAGTCAGATGAATGTTAGCTCAAAGTGTAAAAATAGAAAATGCTTCAGGACAGTAATGAAAGCATCCAAACATTGTCTCTCAAGGTGACCAGGAACTCTGTTTCTAAATAAAGGATCCTATGAGAGAATGATGCTAAATGAACTATATGGATGAGGAATTTATCTCTCAAGCTCATGACTCATTCAGTTCCTTTTTCAATTTCAAAGGGAAGAACAGGCATCAGTTAACCTTTACTGGTGATACAAGGTTATCATTAATAAATAGCCATAGAGCAATAAATAATTTTAGTGCAGAATAACAGGGATTGGAGCAAAGTATTTTGTACTCACTGGTGAAATTTTATTCATTCACAATTATAAAAAATATTGGAAGTTCCATTTTAATCTTAATTTATCTTCCCAGAATCTGTAACACACCCTAATTCCTCTTCTTTTTCACCTTTTCCTTATTTATTTGTACTCTAAGTAATTTTAATGCTATTAATGCATCAAGTTAGCCTAGCACTGTAATTTTTAAGAGAATTCATGAACACACAGTATAAAAATCATGAAGCTCAAATATGTGAAGAGCTGTAAAGAGTGTTGCCTTCACCCTTTAGCAAGAAAAATCTGGAGAGGGTGCTTGGGTGGCTCAGTGGGTTAAGCCTCTGCCTTCGGCTCAGGTCATGATCTCAGGGTCCTGGGATCAAGTCCTACATCGGGCTCTCTGCTTGGCAGGGAGCGTGCTTCCTCCTCTCTCTCTCTGCCTGCCTCTCTGCCTACTTGTGATCTCTCTCTCTCTGTTAAATAAATAAATAAAATCTTAAAGAAAAAAAAAACCTGCAGTTACTGCAAATTATGATATTTTCAAACCCATCAAGGAACTGAAGTTTCAGGGAAACTATGTAATCACAAACTTAAAGACAGCTGCCTGAAGGAAGAAACAGGACCTGAACAGTTGTTTAAATGAGACAGTCATCACTGGACTTCATATAGTAGCCAATAAGAAGATGTAGCTGAATCTTCTGAACGAAGCACTGAATGTAAAGCTCCTGGAAGACCCCACAGACAGAAAGAAGTCTACATTCTGGTAGGCCTTTTCCCCAAGAACCCCACTGACTACTCACAGGGAACATGAATGAGAATCTTTAGAGAGATTTTCTTGTGGTATTGGTTAAGAGAAAGAAAAAAAAACAAAAAATAAAAAACAGCAATCAGTAACAGTGCCCCAAACAGACATATCTTCCCTTATATTGCCTATGGACCACCTTCATCTTCAGGAGTGGGGAAAAAAAGCCATTTGGGGGAACTATAAGAAATCAATTGCACTGAGAGAAGGAAAATGACCCAGAAAAAAAAAATCACTAACCAGGAAGAGGAGGACAGGAATATTTACTATACTCAGCACTGCAGCTGGAGGAAGTCATGTGTGAATATGTCCTAAAATCCAGATGTGCTTGACTAGAATTAAAACTAATTAGAACATAGAAGTATACTCTTTTCACCTTTGACCCCCATCTCTGCATCGGGCTAATAAGCAATGGGCAAAAATAATAACAGGATATAGCTAGGAGAGGTTAAGGGGACAGATTGTGTCTGGAGACAAGCACAAACAGAAGACCCAAACCCAGAAGGAGAACAGACACTGAGAAAATGACCTCTGGAAAACAAGGTCCCTTCCTAAACATAAATTATCAAGAAAGGAACTTGAATCTTATGGTACACTGAAGCTATTCATACTCACCTCAATTCAGCCTATCCACTAAAGACCTGGCAGAAAGAATGAAACACTCATCTCTAAGCACAAGCTTACACATTATCTCTAGCTTTCAATTGAAAGTTATGAGGCATAAAATTGATAAGAAAAAGCACATGCTAAAGAGATAAAGCATTCATCAAAACCATACTCAGATATAAGGTATACAGTAGAACAATCAAAAGGCAATTTAAAATAATTATGACTGTGAATATGTATTGGCTGTAAATGTATATTGAAAATTCTAGCACAACCACAGATTTCTTTAATTATTACTATTATGCTATGAAAGGAGAGAAACTGTAACCATATAAAATACTCAAAACCACAAAAGGCAGAAAAAGAGTGGAGTACAAAATTTTTAAAAATGAACAAGAGCAATAAATAGAAAACATCAACAAATATGGTTTTATCCAACTATATCAATAAGAACATTGGATATCAATAGTCAAAGTGTACCAATTAAACTAGTAGAGTGTATCAAAAACAACATTTACCTGTATGTTGTCTACAAAAACCCGCTTTAAATATAAAGATAGCATAAGTTTAAAGGTAAATGGATGGAGAAAAACATACCATGCTAACACTAATCAAAAGAGAACAGAATTACCTATATTAATTTCAGATAGAAGCAAGAAAAGTATCAGGGATAAAGAAGAGCATTACATAATTATAAAGGGGTCAGTTATCCAAGAAGATATAATAATTCTAAATGAGTGTATGCCTAACAACACAAAATCAAACTAACAGAGGCAGAAACTGATAGAACCCCCAAGGAAAAGATAGATAATTCACTATCACAGTAGGAGACTTTAATACACTTCTCTCCAAAGTAGACCAATGTAGGAAGAAGAAAATTAGTAAGGATACAGCTGAACTCAGCATCACCACAAATCAACAGGATATAATTGGTACCCACAGACTGCTTCATCCAACAAGAGTGGAATACACATTCTATTCAAGCTCACATGCACCATTTACTGAAAAAGACTGCATTCTGAACCATAAAACACACCTTAAAGAATTTATTTTATTTTTAGGATTTTATTTATTTATTTGTCAGAGAGAGCACAAGCAGGGGGAGCAGCAGACAGAGGGAGAAGCGGGCTCCCCACTGAGCAAGGACCCTGATGTCAACGTTGGACTGAATTCCAGGATCCTGGGATCACGACCAGAGCCAAAGGCAGTTATGTAACTGACTGAGCCACCCAGGCATCCCACCTTAACCAATTTAAAAGAAGAAAAAATTATTTGGGTTTTCCAAGTGAACGGCTATGGTACCCACTGTAAGGTCTGGCCTAAGTGATCATGGAGCTTTTGAAGTATGCTGAGGCTTTCTCACAAATTTATTTCTCAAGTATGGTAAAAGGTATGTCTAATGGATCCTCCCAGTGTGGGTTAGTAGGTCTTAAATGACAAACCCGCTCTTGTGTTTCAATCTCCCTTAAGCCTCTGAATCTCCTCTGTAACATTAAACTGAGGAGGGGTAAGCATTTCTGGTTCACTCATAGTGAGCCATCTATTAGTCCATGTTTCAGTGAACCAAATAAACTATTAGAACCCTTTCTAACTACTCAAGCAGCAACTTTAAATGAAGAATGTCAATTTATTGGGCCCATATCAATAAATCTGACCTGATCCAAATTTATGTTCCTTTTACCACTATCCCAAAACCACAGTATCCATTCTCACACATGTCCCTGACTTCCGCTTGTATAAATTAGAAAACTCCAGTACTTTTGGAGGATAGTACACCTTCTCATGGGTCACTCTTTGTCCTCACTTTGAAGGATCTGTTGGGACTTAAGTCTAAGTATAGGTTTAGAAGCAAAGATGTGTGGTAGATTTGTGTCCTGGCTAGTCAGCATTGCCTTGCATGGCAACTGCCCCTGGGGAGGCCATTAACATTTCCCCAGGAAATTCAGGGTTAATTTCATCCAATGAGACAATTCCTCATAATCATACAATGTCTGCTCTAAGACCGCAATGGAACTGGACTATAAATCAATAACAAAAAATAACAGGAAAATCCAAATCTCATCCAGTGATGAGACAAAACATTTCTAAACAATGTGTGAGGCAAAGAATAAATCTCAAGATCAATTAAAATATTTTAAATAAAATGAAATGAAATACTTTAAATAAAACACAATTTATCAAAATTTACTTAGAGGAAAACTTGCAACATTACAAGCATATATTAAAAAGATCTAAGATCAATCGATTTCACCTTTGGAAATTAGAATAAGAAGAGTGAAATAAATCCAATGTAAGCAGAAGAAATAATTACAATTAGAGCAGAAATCACTTTAATTAAAAACAGAAAATTGATGGGAAAAAATCAATGAAACCAAAAGCTGGTTCCTTGAAAATATCAATAAATTAATAAGCCTTTGTCCAAGCAAAGACAGAAGAAAGGACACAAATTATGAAAGAGGGGCATCATTTTAGATCCCATGGACATGAAAAGGATAAAAAAAGAATACTATGAACAACTCTATACCTATAAATTTGTTAACCAAGATGAAATGACCTAATTCCCTGAAAGGTACAATCTGTCAAAATACACAAGTAGTAACAATTTGAATAGGCTTGTATTTATTATAAATTGAAATTGAATCAATAATTAATAATCTTTCAAAATAAAAAGCACCAGGTTCAGATGTATTCACTGATGAATTCTACTAAATATTCAAGGAAGAAATGATACCAATTCTATACAATTGCTTTCAGAGAATCGAAAAAATATTTTCTAACTAATTCTGAGGCCAACATTACCCAAATACCAAACCCAGACAAAGACATTACAAGAAAACTACAGACCAATATGTCTCATAAACAGAGGTTCAAAAATTCTCAATAAGATATTAGCAAACTGAATCCAAAAATATATAAAAAGAATTATATATGAAGACTAAATGAGTTTTATCCCAATTATGCAAGGCTGGTTGAACACATGAAAATTAATTAATGTAAAATATCACGTCAAGGGCCACCTGGGTATCTCAGTGGGTTAAAGCCTCTGCCTTCGGCTCAGGTCAAGGCCTCAGGGTCCTGGGATTGAGCGAATGGGGCTCTCTGCTCAGCGAGGAGCCTGCTTCCTCATCTCTCCCTGCCTTCCTCTTTGACTACTTGTAATCTCTATCAAATAAATAAATAAAATCTTAGAAAAAAAAACACATCAAAAGACAAAAAAATTACATGATCATGTCAATAGATGCAGAAAAGACATCTAATGAAGTCCAAACCCATTCGTGATAAAAATTCTCAGCAAAATAGAACGCAGAGGAACTTGCTTAACTTGATAAAGAACACAAGACATATTCAGAGGTATTGCTGGTTTGGTCAAGACCACCACAATAAAGTGAGCCAAATAATTTTTTCCATTTCCCATTATATAAATAACTTTATATGTAAAAGTTACGTTTATACCATATGGTAGCCTATTAATAGATTAATACCATTTTGTCTAAAGAGCTGTATATATCTTAATTAAAAAATACTTTCTTGCTAAAACATGATAGGCATCATTTGAGATCTGAATGAGACCAAATATTTTTGCTGGTGAACTATCTTGTCTCATTGCTGATAGCTGTTGAGTGATTAGGTTGGTGGTTGCTAAAAACTGAGTGGCTATGGCAATTTCTCAAAATAAGACAATAAAGTCTGCCACATTGATTGACAATTCCTTTCACAAATGATTTCTATGCCACTTGATAATATTGTACCCACACTAGAACTTTCAAAATCAGAGCCAATCCTCTCAAACCCTGCCACTGATTTATCAACTGAGTTTATGCAGTATTCTAAATATTTTGTCATCATTTCAACAATCCTTCCATCTCAAGAAACCACTTTGTTTGCTCACATATAAGAAGAAACTCCTCATTTGTTCAAGTTTTACTATGAAATTGCAGCAATTCAGTCACATATGCACTTCTTTTTTTTTAATTTTTAATTTTTTATAAACATATATTTTTATCCCCAGGGGTACAGGTCTGTGAATCACCAGGTTTACACACTTCACAGCACTCACCAAAGCACATACCCTCCCCAATGTCCATAATCCCACCCCCTTCTCCCAAAACCCCTCCCCCCCAGCAACCCTCAGTTTGTTTTGTGAGATTAAGAGTCACTTCTGCTTTGTCTCCCTCCCAATCCCATCTTGTTTCATTTATTCTTCTCGTACCCACTTACGCCCCCATGTTGCATCGCCACTTCCTAATATCAGGGAGATCATATGATAGTTGTCTTTCTCTGCTTGACTTATTTCGCTAAGCATGATACGCTCTAGTTCCATCCATGTTGTCGCAAATGGCAAGATTTCATTTCTTTTGATGGCTGCATAGTATTCCATTGTGTATATATACCACATCTTCTTGATCCATTCATCTGTTGATGGACATCTAGGTTCTTTCCATAGTTTGGCTATTGTGGACATTGCTGCTATAAACATTCGAGTACACGTGCCCCTTTGGAGCACTACGTTTGTATCATTAGGGTAAATGCCCAATAGTGCAATTGCTGGGTCATAGGGCAGTTCTATTTTCAACATTTTGAGGAACCTCCATGCTGTTTTCCAGAGAGGTTGCACCAGCTTGCATTCCCACCAACAGTGTAGGAGGGTTCCCCTTTCTCCGCATCCTCGCCAGCATCTGTCATTTCCTGACTTGTTGATTTTAGCCATTCTGACTGGTGTGAGGTGATATCGCATTGTGGTTTTGATTTGTATTTCCCTGATGCCGAGTGATATGGAGCACTTTTTCATGTGTCTGTTGGCCAGACCTCGAATAGCCAAAGAGATATTGAAAAAGAAAGCCAACGTTGGTGGCATCACAATTCCGGACTTCAAGCTCTATCACATATGCACTTCTAATTCTAGTTCTCTTGCTATTTCCACTACATCTGCAATTACTTCCTCCACTGAAGCCTTGAATCTCTCAGTCACCCAAGAGGGTTGGAATCAACTTCTCTCAAGGTCCTGTTGATATTCTGACTTCTTCCCATGAGTCCTAAAAATTCCTTTTTTTTCCCTCCAAGATTGTATTCATTTATCTGACAGAGAGAACAATCAAGAGAGCATAAGCAAGGAGAGCAACAGAGGAAGAGAAGCAGGGAGCCTGATGTGGGGCTTGACCCCAGGACCCTGGGATCATGACTGAAGGCAGGTGCTTAACTGACTGAGTCACCCAGGCACACCGAACCACAAATATTCTTAATGGCATCTAGAATGGTGAATCCTTTCCAAAAGGTTTTCAATTGACTTTGCTCAGATACGTCAGAGGAATTACTATGTAGGGCAACAATGACCTTACAAAAACATATTTCTTCAATAATAAAACTCGAAAGTCCAAATGACTCCTTGATCCATGAGCTGCAGAATGGATGCTGTATTAGCAGGCATGAAAAACAACATTAGTCTCATTGTATACTTCCATCAGAGCTCTTGGGTGACCAGGTATCAATGTCAATGAGCAGTAATATTTTGAAAGGAAGGTTTTTTTTCTGAGTAGGTCTCCACAAAGGGCAAAATATTCAGTAAACCATGTTGTAAACTGATCCAGGCTTCCTTGTTCCATTTACAGAGCAGGGGAAGAGTAGATTAAGCATAACTATTAAGGGCCCAAGAATTTGGGGAATAGTAAATGAACACTGGCTTCAACTTCAAATAACCAGCTGCGTTAGCCCCTAACAAGAGTCAGACTGACCTTTGAAGCTTTTAAGCCAAACACTAACTTCTAACTATGAAAGTCCTAGATGGTATCTTCTCTCAACAGAAGGCTGTTTCATCTACACTGCAAAGCTATTAGTTAGTGTTACTTAATGTACCTTCATTGATTACCTGAGCCGGATCTTCTGGAGAACTTGCTGCAACTTGGACATCAGCATTTGCTGCTTCACCTTGCACTGAAGAAGGCTTCTCAAACTTTATGAACCAGCCCATGCTAACTTCAAACTCATTTCTGTAGCTTTTTTACCTCTCAGCCTTCACAGAACTATAGAGTCACAGCCTCTTTTGGATTAGGCTTTGGCTTAAGGGAATGTTGTGGCTGGTTTGAGCTTCTATTTAAACCACTAAAACCTTCTCTGTGCCAACAATAGGGTTATTATGCTTTGTTATTATTCATCTGTAAGTTCACTGGAGTAGTACTTATAATTTCCTTCAGGAAGATTTCTTTTGCATTCACAATTTGGCTGTTTGGTGCAAGAAGCCTAGCTTTTGGCCTACCTCATCTTTTGACATGTTTTCCTCACTGAACATCATCATTTCTAACTCCTGATTTACAGTGAGTGATGTGAGGTACTTTATTTCATTTGAACACTTAGAGGCCATTGTAGAGCTATTAACTGACCTAATTTCAATACTGTTGTATCTTTAGGAATGGGGAGGATCAAATACAAGGAGAAAGACAGAAGAACAATTGGTTGGTGGAATAGTCAGAATTCACACAACATATATCGATTAAGTTTGCCATCTCATGTGAGTGTGGTTAGTGGCACCCTAAAACCATTACAATAATAACACCAAAGATTAATGATCACAGATCACCATAACAAATAGAATGATAATGAAAACTTTGAAATACTGTGAGAATAACTAATATGTGACACAAAGACATGAAGTGAACAAATGCAACCAGGAAAATGGCACCAATAGACTTGTTTAACAGAACTACCATCAAACCTTTTATTTAAACACACACATACACACAATCATCTGTGAAGTACAATAAAGCGAAGTGTAATACGAGGAGTTATGCCTGCATATATATATATACAGAGAGAGATCCAGTTGTTTCTGCACCTGTGTTGAAAGAACTATCTTTTCTCTTTTGTAATCATCTTTCCACCTTTTTCAAAAATCAGTTGACACAAGGTGCCTCAGTGGCTTGGTCAGGTGAGCATCTCACTCTTAATTTCAACTGCAGTCATGATCTCAGGGTCATTAGACTGAGCCCCACATGAGCCTCTGCACTCAGTGGGTTGTCTGCTTAACATTCTATCTTTCCTCTCCCGTTCCCCCTCACCATTATGCTCTCTCTCCAAAATATAAATAAATAAATCTTTGGGGAAAAAAATCAACTGGCACAAATGTGCCTCAAGTATTGTAACGATACAGTAAATTTTGAAGGCAGCCCACTTATGTCTTACAACTCTGTTTTTTTATTATAATAATAATAATAATTACCATTATGTTATTATTATTATTGAAACAGAATCTGCTGAGATAATGATCTGGATTGTGTTGAGTCAATAAATCAATCTGGATCAAATTACCATTTTAAAAATGTTGAGTCATCCAACACAGAAATATGGTAAAACTACCCATTAAGCCTTCTTTAATTGCTCTCAGTAGTGGTTTAGTTACCATTGCAAAACTGTTACACATATTTCATTAAACTTACCCAAAAATTCTAATGTTTTGAGGGTTTTGATAATATTATTGCTCATTTTCAAAAATTACATCTATTGCTTGTATATATGTATATAATTTTTTAAAAATCAGTTCTGTTTTTGTGGTCTTGTAAAAGTCAGTTTTCCTAGTAGCTTTTATTAGATTCCTTAGTATTTCTAACCATACAAATTGCTTTTGGCAAAAGAAAGCAAAAGGCTTTATTTTCAAGCTGTATAACTAGATTTCTTCTTCTTTATTTCTATGCAAAATATTGAATACTAATAATGAATGCAAATAATGAAAGTAAAAATCCTTGCCTCTTCCAGATAATACAGGGGAAGAATTCAGTTAGTCCTTTCCTGCATATTCCATTTCTCTTTCTTGTGTTCATATTTTCATTTAAATATTTATACAAAAATATAATAGTCTTTTAACATTCTTGCTACTCCATCATCTCTGACATTTTGGTGTCAATTTCTATTGACTTAAAAAATTGCCTGGCTTTGAGTCACATTTTCTTGCTTCTTAATATGTTTCAAGATTTCTGATTGGATGCCAGGCTTCATGAAAATTGCATACTATGTATATATATATATATATATGAACTATATATTATGTATATATATATATATATATATATATATTTATCTTTCTACAAAGAATATTAGGCATTATTTGGGCAGGCAGTTATTGGTAGATTACCTTTTATTCTTTTCAGATTTCTAAAAGCATTTCTAGGAAGGATACTACACTACAGAGATATTTTAGCTCTATTGCTAAGGTATGACCCACTTGGAATCCCTTTTAAATTCCATGTCATCAAGGAGGATTCTTTCCTCTGGCTGATTGGAGCTACAGATGGTTCTCAACATTGTCTGTTCTGAGAATAACAAACCTATAATTCCCCGGTGGCTCCAGACCCAAAGTAGAAAAATCATAGGATTTCCTCATCTGTTTTCCTTTTCTAAGGAATCACAGTCCTGTGCTGCCTGTTGTTGAATACATGGAAATATGTTTTTTTAATGTATATTTTCTAAATTTTTAGCTGTTTATGGTGGAGGTTATGTCTAGTATTTATACTCTATATGGCTGGAAGCAAAATTTAAAAACTTGGGTTTTTCTCATTAATATTTTTAAAATACCTTTTAGAATAATTTTAGCTTTCGAGAAAACTTATATGAATATTACAAAGGATTTGCACATATCCCACCCACACTTAGTTTCCATTATTGTTAATTATTGTTAATTATTATGACACATTTAGCACAACTAATGAGCTAATATTACTACATTCTTATTAAAGTCCATACTTTATTTAGATTTAACCAGTTTTCTTAATGTCCTTTTTCTACTTCAGGACCACATTACATTTACTTGTTATGTCTCTTTACACTCCTTTACACTGACAGTTTCTCAGTCTTTTCCTGCTTTCGGTGACCTCGACAATTTTTGTCTCCAGCTATCCTTAAGCTTTGTTAAAAAGTTTCATGTACTAATGAAATAAAAAATGCAATGATACCATTTTATCTATGATATTAATGAATTTTAAAATTATAAAATTCAATTTTAATGATTCCAGTATAATACCTTCTAAATTTTGCTTGACTCTTTAGGGTAGCTTATATCTGTACTTGACATGCTCCATGTAAAGCTCAATTTCTTTGCTACATTATTTACATTTTTGTATCTTATTTCATACATATTTTCTGGGAAAAAACAAAGCTTACTATTCAGATCTGAAAACGAGTAGCAGTCATCATGGATGGAGGAAACAGGTAAAGCAGTAAAATACGCTACAGTCATTAAGGCACAAGAGTGAAGACTATCAAACTTGAAAAGAATCTGATCATGCAGAGTTAAAGGTTTCACTGCAGCTCACTGCAAAGTCCAGTCCAAAGAGCCCAACAGTAAACTCCATGCCTGATAGCAATGGTACTTTAATAACAAAAATGGTGGTGGTTAAATTTTATTTTGGCTAGGCTATGGTGCCTAGTTGTTCTCAAACACCAGTCTATGTGTTGCTTCTTTTTAATATGTGATTAACATTTACAATCCGTAAACTTTGTGTAAAGCAGATTCCTCTGCAGGATATGGGTGAGATTCATCCAATCAGTTGAAGACCTTAAAAGCAAAGAGTGAGAAGTCCCTTGAGTAGGAAGGAATTCTGTTTCCAGACTCCTCTTGGACTCAAGACTACAAATCAGTTCTTGCTGGAATTTTCAAATTGCTGGCCTGCTCTGCAGATTTTGGACTTATAAGGCCCCACCATCATGGGGCCAGTTCCTCAAAATGGTCCCTCTCTCTCGCTCTCTCTCCCCTTACCCTCTTTTTCCCTCTCTCTCCTTATAAATGTGTAAAAAATCTCCTGTGGATTCTGTTCTCTGGTGAACCTTAATACACTATTTAATGAAATTAGTGGCAGGGCAACAAATGATGAAGGTTTGGGGAGGAGATGTGTTAAGACAGACAAGAAATGTGCCGAAGACAAAGCATATCACGTAGATAGAAAAGTATAAAACCCGTGCTGTTACAGCACTACATTTTCTACTTCGCTGTGACTAGTTTTACTTATTTCGCTTGAGTTATGCATAAACAATAACTTACATACTGTATATCCTTATTTCTTTAGTTCTACTCATCATGAAATCCTGCTGGAATTCTAGCAACAGTAGCCCTGAATTTTGCCAGTATCCATAGTCCTACTGCCAGGGGACAACCCTAAAGCAGGAGTAAGTCATTAAATAATGTCAGTAAAAACAAAACAGAGAGGGGAGCCTGGGTAGCTGAGTCTGTTAGGCAGGCAAATTTTGGTTTTGGCACAAGTCGTGATCTCAGGGTCATAAGATCAAACCCCCTGTTGTCCTCCAAGCTCAGCAGAGTCTGCTTGAGATTCTCTCCCTCTCCACTTGCATTTGTCTCTCTCTCCAAAATAAATAAATCTTAAAAAAAAAAAAGGAAGAGAAATATAAATATCAAAATGCAATCTAAGATGGGATTGGGAGGGAGACAAACCATAAGTGACTCTTAATCTCACAAAACAAACTGAGGGTTGCTGGGGGGAGGGGGTTTGGGACATTGGGGAGGGTATGTGCTTTGGTGAGTGCTGTGAAGTGTGTAAACCTGGTGATTCACAGACCTGTACCACTGGGGATAAAAATACATGTTTATAAAAATAAAAATAAAAATAAAAATAAATTTACTAATGAGGCCAAAAAAAAAAAAAGATAAATCAGTATATAGGACAAAGATGATCACTATTATTGACGAAGACTACCATCTACATTAAAGGTAAATTAGTCTTGATTTTTATCTTAATATGCTTTGAAATTGCACTCTTTTAGTACCATCATAAGTTCATTACATGTATTAATTTACTCCCAAGTGAACTCTAAAGTTGTGGGCCATTTTAAAATCCATCTTTGTATTGGAAAAGTGAAAGCAGAAAGAATTTAAGTAAATTCTTCAAAGTTCCAGAATTTGTAAGTATATGGGCAGGGTTTGAACCCAGACAGCTTATATTCACAGGTAATAGATTTTCAGTATGAAGTAATACTGCTTATTTATTATGTTCCTTTATCATACCCTCAAATGTGTGAAGAAAAACTATAAAAAGTACAAAAGGACTTGGAGAGAAATGTTATAGTTATTTGATATTTTATAAACTTCATTTCTGGAAGAAACAATAATCCAAAACTGATGGATATGCTAGCTGAAGTATATAAAAAACAAAACTATATTTCTTTAGTTAACCTAACCAACTAAAGTTAGAGTACAAACAGATAAATTTGGGAATAAGAACAAGCATAGAAAGTACAGAGAAAAAAAATTATTGGATACATTATATAATCTTACACCAATAATTAAAATCTAGATGAAACAGCTGATTCTTAAGAGAGTATAAAAAAATATATCTACATAAAACTGAGCTAATAAAAACAGGACAATAACTATGGAAGAAATCATTTAGGTTTTCAAACAATATTACTTCTAAAAGACGTCAGGTGCACAGGCTGTTTTGACTTCGAGGTTATTAATAACTCTTTTGTCCTTTAAATTTTGCAGAGCATAGAGAAAGAATAATCCTTATTTTGTAAAATTAAGATAATAAGATAACTTTGATATAAAAACTGAAAGCTACTGTGCATTAACAGAAAAAAAATAAAACTGCAGACAAATCTTTCATAGTAATATAAACCACAAATCCTAAATCTAAAATACTAGGAAAATTAATATTGAGGTACATTTATAGAATATACCATATAATACATAGTTACCTCAGAAATATTAGACTGCTGCCATGAAAAGAAATCTATTATTAGTCTTTTCAAACTAACAGGACAAAAACAAATAATATGTAGAGTGGAAAACTTACAAAATTATATGATAGGTATAAAGAGTAATCAAATTCAAAATTCATATCTGATCTTTACAAGGTAAAACCACTTATTAAGAAAAGTACAAAAGAAGTATTTTTTAAAGATTTTTTTTTAAATTTATTTGACAGAGAGAGAGAAATCACAAGTAGGCAGAGAGGCAGGCAGAGAGAGAGAGGGGAGGAAGCAGGCTCCCTGTGGAGCAGAGAGCCTGATCTGGGGCTCGATCCCAGGACCCTGGGATCATGACATGAGCCGAAGGCAGAGGCTTTAACCCACTGAGTCACCAAGGCGCCCCAAAAAATTATTTTAAAGGGAAAAAAAAACATACTGACCTAAAATATCTCACATTTAGAAAAAAGGAAAAAGCAGAAACACATAATATCCCTACTATTTTGTAATACTGTCCTAAGTATTTTAGACCAGTTGTCTGTAATAAGAGAAACTAAGTAGTAAGTACTTGAAAGTAGGAGGCAAATTAATAACTACTTATAGCTATAATAGTGGCAGACCTCCTATTAAGTGGCCCTTATAGGGCCATCCATCTCTTCTTCCTTGAACAAAGGACCAGTCTTTGGTAAAGAGAGGTGCCCTCACAGATAAAAGAAATGAACTTTGATTCACCTAAGCCTGTCCCAGTGATGCCAGTCTCCTCTCTAGTGATGGACTTAACCTGGGCAGTCAGTGTCCTGTGTGATCTTGGAGTGCTGCTAGTTCCTGGACTTCACAGATGGGAGGTTCATTTTAGCTTAGATTCAGACTGCCTTCTCAATCTAAGGACTCAGGACCAGAATCTTTTACACTGTTGAGAACTGAATATTACCAGTCATAGGAATCTCACAGATTCACCTCTATAAAGATTTTGAAAAGCAAATCTTTTTTTTTTAAAAGATTTTATTTATTTATTTGACAGAGAAAGATCACAAGCAGGCAGAGAGGCAGGCAGAGAGAGAGAGAGAGGGAAGCAGGCTCCCCGCTGAGCAGAGAGCCCAATGCGGGACTTGATCCCAGGACCCTGAGATCATGACCCGAGCCAAAGGCAGCGGCTTAACCCACTGAGCCACCCAGGTGCCCCTGAAAAGCAAATCTTGAAGGATACATGTCCACAAAAAAGAGTTATCATCTTTAGATTTGATTCTCTCTCTGTTTTATTGCTCTTTCCATTCCAAAGAGTTTCTGTTCTCAGTGCCATTGAACAATCCTCTGGGCCACTTAGATAGCTACTTGTCATGTCTTTCCTCCTCTCTCCCTGCCTTCCCTAGATGGGAAAGGAATTGTGATATAATTTCTCATGCACTCCTTATTTATCCCATGCACAACCTTAAAATCATCAGAAAGCACCTATAGCAATTAAAACTCATTTCTAGAACTCTTATTTGCTTATAGGTTCTCCATTACATATTTTATATAAACCAATTTAATTATATTATAAGCACTTCTTTATACATTACTACATGAAATAGATAACAGAGAAAAATATAGTTCTTGGCCTTTCCTCTCAACTATTCTTGTTGGTTTTTTTTGGTGATGGTTGTGGAGGGGTGGGAAGAGTTAGGTATTCACATCCATATTCTGAAGAATATAATGTTCTTATTTGATTTTTAAAATTTAAATACTGATTATTAACATCCTATCAGAAAATTAGAATTTAATATTCTGAAAACTCAGTTCTCTCCAAACATTTCCTTACCTCCAACCCTAAACACATATATGTGTGTCCCCTTCTCTTATTATGATCCATTATATATTCCCATTTTGTCACTGTTTCTGTTTCCTCTGTGCCCTAGTTCTCCCTTCGGTTGGTCTTCATACTTCATTTTAGATTATTTCTTCAATTTTTTTTAAAGAGCTTTTTTTTTTTTTAAAGATTTTATTTATTCATTTGACACAGAGAGATCACAAGTAGGCAGAGAGGCAGGCAGAGAGAGAGAGAGAGAGGAGGAAGCAGGCTCCCCGCGGAGCGGAGAACCTGATGCGGGACTCGATCCCAGGACCCTGAGATCATGACCTGAGCCGAAGGCAGCGGCTTAACCCACTGAGCCACCCAGGCGCCCCTATTTCTTCAATTTTTGATGATCTTTCCCATCATCAAAGAGGGATCCTTCCCACCATCAAAGAGAGGGAAGCCTCTCTTTGCATAGACACTACATTATCATTTGGAGCCTGTAGCAGCCTTATTTGTTGGTCGATCTCCATAAAGGATGCTTCCATGAGGAGACAGCCTCTTCACTCACAGATTTCCAAATGGGAGAATTTGTTAAAATTTTATCTTGAGCCAGTTTCCTCACAGAGTCCTTTATACTTACCAATTTCTTGCCTAGGAGGCAATGTCTGGACCTACTTAAGCAAGGGAGACAATGCTCAGTGTCCAGAATTCCATTTAATCTACCTACTTTCCATAAGAAGTCCTACTGTGAGGCACCTGGGTGGCTCATGGGTTGAGCCTCTGCCTTCGGCTCTGGTCATGATCTCAGGGTCCTGGAATCGAGCCCCGCACTGCATTCTCTGCTCAGTGGGGAGCCTGCTTCCTCCTCTCTCTCTTTGCCTACTTGTGATCTATGTCTGTCAAATAAATAAATAAAATCTTAAAAAAAAAAAAAAGAAGTCCTACTGCATGATGGGTGTGAAAATGTGTATGGTGCAAGCTGGCTTTTATAAAAGGGATGCTGAGAGAGAGATGGCCTCTGTATCAATCATTTCATAATTACTATTTTTATTTTTTTTTTATTTATTTATTTATTTATTTATTTATTTTAGTATATTTTGACAGAGAGAGATCACAAGTAGGCAGAGAGGCAGGCAGAGAGAGAGAGGGAAGCAGGCTCCCCACTGAACAGAGAGCCTGATGTGGGGCTTGATCCCAGGACCCTGAGACCATGACCTGAGCTGAAAGCAGAGGCTTTAACCCACTGAGCCACGCAGGTGCCCCTCATTTTATTATTTTTAATAGAAATAATATTCACATAGGAAACAAAGGGGATAAAAAGACAAATAATTATAACAAATGAGAAATATTTTTCAATATTTAACTCATTTTATCAATTTAAGAAGAATAGTTAAATAGTCTCCTTGTTGAATACCAAAGTACATCATTAAATTCCTAAAACAAACTTCTGTTCAAACAGATCCCAAAATTCAGGCAAATACTCAACCTTGCTAAAATCAGAAGTTTTGTTATACTAAATGTTAACTCAAAACTTCCACTTTCTGTAGAGATTCAAGTTTAAACTGTACAGTTACTGAACAATGATTCATTATAATGAAATGTATTTTATGGTTTAAAGATATTTAAATTATCTGAGCCATAGTAACTAAGTAAAAATTTGATTTTTTTCAATTCCTGTTTTTTTTAATAGGAATAGCAAGTTCATTATTTGCCAGTAAATGGAATAATTGGCTAATTAGCAGCACTTGTTATGTGATGAATATTCAATTACCAGAATAGAAAAGAGAGAAGATGCAACATACCTTAGTAAATTAATTCCTTTTTGTACAGTGAATTTGCATCCACCTGGCAGAAAACATAAACATTCTCTTAGTAAAAGCCTTGGAAAGTTTGCCAAAATTGAGAAATTAAAGGGTGTTTAACTATTTCACTCTTTGTTAGAATATGATTGTTCCTCACAGATGTTTTCTTTACAATGCCATTGAAATTAATCACATCTGTCTAAAATGCTCTTAGCATTATGAAATGCACTAGTTTTACAATGCTAAGTACATTAAATACGTTTCCTGCCATATTCAAAGATTCCTGTATTCCATATAAAAGAAAACTGTAAAGAAACTATAAAAACTATATAATTGAATACATGAACAGTAGGTGATATTTAACAGGAAATCATTACGATTTTTAAAATATTATGAAGTTTATTACTACCAGGGAAATTTCAATCAAATGTCAATTTTCCTCTTTCAACTGCAACTTCTGCTCTCCCCTTTCCTGGTACTGACTTTTTCCACACATTGAATAAATTCTCCTTGAAATTTTGAGGTCTGAAAGCTGAGATGTGCATCTCCTGATGATTTACCAAGACATCTGTGGATAGTGTGTTGATTCAGGGACTTCCAAATCTTCTTATAGTTGTTAGGAGGAGAAAAGATTAGTGGCCCAAGATAGAATAAAGACCTTATTTAGGTTTTGGAATCATTACCATCTCTCACAGTGTTCGGTAGAAAGTAAAGCAATTACTCCACTACATCTGCCAATGTTAAGGCCCAACATCAAAGGAGGACTTGCATGGTTGTTTTGAAAACAGGAGAGGTAACCACTGGCCAGTTAAAACATATTAGTGTAAAAACAGTTGAATGATGCACTGTGAGAACCACAAGTTAGGAATCAGGATATACGACTTTTGCCCAGCTCAAATGCTAAATCTTTAATCTTAGGCAAACTACTGTATTTGGGGACCTAAAACTCACTTGTAAGATGTGGGTATTCTTTTGAGAAATTCTAAAGATATGTGCATATCTAAAGTACTAGCATTATGTGTTTCCTGAATAGACAATTAAAAATCCTAATTTACACCCATCACAGATCTTAAAATGAAGTGATACCATTTAGATTGTTATTCTGAATTTTCTGGGTTGTCTGATCCATACTCATAAGACAATATTGCCTCTACTGAATTGTAGTGGCAACAACTTATAAAAACTTCCCTTTCACAATGAACTCTCTCCTTTACAATGAAATTTGAAAACAGGAATATTTAAATGTATCTAATCCTTATACCGAATTTCATCAGAAAATTTGGTCTCATGATAAAGTACAAATCAGGAGTATTTAATTAGTGCCTATTTTCATTAACTGATGATCCAATTCAGGATTGATTAAGGTAGAGTGCCACTATTAGATAAATTTAATACAACATTATTTGGAAATGATTGCTCATTCTTGTTCTACTAAAATATAATTGATTATGGATGGCTTTCCAATATGTTTAAAATTGCATGTATGTTTTTGTTGGCCATCATTTGTTTTCCTAATTTCTGGTGTTTTGATGGAATTGGAGTTGGATTCCTATTGGAGAGGAATCATGAGACTGCATGAAAGGAAAAGAAGTAAATACAATGGATTTTAAATTTATGAGATACCCTGCTCTCTCTTCCCACATGTAGGCATAAGGGAAAGGCCATGTGAGGATATAATGAGAAGACAGGAAAAGAGCTCTCACCAGACATTAAATATACACTCATGTTGATTTTGGACTTCTTAGCCTCCAGAATTGTGAGAAATAAAGTCTTTTTTTAAGCCACCAAGTTCATGGTATTTTGTTACAGGCTAAAATAGGGGACCTACAGATAAGACTTCCTTACATTCACGGGTTCTCTATCTCTAATAGTAGATACCACATGACCAGGGCCATGGGTTTCAGAGCAGAATTTGGAATTGATGATAAGAAATAGGGCAGCTAGGGTGCTGTATCAAAAACAGAGTATGCTATTTGTTTCATAAAAAAAAGGTAATCCATAAGATGATGAAGTGAAAATGCTCCTAGGACAAGCTCTGTTTTCCGAACCATTTTTTCCAAAGGCCAATGTCCCTTGCATCTATCACTGAATGTTCTACATTGCTTTGTATTACCCAATACTGCATCTGTCTTCTCAACTAAACTAAATACTTGTTGAAATCGTGTATACGTTTTTATTCATTTTTTAACCACTAGCACAATTTACAACACATAACAAGTACTCCAAAAATATTTGACTGATTAATGTGAATTAAAGAAAAATAAAGGACTTATACCAATTGCCTGTATCTCTCATGAGAATCTACAGGATAAAATAGTATTTGATTTCATTATTTTTTACAAATAATCATGCATTTTAGAATGATCACTGGTTTGGGGAATGGAAGTTTTAGGAGTGCCTGGTGGCTCAATTGTTAGGCATCTGCCTTCGGCTCAGGTCACAATGCCAGGGTCCTGGGATCCAGCCCTGGGTTGGGCTCCCTGTTCAGTGGAAAGCCTGCTTCTCCCTCTGTCCTCCCCCCTCCCCTGCTTGTGCTCCCTCTCCTGCTGTGTCTCTCTCTTTCAAACAAATAAATAAAATCTTTAAAAAAAAAAAAAGGAAATGGAAGTTTAATAGTTCAGACTGACCACAGAAAAACGTATCTAGAAAATCCAGGTTATTTTTTATTTAAATTATTTAAGTCAGGTAAATAATGTACCTCTATGCAATCACTTTATCATATTTCTAAAAATCATCTATTAATTTAGTCTTACTGTTGAAGGTGTAGAATCTTCCTTATCATGGAAGTAGAATGAGAATATAAATAGTGTTACTTATAAAGAACTGTGAAATACTTAAAACTAAGTCAAAATTCTACTATTCTCACTTAAGCATACATAATATTTGAAATGTATCATTTTTCAACTTGAAGAACATAGACCATCTCTAACTATGATTGTTTTATCCAATTAATTCCTAATGCTACAATAACCCAAATAATTAACATTTGTCATTCAATTATCAAAAACCTTTCTCACATTTCTTTTTTATTTTTTTAATTTTTTTTAAATTTAATATAATTTTTTTATTTTTTATAAACATATATTTTTATCCCCAGGGGTACAGGTCTGTGAATCACCAGGTTTACACACTTCACAGTTTTTTAATATTTTTATTTATTTATTTGACACAGAGAAAGAGTACAAGCAGGTGGAGCAGCAGACACAGGGAGAGAGAGAAGCAGGCCTGCCAGGGAGCAAGGGAGCCAGATGCAGCACTTTATCCCAGGACCCTGGGATCATAACCTGAGCCCAAAGGCAGATGCTTAACTGGCTGAGCCACCCAGGTGCCCCTTTCTCACATCTTTAATTCTCACACTGTACAGCGCAAAATACAGTGGAATCATTCCCCTCCCAGCTTCTTCAGCATTGTAATTTTTGCCAAACCGAAGAATCAACCTGATTCACTGAATTCAACTTCAAGTTGAAGGGTACGCTAATATAGTTAAAGCCTCTCTATAAATTTGACAAAAATTAATGGAGTTTCTAAATGTTTTGCCAAATATACATAAAGTGATATAAGAGATCTAGACACATCATTTTCCTCACACCACCACTAAGTATATCATTAGCAGTGTGAAAGATTTTATGAAATTATATATAAATACTCCAAATGGTGAATAAGTTACAGCCTGTTTTATAAAATTACTTTATGATTGCCAGTTAATATTCACTTTATTTTCAGTTATCAAGGAGAATGACCATTTTTCGTTGAGTTAAACACATACACACACCTGGTCAATGAAGTGTTTATTTGTTTACATTATATTCAGGGATGGGAAATATTTATTAGAATGGGAAAAAGGGTTTTCTAACAACCCTATATAAATAAAAGGAGTATGAGGAACTGGACACAAAAATCACAGTGATTATACACCATGATAAGCATGACATATTGATCTTAAAAAAAAAAAAAAAGGTTAAATGAATAAAGATGCTCTTACATTATAACCTGGCAGGCAATTTGAACTTGAGTTTTAAAATGTGCAGGAAATGTGAAAATAGAATAGCACATTTCCATTCCTAATTGAGTATTTCACAATGCCCCGCATCAGAAATGATGTAGATTAAATCAGAAGTACTTGCTTATAGGCAGTCCTCTGCAATGAGATGATGCTGATTCATGAAAGAGACGTTAAAAAATGCAAACCCATTCCTGAAGGAAAGAACAGATGTATTTCTCTCTTCCTATACAGTTTTTATATCATGGAAACTTAGATTTCCTTTTGAAAAATACTCAGAAGGAAATATTCTTTTGACTGCATTAACACCTGAAATTCCTCAAAATATTTTATCACTTGCCTGAAGAATATAACACAGTGAAATAAAGTTTCATTTCAAGATAAAAAATATTTGTAAAATTAGAATAATGACAAACATTACAGCTTTTAACAACCCACATTATTTTCATTAGACATAAAATGGGGATTTGTAAAATCCACCTGTATTAAGAAATCACAAACCTCTCAAAGTTTGAATTCCTTGTAGTGGACTACATACCATCTATAGTCTTCCACACTCAGTCACACAGACTTATTTCACTATATTCCAAACTAGCTCCCCCCAGGCTTGGTCAGTCAGGTTTCCTGATTCCTTCTACACATTACATCTTATTCTCATATTTGGGTGTGGGCTCATATGGTTTTTCTTTCAGTTTTTAGTCTGCATGATCACTCATTTTTTATGATCCAACCTAAGGTCATTGTATCCTTGCTATCTTCCCTATTTTAAGACTCTTTTCTATGAAGCTTAAATTCTCATTACAGAAGAAAAGGTACTCCAGTTTGAAAGGGACTGTATTTGTTTCCTAGAGCTGCCATAAAAAAGTACCACAAACTAGGTGGCCTAAAATAGGAGAGATTTGTTCTCTGGCAGTTCTGGAGGCAAAAAGTCAAGGCGCAATAGGGCCTTCCTCTCTCTCACAGCTCTAGGGAAGAATCCAGCCTTGACTATTCCCATGTGGTAACTTCTGGCAAACTTTGGCATTACTTGGTTTGTAGATACATCATTCCAGTTACTTCTTCCATTTTCCCATGACTTGCTGTATGTCTATGTGTATCTGAATCTATCCTTCCTCATCAGAGCACCAGTAATTGGATTTAAGGCCTTCAGTAAATATTATGACTTCATCTTAACTTGATTATATCTGCAAAGACCCCACTTGCAAGTTAAGTCACACTCACACACTCCGAGAGTTCGGACTTCCACACATCTTTTTGGAGGACACGATTCAACCCAGCATAGAAACACTCAAATGCATCTACATTAACCATTCATCATTATGACATAGAGAAATCCCAAGTAACTCTGCTTACATACTTTTGCTAATGATAAAATCAGTTTATGAAGTTGCCAGTTTTATCAGTGGATAGCTTAGAATTACAGTCAACAAAAATCCTTTCTTTGTAACATAAGTCCATTGGCCATCTTGTCGTAGTTTTATTCTTAAGTTCATATAGAATAAACAGCATTGACTTGTCAATATTATAGGCCACTAAATGATCAAAGACAGTTTATTCTTCCCTAAGACTTTCTGATTACCTTTTCTTAATATTTCTTCCCTAATACTGATTACCTTTTCTTAACATATCATGAACAGAGTAAACACCATGACATGTGTTTCTCAGGAAACTTACTTAGCTCCAATTGTCTGATTTTGTGAGAATGTCTCTTAATTGCCTACTCTTATATAGAATTAAAATTCATCTTATCATAATGGTTTTGATATCAGACAGATGTGGCTATGAATCCCAAATCTGCTACCATGCAATTGCATTACCAATAAAATTATAAAATTTCTCTAAGCCTCAATGTCCTACGTGGTAAAATCAGAATGTAACATTTGCCATAAGTAGTTAAAGTAATAATTAGATAATAGATAATTAGCCCAGGGCTTGGTACACTTAATAACTGGTAGTTTGTATAACAAAATTTTTATTGGTCTGGCTAAACAGAAATCTTATTTAACACAACAGAACCTATATTACATTAAGCATGGTCTAGAGTTCTTAGTCCTAATTCATTCCCCAAAAGCAACATCACAACTAATATGGATTTGTACATTGTGTTACAGACCTAGATATTCTTATCTTGCTGACTATCAGAATGTAGGAACAGAAAAGTTCTAATCACATACAGATTTTCTGTGGAGAAGTGTCCTTAAACATTTGTTCCTTCACATTAGTAACTGAGGGTAATGTAACCCATCCTCACTTTTTTTTTTTTTTAAGATTTTATTTACTTATTTGACAGAGAGAGATATCACAAGTAGGGAGAGCAGGAGGAAGATAGAGAGGGGGAAGCAGGCTCCTCACTGAGCAGAGAACCCAATGTGGGGCTTGATCCCGGGACCCTGAGATCATGACCCAAACCAAAGGAAGAGGCCTAACCCACTGAGCCACTGAGGTGCCCCTCATCCTCACTATTGATTACCACTTGAACCTCTCATAGAACAATCTCTGAAAAACGCTGGAAAATTCTCTGATTTTTCTAATGAAATAGCATTTCTTACTTGACCTTTAGTCTGTTTACAGGGTCTTAGTTTTCCATTCTACATATATCTGCCATCAGCCCTTGACAAATGAGGCAGAGACTTCTATTTGCCACCTGATCCCCATTTTCCTATTTTTTTTCCTTAAAAACAAACTTTACTTGGAGAACTGACATAGCCATCTTGAAATATTACATTTTGCAGCCAGAATAATCCATTTGATTAAATTCTGGTCAATGAGCTATAAGTAGAAGTATTTTTAGGACTTCCAAGAAGGGTTTGAAAAAGACCAGATTTATCTAGGAAACAGCTTGAGAATGCAGCCTTAATTTGTTACAGATGAGCTTTTGCACATCTCTTAGAATATAAAATGGGCCTGATGATGGATTTCATAAGTTTCATATGTTAGTGGGATGAAGCTGAGTCCCTGATATCCAGGAAGACTCTAGTACAGCCTTAGACTTCCTTGACATGGGAGAAAATTGTACTTCTATCTTTTTCAAACCACTGCTATTTTGTGTGTTCTGCTACATCCAGATCAATATATTTCAGTTCCTTTCCTAAATCAAACTGGGGATGAACTTCAAGTAGACATCTGGGTCACTGAGAAAGATGAATTCTTGGTCCCTGAGTCTTTGGATCAATTGTCTCTTTGAGTTAAGTTCTGTTCCTCCACCAAATTCATATATTGAAGTACTTCAGAATGTTACCTTATTTGAGAATATGTCTTTACAGAGGTGATCAAATTAAAATAAGATCATTAGAGTGGGCTCTAATCCAATGACTAGTGGCCTTATAAAAGTCATAAATTTGAAAATAGATAGGAATAAAGGAATAGGAAAAAAAAAACAGAAAAAAATAGTCATCTACAAGTGAAGGAGAAAGGTCTAGAACAAATCCTTCCCTCACCGCTCTGAGAAGGTACTAGCCATTCTGACACTTTGATGTCAGATTTAAGGGCTTCTAGATGTAACAATAAGTCTCTGTTGTTTACATGACCTAGTTTGTTAATACTTTGTTATAAGGCCACCCTAACAAATTAGCACACCCTAATATTTCAGAAAGACTTGTGATTTGAACTTCATCTTATAATTGCCAGCCCCTTTTCTTAGGCATGTCAGTTTACTTACTTTTTAAAATACCATTTACTTTAAACACTGTGACCTTTTCCCAAAACTCTCTTTTTCTAGTTTAGCCTTCTTCTCTGGGCCAAAAATTATGTGCAGTGTGTAGGCCCACTAGACCACTAGACCCAATACACTATGACCTCAGTGAGTAATTATTTTCATTTAATGTTACTTAATATTATAACATATGCTCTTATACAGTTTATGTTATTATGTGGTGGTATAACTTACAGCATTATTACACCTAGTTAGAGATTAGTGTTTCTCTTTAAGTTTCTGGTTTCAAGATGTTGACTGCCACACACAGAATGCTATTAAAAACATCCCCAGAAACAAATAAACAAGAACAATAATTCCTATAATTTTTCAACCACTTTCAGTGGGTTTATAGATAACTTGAAGCAATGAATACATTTGCTCATATAACAATGTATATTGTTTGATAATTAAACATAGAGTATTTGCTTTAAAAATCTCTTATCCAATCACTTCATTCAGGGCTTATATTCAGCTAGTGAGCACAGATATGTCTGGCATCATTCTGATTGATTGGCATCAATTATGCATTACTGATAGTAAAATATTTTTAATATCATCTCCTTGTTTTCATACAGATCATTAAAGGCTGATTAACTGCCTACCAATTATCAGAATTAATTAAAGTAGACCCTATGTATTATTTTCCTGGCACTGCCATGACCAAGTACAGAGACTTAAATAATAGAAACAATTATTAAATAGAAATATTTTTTTTTCTCACAATTCTAGAGAGGCGAAAGTCTGAGATCAAGGTGTTAGCAGAGTTTTCTCCTTCTGAGGCCTCTCTCTTCCTGGTTTTTGGATGGCATCTTTTCCCCATGTCTTCACATGGTCTTTGTGTGTGTGTGTGTGTGTCTCTGTCCTAATTTCCCCTTCTTATAAGGACATCAGTCACATGGGATTAGAGCCCACTCTAATGAACTTTTTTTAGCCTAAAAACTCCTTAAAAGACCATATCTACAAATATAGTTACATTCTGAGTACTGGGGCTTAGGAACTCAAAATGAGCTTTTAGGGAACATGATTCAGCATGTAGCACCCTGTATTCCTACTGAATTTAGTATTTGTGTAGTTTTCCTAATAGAGCTAATAGATTAATACTCAGTGAGCCATGATGTTGTAATTGATAATAGACTATCTGTTTTATTGTAAACAATTAAATTCTATCCAAAATATATTAAATACTTATTTTGGCACAGGACCGAGAGAAGGAAAAAATGGTAAGCCCTATAGTCACTCTGGTTTTCTGCCTGTAGACAATTCCCAGACTGCAATGTAAGAAGCAGTAACTGAAGCAGAGTCTAGCAGTATTATTGAGTTAAGGAGATGGAGTTCGGGTTTCAGGAGGGCTGCAATGACTTTAAGTTTAAGGTAGAGTGCAAGATAGGAGGAACTTACAGAAATGAAAAGTTCCATAAATTTGCATAGTATTTCTACAGTCTATGTTGAATAATAAACCACAAATGAATGGAGTGATATTATATGAATAATAAGCAAAGAAAAACTGCTAAATAGAAGTACAAAGTTACTAACCATAAACTGAACAGCATTGGCTGTTAGATATGCAAATTCTAATAAGGCATAGTAGAAACTAGTTAACTATCCAGAGCATTCAGCACAGACCCCAGAAATACCACACTCTAATATTAAACTTCTTCTTAGAATTAATCTGGATGTGCCCTAACTACTCTTATAATAAATTAAACTACTCTTATTAAAATTAAACTACTTTTACTCTTAATCTAGATGTGTTCTAACAAAGCTTAAACTAACTGTCCACAAGAATAAATCTATATATACTTCAAAGGAAGTCATCAAAACCCAGACTTTCATCAGTATAACTCTCACAATGCCCACCACCATCAAATTAAAAATCACCATTTTTACACAGGGACAAGAAAATGTGACTCATGACCAGGAAAAAATTTAGTAAATAGAAATAGAACCAGAAATGACAGAGATAATGGTAGTCAAGAATTTTAAAAGACCTGTTATAAATATGTTCAAGTTTTTTTTTTTAAAGACTAAACTTAATGAGAAGAGAAATTAAACTATAAAAAAATCATCCAATAAAAACTCTAGAGTTAAAAAATACCATGTCTCGGGGCACCTGGGTGGCTCAGTGGGTTAAAGCCTCTGCTTTTGGCTCAGGTCATGATCCCAGGGTCCTGGGATCGAGCCCCACATCGGGGGGTCTCTGCTCAGCGGGGAGCCTGCTTCGTCCTCTCTCTCTGCCTGCCTCTCTGCCTACTTGTGATCTCTGTCTGTCAAATAAATAAATAAAATATTTTTTTAAAAAATGAATTTAATAAAAAAAAATGTCTGAAATTATAAATATTTTAGATGTTATCAGTCAGACCATCTTTGTTACAACAACTCAACTCTGCCATTATAGAACTAAAGCAACATTCATAGATAATTTATAAACAAAAATGTGTGGCTATGTTCTCAAAAAAGTCTATTAAAAAAATAAAACAAAACCAAACCAAAAAGAAACAAACAAACAAACAAACAAACAAAAAAAGAACAGGGGACTAGCTGGATTTGGCCCAAGGGCCTTATTTGCCAACTCCTGCTCTGAACATTCCAAGCATAACTCCCAGGACACTTTTTTTTTTTTTTTTTTTTTTGGTTAAAGAATTGGATATATGAAGCAAGGACAGCATTCTGTGCATGTGGAAGAATTTTTCTTTATGAGATGATAGATAAGCTTCATATAGTTAAACAACTAGTATTGTCCAGGTACAAAACTTGAGTGGTCTCAGAGTTTTATATTCCATTAAAACTTTGACCTGAACCTGTTCTCACAAGAATTCAGAAGTTGATAGCATATCAGTGCTTCTGCTGCTAAAGCCAGAAAAAAATAAGATAAATTAAAAGATAAAACCTTATAAATTAATATCAAGAATGAATGGCTTAGATGAACTAAAATTCCATGGAAAGAAGAAGCCTTCCAAGATGAATTATGTAGTAATAAACAAAGGCAGACAAATGAGAAGAGAGGTTATTCACTCAGACCTTGCTAGAGGAAGGGAATCAGCCACCATCACAGCGTTTGGCAGAGACTCAAAGGGCAGTGAGGGGAGTAGAAAAGCTTTAGAATGGGGGGGGGGGGGGGTTAAATTATGCTTTCATTAGAGGTTAGTATTACAGGGAAGCCAGAGGCAGGCTAACTAGAAGTGGGGTATCCTATATGACTTCTGGGGAGCATATCTGATTTGGGAGTGAGGGCAAAACTTGAGGAAGTCAGTAGTTCTTGTCCAGGTTCTGACTATTCTGGGAAGACTGCTGCAAAAATTTTGCTTTGACTTTCTGGACTATTTGCTGCACAGTTTGCAAGTCAGATGTCTGCTCTCACATATGGTCTTGCCATTGTCCATCTGTGTATTCATCATTCAAGTTATATCATCTCCAAACATTTTGTTTGTGGATCCTGGGCACCAGCTGAAGACTATGGTAAATTTAAACTAAGAGTCCTTGGGAAAGAAGTCAACAATTTTTTGCAGTTGCTCTTGGAGAAGTAACACATTTTAACCTGAGGATTTCAACCACATAACTTGATTCCCCATGCTATAACTGCGAACTTGCTATTCTGCAGACAGTGAGTGAGAGGGGCTGAAGAGTTAATTTATAAATTTCTAAAAAAAAAAAAAAAAAGAATAGAATCTCCTACTCCCTGCCTGTTTTAGGAAACAAATACCTGCTGGAGAAAGAGAAAGCCATAAGTATACTATTCTCTGCCTTAGGCATCTGCCTGGTTATGAAGCTGTATGGGGAAGGTAGCTAGACAGCTAGGCAAGGAATCTCTGTATTCTTTCAATTTTCAGAGCTAAAGAGACAGAAAACTATGAGTGTCTTAATCCTATATTTTAGAAAATTTAGAAGGCCACGTCTGTAAAGGTGAAATTAAAGAAGACTAAGTCTTCTCAAAGCTGTAAGCAAGACCTGACCAAGATAAATCTCTGAATGGACTGAGAAGATATATAATACCCTTAGTTGTCTTATATTGAAAACAAAAGAAAAAGAAAAGAAAAATATGTAGAAAATACATCTATATGAAACCCTATTCTTTGACAAAATGCCTAGAATATATCACAAATATTCACAAACTTGCAAATTAATAAATATACAAAAAGTGAGTATATATAACTAATAATCAAGAGAACAAAGAGACAATGACAGCAAACATAGAAATGATCCAAATATTTAATTATTTTATGTAAGTTATATGTAAACTGCATGTATTATGAGTTATAAATCAAGTATATTAAAACATGTTTTAAGATATTTGGAATTTTTAAAGAAATTTGATTTATTAAAAATTTATGTAAGAATATACAAATAATCAAGTACACCTAAGGCTAGAAAATAAAATGTTGATTGACTTATCACACAAAAAGGTGAAGTACATGCTCAAAGAAGTAAATATCCACAACAGAAATATAGGTAATTAGAACAAAATAGGCTACAGATGGATTTATGCTACATAGAAATTTAATATAGAATAAATTTGGCAGCATCAATCAAAGGTGAAATGAAATACCATACATATGGGGAAAGTGAAAAGTCATTCTTCAATCTCACAGAAAGAAGAGTCCCAAAGAGATTAAAGAAAACATGTCAAGATACTATTTCAAAGGCTGCAGAAGTAAATTAAGGAGAAATATTTGTGACAAAGGAGTAAGAGTGATAGCTGAGAAATAACACAGAAAATTTCAAAAAGACAAATTATCAAAACAAAACTGATTATAGTGATACATCTAAGTAGGTTTTTCTTCAATGAAGAACACCAAAATTAACATATATAAAAGATTGGGAAAACATTTTTGTTTCATCTAGATCAGAAAAGAAATAATATTTACAATATGAAAGGAATTTATGCAACTCATCAATAAAAATTCTGCAACCCAGACAGAAAATTGGAAAGGATATGAATCTGCAAAGAAAGTAAAAGAAATGGAAAAAAAAGAAACCAGAGATACAGTAGATAGAGTCAACAAACTCAAAAGTCGTTCTTCAAAGAAACATAATATTAACTGAACTCTGGAAAATTAATAAAATGAAAAAAAAAGACATAATAATATTAAAATTCTAAAAGATAATAATTACTGATGTTATAGATACTAAAAATTACTAGGAAATACTATGAACAATGTCACCAAATTACTTAACACTAAGATTAAATAAATACTATGAAATAGAAAATTTCTGAAAGTTGAATCTAGATAAAAAAGTCCTAAGAAATTCAACAAGAATATACAAAAATAAATAAATAAATGTTTAGAAATGTTCTGATAAAGATCAACAGCAGTCTCAAATGGTCTTACTTGTTAAATTTTATTAAACTCTTAAATTTTGCTAATCAAATAATTTGATTCTTAATTTTTTTCCAGACAATGAAAAAAGGAAACAGTCATCATCTAATTTAGTAAAGTCAGTATAACATTAACAATAAAATCTGCCAAGTCAGTATGAAAAAAGTAGTTACTATATCATTCGACCTATGAACAAGGATACAAAATCCTTGTCAACTATTAACCAAACTCAGAAATATATTTAAAAAAATACAACTTATCATCATCAAGAAGAATTTATCCCAGGAATGCTAAATTGGGTAAAAATTAGAAATAGTTAACATAATTCAGAGTATTAGAGGTAAAAAAATCATGTATTATTTTAAATAGAGGCATAAAATCAGTATTCCAAAAAATATAACATATGCTCATGGTAAAAAATTTCTTAGCTAACTATGAGTGGATTACATTTCCTTAAAACATTAAAACATTTTAACCAATGATTGCAAAACATATTATACAAAGAGAGAAGGTTATAGTGATTTCAGTCAAGATCTAGAACAAAACAAAGTACTTTATGATGACCATTATTTATAGATAATATAAATGTCCAGAAAAGTCAAAAAGCAACTATAGCCAACAAAATTCAGTAAGTTTACTAAGATTATAGATATAATACTTTTTTAAAAACCAATTACATTTTTTTAAAGATTTTATTTATTTATTTGACATACAGAGATCACAAGTAGGCAGAGAAGCAGGCAGAGAGAGAGGAAGGGAAGTAGGCCCCCTGCTGAGCAGAGAGCCCGATGTGGGACTCGATTCCAGGACCCTGAGATCATAACCTGAGCCAAAGGAAGCGGCTTAACCCACTGAGTCCCCCAGGTGGCCTCAATTACATTTTTATAAACCAACAACATAAAACATAATTTCATGATATATACTATTAACAATAGAATTTAAACTATAAAATAACCACAAATAAACAGAAGTTGTTATATAACTTTAAGTTTATATTTGTAGCATTATAAATGTTAAAGATTTTTAAATAACTAAATAAATGTAGGGATGGATTGCAAAGATTGTAATTTTTAGCAACAGAATGTGGAATAAATGGAATAAATGTATATTTGTTATATTTATATATTATAAATATATATTTATAAATAAAAATGTATATTTATTATAAATAAATAATATAAATGAATGTAATTCCAGTGCTAATTTCAAAAGATACTTTCTAGGAATTGACAAGCTGATTCTAACTTGTATGGGAAAAAGCACAAACTTAAGAATGGCATACAGCCTTATTAATAACTAGAACATAATTGGAGTCCCCAAAATATGTCTGCACACACATTTGAAATTCTAAGAAAAACTAATTTAATTTGCTTTCTCATCGTGTATTCAAAAAGTTAGACGTACAATTTTAATGTAAGTAAACTGTAAAAGCTAAAGCTACAGAATCTTTAGGAGTCAATAGGGAAAAAAGTTTTACTAGTAGTGAGTATTTCTGAACCAATATAGAAAAATTGCTAAACATAAAAGAAAACATGAATAAACACATTAGCATATTGAAGTACATTAAAATACAAATACAATAAAATATTTTATTCATCATATTTCACTAGAGAAAGTTTGGAAAGGTGGCTTCCTTAACCTAACTTATACAAACTTGACATTTGTATAAATCTGGATTTTACAGACATTTGGAAATAGCAGTTTTGAATTTCCAAGGGTTATTTTTAAAGATTTTGTTCATTTATTTGACAGAGAGAGAAGGAGAGAGCAAGCAGGGGAACAGCAGGCAGAGGGAAAGGGAGAAGGAGGTTCCCCACTGAGCAAGGAGTCAGATATGGGGCTGGATCCAAGGATCCTGAGATCATGACCTGAGTAGAAAGCACACACTAAACCAACTAAGTGAACCAGACACCACTCCAAGGATTATTTTAGAAGAATTTGTGTTTTAAGAAAACTCAAGTCTCTTTCCCAAAATGTATTCATAACATTATTTTTTTACATAATGAAACCTTTTTGTCAACATTTAAAGAGTGAATTTTAAACAGATTCTTGGACTATTGTCTCATGCTTACTAGTTTATTCAACTTTAGCACCTATCTCATCCCTGATAGCTTTCCAATACTACCTCCTCCTTCACCATGAAGCTCCATTAAATTTCCCAATTCAAACATGCAATCCTTTTCTGTCTTCTCTGTGCTCTCTGCACTCATTTTATTGACAACCTCTTTCAAGTCATTGGTCTACAACTTTGGGATCATGAATTTCATCACCTTCTTTTGGATTTTGCAGACCTCTGGTACTGAATTTAGGTCTTCTGAATCTGATTGTTGCATTTTATTAGTAAAACCAACACAGACTAGATGAACCAAATACCTGTAAAAAGTCTTGACCTCAACATGAGCTTCAATCATAGCTTGTACTTTTTTGATAACAGAGCACAAAAGTATAAGCCATGCCATGGAAGTTGCTCAGGCAGTTTTTTTCCCAGAATATTCTTAGTGATTAGCTTGGATTTTTTCTTTTCTTTTTCTTTTTCTTTTTTCTTTCGTTTTTAAAATTTTATTTATTTATTTGACACAGAGAGAGAGATCGCAAGCAGGCAGAGAGGTAGGCAGAGAGAGGAGGAAGCAGGCTCCCCGCTGAGCCGAGAGTCCAATGCCGGGACTCAATCCTAGGACCCTGGGATCATGACCTGAGCCAAAGGCAGAGGCTTTAACCCACTGAGCCACCTTGGCACCCCTAGCTTGAATTTTCTAAGCACAACTTCATCATTTTGGAGTTCAACAAGGCTCACTTCAAAAACAGTAACCTAGAAGTCATCAGATACAATTTTGGTTCCTTGACTCCTTCAGGTTAACATTTTTCCAACCCTCCTTACGTCATACCAATGTTTCTTAAAAAACCGATCAACTACTATCTTTTTGGCTCCCTCTTTGCTGCCTTTTGCGAGATGCTTGCTCTTGCCAATCACCATGGTGCAGCTCTGAGAGCCAAACTCTTACATCATTATTTTGCAATTTTTATAGGCAATGCAAAGTTCTCCAACCCCAGTCCATAATCTTAGAAACAGGATACTACTTAGATCCTTTAGAGCACTTGGGTACATGGGCTTAAAGAACTTATTTCACCTCATTTCTTTGTAAATGCTAAAAAGGAACTTTAGATGAAAGAAAATTTAGGGCATGTGTCTTAAGGAAATGATAAAGATTATGGTAAGAGGTGCTATGGTGTGACTGTGTCTGCTCCCCCATTCATATGTTGAAATCCTAATACCCAAAAGATGGTATTAAAGAGTGGGACTTTTAGAAGTTACTTAGATCATGAAGCTTTGGTCCTCATAATAAGATTAGTGCTCTTGTATTTAAAAAAAAAAAAAAAGAACCTGCAGAGTTAGTTCACTCATGACCCAGAAGAGGGTCGTCACCATGCTGGCACTGTGATCTCAGACTTCCAACTGCAAAAATTGTGAGAAATAATTTATGCAGTATTTTGTTATACAAACTGAACTAGGATACAAGGCTTAATTTAAGCTTTTATGTTGTTTGAAATGTACTGAGATGATTTATCAATATAATTTTGTGATTAAATATTCTTACCCTCTTTATGTCAAAGAAAAACTAATCAGGTTCTTTAAACTTAAATCATAATTGTTGTATTTATTCTAGTTTCATTAGCGTAATATGTACTTTAGACTCATTCTTTGATTTTTGCCTTCCCCAGTTATTAGCATAAGAAATTTTTAAGCGTGTAAATATCTTTAAAATATAAGAATATTTTAAATGGTGGGGACGCCTGGGTGGCTCAGTTGGTTAAGCAGCTGCCTTCGGCTCAGGTCATGATCTCAGCATCCTGGGATCGAGTCCCACATCGGGCTCCCTGCTCAGTGGGGAGCCTGCTTCTCCCTCTGCCTCTGCCTGCCATTCTGTCTGCCTGTGCTCGCTCTCTCCCCCTCTCTCTCTCTGATAAATAAACAAAATCTTTAAAAAATAATAAATAATATTTTAAATGGTGAACTGCTATCACTTACTTTGCAGTTACTATTGCCAATCATTTTAGTACAATAATTAGGACTAATGAATTGGTCACAACTTTGAAAACCATCCTATAAAAACCAATACAATCTACCAGGTTGCTGGTTGTCATAGAAACTGATCATAGCAAGCACATTTAATGCAGCACACATTTATGCATAAATTAATAAACTACCAAAGTTTAAAAATGAGCCTAATCAAAACCATTTTCACCACAACTTTCATCATTGCTCTATATTTTACCTGATGCATCATTTCTCTTTACACTTGAATGAAAAAAATATATAATACGAACTAAATAGATAAAGAATGCATGCTTAGAGCTAACATTCAGTAATCCTCTCATAGGGAAGAATTCTGTCATTTCAGATGAAATAATGCATCGATGTGACTTGCCCTAACAATTGAAATGCTCTTTCTTCCAATGTATTTAGCTGTTCCCATCATCGCCTAACTGTAATAATTTGGGGAATAAAAAGTCTTGCAAAATCCAACATTGGGATGCAGTGAACTGCATCATCTTCAGGATTTAAAATGTAATTTATGAGGAATAAAAAGGACATAATTGGAAACTTGAAACAACTAACATGTGCAAATATTCAAGATCCAGTAAAGGAAATATTTTGTCAATCAAAGGTTTCATTGATAAACCATTAGACTAAAATTATATGTGTCATTATTTTATACAAAATGCATTTCTGTAAATGCCTTCTTTTCCTTTGTTTGAATATGTAGAACCAAAACATAAAAATATAATGCAAAGAGAGCACCCTTATCTCAATACATGGAGCACCAATATCTCAATACAGTATATTATTAAGTCTAATATAAAATTTTTAAGTATATTTACATTAAATAAAATCATTCAGAAGAGAATTAAAAGAAATGCAAGTACATTAAGAATATCCATGGAAAGCATACTATATATATATATGAATATACATATAAGTACATACATATAATTTTATATACACATACAAAGAGAGAGAGAAATGTAACCATGTGCCATGTACCCATTTTACCCCACCAATTAACCCCTTCTCACATTATTTAAAGAGTTAAAATGAAAACCATCTTATACTTTTTTTTTTAAGATTTTTATTTTATTTATTTGACAGAGAGAGAGAGAGAGAGCAAGAGAGGGAACACAAGCAGGGGGAGTAGGAGAGGGAGACGCAGACTTCCCTGGAGCAGGGACAATGATGCAGAGTTGGATTCCAGGACCCTGGGATCCGAGCTGAAGGCAGATGGCCAATGACTCCTCCACCCAGGAGCCCCTCACTTTATTCTTCTATATTTCATATATGCCTCTTAAAATAATCAAGCTTTCAAAAACATGATCACAATATAATTAACTGCCATAAAGTTAGTTCCTAAACACTATCAAATATCCAGTGAGTTTCCTGATTTCTCCAGTTATCTCCTAAAACTTTTGCAGTGGATTTGTTGGGATCAGAATACAAATAAGTTCTATGCAATGGAATTAACTAGTGTGTCTCTTAAATTTACCTTCATGTATTTATCTTTTCTTCTAATTTTTTTTCCTCCCCCTGGGGAATTTATTGAAAATAGGTGGGTCACTGGCCCTACATAGCTTCACATAGTCTAAATTTTCCTGATTACCTCTCTATGGTCTTTTAGCATCTTTTTCTGTCTTCTTATTCCCTATGAATAATGAGTTAGATCCACAGATTCAGTTTTGAATTTTAGAAGGAATTCTACATAACAGATGCATAGTACTAGCATCAGAAAGCCATAACAGCTGGTTGTTGATTTGCTCTGTAAGAAATATTGATGACAATTTCCTATATACATTAGTGACTTTGGGGTTGCAAAATGGTGATATATGAGTTATAATACCCTTATTAATTTATTAGTTCAGGTTTTTTTTTTATTTTTTAGAAGATTTAATTTATTTATTTGACCCTGAGACCCAGGACCCTGAGATCATGACCTGAGCGGAAGGCAGAGGCCCAATCCACTGAGTCACCCAGGTCCCCCAGTTCTGGTATTATTTTTTCTTTTATTTATTTTCAGCATAACAATATTCATTATTTTTGCACCACACCCAGTGCTCCATGCAATCCGTGCCCTCTATAATACCTACCACCTGGTTCCCCCGACCTCCCACCCCCTGCCACTTCAAACCCCTCAGATTGTTTTTCAGAATCCATAGTCTCTCATGTCTCACCTCCCCTTCCAATTTCCCCCAACTCCCTTCTCCTCTCTAACTCTCCATGTCCTCCATGCTATTTGTTATGCTCCACAAATAAGTGAAACCATATGATAATTGACTCTCAGTTCAGGTTTTTTTTTTTTTTTTTTAGTTCAGGTATTTTTATAAAAGAAACTTTCCTTCATGAAATCTTTGATTACCACAAAATACAATTTATACAGGAAAATGGGAATTAATACTTGATTCTTTTTTTTTAACTGTTTTCAGAATAACAAATTAGTTTTCTAGCATCTTCTAAGAAATTCAATAATATTGTATGTTTGTGTATAGATAGATAAATAGATATAGATATACACCAATATTTAAACTACAGCCATTATTTCTCTTTTATGCTCAACGCAAATATCAATAGTCCCTTAATTATCCATAGAGTCATTTAAGAACTTAAAAGAATACTAATTTATAAATACAATCTGGGTTTCTTTCTTTTTTTTTTTTGGTACCTCACTTACAACAAAGATCATGTGTCTTTTCCTTTACAACTTACTATTATGTACAGCTGAGTTTTCAGGGTTTTAAAAATGATTTTTATGACTTTAATTTTATTGTATCAACTAGTATTTTCTAACATATCTTACTGCAAATATATAAAATTCTATGTTGCAAAATATGAGACCTGAAAGGGGCAGATGATGTGGTGTGAGAAGGCTACGTGATTGAATATTACAAATAAAAAGATATATAGTATCTGATATAGACATAATATATCCTTATTAGAATACAGATCATATAATCTTAAAATTTACATACATAAAAGAAATATTTACATATTACATACACATAAAGGAACACATTTTATTTTTATTACTTAACATCATTAAGTTCATATTTTAAAGAACCAGGAAATTTTATTTTACATTTTGCCCTTTATAATTCTTAATTTAAAAACTTCAGAATTCAGATGCACCTGGGTGGCTCAGTGGGTGAATACTCTGCCTTTGGCTCAGGTCATGATCTCAGGGCCCTGGGATCCAGCCCAGCATTGGGTTCTCTGCTCAGCAGGGAGCCTGCTTCCCCCTCTCTTTCTGCCTGCCTCTCTGCCTACTTGTGATCTCTCTCTCTGTCAAATAAATAAATAAAACCTTTTTAAAAAATAAAATAAAATTCAGAATTCAAAATTTTAAAAACTCTCATGACTACTCTGACATTGAATCCTTTCTTAATAGCCAGGAATAACAAATCATTTAAAGAGAAATATAAAATGATAAACAAAAGCTGGATGACAGATTTGTGGTCTAATTATGGCTAAATACTCAACTAGCTGTAACAAATTTTACCCTGTAGTTTACTTTAAAGTATTTTGAAGATAATTATTGTAAGTTATCAAGAAATAAGCAGATATCAGATTAGAATATGACCTCTGTTGCTTTTTAAACCAAGTAGGTTGTCTTCCTGATTTCTAGGGTCATTAAAATGTTTAAAAATTACCTAGCAATAATAACATTTTTAAATTATTTTTAAGATTAAAATTTACAACTTAAATGATAAGATACAATAAATAAGAAATTTTGAGATTTATAAACTCTTGAGAGATGAATCATAAGGAGTACTATATAGCACTCCTTGAGTAAGAAGAGTGAATTTATCAACAAATAATAATATTATATTATTATATAAAATTATATACAAAATTATAAATTTATAAATATATTTATTGATATGCTTATGTAAATAAATTCTATGTATTACATAAGATATAAAATAATAATTCATATTTGTTAATTATACAGAATTATTACTCTGTCCATGTGATACACACATTAAATATACATGTGATGCAATTGCTTTTGATTGATTATAAGGAGTACTGTATTTAGTAATGCATTGTATCTGTCAAATCCTTCTTTCCATTTATTCTCAGCACAGGGAGATCAATATTGAGACATGATGAGTTCACCAAAGAACAGATGTTTGCATTTCACACTGTCTATTAACTGCTTAAGAAAAACTTCCAGGCTTTATAAGCAATTTTTCTATTTAATATGCTTCCAAAATAATTAGATGTGAAGTAACTGGTCAACTATTACATTTTTTATTAAAAATTAAAGTTTTTTTTTCTTGATATTACCTTCATGAAGATTTTCAAAGTAATGTATGCTGAATTATTTAACATAAGTGGAAAATAAAACTCAATAGAATTTCTGAAAGAAATAAAAATGTTCAATGCATAATATGTCCACAGGTACACTGCAAATTGCTGATTATATATATAGTAGGAACGTATAATTTGTCACCTAACATGATATAGTTTGAGAGTGAAGGGAGTACTATTAATAATTATTGTGGAACAATGTATGTAAAACAAGTCTGTCTATGGCAGGACATCCTGGTTACATTGAAATACTTAAAACAAATTGGTCCTTATCTCTTTAAAACATATTAAGATATTTTATATATAAACAAATACAAATTTTCATATTATTTAAGAGCCGAATAGGCACAGTCATAATGGAACTGGATATGATGAGAACAAGATTTTAACACCAACCTTGATATCCTGATTATTGGTAGTATTAGGTGGCAATCATATTTACAATTAAAACCTTTGTCTTATTACATATAGGTTAACCGTCCTCTGCTATTGCAATTTTTTTCCACCAGATGGTAGCCAATAAAAGCAGGAAACAGAGAGATTAACACAGTTAAAAGAACCAAGATTAAATTGAAACAAAACTCAGAGAATTAGATTATAGCTAGAGATGTAAGTATGGATGTAAAAATTCCATATGTCAAATAAATTAAAACTAACATTTTTGAACATCTTTTTCAAAACAAATATTGTTCCAGTATTGACTCTGGACAAATTCTTTAGGGTTAACTTGCATTTCTAGGCTTCTGAGACTGTTAAATAATATACACAGGAAAATGTTAAATTTGATCACTGGAGTCAATGTTCATTTTATTCATAGGTCATTCACAATCATATGAATACAGACTTTCAATATTTTTTTTCAGGGAAGAAATCTTTATTTTTTATTTTAATTCCAGCATAATTAACATACAGCATTATTTTAATTTCAACTGTACAATATAGTGATTCAACAATTCTATGCATTACCCAGAGCTATTCATGGTAAGTTAGTGTGCTCTTAATCCCCTTTATCTATTTCACCCAACCCCCCATTCATCTCCTCTAGTAACCATCTGTTTTTTCTCTAAAGAATACAGAATTTTAAATATTCCTCAATTCTTTATGTAAAAGAAACACTACGATGTTCTAAAATATAATTTTTAGAATATTCATTTTCTGACAGTGCTTTTTAAAAAGTCACTTATCCCTCTTATCTGGCAAAAATCAGATGTGTAGTATTATTTCCTCTCTGTGGAGTCTTCTCCTCTAGCCTTGTTAGTCTTGGTTTGTACATGAAGTATTCATTATTTGCAAAAACCAATTATCATCCCTGTCTGGATACATTAAGATTTTTTCTACAAGTCTTTTCCTCTCTATCACGTTTTAAGCAACAGTTTACATGAATTATTCATAGTTCCCATATTGCAGGCAAGTTTTTTTTATTAAATTTGATCATAATAATAGTTATTACCCCAGTCATGGCAGTTTTATGAGTCTTCTTCAATGCCATTACCTGGAAAGATTTCAATCAAGAAATATAAAAGATGCAAATCAATTTCCATAATAAAATTAAACTGTACCATCTACTCCTTCATTCCAGCAATAGAGCTGATTGACAGCCTCTTCCTGATAGCTGGAGCAGATAACATTCACATAGAGAAATGGAGAACGGCAGATCATTTGCTCTTAAGAAATTTAGTGGCTTTTTCTTCATTGTTGGTATTTGTGTTTGCTAATCTCACTGGAACATAATATTTAACTCAGAGTCTGTAAAGAAATTTACTTTCAAGCAGAGTATTTTCCTTTCTAATACTAGCTGATTTTCTCAGGTAGTTGTGTTTATAAAAATAAACACAGTTTGGAGTGCAATGATACCACTTTCCTCCTAATGACAGTGATCATTCTCTATAATTTATTGGGAAGAAAGAGCAATTAATTTGGTTCTGGGGTATCAACTTTTTAATTAAAAAATCATATTTTTATGGTGGGAATTTTCTCCTAAGAAATATATCAGATTCTACTCTCATACAATGAGAGGATGTGTTCATTGGATTTTAAGATTGCAGTATTAGACTGGGAAATTTTTACAATGAGAAATTATGATGTTTGAGAGCAGAACAATTATTGTGAATATGTGCATTAGATACCCTGTCTAAAAGAAAGGGTCTGTACCCCTGTAACCACCCTCACATCTTCCTCATATCAGTGAGTAACTAGACACATGACTGGAATGAGCAACTATCTAATTCCACTCCTCCCAAAATGTATAACAGGATTTGAGTAAAAGATGAGATAACAACAATGATCTTTAAAAAAGAAAATGACTCTCTGGGGTGCCTGGATTGCTCAGTCAGTTGGGCATCTGACTTTTGGTTTCTGCTCAGGCCAAGATCTCAGGGTCGTGATATTAAGCCCTGCCATGATGGTCTTCATGTTCAGTGGGAGTCTGCTTGAGATTCTCTCTCCCTCTCCCTATGCACCCGCCCTTTCTCTCTCTCTCTTTCTCTCTCTCTCAAATAAATAAATAAATAAATAAATATTGAAGGAAAAAAAAATGACACTTCAACATTCTTTAAGACAATGGAACCAAAGAGAGATCTTATAACCTAATCCTTTCTTTTCTCATCAAATATCCACCATTAATAGTTAATATTGGCTTAACATCTAAAACCTCTCCAGCTTAATATCTTTACTTTTCTCATGATTTACACCTTCATAAATACTTCTATGTTGAGGGGTGCCTGGGTGGCTCAGTGGGTTAAAGCCTCTGCCTTCGGCTCGGGTCATGATCCCAGAGTCCTGGGATCGAGCCCCACATCGGGCTCTCTGCTCAGCAGGGAGCCTGCTTCCTCCTCTCTCTCTGCCTGCCTCTCTGCCTACTTGTGATCTCTGTCTGTCAAATAAATAAATAAAATCTTTAAAAAAATTACTTCTATGTTGAGAAAGTATTAAAATATAATTTCAGTAATAGAAACAAATTATTTTTAGTGAAGCAAGATAGAAAATTTAAAGTGCAGTTGTCAGTAGTAGTAATTATCAGAAGGTCTAATCATACTAGACCTACTTATCTTTCATACATTACCTCAAACTGTACTTCTTCTAGCCTTTAGTGACTCTTCTATCTGATAAAGAAGCCCCCTCACTCTGCCTGTCTGTATGTTAGTACTTCTCACCAAGAACAGTTCCTCCAAATTGTTTATGTCTATACCATACTATAACTACTTTCCAGCCAGAAATACTGGATATATGTCCCATGTCTAGAACAATGTCCAGTCAATGCTTTCTGATTTGAATAATGGACTTACAGGTATACTAGTTGCAGAGTTAAACAGTTTCCATAATTGATATATGTGTTCCAAAATGATCTCTTGTAATCAGTAAGCAATTTTTCCTCTTCCACTGTATAACAGACCATAATGTTCATTTTTGTAACCTATGTTGTATTCACATCCATGCTATTTATTGTCTAGTTTAATAAATATCAATAAGAGCTTCATTCAGAAAGTCATAAAATTAATTTGAATTTAACTATTATATCTTATGTTTACAGGATAAAAGTATTATATTTCAAAAAAAAGGGCTAACACAACATACACATAACATTTACATATAAATAATTTGAATGTAAAATGTTTAGACATTTAAAATTGGCTAAGAATAATCTTAATAGCAAATTTAAATAACTAAATTTCCTGCAAAGTTGTGGAATGCGGACCACAAAATTAGATGTCATATTCCTAGTGTATAAAGAAAATAAAGAATCAAAACAAATTACACCATTTGTATTACTCATGAAGCAGAGCCAAAAGATGAGTGAGTGAGATAAAAGATGACTCTCTGAGCTGTAAGTAGATTTTTCCCATGAATACAATCCTTATTGGAATCCTAATAATAACAAAGATAATAATATATATTACTACAAAGCTACAGTAATTAACAAGCATGGTCTGGCATAAGGATAGAAATATAGATCAATGAAAAATATTTGTTAAGTCTGGAAAAAAAATAAACACCTTTACATTCTGAGCCATTTGAATTCTGACAAAGATGCCAAGACAATTCAATGGTGAAAAAAGACTCTTTTTAAATGAATAGTGTTCAGACAACACAATATCCACATGCAAAAGACCTCATCCTGTAAGTCACATCATATATAAAAATTAACTTACTGTAAACCATACATCTAAATAAATATAAGAGGTAAAACTATAAAACTCTTAGAAGAAAATGGAGTAAATTTCAGTGTCTTGGGATTAGGCAATAACTTCTTATATATGAAACCAAAAATCACAAACAATTAAAAGGAAAAGGAAAAGGTAAACTGGAATTCATCACATTTAGAAACTTCTGTGAACACAATAAAGTTAAAAATGAGAAAAAGTATTTCCCAGGATAGAAAAAGAATCTCTGATGGTTTGTTTCAATACCTACTTCTCTGTTGAGTGATTAGCTGACACTGGATGAACATCTTGTGTCTTGATGTTTTAGTGAAAATGCTTTTCCTTTTCATGTGAGAAAAAAATAAGTTAAAACAAGTCAACCTTATTCAAATATATATATATTTTTTAAAGATTTTATTTATTTATTTGATAGAGAGAGATCACAAGTAGACGGAGAGGCAGGCAGAGAGAGAGAGAGGGAAGCAGGCTCCCTGCTGAGCAGAGAGCCCAATGCGGGACTCGATCCCAGGACCCTGAGATCATGACCTGAGCCGAAGGCAGCAGCTTAACCCACTGAGCCACCCAGGCGCCCTCAAATATATTTTTATTCAAGACTCTTTGCAACTGACTTTATTTTTATTATGCATAGATTAAAAGATGACTATATATCTAACAAACACATTGGCAGTTTCATTTTGCAAAGTCACCCAACTGAAACAGTTGTTTTAGAAGAAATAACTAAGGGTTAAAAAGAATCCCTAATTCTCTATGAACTCCATTAGTCATGAAATAATGTTATCACTTATTCACTAATATTAAAATATAGACAGGTAAGAATCTGATGACAAAACAAAAAGTAAATATGTAAAGTTTTACTTAGGGGGCTTCTGAAAATGTAAATATAGTCCCAGTAGAATGTTTAAAGTACCTAGCAGTTTACTCATAATCACAACCAAATAAAATTCCTGATATGTGTTACTTCCAACCTGATCTATTAATAAAGAAACTAAATGTTCTCAAGGTTTGTCAGAATAACTTGGCTGAATACTTGTTGACCGTTTGGTTTTTTTTTGTTTGTTTGTTTCTGGTTTTTTTCCCTATTGTATTTGTTTAACTAACAAAGCAGTAAAAGTGAAATGCATGTATACGAAGGTAGAATTTTTTTTCTTTTACAAAACCAGGGAATGACTATGTGCTAATTAATATTAAGCAAAAGTGTTATTGAATCTTACACTATTTTGAAGGCAAGTATTATAAAAGTGTGTGTGTGTGTGTGTGTGCATACTGACACAGTATCTATCACTTCAGGGGTCCAGCCAAAGCTTGATGAAATGTAAAATCTGTTGGTATGATCACTGAGAGTATTCAGATTATAGGACTTTAGAATCCACTATTTACTCTCCTCATTCAATCTAAAACATAATCTGTTGTTGCTACAAAACTATGACAAAACCAACATTGTTTATTATTTTATATAGTTAAGAGCTATAAATATGCAACTAATATGAAATACAGATTTTATCCAAATAAATTTTAATTACGAATATTAAAAGCTTTCTGATAAGTGCCAATAATGGCTTACCTAAAATTTACCAAGCTACATTCTTTGGAAAATATAAGAACACGTAAATGATTTGGAAAGTGGGATGGAAAGTCACTGATGATTCAGGACTGATCATTTATATTAAAAAATAAAATATAAATGTATTTCTGCATTAGCATGGAGAATCTGTATAAAGAAGGCAGATAATGACCATCTAGACTTTCTTTTCTTTAAAGAAAAGAGTGTTCCTCTAGTAAGAAGAGGAATATCTTAGTATTTTGGAATTCCTCAAGAAAAACATATTTCCAATATGAAAATTTTAGAAGAAGTCTCTGGTTCATCTGGTCAGAAAAATATTCAAAAGTAAAAAATTGATTTCTGACCTTTACTAACATATAATGTCTTGGTATGAATAATACTTAGTTAATCAGCAATACTTAGTTTATATCATTATTGTATTCCCATGAATATCCTCCACAGAGATAAGGGAAACATTCTTATATTATACCAACACATTTTTATGGAACTTACATACTCATTTCAATTAGGGCATATATATTTTAACGTGCTAGGGGTCTTAGGTCCTTATCACTTGTTCTTAAATATGATGTCAAAATAGGCCTATACTTGGGCGCCTGGGTGGCTCAGTGGGTTAAGCCGCTGCCTTTGGCTCAGGTCATGATTTCAGGGTCCTGGGATCGAGTCCCACATCGGGCTCTCTGCTCAGCAGGGAGCCTGCTTCCTTCTCTCTCTCTCTCTCTCTCTCTGCCTGCCTCTCAGTGTACTTATAATTTCTCTCTGTCAAATAAATAAATAAAATCTTAAAATAAATAAATAAATAAATAAAAATAGGCCTATACTTGCACACCATTTGAGGCTACATGTCTAACATTTTGATTTTTGCAGTTTCTTTACATCATAATTAAAAAGAGAGTGGCATTTACTAATTGTGTGGAGACAGATCATGGGTTATACATTGTGTATTTGGGAGACAACAGTTTTAGAAATGCAATATACATAGGGTCAAAATGGAGGGGTGTGGGTACTCTGTATATGTGGCTATAATATCAGTGGTTAAAAATGAGCTATGGCCAGAAGCACTGTGATAGTCTTTGTGGACTGAAGTTATAGCTTTTCATGTCCTCTCCTTATTGTAAAACAAAACTAATTTAATGTCAACAACCTATCTCCTCATACATGGGATTTCAATAATGCTAACAGAACAGACCAATATGGAATAATGACACGACAGTGTGCTATGTTGAACCCTGGCCAAACCAAACTTAAAGACCCCGTTTGTAAGAAATTAGATCAAGTTGGAGTGTTTGATTTTAAAATACATGAAAAAAGATGCCAGTCTAATAATTATTTTCTTTGGTTGAAATCAAATAAAGGGTAGAACCAAATCTTATGTCCTGAGACAAAATCTGAAAACTCTACTATTCTTTTTTTTTTCTTTTGAGTTTCATAACATTACTTTAATCCTAGGAAGGGTATTAGAAACAGTATATAGTGTTAACAACAACAGCAACAACAACAACAAGAAAATTAAGACCACAATGTTTATATTAAGAAATGATATCTATAAATAAAGTGTTTTGTTATCAATGCAATGATTTACCTATCTTTTTATATTTTTGAAATATGTTAAATAGTTTAACAAAAAGTATGGCTTCATATTAAAATATATGAATTTACCCAATTTTTAGAATAATTTATTAAATGAATTTGTGATCAATGTTGTATAAAAAGTAAAGATTTTACTTTTCTTGCATGAAAACATGAAATTAATAAAACAAAAGGTAAAAGAGAAGAACACAATAATAAAGCCATTCAAACAGATATAAAAAGAGAACTAGATGAAAACTGGGTGATTATTAACACATTTTAGAAAAAGAAATTAATATAATAGCATCTAATAAATGGAATATTAAATTACCAATAAAAATGTGTTGAATATGCCTTTCCCTTTGAACAAAAGTCCCATGGGGTACTCTAAAATATTAAAAACAGTATGTAATATTGATGAGATCAAAAGTAAACCATTATGTACACAGACACATATCAGGACTGAGCAAACATCTTATTCAAGGATAAGTAAATATTTTTACAAATAATGAAAACATGGCCTTGGTAATGCTAGGAACATTGTGGTTTCAGAAAAATTACTACATACATATTTAGGAATTATTTTTTCTAAATTCACAATTGAAGAAAACATGAAATTTATAAAACCAATGGTAAAAGACAAGAACAAAATAATAAGCCTATTCAAACAGATACAAAAAGAGAATTGGATGAGAAGCAGCAGGTAAAAATAAGGATTTCAGGACTCAGGCAATGAAAATAAAGAAAGAAAACAATGAGATACTTCAAGTCATATTAGATTCAAAAGTGTATAAAAACGCCATTCAGGAAAGCCTTCAGATTATAAAGATCAAAAATAAGATAAAATGAAAGGAAATTATTCAAATGTAGGAGAGGTAATATAAATTCAAATTATGGATTATTGGTATTTCTGAAGAATAAAATAAATTCATAGAGCAATAATAACATTTAATAGAAATAATCATCTGCATTAAATAAATTCCAAAACATGCATATTTATGAGTGTCAATTCAGGGAAGATTAATGGTTACTCACAAATCTTTGGCCTTAGATTTATTTATAATTACAAATGCCAGGGAAGAAAAAAAGGAAAATGTACATATCTCTAAGAGATAGTTTCAGCAATTTCAAAAGTTTATGCTAATTTTATGACAAAATAATAAAATATGGTATGCAAGAGTCAGAATCCTTTTTAAAAGATCATGAAAAAAAAAAAAAACAAAAAACTAACTCCGACTTTAAAAATCAGGTTTGAGGAAATACTAAGTTGCAGATGATCTAGAGTTTTCACACTTACAGGCAAAAAGAAAAGGCCTCAAAAGTCTGACTACCTTCAAGCACCTATCAAGCTGAAAAAAAAAGTATGAAAGAGTATATATAAAATAAACAGAACACCTATACCATGTGGTAAACTACGGCATTTTAGCCAATTAATTATATTTATTCAAACAACAGTCTTTGCTTGCAAATACTGTAGGAAAGCAGAGGTGTTGAGCTCCTCCAGTGGGTAGCTAGGTAAAAATGAATTGTGTCTCTAAAGGTGAAGGCCAAATGAGGATGAGAGGCTGCTGAAATAGTCATTGATCAGATCAGGCAAATCTATAAAAGAAAATATCAACAGGATGTTAAGTGGATGGTGTCAGTAACTTCATAATTTTGGGTATAAGGACAAGACCACAGCAGAGCATTTGTAATCCACTATGAGGCACCATTCATTCCTTCTAGGTTTAAGAGCTGGGCATATTGGGTTGTTAAGAATAAAAGCAGTGAACTAATGGATATGAACCACTTCACTAATTAGGTCTTATATAATACTTTTCAATCCTTGCAGGACTTACTTTATATTGGACTGTATTAACTATTTTAATGGAGGGTAGCAGGCTGGGAAGGTGGAGGTGAAAAAGCAATTTATGGAGTCCCATTTTGTCAAGCCAACTGGTAAGTGCCATAAACTTAATTCAATTTTACTTTGTTACTTAATTTGCCTGAGCATCCATGCCCATTTTCAGACTGTCTTAAAATTAAGACAATGAGTGCTATGACCACAAGCAAGGCAAGAATCTCGATGGTTAAGATGAGGCATATATATTTGTCTTCTAAGATCACAGTGGGCATCTTATATAACTTTAATGAAATTCTCAGGTATAACTGTAGATTAGGTTCCAGTAGTGATTAAGGCCATAAAAATTTGACAGTTGGTGCATTTCAATAGATGTTAAAGTTAATTCAGAACCTATAGTGATCCAAAAGCTAATCAATGCCTTTTTTTTTCTTTTTGTTGTATAAATTATTTTAGTAAATTTTAGCTTTCCATTTGGGTTAAATTGTGAAGGCTTTTACAATTTGTTTGTTTTCTCTTCTTGTATCCAGGTTCCTTTCTTACCTTTACTCATTTTTTTTCATCTTTTTGTTCATTGGATATACTTAGGTGAAGAGAGATTGTATCCTACTAATATTGGTAATTTCCTGCTCGAAACAGCCTTAAGTACCCTTATGGATAGGAAACTCTCCCCATGCTAGTGGTTGCTTTATGGTGTTTGAAGACCCCAAAATTAACTCAGGTTTGAATTAACACATTGGCTGCGCTACAGTGGTACTATGGTTTTTTTGTTTGTTTGTTTCTTATAACCCTGAGGATTAGGTTCTTTATACCTTTTTTTTTTTTCATTTAAATTAGCCAAAATATAGTAATCATTAGTTTCAGACACGGAGTTCAATAACTCATCAGTTGTGTAATACCCGTGGTTAAAAAGGAATGATAGCTTTCAGTTATATATATCACATTAAGGATCATCTACAATCAATTATCTAAGTTTCACAATAAAATAAAAAAAATTGAAACAGAATATTAAAGTCAAAGTAAAAGAATATAAAGAAATAATAAAAACAGAAACACAAATCAACACAAAAAGAAAATAAACAAAGAAATAAATGAAAATAAAGTGTTTCTTTTGAAAAATCCCCCAAAAGTTGATTGCATAAAAAAGAAAAGTTAATAATTATCAAGAATTAAAGATGGGTTATAACTACAGATCCTTAAGCAAGAAAATATTAATAAGAGAATATTATGAAAATATTTGTAACAATATACTTGAGTATTGAAACAAACAAGAAATTTATAATTTTGTTAAATTTATTAAATCTACAGAAATAAATTCCCAAAAGACAATGAAGAAATGTAATCTAAATGACCCATTTCTATTAGGTAACTTGAATTCAGAATTTAAAAATCTTCTCATAACAAAATCTTCCAGGCTACAATGGCTTCTTTGGAAAATTCTACCAAACGTTTAAGAAAGATATAATGCCAATCACACAAAAAGGAATATTCAATTTTCACTGCACATGAAAATAATATAACAAAAGTTCAATACCTGTAGTGAATCTCAGCTGCATTTTTTATTTATGTTTTATCTATGACAATTTTCACACTATTATGGGAGAGTTGAACAGTTGCAAAAGTGCGGTGCTTATCATCGCTTATCACTGCTGCTTGGTACATCCCACAAATCACAGTGATGCAGTAATAACACAAACCCTTTCAAAAAAGTTTTTTGTGCCTTGATTTATAAGAAAAATAAAAATTTGAATTCTCTCTCATATAAAAAATAAAAATAAATTGTAATTGAATTATATATATGTGAAACTACACATGCATAAATGCATAAGCACACACAGAATGTATTGATCATTTTAACTCTATAAAATATGAGAAATTCTATTAATCAAAACCCAATTAACAATATGAAAAAGTAAATGACAGAGTAAGATTTGCAAATTGTATCCAGTGAAAATATAAAGAACTCTTTAAAATAAGTAGGAAAAGACATATTATTCAAAAGAAATAAATAAATAAAATTGAGTATGCAGTTCACAAAAGATATTAAGCAAATGGCTAACATATTATGAAACAGTACTCAACTTCATTAATAATCATTAATATAAAACAAAAACAATAAGTTAACACTACCCTCTTACTAGAACAGTATTAAACAGCATTAAATAGACTGACAATGCAAATGGTGGTTAGACTATAGAGAAATCTATACTTTCATATTTTTCTAGTTGTAATGTGTTTTACTTGAATCACTTTTGAAAAAAATTAAGTGTTTTTCACTAAATTTGTTTGATCAAGCATTTCCACTCCTGAGTTAAATCCAACAGAATAAGCATTTCCACTCCCGAGTTATATGCAACAGAAATGTGCACCAAAAGATATGTATGAGCATATTCATAAAAACTTTATTCATAATATCTCTATACTGGAAGCAACTCATATGTCTACTAGAAAACATAAACTGTGTTATTTATACTATGGATCACTATCTAACAATGATAGTAATCATTGTCTCTCAAAAATAATGATTAAGAAATGAATCCAAGGGGCAACTGGGTGGTTTAGATGGTTAAGTGTCTGCCTTTGGCTCAGGTCCTAATCTCCAGACCCTGGGATGGAGACCTATGTTGGGGGTCCCAGTTAGGCATAGAGCCTGCTTCTCCCTCTCCCTCTGCTTCTCCCCTGCCTGTGCTCTCTCTGTCTTTCTTTGTATCTCTTTCAAATGAATAAATTTAAAAAATCTTGGGAAAAAAAAAAGAAACAAATCCACATCCTACAAAAAAAAAAAAAAAAAAAGAAATGAATCCACATAATGTATGGTATTATAATACATAATGAATAATACCAAATGAATCCACATAATGTATGGTATTATAATACATAATACCATACATTATAATACATAATACCATACATACAAACCATATATTACATACCATACATTATGTACATAATACATAATACCATAGATATTATAATACATAATACCATACATTATGGTATTATGGTATGAATCCACATACGATCCACAAATGAATACATAAAAATATGCCTGTATGATTTCATTAGGCTTAACAAGAAGCCATTAATAGTTCGTTAGAAGTCAGAAAAATTAGAAACATGCAAGATTAGGGACTGGGAACCAATGTAAAATGAGCTTCTCAAGTATTCATAAAATTCTGGTTTACACCCTATGTGGAAGTTGCACAAATTCTTTTACATTACAAAGATAAACACAGCTATATTGATAGTTGTATACTTTTCTGTATGTCTTTCATTTTTAATTATAAAAAAGTATGGTGATGTGAAATAATAAGACTCTTGGAGGTATGGTAGGTAGACATGAGCTATATATAGTATGATATTGACTATATCACTATTTACACCATTTTATTTCTACCCATGGGGTGCCTGTGTAGGTTAAGCATCTGCCTGTAGCTCACTTCATGATCTCAGGGTCCTAGGACTGTGCCCCACATCGGGCTCTCTGCTCAGAGGGGAGTCGGCTTCTCTCTCTCACTCTCCCTCTGTCTTCTCCCTCTCTCTCTTTCTCTCTCAAATAAATAAATAGAATCTTTTTATAAAGTTTTATTTCTACCTTTATATTCATAAGTTAGGCCCACATATATCAAATGGTTTCCTCAAAGCATAATGTACCCAATTGTATTTGCTATATTTTGATATGAAATATTCTTACTGAACCATATGGTAAAGGAATAATTTATATTTCTTGTCACTAAGACAATCCAAATGACTTTAAACAAAGTGATTTTTTATAGTATCCAGTTTGTTTGGCTTCAAAATATGTTAATGAAAAAATCTAAAATGCTCCAAATTCCATTTATCATAATTTCTCTGAAGCACTGCCCCTTAGGTGGTTTCCTCTCTCTTTTCTTTTCAGTTGTCCCTTCCTTACTCAAACATGCCATTACACTAACATGCTTTTCTCTGCAAAAAATAAAATAGAGGGAATCCTGGGTGGCTCAGTTGGTTGAGCAGCTGCCTTCAGCTCAGGACATGATCCCCGTGTCCCACATCAAGCTCCTTGCTCGGCAGGGAGCTTGCTTCTCCCTCTGCCTCTGCCTGCCTCTCTGTCTGCCTGTGCTCGCTCTAACTCCTCTCTCTCTAACAAATAAATAAATAAAATCTTAATATAAATAAATAAATAAATAAAGCAGAAAACCAAAACATACTCCCCAAAACTATCTTTTCACCATCTTCACTCCCACATCTCTCTCTAACTTCACTATTAATGTATGTGTTAACATATGCTTTTTTAATATATTTTTTATATATTTTATATATTTATATATTTTTATATATTTATATATAATATATATTATATATAATTATAATATATATAATTATATATATATTTATTTATTTATTTATTTTATATTTTTTAATATTTTTTAAAAATATAAAAGTGTTCCAAGATTCATTGTTTATGCACCACACCCAGTGCTCCATGCAATATGTGCCCTCCTTTACACCCACAACATACATATTTTCTACTTTTACCTTGCTTTTCTAGTCAACATTTAGGGAAAAGATGATAGCATCTTCTCCTTTCTTTCTCCATCTCTATACAGTTGCACTTTCAAATTTCTTTCAGTTATTACTTCATATTTATTTATTTATTTTGTAAAATTAATAACATTCTCATTTTGACGGGCACCTGAGTGGCTCAGTGGGTTAAAGCCTCTGCCTTCGGCTCAGGTCATGATCCCAGGGTCCTGGGATCCAGCCCCACATCAGGCTCTCTGCTCAGCAGGGAGCCTGCTTTCTCCTCTCTTTCTGCCTGCCTCTCTGCATATTTGTGATCTCTGTCTGTCAAATAAATAAATAACATCTTTTAAAAAAATAACATTCTCATTTTGAGACCATAACCAATCACCCTATGCTCTATCAATAGATTCAATAGGTTCAATCTAGAAGTTGAAAATAAATAAGTCATATTTATATTATTACTATGGAAATACTCTCCAATACAATATTTCCTCTTCTAATTTTCATTTCCTTTGCTAATTTTCAGTGATGCAACATCTAGTCTATTAAATAAAATGCTCTAACTTCTTGCTCCAAATCTCAATTATTTCCTTCACATTTGCACTGTAGCTTTTTCACGTCCCTGTGCCAAGCTCTAAACATTCCCCACGACATCCTCCTTTAATCCTGAAAAAAAATTATATATCTCCTTTTCTATATTACCAATAATTTCTAGTACTTGCTTATTTTCTTTGTGGACTAAAATCCATAATGATCTTAAAAACATCATTTCTGAAAACTCATTGATTTTGTGTTCCAAATCGAACCTCTTGATTTTCTAATATATCATCCTGAAATTTTTTCCACTACACTTTTTTTGATTTTCAACTTTGTACTGTTGCATCCTTGCTAAAGAAACTTCCTAAGGAAAACAAATATCCAAAACTTTGAGTGTCTAGAAATCTGAGGAAAAACTGAACAGAAAACGGACTGCTTACATAATTTTACCTTAAAAAATCATCCTCAGGAACCTGGGGATGTATTGCAGTATCCACTGTATTCTAGTATCAATATTGCTGGTAAGTAATCAGATTCCATTTAAATTCTTGCACCTTTCTTCAGCTTATCCCCTTCTTTTCCTGAAAACATTTGCTTTTGTCTTGACTCTTTCACTGAAAATCCTATCCTTCCTTTAGCCAAATCTAAAGTACGTAATTTATTGTGATTTAATCTCTCAGAAGCATTTTCCAGAATTTAGCCTACCATTCTTCTTCAAAAATTTCAATCTATTGGCTTTTAAAGGGACACATTCCATTGAGATAATGGAACTATCAAGTCCACAAAACTTTAAGCATCTATGCTTCCTTTTAGTGGACCCTCATGGAACAATCTTAAAAAATGGCATTCAGTATTGAGGTAGTATTGCTCATTGCCAAGTCTTGAGAAAAGGGTCAGAATTCACTCACATGAACATATTTGGAAACCTCAACTAAAGACTACCAATATCAAATCAAGGCTTCACATGCACCTGGAATGTACTTTTCAATTTTTACCACCTTGGCTTAGCCAGTCACCGTAGTAGTTCCACCATAGATGGATTGCTTAATTCTTAGGGGAGTATCCTCAATGTCTTAATGTTTGTTTCATATTTTTATTAAATTTTTAAAATTTTAATTCCAGTATAATTAACATACAGTGTTATGTTAATTATATTGTTTTTCTTTCAAGTCCCTATGCCAAGCTCCAAAGATTCCCTAAAACCTTCTCTTTTAATCCTAAAAAATTATTATATACTTCCTCTACAATAATTTCTGAATCTGGATTTCTTTTCCCACCCCAGAGTCAAGAAATTTTCAGGTATTATTTGTTCAAATATATTTTCTGCCCCCCCCCCCCTTTTTTTTTCTCTTCCCCTTCTGGAAACTCTATAGAGCTTGATGGTGTTTCTGATTTCCCTAGCATAACTTTCTTCTCTCACCTGCTCAGCCTGATCACTTTCCATTACTCTGTCTCCCAGGTCATTGATTTGTTCTTCTGCTTCATCTACTACTATTTATTCTATCTAGTGTATTTTTAAATTCATTTATTATGCTCTTCATCTCTGTTTTTTTTTTTTTTTAACAATTTCACTGTTAAGGGACTTACTGATTTCCACCACTCTCTTCTCAAATCCAGTGAGTATGTTTATAATTACTTTAAATTCTCTATCAGGCATATTACTTATTCCATTTTTTTAAGTCTCTTATTGTGATTTTTGTCCTTTTTTTTTTTCCTTCTTCAGTTTGGGACATATTCCTCTGTCTCTTCATTTTGTCTGACTCTATGTGTCTGTGTCTCTATGTTAAGAAAGACAGCTCTGTCTCCCGTACTTGAAAGTAATGGCCTTATGAAAAAGAGGTCCTGTAGTGCCCTGCTGTTCAGTATCCCCTGTTCACCAGAACCTAGGACTTCAGGGGTGATTCCTATGTGTAATGGATACTCTGTTCTGTGGCTAAGCCACTTTTTTCTTCAGACCAATGGCTCTCTTTGCCTGTTGTAGGCAGTGTTTGGCCCCTATCCTGTTAATGAGCTGGTCTAGGGACACAGTGGGCTTGATTTGAGTTAAAACACGTGTTTCACAGAAATGCAGTAGCATCAAACTGCAGGGTGCTTTCCCTGAGTTGTTCTCTAAGAAGCTTTCGTTGGTAGGTGGGGCCTACAGTCAAATCATTTATCTTCTTCCAGCCCACTGCTAGGGCCTTCCTCTGACTGGTATACATGGTTATCTTTCCCTCTTTCTGGGGCAAAAGTCACTCTGAAGTGGTACTAGACACCATAGGGGCTGCTTGTACAGTGCCAGGCCTCCAGGTCTACCCTGTATGGGCTCTGGCCAAATACATACTCGAGAAGGCAGATCTACCAAAGCACAATGTAGGGGAGCGGTACAGTGCAGCACTGGTGCTAGCAAGGTTCCCTGGTCCTCTGCAGAATGGGTCCTAGAGCAATAGGGCTGAGATAGCTGTCAGAAGAGTTGGATTGATGAAAGCACAGCATAGGGGTTGGGGGAGAGGGCAGTAGTACTATCAAGTTAGGTAGCAAGTCCCATAGCTGGCTGGTGTGTTTGTGCTGGGAGCATAGGGAGGAAATGACACTTGCCAGTTCCTTTGTTTCTGGAGGAATTACCCAGAGATTTCTGTCCCTTTAAGACATGCTCTGAGATTAGTGTAAATGACTCCCTCCTGTATGCCCCAAGCACATTTAAAACAGCTACTTCTAGCTGTATCTCCACTGGCTATTTGTTATGCTGTGTTTTTAAACATGGGAATTCATCCTCCATGCTCTCCCAGAGTACAGACTGTTGATTTTTTTTTTTTTTAATTTCAGGTTTTAAGTCCCACTGGTTTTAAGAACTCACAAAATTTGGCCCCTCTAGTTTTCAAAGCCAAATGTTATGGGGACTCATCTTTCCTGTGTGGGCTCCCCCTTGTAAGGGTATATTTCTCCTCAATCTCTGTGCCTGCAGTGTCCATCCCTCCTGGGGACAGTCTTGTGAGTGCATTTAGTTCCTGACCCAGAGTTTCCACCCTCTTACCCTACCAACTTTGATGTGGCCTCTTCTCTTTGTTTAGTTTTAGAGTTACTCTGCCAGTCTTTAACTAATTTTCTGTGTTATTTACACTGAAGAGTGTTGTCTACTTGTATCCAGAAGACAAAGTGATCCTAGGGTCCTCCTATTCCACCATCTTCCCAATCCTGAGTTATTTTTGAGAGTTATAAATGTGCAAGGCATGGTGGAGTTTGCAAGAAGTACAAAGTACCTCCCTTGTCCTCCTGTAGGTCTGGCTACCAGGCAGGTAGCAAACATGTCTGTTTCCTTATTTAAATAATTTTTAGAGCAGTCTTATGTTCAAAGCATTTACTTCTTAAATTATTTCCCAGTCTTGTCTAGATTTCTAAACAGCTTAGCCACCATGACTTTTATTACAACCTTTCTAACCTCCACCTTCATTTCTTAGTTTCTTAATTGATATTTTATCTCCTTTTTCAGCAGGGTTATCAAAATTAACTCAAATTTGATCCCGTTACTTCTTTGAATATCTCCCTATTATTTTTAATTACACTTAAGTGCCATGTTACATCCCTACATTTGCCTTATAAAACCCTTAATGGTCATTCTCAGACTTCCTATCTAGCCCAATCTCATGTTAAGCCCTCCCTTACAAGTTTTGCTACTACAAACACAATAGGCATCTTTTGATTTGCTGAGAGGGACACACACTATTCAGACTCCAGCTTTCACTAATGCAATGTCACACTCTCAGAGTCTATCTCAGATGAATTAAATTAAGTTAGGTTTTTCTACAAATTTCTTAACTCTTTCATTTTTCATTCTTGCCTGAATTGTAATTACTGATATAATGTCTTTATTCCTCCTCCAGAGTCTAAAGTCGAGGCACATGAAATGTATGTAGGTTTTTTTTTCACTGATTGATCAACATATCTAAATAAATATATGAGGAAGATGAATGAGTAAGCATTATTACAGAGGATACTACCAATAAAGTCAAACTGTCCTTCCTGACATTTTTCTTTATTAAAATAACTCTATTTTTTAAGAGCCATGTTAGCAAGCAGGTAAGCAGACTTCCTGAAAACTATCTTTCCATCTACTCTAAAGATTTTAGTGTTATTCAGAAGAAGAAATAAAAATAAAAATAAAAATCTAGATGACCCTTAATACAGTAAAACAGGAAAAGCATTTTCAAACTAGGCCAAAAAGAAAATATTATGCTATTAATCTGAATTTAATAAAGACCCAAATGTGAACTAGGAGTTAAAGTGGAAGATGTCAAATAGAATATCATAACCAGATATGGAAAGAAGTAATTAGGACACCAAAATTGTGAATGAGTAATCCAAGTGTACAAAACTGTCATTTTTGTTTATACTGATAGACATACACCATGACTTCATTGGCTTTTTTCAATTCTAAAGGTTCTAATGGTCAAAGTAGTGAGAGAATACTAAAGCACCACGCTGTTATAAGAAGGCCTGGTCTGGTCTTCCAGCAACACATGCTTCTTCCAGTTTTTGCAATTAATTTGAAAAAAAAAAAAAGAAGAAGAAGAAGAAACTCTCTAGCCTGGAATTCTAATATCCTAATTTAAGTTTGCTTTGTTACTTAATGCTGTTAAATTAGGTTTTAACTTCCCAAATAGACTGTAAGTTCTTTAAAACAAAGAATTTTGCCTATACAATAAAATCATTGTTATACAATAGGAGATACACAACATGTTGAAATGTTTGCATTTTAACTATTATATATAATTTAATAACTGAAAGATCCTCAGCAAAAGAAACAAAAATCAGTTATTTCAATAATCACTAATTATTACCAGTATGAGATACTTACAAATATTTAACCGGGTACTAGATAAATATAAAAAGATTTGAGAAATCTTATAGAAATTAATATCCATAGTAGATACTTATGAAATTATCACAAGGTCCTCAGGGGCCACCCACCACTGGACCAGTAAGTTGAAGTCACACCACTTACACCATAAGATCTGCTGTTAGGGTGTTGTTTCTGACACCTCTGTTGTCCCACAACCTGACTCTCATGCCCATCAGGAAAGGGATACAGAGCCCCACTACTGTCATTGCATGTACATACTGACAAATCATGATCTCCCTGCTAACGTCACCAATGACAAAAGCTGTTTCTGACTTTTTCTGCCATCAAATCTCATATAAAAGTATTTTCTTTCTCTGCATCCACACCAACATTTGTTGTTTCCTGATTTGTTAATGTGATGAGCACTGGGTGTTAAACGCAACTGTTGAGTTACTGAACTCTACATCTGAAACTGATGTACTATATTTGGCTGATTGAATTTAAATTAAAAAAAATATTTTTTTAAAGATTTTATTTATTTGACAGATAGAGATCACAAGTAGACGGAGAGGCAGGCAGAGAGAGAGAGAGAAGCAGGCTCCCTGCTGAGCAGAGAGAGAGAGAGAGAAGCAGGCTCCCTGCTGAGCAGAGAGGCTGATGCGGGACTCGATCCCAGAACCCTGAGATCATGACCTGAGCCGAAGGCAGCGGCTTAACTCATTGAGCCACCCAGGCGCCCCTAAAAAAAAAAAATATTTTTTTAAAAGAAAGTATTTTCTTGATGGACCAATTTTGCCCAAAGAATCCTACCTGAAATGGAATCTGAAAAATGCTGTTCTTAACTCTCTAACATCTTGAATTGGAATAGAACAGAACTAAAACCAAGCAAGCCAATCCACAATCCTCTTTATGTTCCACCTCCTCAAAATAAGCATATTAAGCATACAAAATTACATATGCTCAAAATCATACATCATTAGGAAACTGCAAAATAAAATGATGAAATACCACTATTTACTCAACAGAATGGTCAACAACACCAAACACTAGTGAGGATATAGATCAAAAGGAACTTTCATTCATTGCTGGTGGGAGTACAAAATGGCAGAGCCACTTTAGAAGACATTTTTGTACTTCCTTACAAAACTAAACACTCCTACTAAATGATTGTACTCCTTGACATATGCCACATGGAACTGAAAACGTATGTCCACACAAAACATGCACACAGATATTTATAGCAGCTTTATTCACAATTACCAAAACTTGGAAGCAACAAGATATCCTGTATGTGGATGGATAAATAGACTGTGATATATCCAGACATTATTAATTAGTTCTAAAAGGAAATGATCAAGCCATGAAAAGACATGGAGGAACCCTACATGTACCTTGCTAAGTTAAAGAATCCAATCGGATAAAGCTACTTACTCTATAATCCTAACTATATGATCTTCTGGAAAAGACAAGGTGGAGAGTTAAAAAAAATAAAGAAAGAAAGAATTTGCCAGGAGTTGTAAAGGAGGCAATGAGTATGGGAAAGAGACAAGGATTTGGTGGGGAGTAAAAATATTCTTTACAATACTTTAATGATGGGTACATATCAATACACTTGTGTCAGGCCCATAGCATGCATACCACCAATAGTGAAACCTAATGGAAACTATGCATTTTGGGTGATAATGACATGTCAACTTAGCTTCAGCAATTGTAACAAATGTAACAGTCTGGTCTGGGATGTTATTGATGAGGAAGACCACCTGTGTTTAGGAAAGAAATGTATGGGAACTCTGTATTTTCCACTCCGCTTTGCCATCAATCTCAAAACTACAAGCATATATAATCTAAAACCTAAAGTATATTCATAACTAAAAAAAGTGAGGGCAGCGAAAAGAACACAAACATGAGTCTGATGATTAAATAACTAAAGGGATTTACCTTCAGAATGGCAATTAAAGATAGCAGAATTTAGTTAATTTTCATTACATTTAATTGCACTGAACAAAGAAGATATTTAATCGATTGGGAAGAGTATTAAAATCAAACATCATGTACCCTGTATTTTTCTAAAGGATTTTATTGATGTTCTATTCAAAATCATGTCAGTATCATCTTATCTGAGTATCCATCTTACCATTCATTGTTTGGTGATTGTGAAGGTAGGAATAAACATTATTTTCTAAGATATACAGAAATGAGTTAATATAATTGCAGATTACTCAATATTATCACTTTCTAGAAAATGCAATAATACATAATTAGGCATTGATATGCCATTATATTTTCATGACTTATAATTTGGTGACCTTGCTATTAACATGAAAAGGTATGTAATTCTGTTAAAAATTACAAAATAAGAGCTTTGGTAGGACATAGTATTTTTTTTTTCCTTTTTCAGCACATAGCTTAGGTTTTATCTGTACTGTTCATTTACCTTGTGGAAAAGAGCAAGTTTTAAGTGGGACTTTCTTTTCCTTGCACTTAAAGCAGCTTGGTTACTGGAAAATATTTTTTATGCAAGCCAACTAACTGTTAAAAGTCAAAGAAAATTTATGAGAGGTTTGTATATAGATTGAAATGATTAAGGTAAAGAAAAAGCAAAAACTTTTTGCTATAAAAGCTTTAAATTGTAATGTTCATAGATAGACCAAAGAATCTGGTGTTCCCTTTAATTTGTCAGTGTGATCCTTAATTCATGATCAACATGCTTGTTTGTATTTGACAATGTATTAATGTGATGCTGATATTATGGATAGATATCTGTATTGTTTTAAGGTCCAAACACCATTTGTAATGAGTAATAGTACTTTTCTAAATCCTTCATTTAGGGGTACTGTCCATTTGAGATCACCTCTCCTATTGCATAAATGTTTGCTTCTATTTTACTTGAATCTCAGTGTTTCGTCATTATCTGAATTAACTGCATCAGATCAATTCCTTTTATCCTATTTTACCTAACTTGAGGGCTACCTATTCATTCATAGACCTCAAGACTCTAGAAAACATTCAATATTGTTTTCTTCCTTGCTTCCAACTCTGTTTTCAGCCTGGTTTCCTTGTTACAAAAACATATCATAAATGAGAAACTATAAAAGGGAATTGATAAAGCATCTAAATAGATCACAAAGTTCATGTTTCCTCATGGATCTGAAGGACTGCCTCTTGCCGTTATTATTAGCTGTGGTTAAGATATACCATGTCATGGTAGAAGCTTACCATACCCAAGAATGAATATTTTTGCCCAATACTTGATGAGAAATTAGACAACCGGGATTCAATAATTTTTAAAAAGTAGTTCAAAAAATAAAAAGTAGTTCAGCTGAATTCAGAGAAATCTGAAAACTGCCAATGACTATTAAGCAAGGGATACCATAGAAACACATTTTAGAAAATATTAGAACATTATGGTTCTGAGAGTTACAAGCACCACTCCAGAATTTCAAGTGGTGAATTTATAGCTATATATAAATTGTCCTTTCCCATAAGTTCTTAACTCCTATGTGCACAGTGCCACCATCAGGAAAGACATGAATTACCAAATGATAATGGATTTAAAATTCAAAAGTAAACCAAGACTGTCAATAATCTTGAAAAGCATAAGAATTATCCTCTGCTGCAGCATATGTTGGAGACATTCTAATTTTGACTCCTAGCATTACAGTTTAAATAATTTTATTCTGCCTTTTCTCAAATCTGGAGCACATTCTTCATCAGGGTATCCTAATAGTGATATTCGAATGTTTTCAACATGATCCACAGTAAGTTTTTTTTTTTTAATTGTGACCCAGAACATGTATACATTCACCTACACATGAATAATAGTAGAACTTCAGAACACAATATTTAAGCTTACTATATGCAATATGTTTGATATTTCATATTTCTCTGCTTTCTCATGGAATAAGATCCATCACTATTGCATTCTCATATACTAAACTCCATGAGCGTCTTGCTTACTTATAAAGGTACCCCTATAAATATCTGGCACCTTAGTCAGTGCCAAACCCATACTTAATTCCAATGCACTGAGTAAATATAAGTACTTTCCACTGCTCAAGATAAGCATAAAAATCCTGTCCATATAAATCATGTCTTTGAATTTTGAAATACTTTGAAAAAATAACTTAAACTCTTAAATAATAAGTGATAAAAAGTAAAGGTATTGGCACTTGTAAGCAAGGCTCTTTGGGAACGTAACACAGGTGGAGAACTAGAAAGAGTGGGGAAAGAAGTCAGAAATTCTGGAAGACATTAGATTTACTAGCAAATAACATACTTACCAATCTGATCTCTTTTCATTCTATGTGATCATACTCTTAATTCTTATATTTGCTAAGATGCAGATTTCCCCCAAGCCATTCTGTGAATTATATCATATAAATTGCTTTGATGCTTCTAATGCCTTTTAACCTTAAAAAAAAAAAAGAAAGAAAGAAAAAGTTGATAACAGCTAACAGCTCAAGAAGTTTTCCTTTTGTAACTGAATCAAGTCTAGTCAAAAATGCCGTATTTAAACTTCTGTTTTAGCTAACCATTTTACGATCTTAACATTTTTAATAATAACATTAATTTATAAATATTTAATATTAACCTCTAATTCCTGTATGTATATATGTACATAGATGGGTATATGCCTATTTCAACAAAAGAAGCATCATGTATATTGAAACGCCATATGTACACACATATATATTTATGTATTTAACAAGTAAAAATACCAAATACATTGTACCAGTCATTTTTTTTCCTTTCACACTGAATTACATTTCCAAACAAATTATAAAATTTTAAAATACAACATAATTCGCTCAGGAAGTAACTACTGTGTGTTAAATGTTAGGCCTTTATAAAGCAGTCCCAAAGGTCAAGTTACAGATACATACCACAAGGGGGCTCAATAAGGGAGGAAAAGAGAAGGAAATAGAGCATAACAAACATTTTAAAGAAGAAATAGGAAAATGCCATGTCATAGTTTAAGATCCTCTCCTCTCTCCAGAAAATAAGAATTTAAAAGTAAACGTTTCTGAGAGGAATTACTGAGAGCTCTGGTTTATCGAGCAGCCAACCTATGCTCTGTTACGGGAAAATTCAATTGCCATTACTCAGGAATTCAGCAGGATAATTTTTAAAGACAATGCAAATGGTTAGTATACTTATAAGTGATTTTACAGACTCAGATACATCTTTATAAACTCAAAATTAAAGATCTTCCTGATATAGGATGAGTATAATCAGTGTGAAAAATGAGGTTCCTTTTACTTCCTCTTCCTCCTTTTTTTTTCTTCTATCCTTTTCCTGATTCTTCTTCCTGTTTTTCTCCTCCTCTTTCTCATTCTCCTCTCTCCCCACTTGCTCATTTTTCACCTCTCCTTTTATATAACAGTAATATTTTTCACAGTACAATGTAAAGTTCAGAGGTCCTGAAATCATGAACATCCATTGAATTTTAGTGTTGTGTAGGATTTTGGACGCATTACTTAATATTTATAAGCACTGGTTTCCTTATCGGTAAGATTTACAAACACATCCTGCAAGACTCCAAGAGCAGTAGCTAACACATCCAAAACGCCCACCACAATAACTGGAAATTATTGATTCCTGAATAAATAGATGTTTTTATAAGGATGAGGGGTTTTAATGTTTTATAAATATGAAATTATATAAATGAAATTACTTAATCTATGTTTTTATCTTAGTATTCTTAATATTCATAAGTACAATCTCATTTCAACCCTTCAGTGTAAGTCCTTATAAACTTTTCAGTGTGAGTATTACAGGTATATACTGCTGATATGTAACCACAGTCAAGTATATGGGAGCTTCAGTACACAGAATTCATACACATTTGAAGATTTCAGAAATTAAAAAAAAAGGATTTCTTGATAGAAAGCAAGAAAAGAATTTAAGGAAGAATCAATTGACTTCATAAAAAAGGCACTAAGTATTGAATAAAAATCAAAATATATAAGACTAGGAAACAGTGTGTAAACTATTGTAATGACATATGATATATGACATTGTGAATTTTTCAAAACCCCAAAACTACACTACACAAAGTGCAAAGCGTAATGTAAAGTATAAACTTTAGTTAGTAATAACCACTGATACTGGTCCATCAATTGTAACAAATGTACCACCAAAGAGAGATGTTAATAAACTGTGAAGTAGTGATGAGAAGGGAGTATATAGGAAATCTATTTTCTGTTCAGTATTTCTATAAACTAAAAATGCTCTAAAAATAAAGCCTACTAATTATTTTTTAAAAGCTGATTCATAGACCTGTCCCAACAGAGGATGTTTGGCATATTTATTTGTTGAGGACTGACCATTTATTTACTACTTCATACAAAGCACTGAGGTGAAATTTTGACTGTGAGACTAAAATTATTATTATATTTGGTATTTAGCATCTATCCATGTTTTTCCACTATGGTTACATAAGTATGTCTAGATTACAATTGGGAAAATTTAAGACTTTGCTGCAGAAAACTTAGTGTTTAAATTATTAGTTATAATAAAATAGTAACCCATGAGGCACCTGGGTGGCACAGTCAGTTAAGCATCTGCCTTTGGTTCAGGTCATGATCTTTGAGTTCTGGGATGGATCCCCACATCAGCCCCCTGTTTTTTTTTTTTTTTTAAGATTTTATTTATTTATTTGACAGACAGAGATCATAGGTAGGCAGAGAGGCAGGCAGAGAGAGGGGTGGCGGGGAAGCAGGCTCACCACTGAGCAGAGAGCCTGATGTGGGACTCAATCCCAGGACCCTGGGATCATGACCTGAGCTGAAGGCAGAAGTTTTAACCCACTGAACCACCCAGGTGCCCCATGGCTCCCTGATCTGTGGGGAGGCTGGTTTTCCCCCTCCCTCTGCCTGGTGCTCCCCCTGATCTGATCACTTTTTTGCTCTGTCAAATGAATAAACAAAATCTTTAAACAAAAATAGTAACCCTGCTGTTGACCTATTTATTCAGCACTGTCTCTTTTCCAAACACTACACTAAGTACTTTACCAGCATCATAAAAAAGCTTTTCATAATTTCTAAGGAAGAAATCATGATCAAAAAGGTCTTCTCCTCTGAGTAATATTTGTATACTATTATAATCTGAAGAAGTATGAAAACAAGATGCAATGAATTATTTTAACTTCATTTAAAAATCAAAAATTTAATAATAGTACTCATCTTGGGCTCTGTGTGTGTCATTGTGTGTTTATAAGACTATGATTAAGATATAGCTGTGCGAAATATCGATTCCATTACAAATATTTATATCAACTAGATATATTTTCTTACACACTAATAAATCAGAGTTTTAACTCAAAAATTCACAAGAGACCACTGGTACTTTCACTATTTCTGAAACTAGAATAAACATAGAGAGTGAAAATTATTCAATATGTTCCTATTTCATATCTCTTTGTTACAGAGCATACTTATTAATGTGATATCTATATGAAAAGTACTTTATTTGAAAGAACACAAATATGCCATTTTAAGTTTAGATCTTTAAAACAGTCAGAAAATTACCGTTCCATATATCGAGAAAAATCAATGGCATAATACAAACCTATCATTGAACATATAAAGAAAATAAGAATTAGAGAAGTCAAGTGCTATGCCAAATATTTATCTGGCCATAAAAGGTCACTGAAACATGATCAAATGGCCCTGCCCCTATAAGGCAAAATGAACAGTAAAGAACAACTGATTCTGGGGGCACTTGGGTGGCTCAGTGGGTTAAGGCCTCTGCTTTCAGTTCAGGTCATGGTCCCAGGGTCCTGGGATGGAGCCCCACATCGGGCTCTCTGCTAAGCAGGGAGCCTGCTTCCTCCTCTCTCTGCCTGCCTCTCCGCCTACTTGTGATCTCTGTCTGTCAAATGAATAAATAAAATCTTAAAAAAAAACCTGATTCTGATTATTTAAAAATAACAAAACAAAAATCTTGTCTATTGTTTTTTGCTTTTTGCAGACATCTTGTAACTCGTAATTCAAATGTCCATTTTAGAAAGGTAGTCATACTTCAAATAAATAATAGTACCATAGCTGAAAGATGCTAGATGCATAATAAATTGCTTCTGTATATAGGTAGTAAGCTCTGTTCTTTGGACTTCCATCATTATTCAGTTTACCTACTCCACATACATCACTTCACAGGGTATTAAAATACACACACACAGACACACACACACTCAATTCTGTTTTGGGTCCCTCCCTCTTAAACTAAGGTATTATCCTACATGATCTTATGTGACCTTACATGACCTTATATCTTTGACTCAATGTCTCAGTCAATTATAAAGGTGAAATACAGAACCTCTCCTTCTAAGGCAATGACTTGTCTAAAAGAATCAAAGTACTCAATAGTCCAAAATACCAATTCACCAAAACAAATACTTTTTTTAGTTGAAAGTTATTTTGGGTCAAAAAATTCCAAAGTAATTTGAAATAGCAAATTAGAAAGCCTGATGATGTAAAGCATTGCTGTTTTTATTCAGTAAGAGCTTATTTACAATTAAGTTTCTCATCTTAAAAAGGTCAATGAAGATGAAAATATTGTATCATCTTTAGTACTGATAAACTTTATTGTCAGACTTATCCCAATGATCCACATACCATTGGTTCACCAATTTAATCATAATCAGAGAATCCAGGGGACAAGGCTTGCAGAAGCATGCCTACTTATTGCCAAGCAGAAGAAATCAAGGGCCATATGATCACTTCTTACAACCCATGAAACAAAGCAGAAGAGTGAGAAGGAAGGAGAATGAAAGCAAAAAAGACCTCGTATACTACCTTGTCTCCGTTTCATATTGTTTAATATAGTTATGTATTCTCTACTTTGTGTGGCGTAGGGAATGTTAGTCTCTGCTCAAGTCCGCAATTGGATAAATTACTCTTCTCCACAAGGGAGGCACCGAAGGGGAATGGAAAACTGGGCATGAAGGGAAACTCCCAAACTTTTCCTTCAAGGACATAAATAGCCCATGATATATAGAGAATAAAATCTCCCATAAAAACATATTCTTAATTTGATTTTAATATATTTTTGTCAATGGGGCTCCTGGGTGGCTTATTCAGTTAAGGAAAACGACTCTTGATTTCATCTCAGGTCATAATCTCAGGGTGGTGAGATCAAGCCCCACATCAGGCATCCTACTCAGGGGGGAGTCGGCCTGAGATTTTCAATCTCTCTCTGTTTTTCCCCTGCCTGCTTGCACTCTCTCTTGCTCTGTAAAAAAAAATATTTTTTTCAGCAACAATTACAGTTTTTCACCAACTATATGTAAAGATGCAAAAATAAATAAATAAATTTTAATTAAATTGGGGCTGGGTGGCTCAGTTGCTTGTGTCTGCCTTTGGCTCAGGTCCTGGGAATAAGCTCCACATTGGGCTACCGGCTAGGAGTGGGGTGTCTGCTTCTCCCTCTCTTTCTGCCTTGCCCACCTGCTTGTGCTTGCTCTCTTTCATATAAATAAATAAATAAATAAAATCTTTAATTTTTTTAATTTAACCATTCAGTAAGGTGAAAAAGTTCCTAAATAGGAACATTTCTTTTTTTTTTTTTTAAGATTTTTATTTATTTATTTGATAGAGATCTCAAGTAGGCAGTGAGGCAGGCAGAAAGAGTGGTGGGGGGGAGGCAGGCTCACCACTGAGCAGGGAGCCTGATGCAAGGCTCAATCCCAGAAGCCTGGGATCATGACCTGAGCTGAAGGCAGAGGTTTTTTGTTTTTGTTTTTTGTTTTTTTGCAGGGTCATAGGAAAGCTCTATTTTTTTTTAATTTTTTAATTTTTTTTATAAACATATAATATATTTTTAATCCCCAGGGGTACAGGTCTGTGAATCGCCTGGTTTACACACTTCACAGCACTCACCAAAGCACATACCCTCCCCAATGTCCATAATCCCAACCCCCTTCTCCCAACCCCCCTCCCCCCAGCAACCCTCAATTTGTTTTGTGAGATTAAGAGTCACTTATGGTTTGTCTCCCTCCCAATCCCAACTTTTGTTTCATTCACTGAGCCATCCAAGGCACCCCAATAGGAACATTTCTTAATTGCTTTCTTTTCTGATTCATTATTCTCAAGAAAAACTTGCTGTGAATACTGAGAATACTGTCACAAACATGATTTTGTGGATACTGTCAAAATATTTGACTGACTTCTGATCAAATGACACCACAAAACACGTAGCAATCTTACTGGGTCGCTATTGGGTGCACAGATTAAATTTCTAACAAGTAAAGTTATCTAGACTATTAAGAGGGGATAAATATGATTAAGGCAAGAAAGAGCCAGCAGGAAGTTGAAGGTAGCGTATTATACACATTTGCTTGAATGTCTTTGAGTCTAGCTAGACTGAGACAAGAGAAACATTTGTAATCCCCATGCTAGTTGGACATGCCACATAGACGGTTCTCAAAAAAAAGTACTGCTCAATATGAGTTGTTGAATTTTTATTTTTATTTTGCCAGAAACATAACAGAAATTGTATATGTGAATAATAGCTTGTCTTATTGATACTAATAGATATGCTGTGCATAAGGATTAAGACTACCTGTTAAACTTTCATAAATTATTAGTTCATGGGCTTGACATTTTCTGGTTATTTTATGCAAGTAAATGGAAATACTCATAACCATAAAATTTGGAATCCAGAGAAAACAAAAATTTTCTATTATGAAGAATGAAAAAAAATCATTATGAGCTTTATCAAGATTGTCCACTTCTAGAATTCTGTTATGATTTTAAGTAAATTAAGTGACACATATTTAACAGTATCATTTGCTTTGTATTCCATAAAGAAAGAAATTTTATCACATATATCAGATTCTAAGGTAGCTAATAACTCTTTTATGGGTATGTCATATATATGTACAAATAATCCCTGGAACTAGATTTTTTCAAAAGAAAATCTGAAAGGTATAGATAGCAGTGGTCTCCTGAGCTGGACTCCCAAAATACATGGCAATATAACTTTTTTTTCTTGAGAAATAATCTGTTAGTTATAATTAATCAGAAAGTGTAATTCGTGTCATTGTCACCTGGTAATGCAAGTGCTTGAGGAAACTGTTTCCCCCCTCATTGGTTTTTCCATGACAGGTTTTAACTAAAGAGCCAAGATACCAAAAATCTGAAGTCATCAGTTTCTCAATGAATAGAGAAATTAAAACAACATTGTGTACTTTAAAAAATATTTTAAAGGGGGGGAGGAGTCAAGATGGCGGAGAAGTAGCAGGCCGAGACTACTTCAGCTAGCCGGAGATCAGCTAGATAGCTTATCTAAAGATTGCAAACACCTGAAAATCCATCGGCAGATTGAAGAGAAGAAGAACAGCAATTCTGGAAACAGAAAACAACCACTTTCTGAAAGGTAGGACCGGCGGAGAAGTGAATCCAAAGCGACGGGAAGATAGACCCCGGGGGGAGGGGCCGGCTCCCGGCAAGCGGCGGAGCAACCGCGCACAAAATCAGGACTTTTAAAAGTCTGTTCCACTGAGGGACATCGCTCCAGAGGCTACCCGGGGCAAAGCCCACACGGGGTCAGCGTGGCCTCAGGTCCCGCAGGGTCACAGAAGGATCGGGGGTGTCTGAGTGTCGCAGAGCTTGCGGGTATTGGAACGGGAAAGCCGGCTACAGAGACAGAGCCGACAGTAAGCTCGCAGCTCGGGGTGACCTTGAACCGGTCGCAGGCTCGGTGAGCTCGGAGCGCGGCCGGAGGTCAGGCAGACGGGAGTAACTGGCGCGGTTCTCTGAGGGCGCACTGAGGAGTGCGGCCCTGGGCTCTCGGCTCCTCCAAGCTGGAGACCAGGAGGCCGCCATTTGTATTCCCGTCCTCCGAACTCTACAGAAAGCTCTTAGGGAACAAAAACTCCTGAAAGCAAACCCAAGCGGATTACTCACCCCGGCCCCGGGTAAGGGCGGTGTAATTCCGCCTGGGGCAAAGACACTTGAGAATCACTACAACAGGCCCCTCCCCCAGAAGATCAACAAGAAATTCAGCCGAGACCAAGTTCACCTACCAAAGAGTGCGGTTTCAATACCAAGGAGAGCAGCAGAATTCTAGAGGAGGAGAAAGCAAAGCACGGAACTCATGGCTTTTGCCCTGTGATTTTTTTTAGTCTTGCGGTTAATTTAATTTTTTTCTTTTTCATTTTTTGCTTTTTTTTCTCGCCTTCGGGTAAAATTTTTTTTTAACTGTTACCTTTTTATTTTTTAACGATTTTTTACTAGTTTATCTAAACATATATTTTTTCTTTTTTATATATTTCTTAGGTGTTTTCTTTTTTTTTAATTCTTTTCTTTTTTTTTCTTTCTTTTTTCTTTTCTTTTTTTTTTCTTTTTTTTCTTTCTTCCTTTTTGAACCTCTTTTTATCCCCTTTCTCCCCCCTCACGATTTGGGATCTCTTCTAATTTGGTTAAAGCATATTTTCCTGGGGTTGTTGCCACCCTTTTAGTATTTTACTTGCCCCCTCATATACTCTTCTCTGGACAAAATGACAAGACGGAAAAATTCAACACAAAAAAAAAGAACAAGAGGCAGTACCGAAGGCTAGGGACCTAATCAATACAGACATTGGTAATATGTCAGATCTAGAGTTCAGAATGACAATTCTCAAGGTTCTATCCGGGCTCGAAAAAGGCATGGAAGATATTAGAGAAACCCTCTCGAGAGATATAAAAGCCCTTTCTGGAGAAATAAAAGAACTAAAATCTAACCAAGTTGAAATCAAAAAAGCTATTAATGAGGTGCAATCAAAAATGGAGGCTCTCACTGCTAGGATAAATGAGGCAGAAGAAAGAATTAGTGATATAGAAGACCAAATGACACAGAATAAAGAAGCTGAGCAAAAGAGGGACAAACAGATACTGGACCACGAGGGGAGAATTCGAGAGATAAGTGACACCATAAGACGAAACAACATTAGAATAATTGGGATTCCAGAAGAAGAAGAAAGAGAGAGGGGAGCAGAAGGTATACTAGAGAGAATTATTGGGGAGAATTTCCCCAATATGGCAAAGGGAACGAGCATCAAAATTCAGGAGGTTCAGAGAACACCCCTCAAAATCAATAAGAATAGGCCCACACCCCGTCACCTAATAGTAGAATTTACAAGTCTCAGTGACAAAGAGAAAATCCTGAAAGCAGCCCGGGAAAAGAAGTCTGTAACATACAATGGTAAAAATATTAGATTGGCAGCTGACTTATCCACAGAGACCTGGCAGGCCAGAAAGAGCTGGCATGATATTTTCAGAGCAGTAAATGAGAAAAACATGCAGCCCAGAATACTATATCCAGCTAGGCTATCATTGAAAATAGAAGGAGATATTAAAAGCTTTCAGGACAAACAACAACTGAAAGAATTTGCAAACACCAAACCAGCTCTACAGGAAATCTTGAAAGAGGTCCTCTAAGCAAAGAGAGAGCCTACAAGTGGTAGATCAGAAAGGAACAGAGACCATATACAGTAACAGTCACCTTACAGGCAAAACAATGGCACTAAATTCATATCTCTCAATAGTTACCCTGAATGTTGATGGGCTAAATGCCCCTGTCAAAAGACACAGGGTATCAGAATGGATAAAAAAACAAAACCCATCTATATGTTGCCTCCAAGAAACTCATTTTAAGCCTGAAGACACCTCCAGATTTAAAGTGAGGGGGTGGAAAAGAATTTACCATGCTAATGGACATCAGAAGAAAGCAGGAGTGGCAATCCTTATATCAGATCAATTAGATTTTAAGCCAAAGACTATAATAAGAGATGAGGAAGGACACTATATCATACTCAAAGGGTCTGTCCAACAAGAAGATTTAACAATTTTAAATATCTATGCCCCCAACGTGGGAGCAGCCAACTATATAAACCAATTAATAACAAAATCAAAGAAACACATCAACAACAATACAATAATAGTAGGGGACTTTAACACTCCCCTCACTGAAATGGACAGATCATCCAAGCAAAAGATCAGCAAGGAAATAAAGGCCTTAAACGACACACTGGACCAGATGGACATCACAGATATATTCAGAACACATCATCCCAAAGCAACAGAATACACATTCTTCTCTAGTGCACATGGAACATTCTCCAGAATAGATCACATTTTGGGTCCTAAATCAGGACTCAACCGGTATCAAAAGATTGGGATCATTCCCTGCATATTTTCAGACCACAATGCTCTAAAGCTAGAACTCAACCACAAAAGGAAGTTTGAAAAGAACCAAAATACATGGAGACTAAACAGTATCCTTCTAAAGAATGAATGGGTCAACCGGGAAATTAAAGAAGAATTGAAAAAAATCATGGAAACAAATGATAATGAAAATACAACGGTTCAAAATCTGTGGGACACAACAAAGGCAGTCCTGAGAGGAAAATATATAGCGGTACAAGCCTTTCTCAAGAAACAAGAAAGGTCTCAGGTACACAATCTAACCCTACACCTAAAGGAGCTGGAGAAAGAACAAGAAAGAAACCCAAGCCTATCAGGAGAAGAGAAATCGTAAAGATCAGAGCAGAAATCAATGAAATAGAAACCAAAAAAACAACAGAACAAATCAACGAAAGTAGGAGCTGGTTCTTTGAAAGAATTAATAAAATTGATAAACCCCTGGCCAGACTTATCAAAAAGAAAAGAGAAAGGACCCAAATAAATAAAATCATGAATGAAAGAGGAGAGATCACAACTAACACCAAAGAAATACAAATTATTATAAGAACATACTATGAGCAACTCTACGGCAATAAATTTGACAATCTGTAAGAAATGGATGCATTCCTAGAAACATATAAACTACCACAACTGAACCAGGAAGAAATAGAAAGCCTGAACAGACCCATAACCAGTAAGGAGATTGAAACAGTCATTAAAAATCTCCAAACAAACAAAAGCCCAGGGCCAGACGGCTTCCCGGGGGAATTCTACCAAACATTTAAAGAAGAACTAATTCCTATTCTCCTGAAACTGTTCCAAAAAATAGAAATGGAAGGAAAACTTCCAAACTCATTTTATGAGGCCAGCATCACCTTGATCCCCAAACCAGACAAGGATCCCACCAAAAAAGAGAGCTATAGACCAATATCCTTGATGAACACAGATGCGAAAATACTCAACAAAATACTAGCCAATAGGATTCAACAGTACATTAAAAGGATTATTCACCACGACCAAGTGGGATTTATTCCAGGGCTGCAAGGTTGGTTCAACATCCGCAAATCAGTCAATGTGATACAACACATCAATAAAAGTAAGAACAAGAACCATATGATACTCTCAATAGATGCTGAAAAAGCATTTGACAAAGTACAGCATCCCTTCCTGATCAAAACTCTTCAAAGTGTAGGGATAGAGGGCACATACCTCAATATCATCAAAGCCATCTATGAAAAACCCACCACAAATATCATTCTCAATGGAGAAAAACTGAAAGCTTTTCCAGTAAGTTCAGGAACACGGCAGGGATGTCCATTATCACCACTGATATTCAACATAGTACTAGAGGTCCTAGCCTCAGCAATCAGACAACAAAAGGAAATTAAAGGCATCCAAATCGGCAAAGAAGAAGTCAAATTATCACTCTTCGCAGATGATATGATACTATATGTGGAAAACCCAAAAGACTCCACTCCAAAACTGCTAGAACTTATACAGGAATTCAGTAAAGTGTCAGGATATAAAATCAATGCACAGAAATCAGTTGCATTTCTCTACACCAACAGCAAGACAGAAGAAAGGGAAATTAAGGAGTCAATCCCATTTACAATTGCACCCAAAACCATAAGATACCTAGGAATAAACCTAACCAAAGAGACACAGAATCTATACTCAGAAAACTATAAAGTACTCATGAAAGAAATTGAGGAAGACACAAAGAAATGGAAAAATGTTCCATGCTCCTGGATTGGAAGAATAAATATTGTGAAAATGTCTATGCTACCTAAAGCAATCTACACATTTAATGCAATTCCTATCAAAGTACCATCCATCTTTTTCAAAGAAATGGAACAAATAATTCTAAAATTTATATGGAACCAGAAAAGACCTCGAATAGCTAAAGGGATATTGAAAAAGAAAGCCAACGTTGGTGGCATCACAATCCCGGACTTCAAGCTCTATTACAAAGCTGTCATCATCAAGACAGCATGGTACTGGCACAAAAACAGACCCATAGATCAATGGAACAGAATAGAGAGCCCAGAAATAGACTCTCAACTCTATGGTCAACTAATCTTCGACAAAGCAGGAAAGAATGTCCAATGGAAAAAAGACAGCCTCTTCAATAAATGGTGCTTGGAAAATTGGACAGCCACATGCAGAAAAATGAAATTGGACCATTTCCTTACACCACACACAAAAATCGACTCAAAATGGATGAAGGACCTCAATGTGCAAAAGGAATCCATCAAAATCCTTGAGGAGAACACAGGCAGCAACCTCTTTGACCTCAGCCGCAGCAACATCTTCCTAGGAACAACGCCAAAGGCAAGGGAAGCAAGGGCAAAAATGAACTATTGGGATTTCATCAAGATCAAAAGCTTTTGCACAGCAAAGGAAACAGTTCACAAAATCAAAAGACAACTGACAGAATGGGAGAAGATATTTGCAAACGACATATCAGATAAAGGACTAGTGTCCAGAATCTATAAAGAACTTAGCAAACTCAACACCCAAAGAACAAATAATCCAATCAAGAAATGGGCAGAGGACATGAGCAGACATTTCTGCAAAGAAGACATCCAGATGGCCAACAGACACATGAAAAAGTGCTCCATATCACTCGGCATCAGGGAAATACAAATCAAAACCACAATGCGATATCACCTCACACCAGTCAGAATGGCTAAAATCAACAAGTCAGGAAATGACAGATGCTGGCGAGGATGCGGAGAAAGGGGAACCCTCCTACACTGTTGGTGGGAATGCAAGCTGGTGCAACCTCTCTGGAAAACAGCATGGAGGTTCCTCAAAATGTTGAAAATAGAACTGCCCTATGACCCAGCAATTGCACTATTGGGCATTTACCCTAATGATACAAACGTAGTGCTCCAAAGGGGCACGTGTACTCGAATGTTTATAGCAGCAATGTCCACAATAGCCAAAGTATTTTAAGAACCTAGATGTCCATCAACAGATGAATGGATCAAGAAGATGTGGTATATATACACAATGGAATACTATGCAGCCATCAAAAGAAATGAAATCTTGCCATTTGCGACAACATGGATGGAACTAGAGCGTATCATGCTTAGCGAAATAAGTCAAGCAGAGAAAGACAACTATCATATGATCTCCCTGATATGAGGAAGTGGTGATGCAACATGGGGGCTTAAGTGTGTACGAGAAGAATCAATGAAACAAGATGGGATTGGGAGGGAGACAAACCATAAGTGACTCTTAATCTCACAAAACAAACTGAGGGTTGCTGGGGGGAGGGGATTTGGGAGAAGGGGGTGGTATTATGGACATTGGGGAAGGTATGTGTTTTGGTGAGTGCTGTGAAGTGTGTAAACCTGGTGATTCACAGATCTGTACCCCTGGGGATAAAAATATATGTTTATAAAAAATAAAAAATTATATTAAAAAAATATTTTAAAAAGAGCTTTACTGAAATATAACTTCCATACCATAAAATGCATTCATTGTAAGGAAACAACTTGATTTTTAATATATTTATAGAGTTGTGCAACAGTCACCAACATTGAACTTCAGAATATTTCCATCACTCAAAAACATATCTTCATGCCCAGATAAATCCCTGTTCTCTCCTCTAGTCCCACACACACATCAATGGACATTTGAGCTCTTCCCATATTTTGACAATTGTGGACACTGCTGCTATAAACATTGGGGTACATGCATCACTTCAAATCACTATTTTTGTGTCCTTTGGATAAATACCTAGTAATGCAATCATTGGGTCATAAGCTAGCTCTATTTTTAACTTTTCAAAGAACCTCTGTACTATTTTCTAGAATGGCTTCACCAATTTGCATTACCACCAAACAGTGTAAGAGGCTTCCCTTTTTTGTGCATCTTCACCAGTATCTCTGTTTTCCTGACTTGTTAATTTTTGCCATTTCTGACTGGTATGAGGTGGTATATCACTGTGGTTTTGATTTTTATTTCCCTGATGCCAAGTGAACTTAAGCATTTTTCATGTGTCTGTTGGCCATTTTTATTTCTTTGGAGAAATATCTGTTCATGTCTTCTGTCCATTTCTTGACTAGATTTTCTGTTTTTCGGGTGTTAAGTTTGATACATTCTTCAAAGATTTTGAATACTAGCCCTTTTTCTGATATGTCATTTGCAGGTAACTTCTCCCATTCCACAGGTTGACGTTTAGTTTTGTTGATTGTTTCCTTTGCTGTGCAAAAGCTTTTATCCTGATGAAGTCCCAATAGTTAATTTTTGCATTTGCTCCCCATGCCTCTGGAGACATTTCTAACAAGAAGTTTCTGTGGTTGAGGTCAAAATGTTGCTGCCTATGTCATCCTCTAGGATTTTGATGAATTCCTGTTTCACATTTAGATCTTTCATTCATTTTGAATTTATTTCTGTGTATAGTGTAAGAAATTAGTTCAGTTTCATTCTTCTGCAAATGAGTGTCCAGTTTTCCCAACACCATTTGTTGAAGAGACTGTCTTTTTTCCAATGGATATTCTTTCCTGCTTTGTTGAAAATTAGTTGAAGGTCCATAGAGTTGAGGGCCCATTTCTGGGTTTTCTATTCTGTTCTATTGATCAATATGTCTGTTTTTGTACGAATACCATACTCTTGGGACACCTGAGTTGCTCAGTCAGTTAAGTGTCTGCTCTGGCTCAGGTCATGATCCTAGGGTCCAGGGACTGCACTGGTCTCCTTATTCAGCAGGGAGCTTACTTCTCCCACTACCTCCATTCTTCCTGCTTTGTGCTCACTCTCTCTCTCTCTCTCTGACAAAGAAATAAATAAAAACTTTAAAAAAAAACACTACTCTTTTGATGATTACAACTTTGTAAATACAACTTGAAGTCTGGAATTATGATGCCTCCAGCTTTTGTTTTCTTCTTCAAAATTACTTGGGCTATTTGGGGTATTTTCAAAATGTCTCTATAAGTACATACTTATTTTAAGTTGAATTTATGGTTAATATTGAGTTAGAGGAGTTATTTATATACTATAAATAGATATAAGCCCTTTATTAGAGATATGATTTACAAGTACTTTCTTAGTCTATGATTTGTGTTTTCACACTCATTGATAATCTATTTTTTGTCATACAACAATAAATGAATCTTCTTAATATAGCAAGGCAGAAGTAACATGCAAGTCACCTTTGCAACATTAAAATTAATTTAGTGTTTCAACTCAAGTCCTTGAAGAACTAAAATATATAAAAATTGCCATATAAACACACTTAACACTTCTTAAATCATGTGAGTTTAATGATTTTCATAAGACTATGTATGTGTTTGAAATAATAAAATATTATAGCATGAGAATAAATTGGGGTACTCATCTTTGAATTCTTCACACTTTAGTTAAAATATCTATTAAAATTTATTGAGCTTTATTACAAACATAAAAATTCTAAGTAATTTAAAATTGAAATACGTGTACTTAAAATAGGAAGTGATTAAATTTTTGCATAAAAATACAGTTAGCAAAAGCCGTTTCTAGGAACTTACACTACTTTACTTCTCAAGTATTTAAAATTCTTAATTTTTCATACTTGTTAATCATTAAGAATGGTTTGTGTTTATAATAACTAAAAGTTAGGATGTAACAAGATGAATGTGAAATGAATACATTCTGGTCCCAGATGTCTCATTCTGCCATTCCTCCAAATCACTTCTATCCAGGAAGAAATCTACTTGGAATTATTGTTTTGTTTTACAGAAATATTGTTTTACTTACAGAAATTACTACTAATTTCTCAGCCTTGGTCAGTGCTTAAAACTTAATTTCTCTTACTCGTCACCAAAATATGGCTTCCTCTGTTGCATGCTAGATAGAAATGGGGCTGTTGGCTCATACTTCAAATAGATTAATCCAGATTAACAGGCCAGACAGCTAATGTTTGACATTTCCCTGGTATTAGTGCAAAATTTAAAATGATACAAATTGCCTTATCTATATATTTTGGGATATGCAGTGTGGTTTATGGTCGATAAGCAAGTGAATAAATGAATGTCCCACTACCCAAAAAGATACATTTCATCGATTATAGCAGGTCAGAGAGAAGAGAAATGAAGAAAGAAGGGAGTTTTTTTTTTCCTTCTCTTTCTTTCTTTTTTATTTATTTATTTATTTATTTATTTATTTATTTTTGAAAGAGGGATAGGGGAGGCACAGAGAAAGACAGAGAGAATCTTAAGCAGTTTCCACACCCAGATGGAGCCCAATGAAGGGCTCAGTCCCACAACCCTGAGATCATGGTCTGAGCCAAAATCAAGAGGCAGATGCCAAACCAAATGAGTCACTGAGGTGCCCCAGAAAAAAGGTTAATTTTTAAACAGGTTGGCTTTTCTACACCATATATATAATCATATTACATCAGCAGGCCCCTGTCTAATTCATATATAAATAGATATTTTTCTCAGCATAATGTTTTCATGTCAATAAAGGGTTGTTAAATAACTTGGTAAGCAGAAAACCCAACTGTCACACCTATGATTATGTTACATTGTGGCAAAAGAGAGATTTTTCAGTACAGTGTAATCTAATAACATGAGCCCTTAAAAGGAAAAGAAGAAAAAGAAAACAAAAAAGGCAAAATAAACCCCACCCTTTTTCTAGCTAGTAGCCAAAGAAGTTAAAGTAGAAGTTAAAATTACAAGAAAGACTCAAATGTTTCATTAATGGCTTGAAGATGGAAAATACGTGGAAAACATGAAATTGAAAATGAACTTGGAAGAGGGTAACAGGCCCCTGATTTAGCGGGTTGAACACAGAACCCACTCATGCCACGCCAGACTTCAGACCTACCAGAACCAGAAAGGAATAGATTTGAATTGCTTAAAGGTGCTGCGTCTGTGTTAACAATTTATGCAGCCATAGACTGTTCTTCATGGTAAAAGCAGAAATGCATCAAGTTTGTAACTGTAATTTTTAACATCTGGGGCTTTAACAAAAATGGACATGGCCGGAAAAATGCACCCAATATCTTCAATAAAAATTTTCAAGAATGAGACATATGATATTTGATAGCTGAGCCCCCTGAAGCCTTTATACAATTTGTCCTAGTCTGCAATTACATTATCCAAAATCATCAAACCAATGTAACATTTGTTTTGCTAGTAATTATCTGAGGTAGCAGCTAAAATTAAATTAATGAGTAACAAAACACCATACTCATTTGTCAGAGAGCCACATATCAATCAATGTTTAAATCAATGCATTTTAATCATAAGTAATCATGATGCAAATTTAAAACATAACCTAACACTTCTCAACCCACAAGATTTGCCAAAATTCAAATTTGAAAATACATATAAAGAAATAGAAATATACATACTATTGAGGCATGATACTTTAGAAAGAATTTGAGATCACCTAATAATACTGAGTGTGAGCGTATTCAAAGACACAAAAATTCCACTTCTGGGTTTAAATTACAGAGAAACTTTTGAATGCCTTTACAAGGATACCAAACAAACAAACAAACACAAACAAGCAAACAAGCATTGATTAGAGACTTGAGCCCTCTTTGAATAACAAAACAAAACAATGGAAACAAAAAAATCTAAATTCCCATGATGATAGAATTGATAAATTATGTAGTATTCATATATTCAGCATATTCTAGAAGAATGAAAATGAAGTAAAACAACAAATGCTACTTTGAATAAAAGGAACACTCACTGGGAATGTATACAGTATAATTCTAAAAATTAAAAAGTAGGAAAAAATTTATGAAAAAGTAAGGAAATGATAAAACTCAGGATAATAAAAACCTTACGTTGTGCATATGTCACACTCCTTCATTGCATAATTTTTAAGGATTCCATTTTTAATTTTGCTGTTGGTTTATAAACTATATTTCAGTCTTAGTGTTGAGTTTACAATAAACATCATTAATTATCATACTCTGAATTGAAAAAAATATAATGCCACTACATGTGGCATCTATACACAGATATAGATATCCAAGTCTCTATCTGGTACCATTTTATCTTCTTCCTAAAGTACTTCCTTTAACATTTACTGCAGTTGAAGGTTTTCTACAAAAATTTTTCTCATTTTTTAGTTACTCTCTTAACAAATGTTCATGTTTCTTTCTTTTTTTATTGAGGTATAATTGACATATAAGATTATATTAGTTTCAATGATACAACATAATGATTTATTATTTACATATATTGTGAAATGATCACCATAATAAGTCTAGTTAACATCTGTTGCCACAGTTACAATTTTTTTTTCTTTTGGTAACTTTAAAGTTACTCTATTAGCAACTTTAAAATATGCAATATAGTATTATTAACTATAGTCACCTTGTTGTATAATATATCTCCATGGCTCATTTTATAACTGGAAGTTTATACATTTTGACTCCCTCTACCCATTTTTCCTGCTCTCCTTCCCACCAGCCCATTTCTGGCAACTACCAATCTGATCTCTGTATATAAAGCTTAGGGTTTTTATCATTTGATTCTTTTCTTTTTTAGATTCTACATAGAAGTGAAATCATATAGTATCTGTCTTTCTCTGTAATTTTTTACTTAGCATAATGCTTTTGAGATCCATCCACATTGTCACAAATAGTAAGATTTCTTTCTCTTTTATGACTGAATAATATCCCAGTGTATGTATTACAATTTCTTTATCTATCTATCTCATCTATCAATGGGTGTTTTTTTTCCCATATCTTGACTATTATAAATAATGTAACGAATATGGGGATGCAGGCATTTCCTTAGAATAGTAATTTTGTTTTCTTGGCATAAATACCCAGAAGCAAAACTGTTAGATCGTATGATAGTTCTATTTTTAATTTTTTAATCACTTACATACTATTTTTCATAGTGGTTGCACTCATTTTCATTCCTACCAATAGTGCACGAGGATGCCTTTCTCCACATACTCACCAACATGAGTGATGCTGAACATCTTTTCATGTACCTGTTGGTCATCTATCTGCATGTCTCAGAAAAATCACTCTTCAGGTATTTGGCCCATTTCTAATAGAATATTTTTGCTATTGAGATATTTATGCATTTTTGAATACTAACCCTTGATAAGGTATATGATTTGCATCATCTTCATTTTTGGAAGAGATTTTTGATAGAAATATATTTCATTTTTTTTTCTTGTTTATTCCCCTAGCAGTCTTTTGTAAGATACTGTACTATTTTGGTTTTTAGCTTGCATAGCTTCTGATGAGAAGTCTGCAGTCACCCATTACTTAAAACTTGTAAAAGTCCAGGATCAACTGCTTAACTGCAAAATGCTTCCAAATTTCAGGACTTCTTTACAAACACTTCTAAAAACAATAAAAGATGGAAGGGTCCCCTATTTTACAAGTTAACATAATCTAGAGAGCAAAACATGAAATAACATTCTGAGAAAGGAAAATTCTAAACTTACCTCATGTGCATACTTGAAAATTTAGTAAACTCTATCCAATTATGTAAAAAAGGATAATATAACACCACCATTTAGTTTCATTTCAAAAAATAAATGACTGTTCAATATTTGAAGATCAGTCAGTGTGATTTGCCATAAATATCAGAATAAAAAGAGAAAAATAATCTTAAGAAATTCAGAAAAAGTATCTGACAGTATTTTTTTTAAGATTTATTTATTTATTTTATACAGAGAAAGAGAGAGAGCATGAGTGCACATGAGTAAGGGAAGGAACAGAGGCAGAGAGAGGTAGAAAAGCAGACTCCCCACTGCACATGGAGTCCCAAGCCGGGCTCACCGCAGGACCCTGAGATCAGGACTTCAGCCAAAATCAAGGGTCAGATGCTTAACTGACTGAGCCACCCAACACCACCGAAAGTATTTAACAGCTATATTAAAAAATTAGCAAACTATTCGGGTGCACGTGCCCCTTTGGATCACTACGTTTGTATCTCTAGGGTAAATACCCAGTAGTGCAATTGATGGATCATAGGGTAGCTCTATTTTCAACATTTTGAGGAACCTCCATGCTGTTTTCCAGAGTGGCTGCACCAGCTTGCATTCCCACCAACAGTGTAGGAGGGTTCCCCTTTCTCCGCATCCTCGCCAGCATCTGTCATTTCCTGACTTGTTGATTTTAGCCATTCTGACTGGTGTGAGGTGATATCGCATTGTGGTTTTGATTTGTATTTCCCTGATGCCGAGTGATATGGAGCACTTTTTCATGTGTCTGTTGGCCATCTGGATGTCTTCTTTGCAGAAATGTCTGCTCATGTCCTCTGCCCATTTCTTGATTGGATTATTTGTTCTTTGGGTGTTGAGTTTGCTAAGTTCTTTATAGATTCTGGACACTAGTCCTTTATCTGATATGTCGTTTGCAAATATCTTCTCCCATTCTGTCAGTTGTCTTTTGATTTTGTGAACTGTTTCCTTTGCTGTGCAAAAGCTTTTGATCTTGATGAAATCCCAATAGTTCATTTTTGCCCTTGCTTCCCTTGCCTTTGGCGTTGTTCCTAGGAAGATGTTGCTGTGGCTGAGGTCCACAATAGCCAAACTATGGAAAGAACCTAAATGTCCATCAACAGATTAATGGATCAAGAAGACGTGGTATATATACACAATGGAATACTATGCAGCCATCATAAGAAATGAAATCTTGCCATTTGTGACAGCATGGATGGAACTAGAGCATATCATGCTTAGCGAAATAAGTCAAGCAGAGAAAGACAACTATCATATGATCTCCCTGATTTGAGGAAGTGGTGATGCAACATGGGGGCTTAAGTGGGTAGAAGAAGAATCAATGATACAGAATGGAATTGGGAGGGAGACAAACCATAAGTGACTCTTAATCTCACAAAACAAACTGAGGGTTGCTGGGAGGAGGGGGGTTGGGAGAAGGGGGTGGGATTATGGACATTGGGGAGGATATGTGCTTTGGTGAGTGCTGTGAAGTGTGTAAACCTGGTGATTCACAGACCTGTACCCCTGGGGATAAAAATATATGTTTATAAAAAATTAAAAATTAAAAATAAATAAATAAATAAAAAATTAGCGAACTAGGAATTCAATGAAATTTCCATATTTATTCTTTAACTGATTAAGTTTCAACAAATTCCTATACCAAGAATTATATTTAGCTGCTAAGTATTTTTTTATTTATTTTTTATTTTCAGCATAACAGTATTCATTATTTTTGCACCACACCCAGGCTCCATGCAATCCGTGCCCTCTATATTACCCACCACCTAGTACCCCGACCTCCCACTCCCCGCCCCTTCAAAACCCTCAGATTGTTTTTCAGAGTCCATAGTCTCTCATGGTTCACCACCCCTTCCAATTTCCCCCAACTCCTTTCTCCTTTCTAACTCTCCATGTCCTCCATGCTATTTGTTATATTCCACAAATAAGTGAAACCATATGATAATTGACTCTCTCTATTAAAGGCTTTCTTTCTGAGAACAGAAATAAGCCAAGGATGCCAAATGTTAACTTTGGTTCATCATCATAATAAAGGTCTTAGCCAGCAAAACAAGGAAAGAGCAAAAACTGTATAAAACTGGAAATCAAAAACTAAACTGAAAATCAAAAACTAAACTTCATTTTTCACAAGTAACATAGCCATGTAAAACATACGAATATATGTATAAATAAGCCATTTAGAATAAATAAATTTGCAAGTTTGAAAAATAAAATATAAAAAAACAATGGTATCTCTATAAAATATTGACATATTATAGAAAATTAAATTTTATAAATGGTATTATTTAACATCAAAAATAACATTCACTTAGAAATAAATATGAAATTGTGCAATAACACCTATAGAAATGATAAATCTTGTTCATCAAAGGAAAAATAAATATTGTATTGATGACAGTTTTCCACAAATTGATCCCAATTTTCTGTAAAAATTGACAAGTTATGTCCAAAATTTATACTGAACTGCATTTGGACAAATTACTTATGGCAAACATGAAAAAAATGATGGCAGTTACCACACCAGATATCATTATTTGTTTAAAGCTACTGTAAGTGTGGTATCGATGTAAACAAGGTTAAGTACACCAGTGAATAATTATAGAGAGTGTGACAACAGATCCACACAGAGAGTCATGTGACCAATTATTATATTGGTGCAAAGCAGGGGAACAAGATCTTTTTAAATTGGTGTCAGATCAATTGACTATTAGTACAAGAAAGTAATCTTAGGGATGTCTGGGTGGCTCAGTGAGTTAAGTGTCTGCCTTCAGCTCAGGTCATGATCCTAGAGTCCTGGGACCAAGTCCCACATTAGGCTCCCTGCTCAGCAGGGAATCTGCTTCTCCCTTTCTTGGCCCCTCCCCCTGCTCCCTCTCTTCCTCTCTCAAATAAGTAAAATAAAATCTTTTAAAAAGAAAAGTAATCTTAAACCTTTCTCCTATTAAAAAAGTTAATTAAAAGTGTCTAAATGTGATTTGCAAGGTAGATTACATATCTAAATTTAAAATGTAAAATAGGGTGCCTGGGTAGCTCAGTGGGTTAAACCTCTGCCTTCAGCTCAGGTCATGATCTCAGGGTCCTGGGATCGAGTCCCTCATCGGGCTCTCTGCTCAGCAAGGAGCCTGCTTCCCCTTCTCTGTGCCTGTCTCTCTGCCCACTTGTGATTTCTGTCAAATAAATAAATAAAATCTTTAAATTAAATAAAATAAAATGTAAAATAATAATGTTTTTAGAACACAATATAAGAAATAATCTTCATAATCTTTTGGTATATAGTTTTTTTAAAGATGTAAACTTGATAAACAATATTGGATTAATATTAAGACTGAAGTTCATCAAGAAAATATGATGGTTAACATCACTAGTGATGTAATTTGGACATTTTGTATTTCTTGAATATGATGAAATGAGAAAGGATACTTCACCTCTGTGGCCTTAAAACACACACACACACACACAAAATCATCATCATAATTAATGAGAAAAATACCACAGACAAACCTAGTTTGACTGACATTCTAGGAAATACTTGACCAGTATTCAAAACTTCCCAGGTATGAAAAACAATGAAAGACTATGAAAGTGTCACAGAACGAGGAACTAAAAAGTCATGACAGATAAGTGCAATATGGTCTCCTGGATTGGATTCTAGAAAAGAAACAGGATATTAATAAAAAAGAAAAAAAAAAAACTCATGAAATCTGTAGAAAGTCTGAAGTTTAATTAATGATAATGTGCCAATGTCAGTTTCTTAGTTTTGACAAATGTACAAAAGTAATGTCAGATGATAACTAGGGGGACTGAAACTTGATAATACATGAGAACTATGTATGTCTTCACAATTTTTCTATAAGCTACATGTAAACTACATGTAGCTTAAATAAAAATAAAAAGTTTATTTAAAAAACAAGAAAATTCTAATAGAGTTAAAATGAAGCCAAAGAGAGGAAGATAATTTCAACAGGTAGAAAGAGCGAAGGATTTTTACACTGAATATATAAAAATTTTTCTCAAATCAAAAAGAAAATGGCAGGGAAAAAAGGGTAGAAACCTAGTAGAAATCAGACAAAAGAATGAGCATGCATTCCATTAGAAAGGATACACTTATCTAAAATAAAATAGGAAAATATATTGAGATTAATGAGTAAATACATCTGGTAACTACAAATTAAAATCATCAATGAACCTTTGCATGTACTCCAGTATGGCTAAATATTTATGTTAGTGAGAAATGGTAAAGCATTTGACACTCTCCTACATGGTTATAGGAATTTAAATTGATAAAACCGTTTTAGAAAATTCAATATCTACTTTGTAATTGTAGATGGGAATATAAACTAACACTGCCACTACAGAAAACAATATAAAATTTCCTCAAAAACTTAAAACAGAAATACCACATGATCAAGCAATTCTGCTTCTGGTTATTTACCCCCAAAAGAATGAAAAAAAATTTTCAAAAAAAAGTATGCACCTCTATGTTCACCGCAACATTATTTACAACAGCCAAGATATGGAAGCAACTTAGGTGTCCTCTGATAAATAAATGGATAAAGACAATATGATATAAACAGACACAATAGAATGTTACCCAGTAATAAAAAAAGAATGAAATCTTGCTATCTGCAACAACATGGATGAACCTAAAGTGCATTATGCTAAGTGAAATAAGTCAAGAGAAAGACAAAGGCCATATGATTTCACTTATACATAAAATTTAAAAAAAAAAACATGTGAACAAACAGAACAGAAATAAACTTATAAATAGAACTGGTGACTGACAGAGAGAAGGGGTTTGAAGAGATGGGCAGAATAGGTAGAGGTCATTAAGAAGTACAGACTTCCAGTTATAAAATAAATAAGTCACAGGGATGTAAAGTATAGAAATAAGGAATACAGTAAATAATACTGTAATAAATTTGTATGGTGAAAAATGTTAAGCATTTCATAATGTATATAAATGTCAAACTGCTACATTATATTTAATATCTACAAAAGCTGAAAAAATGGGGGGCACCTGGGTGGCTTAGTTAAGCCTCTGAATCTTGATTTTGACTCAGGTCATGATCTCAGCATCATGGGATGGAGACCATATCAGTCTCCCCACTCAACAAAGAATATGCTTGTCTCACTCTTCCTCAGCCCCTCTCCCTGCTCCAGCTCACTGAATTTCTCTGTCTCTCTCCCCTTCTCTCTCACTCTGAAATAAATCTTTTTTTAAAAGATGAATAAATGCATAATTTACAACTCAGAAATTCCCCTCATATATACAAAAATATAACAGAAATGAGTACATTTTTCATCAAAATACATGTACTAGAAATATTATTTGTAGTAAGCAAAACCTGGAATAAGCCAATATTTCACACAACATCAGAAAAAAAGTGTTATATCCATCCAGTGTATTATCATGATGAATTGAAAATGAATGAGCTTTTACCACATCCAACAATTTAGATAAATCTCATATACGTGAGTTAAATAAATGAAACCAGACACAAAACAATGTCTATTTCATTTATATAATGTTCATAATTAGGAAAAAGTAATTTATGATGTTAGAATCCAGTATGATGCTTACATTCGTGGGGTAAAATACAGTAATGTCATAATTTTGTATACTGGTTTTATGGATATGTGCACTTAGTAAATATTTACTACGCTATGTATTTGTAATTTTTTTTTTTTAGTTTTTAAAGATTTTATTTATTTGTCAGAAAGACAGCACAAGTAAATGGAGCAGCAGACAGAAGGAGAAGCAGTGTCCCCGCCCAACGAGGAGCCTAGGACTCGACCCCAGGACCCTGGGATCATGACCTGAGCTGAAGTTACATGCTTAACTGACTGAGCCAGCCAGGTATCCTTATATTTCTAATTTGTAATATTTTCTTTATATATGCTCTATTCTGTAAAATGTTTAAGAAAAATTGCATTTTTCTATTAAGTGAGCTTTTTCTGTCCTTTCCTAAGAAACGAATCAATGAGTCATTATTGGGCATACTTAAAGTCCACATAGAAATACTGCTTACAGAATATTCAATACTTTCCACAGCTGAATGTATTTAAAGGGAACATTTAGTAACTGTACTTTTTTAGGTTAAACAACTTATCTTCCATTTTTTAAGAATGATATTTTCACCAATTGTCATCGGTTAGTGTACATAGCTGTCAGTGAAAATTTGTCCATAGAGTCTATACTCAACACAGATATCCAAAAAATGTTAACATAATTCTTGCCATTCTTAACATTGTTCAATATGGACTGCGTTTTTCAAATCTAGCAGAAATCAGAATATTAAAAGATACTGATCGCATGTGACATTTGACCTTCAAGGAAAGCTGTCATCAAGCATCATGTAGATATTTCATGAATATTTACAAACAATATTAAAGATTCTACTAGGAAAACTAATTTTAAGATATAAACCATATGTTTTAAATTTAAGAAGTTGTGATTTTAAGTTAAAATGATATGAATATATAACAAATTGTCCAGGTATGCTAGAACTGGTCTGAGGAGAAATGTAGTTTGAAATCTGCTACAATATAAAATACCAGATTTTGAAGTCAGACAAAGTAGGGATAGAGATCAGACTCCTTTATTTATGAGCTGTGAGACCCTGAATATTTCTCCAATCTCTCATAGATACTCATTTTTCCTCATCCATAAAATTAGTATAATAATCACTGCCCATTAGGTTCTCTAACTAATGAACATATTATGAATTAAGTAATAATAAGCATAAATAGAAATCACAGTAATTGACATACTGAAACACTCAAGAAACATTAGTTTACTTCTTTCCAAACTGCTCATCATAATTTATTACTAGACGTTTCAGAAAGGAACCAGCTATGGGTTCAATTATTATCACAATGTAGCTAAGAACCCCCTGGATTTTAACCCTCAACCAAATCCTTTCTAGCACTCTCGTCTCTAAGAAACCTACTGATTCTCACAATTTTATTATGTTTCTTCCCTCTAAAAATTTTTTCATGTTTTTAACTTATTAATAATGATGGAAAAATAAAATTAATGAACACAAAACTAGAAGTTTTCAGTTATTTTTAACTTAGTTTTGTTTCATCTACTTTTCACTATTTTATGAAATCTGCAGCCTTTTCCTCCCAAAGCTTCTAAGTCTACTCATTTCCTTCACAATAACTACTATCTTTGCCTAGATTCCAACCATATTTTTAAAATTTTCAAAGCAATATCTCTTCATTTTATTCCTTAATTTTCAAAACAAAACACCATAAAAATATCAGCCACATGTATGAATTCATTTAAATTATATTTTGAGAATTACACCTTGTACTTATGAAGGCATTATAAACCCTTATAAAACTCCGAATCAGTGCTTATAAATATTGTATTCATCATAACTACAGTCTTAAACATACAGACTCAAATAAATACATAGTTTTTCTGATGATTATATTAGAAGCTGCAGAAATAGTTTACGAGATTAGCATAACCGAACTGTTTCAAAGTTTGATCACAGTGAACAATAACTTAGGTAAATCAATATTTATTTTAAAATATATATTAGGCTTCCATATGTGCCTGATAACAGCTCTTGTATGTAGATTCAATATGTGGATCATAACTTTTTTTTTTCTGGACTAAGATTGTTGGAAATGGTGGTGGGCTAGAGACAGTTATAATTTTATATTCATTTAAATTATAAAGTGCCACAGAGCTCTGAAAAACATTACCTCTAATCTTCCATAAAACAAGAGTTGATAACAATGTTGAACAAATGTTGTTGGCATAAACCCCCGACACGGTAGCTTTGATTAATGCTGTAGATTTTGTAAGGTGTTGCTGAAGAAGACACAGTTCAATAAATTAAAAGCACAAGGAAGTAGGGCAAATGCCTGCCAGCAATGGAATGTTTACATGATTTACTTGCCACAGAAAAGCTTACTAGAGAGAGGGATTAGAGAAAAAGCTAAACACAAAATAACATTCTCTCATATTCTTTCTGTCTAGATTTCAGGGGGAAATTCAGATGCACTGAAATTAACCAAATATTGGCCATTCCTTTTTTTTTTATTATTTTTTAATTAACATATACTGTATTATTTGTTCAGGGGTACAGGTCTGTGGATCATCAGTCTTACGCAATTCACAGCATTTACCATATCATACACCCATGCCTTACCCTCTCCCCCACTCCCCAGCAACCCTGTTTGTTTTCTGAGATTAAGAGTCTCTTACAGTTTATCTCCCTCCGAGGTCCCATCTTGTTTCATTTTTTCCCTCACTTCCCCCTCCTCATGACCCCTCACCCTGTATCTCAAATTCCCCATAACAGAGAGATCATATGATCATAGTTGTCATTCTCTAACTGACATAGTTCGCTTAGCATAATACCCTCTAGTTCCATCCATCTCATTGTATACGTATTGGCCATTCTTTTGAAGAGAGAACATCTCTACTACAAAGAAATATCAGAGGAAATGGACAACAATAGCTATTGTTTTTAATATTCGTTCAGCAGTCTGGACCCTTATTAAAAAAAAATAGACTGGAGATAGAAAGGCATAGGAGAGTAGGTAGGAAGAGCAGGAAGGATGGTGGGGAGAGAGGTGGATAGACACTTAGGTACATAGGTAGACAGACACAGATATAAAACTGTAACCTTCCCAATTTCTTAAGATAGAAGTTTTGATCATTATTTTCTTTCTCCCAAATAAACATTTAATGCTATATATATCCAATACCGTTTTTACTTCATCCCTCAATTCTTGATGTGTTTTGTGTTCACGTTCATTTATTTAGAAACATTTCTGATGACTTTTGTGATATTTTTTGACTTAAGATTAATTATGAGGTCTAGTGGTTAATTTAGAAATATCTAGACTTTTCCAGATACGTTTCTGTTAATTATTTATTACTTGTGTTTGCTTCAAAACATGTATTTAAGGGGTGCCTGGGTGGCTCAGTTGGTTAAGCATTTGCCTTTGGCTCAGGTCCATGTGGGCTTCCTGCTCAGTGGGGATGCTGCTTCTCCCTCTCCCTCTGCTCCTTCCCCCCCGGCACTCTCTCTCTTATTCTCTTTCAAAATACATATTTAAAACTTTACTTAAAAAGAAGGAGAGTTTGTTTCTAGATGATCAATCTAGATCAACATCTGGGTCAATAGCTTTCTTTTATTGTGTTATTGTATATTGCTTCATAACAATATTACACAAATTTAATGGTTTAAAACAACAGAGCTATTTTGCTTTTGAAGGTTTAGAGTCCTGGCACAGCTTGGGTGCATCATCTGAAGAAATGTAATTACTCTGTCAGCCTCAGTTTGGTGGTGTCATCTAAATGCTTGACTGGGGAAGGATCCACTGACCAGCTCGTTCGGGTTGTGGTTGAACTCATTACACTGTGGCTATATGATAAAGGTCTCATTTTTATGCTGGTTATAAGCTGAAGGCCACATTTTGTTCCTAAAGGCTGTCTGAAGTTCCTTCTCACATGAAGTTCTTTAACATGTCTTATTGATTCCTCATGGCTAGGAAGAGAATGAGGGATTCCAGAAAGAGAACAATATAATCTAATGTAATGTAATCAAATAATCACCCACACAGACTCTCATACATCCCATCATCATTGCTCTATTTTATTGGTTAGAAACAACTTTTAAGTCTTGCTCACACTCAGAAGTTAGGTTCACATAAGGGCATGAACACCAGGAAGACAGGATCATGGCAGCTATCTTACGCACCCCCCCCCACACACACACACAAGTGCACATGCCAAGCTAGACACTTTCCAAGTCATCTCTTTTTTTTAACTTTTTTTTGTCTTTTACTCTGCACATTATTTTAGAGATTGTCTTTTGAGGTCATCAAGTTTGATGTTTCCTTTTTTTTTTTAATATTTTATTTATTTATTTGACAGAGAGATCACAAGTAGGTGGAAAGGTAAGCAGAGAAAGAGGAGGAAGCAGGCTCGCTGCTGAGCAGAGAGCCGGATGTGGGGCTGGATCCCAGGACCCCGGAATCATGACCCCAGCAGAAGGCAGAGGCTTTAGCCCACTGAGCCACCCAGATGCTCTTGATCTTATTTCTTTTGAGGTACCTAACCTTCTAAGAGGAGGGAGTGGGAAGACAGTGAGAGGGAGAGATTCAAAGTCTGTATTCAGCCAGAGACACAGTCCAGAAGTCATCTCTGCTGATCTATTTGATATCTAGAGGATTCAAGGGCCTAACTGCTGCCACCTGCCAACAAGATGAGACTACATATATGAAAACATATCTGTGCTACAATGGCACCTGGTGCTTTCACCAACTTACCATGTAGAAAGGAAATATGGTGTATGCTTTATCACTGCCTTCCAAGTCTCACATAAAATGTCTTTTGTAGTCAGTGCTAATTTAGAACTGTACGGAAAAGGAATTGTGGGAATTAGTCTAGCTTAGCGAAACTGGTGCAATACACAGGTACATTTGGTTTTTACCAGAAGCTTTATAGACTTATCGTTTTACATATAAGTCATTGATACACTGAAATTAATTTCTGTAAGTAGAGTCATGAGCCATGGTGTTAGGTTGAAATTCTTTTTTTATTTTTCATTTGGACATTCAAACCCATGACCTCTGGTAGAAGGGTTTTTTTATTTCATTATTGGATTATATTGGTGTTTTTGTCAAGGATCACTTGATTATATATATGTGTCTTTATTTTTAAGTTCAGTACTCTTTTATATTAATCAATGTGTCTATCCTTTCTGCAAATAACATTGTCATAATTTTTAAAAACATTTTTTTATTTTTTTAAAGATTTTTATTTCTTTATTTGACAGTGAGAGAGATCACAAGTAGGCAGAGAGACAGGCAAAGAGAGAGAGGGGGAAGCAGGCTCCCTGCTAAGCAAAGAGCCCGATGTAGGGCTCAATCCCAGGACCGTGAGATCACGACCTGAGTTGAAGGCAGAGGCTTTAACCCACTAAGCCACCCAGGTGCCCCATCATAACTTTTTAAAGCATTATGATAAGTCTTGCAGTCAGTCAGAGTAAGATCTCCAACTTGTTTTTCCTACTGCAAGACAGTTCTGGCTGTTCTAGGTCTTTTTTTATCCACACACATTTTAAGAATAAGTGTATTGCTTTCTATTTTAAGAATCCTGCTGGAATTTTAATTTCACTTGCTATGGATGTGAAGATCTACTTGGGAGGAATTTCCATCTTAACAATCTTTAATCATTAAACCCATGAATATAATATATCATTTCACTCAGTTAGACTTTTTAAATTTCCCTCAAAATGAGTTGCCAGTATAGAATTCCCAAAACATAGTATAAATTTATCACCATTATTTGGTTGCATTTGTTTCCTAACTTCAATAACTGGTTTGTCTGGGCATCTACTATAACTTTTCTTCTATCAGTAAGTCATATTTTTCTGTCTTTTTTATATGTTTATCAAATTGTTACTGTGTTCTAGATATTCTGTATAAAATAAATAAAGTGGCTAACTTCCACCAGTATCCCCTTTTCTATATGTAAGGAATATATTGTACCTAAATAAAATGTTTTGCTCTAGGACACAACTATGTTCCAGTATAGGTAAAAAGCCCCAGTATTGGTAAAAGCTTATCCTCCACTGATTTGTCTTTATTCCCCAAGAATGGCTCTCCTTTGATATTAACTGAGACTTTGGAGAGTCTATATGCTCAGCATTGAAAATTCTATCCATCTGGGTTTTCCTGAGATTGGCTTTTCATACTCATTCTCTCACAGGTTCAAATTTCCCTCTTTTCTGCAAGTGCTCTCCCCTCCCTCTATCTGGATTTTGTCCCTGAGGTACCCAGCGACAGTGTGGATTCCCTCTGCCTTACCAGTTCTATATCACCCACTTTCCTCTGAAACCTAGAACTCACCAATAGCCTATGGGGAAAACTGACCTCAAATTTGAGATTCCAGTTTACCAGCCAATCATGGCGCCAGTATGTTTCATTTGACTGTGAGGTGGAAGCCGATCAGTTTACATTTATTATAACTTCTTACGGATTTCAGATTAAATGTGCAATATTTTATTTAATTTTATAACTGTCTAATAATTATATATTACTTTTCCTTAGCTACACTGATTTCCTTTAGTTCGGGGGTACTTAACCAGGGATGATTTTGCCCCTGAGGGGGCATAAGCCAATGTCTAGAGACTTTTTTTTGTTGTCTTACCTGGTGAGGAAATTTGCTACTACCATCTATTAGATAGAGGCCGGGGATGGTGTTAAACATCTTGTAGTACACAAGATGTTTAAACATCTTGTAGTACACAAGACAGTTAATAAGGAATTATTTGGCCTCAAATGTCAAAAGCCAAGATTGAAGAACTTTGTTCTACTTTAATTACTTCTGCTATTCTGCTTTCCCTTGAAAGTTTCCACCTATTTTTACTACTTTCTTTATATATAACCCAAAAACAATAATAATACTCATCATTCAATTATTAAATTCTAATATATACATGGATATATATGTATATTTATACATTTATGTATTTTATATGTATATTTACTCATATATGTATATTTATACCTATACCACTTCCTAGCAAATAAAAGGATTCTGAAATACTTTAGGTCCACTTACACCTTGTCACATTTGTACAACTATTATGCCTAACTTTATTCATCCATATTAGATTCTATTAGATATTAATATTTTGGGTTACCTTATAAATATTTATCTTTTTACCCATGAATTTACCCTTTATATTGTACTGGCTCATTCTCTACACTTCCAGGCTTCCATCTGAATTTTTCTTTTTCCTGAAAAACTCTTTTTTAGTATTTCCTTACTTGAATGTGTATGCTGAAGACTTCTTAAAGTCTTTTCTTTAAAAACTTTACTTACCATAATTATTAAAGAACATACTTGTATGGTAAACACTGTATACTGCCATTTATTCCTTTCATTAATTTCAATAATTCCATATTTGTCTAGCTGCCAAGGAACGGTTGTATTGTATCATTATTACAGTTGCTGACTTCATGATAACCTTTTTTTTTTCCTTTGTCTTTGGCTTTATGCCGTTTTAGTATGTTGTTCTTACACATGGTTTTCTCTTTATTTAACCTTATTGGCTTTGTTAAATTGTGTTCAATCTGCAGCTTTATGTCTTTCATTAATTTTGGAAAATTCTCAGTTATTACCTCATCCAATATAGATTTCTCTCAGTCACTCTCTTCTCTCTTCCTGAGACTAGTTAAAAATGTTGACATTATTTTCCATATTCTGTATGTCTCTTTCCTTCTTTTTATCCTCTTTTTTAAATATTTTATTTATTTATTTAAGATAGAGAGAGAGAGCATGAGCGGGAGGTGGGAAGGGGCAGAGGAAAAGGGAGAGAAAGGATCTCCACTGAGCAGGAAGTCCAATATGTGCGTAGATCCCAGGACCCTAGGATCAGGACCTGAGCTTAAGGCAGACACTTAACCAACTGAAACATCTAGGCACCCCACCTTCTTTTTTCTTATATATGCTTCCAATGAAATATTATATTATGATATCCCTTCTAGCTCTCTAATTCTTTCACTATCTGTGAAATCTGTATTATTGATCTGTTATATTGATTTCTAATTTCAACTACCATAATTTTATTTCTTTAGTGATAAAATTATCATTCAATCATTTTCAATTTATAGTCTGTCATTTAATTTCTTGAACACGTTAGTCACAGTGATTTTAGAATCCGTGTCTAACAACCTACATCTCTGCTCTCCATGAGTCAGTTTCTAATATCATTTCCCTCTTGTTTTTCAATAATATTTAACCTTTTTGAATGCCCAGTAATTTTATTAATTATAGACTGCTCCACAAGAAAACTCTGTAGAGAAAACTTAAAGCTCTTGTTGATGTCACTTTCCTCTAAAGAGATTTCTTTTTTTCTACTTTTAGCAGATACTATGCTAGGGGAGGATGACCCTAATCTAATAAGGATTAAATTGATTTGAAACTGGTCTTTAGTCTTTGTGGGGATGGTATCATCTGAATCAACATTGCTCCAGGCAGTTAGCTCTTTGAATTTTCCCACTGAAACTTTGGGTATGCATTCAAGAGTCTCTTATTGTCAGACCATAAACTCTATTTATCCTCAACTCCCATGAGGCATTCAGTTGCTCAGCCTCACAGACTGGGTTTTAAATTAAGCAAATGATTTACCCTTAATGGGTAAATCAAAAGCAAATGTTATGGTCATATTTTTGGATTGCCTTTTTTTTCTCTCCTCCAGGATCATGGACCTAACATCATCAGTCTCTTGGCAACTGAAAAGAGATTTAAAAAAAAGAGTTTTAATCCTACATTGCTGTAACTATAAATATCTAATTCACATTATTTTTAAATTTGGACTTATGGCATTGTTATTTCCCTAGTATTTATAATTTTTTATTCAATTTTCTTTATTTCTTCTGCTATCCTAAAACCAGCTTTCTTTCTCACTCTCATTCTCTCTCTTGCTCCTGTTCTCTCTCTCATCACAGATTATCTATTCCTTTTGCACTTATTTCAAAAATATAATATTTTCTTATTTTTTTCTGAAAGTAAAAAAGAGAGGACTTCAAATGTACTTATCTTTACCAAAGAAGTCTTTTTTCAGAATATACATCTAGCATCCTATCTGTATTCTATAGTAAATGTACTTTTATAAATCCTAAATTATTTTTTGTTCTGTTTTCATCTCAGCCTACCATCCTTTTAGAATGAGCTTTTCTATGATGGACATTTTAGTCAAAGCAATATGTAAAATCTCTGAGTTAACATTGGATCCCCTTTTCATATTACTTAATCCATACACATTGATGATATCCAGATAAAATGTCAGTATTTTTGAATAGGTGACACCATTTCCTCTTTATAGCACTAAATAAAACTTGCCCTAGTTTTTGTATGACTGATCACTTAATCACGACCTGACATAGAAAAGAAAAACTTGTGTTCAATCAAAAAATTTTGTACAAAAGAATACATTAGAATTCCAGAGGAAAAATTTTCTGAAATAATTCCAGAAAATTCTATCTGATATTCAGCCTGATTATTTCATGAAGATCTTTTTCTGGCTTTTATAAATTTTCTTTTTGTGTGTCTCAACAAGTCTATTCAAGACACCATACTGAAAAGACATTTTTAGAAAAGAGAAATTTAGATACTTTTTGTAGGAAAACCAGCTGAAAAAAGCAACATTTTGCTTTTTCCCCAGAAACCTCTATTTCTTATTTCTTTTTTCACAAACATTTTAAATTATTTTCAGTTTGGTGGAAAGCTTTTTTTTTTTTTTTAATGTCCTTGTAGTGGTTAATGTTATATGTCAATTTACCTAGGCAAGAGCGCATAGTTGTTTGATCAAACACTAGTCCAGATGATGCTATAAAGTTTTTTTTTTCCTTTAGATATGACTGATATTTAAATTAGGAGACCTCAAGACCTCAAATCAAGCAAATCACCCTCTCCCCTAATGTGTGGACCTCATTTAATCAATAGAAGGTCTTAAGAGCAAAGACTGAGGTTTCCTGAGGAAGAAAGAATTTTCCTCAAAACTGCAACATAGGAACCATACCTGAGTTTCCACTCTGCTTCCCTGTGGAATACAGAGTCAAGACTGCAAGGTCAACTCTTTCCAGAATTTCCATTCTGCTGGCCTGTTCTACAAAATTTGCCAGCCCTCACAATCTTATTAACCAAACCAATTTAAAATAAATACCTATCTTTGTCTCCAGTTGGTCTATTTCAGTGAAGAATACTAACTAATGTAGTACTGCTGTGAAGGAAGAAGAGGTGAACTAGTTTAGTTCCTTATTCCAAAAAAAGGTAGATATTGATATCTTTGTGACTCTAGCACAGACTAGAGTTCAGGAGATATGTAATGACAAGGAAACAGGCATCCTATGCAAAGAAAAAAGTTGCCCTTCTGGTTCCAATTCTGGGAAGCAATCAAGTTACGCCTTAGAAAAAAGTAATAGATCCTGACAGGTGGATCTTCTGGATACTAAGAAAGAGAGGGCATTCTAGAAATTGGCCTATGGATTCCTTGGACAGGAATATTAGTTCTAAGTACTAAAATATGTCAAGATTAATTAAGACAGCCAGATTTTATTGACAGTTCATGGCTTGGAAGACTGTCAAAAACAGAATCTGAGAATCATGGAAGGATTTTCCACATTCCCTGGTAAGAAGGCTGGGCTAACACAGAACTGAATAATCTTAAAGTCATCAAGCCAAGCCAAGCCAGGTCTGCTATTTAGAGAATCTAGTTTAGACCAACATAGCCTAGAACAAAATACCTATCCCAGTAAGCTGTTTAACTCACAAATGTTATTATTCATGGCTAAAACTTGTAAGGCTGAAATACATTTTGAATGGAGAGTATTCACATAATGGAAGGAGAGTGAAATATGCATTTGTATGCCTAATCTAAGACTATCAGAATATACTAAATAAGGGGCACCTGGGTGGCTCAGTCGATTAAGCATCTGTCTTCAGCTCAGGTCATGACCCAGGGTACTGGGATCAAGCCCCACAATGGGTTCCTTGCTGAATAAGCCTCTCCCTGTCCCTCTGCTGCTCTCCCTGCTTGTGCTCTCTTGCTCTCTGTCAAATAAATAAATAAAATCTTTAAAAAACATATACTAAACAAAACAGGAAAGATATAGACACTTCCTTGAGGCACTGAAATACAACATATCATATATATTTTAGGTGGTATTTCATAATGTGTCTAGGAAAAAATACTTATTTGAAAATCATCAAAATCTTCCTCTGACACAACTCTGTACTCCTCAAGTCTTAAAATACTATAAATCAGTAGCATTACTTAAAAGAAAAAAAAATCTGCCCTCTCAAGACAGGAGGTATTACAATTAAAACCTCTAAGACAGAAAAAGCTGTATGCACAATAGTACACTCAAGCTGAATATTAAATATATATATATGAAAGACTCCCTAGGGCAGATGAGCTTTTTAATCATAGTGTTTGACTTTCCACATCTGATTTGTTGCTCCTTCTGTGGCAGGAGGATGGACTTGGGAGAACATTTTTCTCTAATTTCTTGATAAGCACTACTATCAACCTGACAGCCTGGACTGATTAAATATCCCTATTCACACAGAGACATAACCACTGCCTTTAAGGACCTCTGAGCTAAAATTAAATGTAAATTAACAAGGGGCCAAACCCCTCTTCAGCTTCTTTCCTCTCAGGCAATTAATACATACTACTTTGTGGGAAAGACAGTGTTCTTACAAATCACACTTACTGTTTTTTTTGTTTGTTTGTTTTATTGGTCCAGTGGAGGTCAGATGAAATCCAGCCAGAGGAAGAACAATAAAAGAACATAGTTAAAGCAAATGAAAACCGAATTTGGGAAAAAAGAATCTAGATAGAGAATCTGAGAGATAGGTAAATTGACACAGGGAAGTTCAGAGCTTAAGGAAATATGAAAAAAGCAAACATGTCTTTTAGCACTTGTTTAGCAAACAATAAATGATTAGGTAAGAGAGAATGAGAAACTGAAAATCCAGAATAAAGCCCTAGGCACAAAAATGCCAGGCAGCTATTATGAACATTGCAGGGCTGAAATGAAGACAAACAGTAGACACAATAAAAATATGCTACTTTGACCTGAACTTGTAATCATCAATGGAAATAATGGGGATCTGTAATTTCTGTAAGCAGTTTGAAGTTTCTGTGAGCTACGATTTTCCTTTCCATCAGCTTAGGGTCAGAACTGATCTGAGGCCCTCAGAATGCCCAAATTCAGAAGGAAAGGAGAGATGGCACAGTTGGCTCAAATTGGAGGAAACGGTTATCCAGAAAGATGAGTGGATGGCAGAATAAGACCACGGCCAATATCTTTTTGTATAACGTTTCTTCTGCGATCAAATTACGAATAAAATCTCGAGGGTTCATAAATCTAGATGAGACTATGATTCTGTAGTTATATTGCCTGAAAAATTTGCTACATTTTGGTAATCAATTTGCTTTCCCAAGCACTAAAAAGTATTTTTCCTTTTCCATCTTCTCAAACCCCTACATTCATCTTCCCACCTTCCCTGCATCCACTTTACAGAGCAATGGAAATTATCCTACTACATCATCCCACCATAAGTCTACAAGTGGTTTATTCCACTATCCTCTGAAGTCCATCCATGCCCATAATTACAGAATATTCACAGTGTTGTTTTTTCTGTTCACTTCTGTATCTCTAATTTCACTATTTATTCTATCTCTACCATCACTACTTAAATATATTAAAAATGCTCACACCTTGAAAAATGTCTTCATTTGACCTTCTTACCCCAGACTATACTATTAACAAGGTTTTTCATTAACTGTCTCCTTGATGGGCAGACCTCACACTCTCTTATTTCAGTCTCATCAATAAGGGATAAAATGAGAGTTTTATAGTATCACATAGTTTCTCACTGAAAAATGAAAGAATCTCTGAATTTTCATCCATAAAACACACCAATGCTCATGAAAAATTCATAGAAGTAACAAAGATAATAAAATAACATAAAATAAAACACTATGAAACAAAATAAAGCAAAATACAAAAAAATCAAAAGAAAAATGACACAGTATTTCATCATTAGCTGAATCAGTGACCAATGTTGCAAAGAAAGTTAAAAAAAAAAAAAAAAAAAGGTGTGAGCATGTAATTTAGGTAAGCCCAAATATTGCTTTCTATCTCTCTCCTAATTCAAAATCCAGTGATTTCAATAAATACTTTAAAATCTAATCTCCAGAGAGACTTGTCTTCTGAATTCCAGGTTGTTATATCAAGTTGTTTCTCAGTATCTTCTCTTGCATGTTGCTTCAGAACTTCTAACGAACATGTTGAAAACTGAAATTATGACTCCCTCACTAAAGAAAACAGAAGATATGTTCCTCTTCCTCTCAGTTTTGGTGAATGGCATGGCTCTGATCATGACCGTCATAATTAATTCTTCATTGCTCCTCATTCCCCACATCAAATCAAACACTAAATCTTGTTAGTCTGCTTCATTAGTATGTCTGTATTTCTTGCATTCAAGTTTATTCACTCTCCTTCTATCACCCTACTTCAAGCTGCCATCATCTCTCTATAACCAAATCCAAACTAGTCTTGCTGTTCTTATTGATGTCTTCCTTTCAACTATCCTAGCAGCTATTAGAGTAATATTTTCTTTTTTTTAATTTTTTAAGACATTATTTATTTATTTGACAGAGAGAGTGAGGGAGAGAGCAGAAGCAGGAGGAGCAGCAGGCAGAGGGAGAGGGAGAAGTAGACTCCTAGCTGAGCAGGGAGCCCAATGCATGGCTCAGTCTGAGAACCCAAGGGAGATGTTTAACAGACTGAGCTACCCAGGTGCCCCTAGAAAATATTTTTAATGAAAATTGAATTATGAGGGTGTCTGGGTGGCTCAGTGGGTTAAGCCTCTGCCTTCAGATCAGGTCATGATCTCAGGGGTCCTGGGATCAAGCCATGAATTGGGCTCTCTGCTCAATGGGGAGCCTGCTTCCCCCTCTCTCTCTGCCTGCCTCTCTACCTAATTGTGATTTCTCTCTCTGTCATATAAATAAAATCTTTTAAAAAATTGAATTATGATCACTGTTACCATTATTGTATGCATAGAAAAAATCCTTAAGCATATTTTACATACCTACATACCATACATACATACTATGTGATTTAGACATTACTCGTCTCTCCATCCATATTCTCATCAGCAGCAGCATCATCATTGTGGATGAGCTAGATCAAAATTCTCTCATTCTCTATGAATATATGAAGTTTCTTTCTCCACAGAGAGACTACATTTCACCTAGAACAAATTTTCTCAAACATTTTTTTGGTATAGAAAGACAAAGAGAAATCATTTCAGGCTTTGTGGGCCATAAAGTTTCTATTAAGATGACCTAACTTGCCAAATGCTTTACCAAAAGCAGCCATAGATAAAAACTAACAAAGAGGTCTGTGCTCCAGTAAAATTTCATTTACAAAATTTAGACATCAGGTGGGATTTGGCCCACACATCTTAGTTTGTCAACTTCTGGCCTAAAATAATCTTTGCTGTCTTTGTCATTCAGGAGGTTCACTCACCCATCCTTTAGGTGTCACTATAAGTGTCATTTCCATCAAAAAATGTTTAATTTTTCCCAAATACTGTTAAGCCTTTCAATACTAGGCTTTCATGCCCCCTTTAAAGTTGTCTTCTCTGTTTCTAACACAATCCTATTTAGTTGATAGTTTTGTAATTATGTAGAAAATATCTTTCTTCCTGATAATGTAATCTTCCAGAGGGCAGATCCTATTTATAATTCAGTTAACTGCTGAATTTCCAGGCATACTTGCCCTGTATTATACTCTCAGAAGTATGCGTTGAATGCTTTTAAACTCTGTATCCATATCAATGAAACTTTCTCTAATCTTGATGTGGTGGCCTGTATTATTATTTTTTTAAATGTTCACCGAATCTCACTGGCTCTGAAAATTGGTTTGGCCAATGAAATGATGTGGGAACATTACGTATGACTCAACAGCGTGGGATTTATGAAAAAATATTTGGTTGAATACATCCTCAATTTCCTGCTCCTGCGACTGTGAGACTGGCTGGCAATAATGAGCAGTGTAATTTCTTGATGAGCTACAAATAGGGTTGCTAGATATAGTAAATCAAAATATAGTACATCCATTAAATTTGAATTTAAGATAAACATGAGTATATCCCCAAAATTACAGGAGATTTGTTTATACTAAAAAAACTGTTTATCTGGTACTCAAAATTGGACACTCATCACCTACAACAGAAATGTAGACTGAGTGAAAACTGAACTTTGATTTTGTAAGCCACAGAAATTTGACAGTGATTGTTTCCACAATATGATCTAATCTATCCTGACTTATACAACCAAAGCTCATCTACTATAAAGAAAAGAAAACTTGGGATTAGACGTCACGGCCTCCTTTTTAGGGTTCAAAGGTATTTCTTCCCCAAATGAACACTGATATTTTAAACTACAAAAACATCGCCTTATCCAGGGGCATCCTTCTTTCCAGCCCATGCATTAAGGCCATAAAAAAATTAGAACTATTCCCATAGTTTGTTTTGGAAAATTCTGCAAATCAAATCAATTATCAAGGACTCATATAAACTCCCCTCCAAAAATGTTTTAAATTAAGTACTATAAGACACAGATAATTCCTTTAATATTTTAAACTTGTGGAAATAGAAATCATAGACAGATTTGACCCAATATAAAGTTACATTTAATTATGGGGGAAATTCTGATTCCTTATATTGAAGAAATGATGGCTCTGAGCAAGAAAAGTTTAGATGGAGGGCTTTGTCTTCACACTTTTCTCTCCCTCACTTTGTTCTGGACCAAGTCAGGGCTGGAGTTTTAGTCTGGGGAGCCCATTGTACTGTATTCACCTGCTTCAGTAGCAGTCCCTGGTGAAGTACAAAAGGGAGGAAAACAAACATAACTCAGCCAAGGGAACTGTGTAAGAACATATACAATGCTCTGAAACTCAAATTCAGAAATGACATTCCCCACAATGGATCCACTTAAGCAAATAAGCAGTTCAGACTGGAGACAGTATGTTGCAAAGCTGCTCTGGAACCACAATGACCAAACAACCTCACCTCAATTTTGTTGACAGATGTACAGGACTGATGAGAACAACATGACTGCATTTATGTCTTTGAATGAGTCAATAACAATTATTACCAAAATAAACTATGGAGGATTTTATTACAAGGGAATAGGGGTAAAGCAACATTGTCAATCCCAGTTATAGCCTAATGAATGCATATGATTGTGGGTTCTGTGGAGATTTTTCCCCTTGATCAGTTTTACCAGGAAACTGACTTAGAGTACTGCTACTTTTCATTTTTATTTTTACTGATTTATCCACAGGTAACATAAAAGAATACACAGAAACTTATCAAAACTAAGGAAATCCCACTGGATATAAGATAGATATTAAAAAGTCAAGATTATGGTACTGGCACAAAAAAAGACATATAAATTAATAAACAGATGAGAAAACCCAAAAATAAACTCAGAATCATATGGCTTATTAATCTTCATCAAAGAAGAAAAGAATATCCTATGAGAAAAAGACAGTCTCTTCAACAAATGGTGTTAGGAAAACTGGACGGTGACATGCAAAAGAATGAAACTGGACATATGGGAAAATACTCACCATACACAAAAATAAACTAAAAAAGGCTTAAAAACCTAAATGTGAGACTTGAAACTATAAAATGCCTGTAACAGAGCACAGGCAGTAATTTCTCTGACATTGGCCATAGTAACATCTTTCCAGATATGTCCCCTGAGACAGGGGAAACAAAAGCAAAAATAAACTACTGGGACTTCATCAAAATAAAATGTTTCTGCACAGTGAAGGAAAAAATCAATAAAACTAAAAGATAACTTAAGGAGTGGGAGAAGAGATCTGTGAATGATATATCCAATAAAAGGTTAGCATCCAAAATATATAAAGAAGTTACACAACTCAACAATCAAAAAACAAATAATCCTATTAAAAAATGGGGACAGGACACAAATAGACATTTATCCAAAGAAGACATCCAGATGGCCAAGAGCACATGAAAAGATCCTCAACATCACTCATCATCATGAAAATGCAAATTAAAACTACAATGAGATGTTACCTCACACATGTCTGAATGGCTAAAATCAAAAACACAAGAAACAAATATTGGTGAGGATGTGGAGAAAAAGGGGCCTTTCGGTGTTTTGGTGGGAATGCAAACTGGCACAGCAATAGAACTAGCCTCTACAATCCAGTGATTATACTATGGATACTTAATCACAAAAATTCAAAACCACTATTTCAAAGGGATATATGCACACCTTCATTTATAGCAGCATTATTTACAATAGCCAAATTATGGAAGCAGCCCAAGTATCCACTGACTGATGTATGGATAAAGAATATGTGGAATATATGTCTACACACACACATACACACACACACACACACGAATATTATCTAGCCATATGAAAGAATAAGCAATAATATGGATGGAGCTAGAGAGGATAATCCAAAGTGAAAAAAGTTAGAGTAAAACAAATACCATATTCCACTGACAGTGGGATTTAAGAAACAAAGCAAATGAACAAAGGAAGAAAAAAAGAGAGAGAGAGAGAGAAACCAAGAAACAGACTCTGAACTATGAAGAACAAACTCTGCTTACCAGAGGGGAGATGAGTGGTAGGATGGGTAAAATATGTGATAGGCATTAAGGAGTACACTTATCATGATGAGCACTGAGTAATGCAGAGAATTGCTGAATCATTATATTGTACACCTGAAACAAATATAATTGCATGTTAGCTATACTGGAATTAAAAAAAAAAAGACAGTTTAAAAAGTCAATATTGCTCCTACAAATATCCCTTAGGTTGAATTCTCTTAGAAGCAGACCCAAATCCAAGGATTTATGCATAAATTATGTTTTTTTAAAGGAACCATTCCAGAAGATACCAGAAAGGAAATGATTGAAGCAGGGCAAAAAAGCAGAAGCCAAATAAGAGTATGAAAACAGAAGTGGTCATAGCCTCAACCTACTTCCACAAGAACCTCCAGAGTCCAAATTTTATCCCAGTTAGCCCTACCTTGGTTATGTATTTTCACTTTGAACAGACAAGCTATGGTATGTCTAGATTAGATGAGAAGACACCAGATTCTCCCTACTGTGGGGTAGAGGGGTTGGAGGTAGAACAGTCCTCTCAAAAGTCTCAGAGGTAAGCTCAAAGTAATCAAGCATGCATAAGTCCAGGGCAGGGCACACAAAATAGCGTGGGATCTAGGCATAGCACAAGCAGTATTTGCTCGAGCACGAGGAATATCTAATTAGAAAACTGAAATCAGAGGCACCTGAGTGGCTCAGTCGGTTAAGTGCTGGACTCTCGATTTAGGCTCAGGACATGATATGAAAGATATGAGATTGAGCCCTGAGTTGGGTTCCATGATGGGCATGGAGGCTGCTTGAATTTTTCCCCCTTCTTCTTCTACTCCTTCCTTCTCTCTCTTCTTCTCAAATTAAAAAAAAAAAAAAAAAAAAAAGGGCACAAAAAACAAAAAGCAAAATAATGAAACAAAAATAGAAGTCAGATAAAACAGACATCTTTAATAACATAGCAATTAAAAATAATCAGTAGATAACCGAATAGAAATGCCAAATCCTTTTAGTAAGTCAATTGAAATCAGAAAATCTTAAAGAAGTGAATAATATTAATGGATAAGAAATGTAAATATTGTAAATACTGTAAATATTCACTCTTATAAACATATTTATATATTTAAATACTTACTCCTGTAAATATATCACTTTTTCAAAACTGATCTAAAAATTCAATAAAATAAAATTTTTTTTTAATTCCATAAAATTATAATTAGAATCCTACAACCCAGCAATTGTATTATGGGGTATTTAACCCAAAGATACAAATATAGTGATCTGAAGGAGAAACTTCACCCTAATGTTTACAGCAGCAATGTCCACAATACTCAAACTATGGGAAGATCCCAGATGTCCATCAACAGATGAATGGATAAAGAAGATGTGATATATATATATATATATATATATATGAATACTACACAGCCATCAAAAAATGAAATCTTGCCATTTGCATTGATGTGGATAGAACCAGAGGGTATTATCCTAACCAAAATAAATCAGTCAGAGAAAAACAATTATCATATGATCTCACTGATATGTGGCATTTAAGAAAAAAGGCAGAGGATCATAGGGCAAGAGTAGAAAAAATGAAACAAGATGAAACCAGGGAAGGAGATAAACCGTAAAAAACTTTTAATCTCAGGAAACAAACTGAGGGTTGCTGGAGGGGAGGGGAGTGGGGGTATTGGGGAAGCTGGATGATGGACACTGGGGAGGGAATATGTTGTGGTGAGCACTGTGTATTGTATAGGACTGATGAATCACAGACCTGAACTCCTGAAACAAATCATACATTATATGTTAATAATAAAATGTAAAATAAAATTGAAATATTAAAAAATTATAATTAAATCCCAATTGGATTTGGAGGAAAACGTAAGAATTCATAAAATTAGTCTAAACTTTGCACAAAAGAATACAATAACATAAGACAATTCTGAAAAGGAAGACCAAAAAGGAGAACTCTCTTACCAAACTCAAACACATTTTGACACCAATAGTAACTAAACCAGTGTGACACTGGTCTAGAAAGACAAAATAATCAAGTCCTGACCTAAGATTGTCTTAAGCATGTTGATGAATATCCCTGGAGTGTCTGAAAAAGGTATGAAAGTTAAACAGTAAGGAAAAAGGGTGAGGTACAGAGGTAAGAGATTTAAGCTAACCAGAACAATGAGAAATTACCATTTATCCATACAATGGAATCTTACTTGACCATAAAAAGAAATGAAGTATTGATGCAATTTACAACATGAGTAAACTTTGAAAACCTTGTGCCAAATGAAACAATCCAGATACAAAAGGCCACATATTGTAGGATTCCATTTATATGAAATGTCCAGAATAGGCAAATATATAGAGATGGAAAACAGATTAGTATTTTGCCAGGTCTAAGGGGAAGGAGAAATGGGGAGTGACTGCTGAAAGGTATACGGTTTGGGGGAATGGAGGATGAAATGTTTTGGAATCAAATTGTTGTAACTGATGCACAACTTAATGAATCTACTAAAAATCACTGAATTGTACACTATAAAAAGGTGCACTTTAGGGTATACAAATCATATCTCGATAAAACTCACTACAAATATATTTTGAACTGTTCCTATAATAGCTCCTGGAGTGAAAGAAATTATGAAATTTTTAAAAATAGGGGATCATAGTAATTTATCATGAATTCAAAGAAGCGCAACATACTTCCTACAGAGAAAAAAAAATGACAAATTAAGATTGTTCTCTCCCTCATTTTCTTCATTTTCCAAACAGATTTCAGTATTACAGTAAAAACTAAAAAATGAAACATAACAAAACAATAACAACAAAAAGAACACTCCTCACATGGATAGATCTTAGACAAGGGAAATAAACAGATCCGCATAATATTTTTCTTAAATTGTTAGATATCAATTTCGTATCTATTACAAAATATGGATTCTTATGCCAATTTGCCTTCGAAAAGTTTTCATTTTCTATAACATATATAATTCATTCTAGTTTACAAATCCTGGAGAAGAAAAGGAGGGCCTCTTATTTTAGAGAATGATTTGAAACTGATCCTTAGAACATTCCTTACTTTATTTAGTTTGATTTAAACTATTATCTAAAAGTCCCCCAAAGCAGCCTTTTCTCAGGTACATTTTTTGTGGCTCTAAACTCAGGCTATTGATCTGTTTCTCAGATGGTGTTTTCATAATGTAGTTGGAGTGAGTTCGGTTGTTTCATCAGATACTTTTGGGTATAATTTAAAGAATCTGATTGACATTTTAGTAACTCCTGTATTCACATCAATAAATGTTATTTAGTACTTCTTCTAGGGAGATATTAAAGTTAAAAATGCATTCAGTTGGCTCAGTTATTAAATGAAATGAGAGTGAAGAGAAGCCAGAATATTTATCCCAACATATTGTGTCCTTTAATAAAAAAATGCCCCATAATGAAATTTAGTCTAACAAATCATACTCTTCAAAGAAAATCATGTACACACAAGCATAACTTAACCTTCAGAAAGACAGAGACACATACATCCCATCTTTTATATGATTATCCATCATCAACATTTCTCCTTCATTTCATTCAACTTCGTAAAGAGGACATAAATAATTCCACTCAGAAAATATGTCATAAATATAACTCACCTTTACATGCAATCTTATTAGTTGGGATAACTTATAAAAGGGAAATAAAACGGTTATTGCTATTAATTTTAGTTTGAGTGTCTTAGTTGCTCATAGCCAGCACACAGTACAGTTGTAATCTTCTCTAATAATCCGTCAGAAGTTTTTCTATTATATGTAAGAAAAGAAGAAGGAATGCAGATGCTATTCAGGCAAGTAGTGGCATAGCGATCTGTTAGGGTTTGTCAAGAATCTTTGTTCAACTCTTTGTTCATGTATGGTTGGCCAAGAATACCCTACTATAGGCATTTTAATCAGGAAGGAACTTAGGTGCTTACAAGTTGCATCCCTGCTAATGAAGGGTTTAGTTGTTTACGTACTGAATTTTCTGGAGAAGTGGGTGGTGGATGGGCCTCCAAGAGTGACTCACAGAATGATAGAGAATATACCACTAAAGGAGTTATTCTCTCTAAGGCTGCCATTGTTTACTACAAGAAAGAGTACCACACAGCAATCACCTCTGGGGAAGCTGGAGAGTGGAAATTAGAAAGAAGCCTCAAAGGGAAAGGGAAAACAAAACAAAACAAACAAAAAAAAAACTTCACTTTTTTATGATACTACTTGTTACTGGGAACACCCCAAAATTACAAGAAGATGGCTTTCTTCTCATCCCCTCCAAATTTTGCTTCAGTGAATCTAATGTAAAGATCTAATTCATACTCAATATCTTCACTGCCAGGGACTCTTGGAGATACAATTCTAGCTTTTCAATTTCTTTTTTTTTTTTTTAAGATTTATTTATTTATTTGGCAGAGAGAGAGAGGAGCAAGAGCGAGCACAGGCAGACAGAGTGGCAGGCAGAGGCAGAGGGAGAAGCAGGCTCCCTGCAGAGCAAGGAGCCTGATGTGGGACTCGATCTCAGGATGCTGAGATCATGACCTGAGCCACCCAGGCATCCCTAGCTTTTCAGTTTCTACAAGCAGGAAGACGGAATAAAGTTTGAGGGAACCAATCCAGAATATCTACTTTACTCTCCTTCGGAAAAGATAATCTCTTCTTCCTGAGCAATCTATTCCATTGTTTCAGTATATTTGCATCACTTTCCTCTACCATCACCCCAGTGACTACATAACCAGGCAGTCAAAGGATCTGATCACTCTTTCAGGTTTGCACAGCTGGAGAGGGCCAGAGAACTCTCAAGGAGTTTTCTCACAGTGATGGAGGGGAGACCATAAATCTGTTCTAATTTCTATACGTTGGTGTATGACTAATGGGCTGCTAGTGGTCACTGTGTGTCCATACAGACACACTCGCTCAAAGAGACAGAGAAATGAAGAACAGATTACCTCAGTTGAGGCTCTAATTCCAGTGTTCCTAATTCCAGGGGTATTAGATACATAAACAAACATTTTTTTCTTTTTTTCTTGAGCTATCTTGAGTTGGGCTTCTGTCTCTTTCAAGTGAAAGAAGCCTGATTAATACTTCCCTTTGCTATATCATCTTCCAATATATGTGCCTAACAGAATTCCTGGACATATTTGTTTATTTGGTCAACAAGTGGGAGAGTATATGGATGGATGCATGAATGGATGGATGGACAGTTTGTAGTGTTAGTTTAGGTCTTTAATAAAGGTATAGTTTTCAGAAATATGAGTGTACTCATTTTCCTGCATTCCTGCAAGCAGTGAAAAAAATTCACAAAATCAGTGGTATAAAATGATACACTACAGTTACTAATTTTGAATTTTACTAACAGGAAATATGAGTATCTTATATATTCACTGGGCACTTGGTATTGCTCATCTATACATTATATTTAACGAATAATAAGTTATATTTAACAAACTTTAGTGGGTTGTTTTTGTATTGTTGGTAATTGAGTAGACGTTGTATGTTAAAAAACAATATTTCTCTCACGTATAGGAGAATATTTTCACCATCCAACTTATTTTTAAGAATTTTATGCCATAAAAATGTAATTTTTAAAAATTCACGTTTATTGACACTTTGTCAATTATGTGTACTACATCTTGACCCAAAAAAGTTACACCAGTAACAGGGAAAACATAAGATTCGTAAATTGTCTTATTTTTTTAAGTGCTTTGTAATTTATGATCAGTACTTGTGATCCACATTGAATATATTAAGCATTTTTAGATAGGGACACACTTAATACTTCTACATTACCATCTTTTTCCCAGTGAATTGAAATATAATTGTCCAATGTCGAATTGTTCCATTTATTTGTATCTACTTTCAAAGGTTACAGTCAAGGGGCGCCTGGGGGGTTCAGTTGGCTAAGTGTCTTCATTCAGCTCAGGTCCCTGACTTGGGGGTCCTGTGATGGAGCCCTGCGATGGCTTCCATACTCAATGGGGAGCCTGCTTCTCTCTCTATCTCTGTCCCTCCCCTTGCTTGTGTTCTCTCTCTCACTCTCTCTCTCTTGAAGAACTAAAATCTTAAAAAAAGAAAAAAGGCTACATTCAGTACTAATGATATGTGTCTAGGTCTCTGCAAATATGCAATTTCTATTACAATATGTTTCAATAACTGAAATGACAAGCACTCCATCATTATTTTCCTTTTCTATGATTTGGTAAGTCTCAGACTTTTATTCTTCCATTTGAAAATTAACATGTGAAATTCAAAAGTGCTGGAATCTTAATTAGAATTTCAGAAAATAAATATATTATTCTTTGGAAAATTGACGTTTTTAACTTACTCAGGATTCCTTTACAGGAATATGACATACCTTTCCATTTGTTCAACAATTGTTTTAAGGTTTTCAATGAAACCGTGCTGTTTTCTTCCTTTAGGTCCTAACCATTGTTGCTAAATCTATTCTTAAGAATGACAAATTTAAGGGCACCTGGGTGGCTCAGTGAGTTAAGCTTCTGCCTTCGACTCAGGTGATTTCAGGGTCCTGGTACTGAGCCCCACATTGGGCTCTCTGCTTGGTGGGGAGTCTACTTCCCCCTCTCTCTCTCTGCCTGTCTCTCTGACTACTTGTGATCTCTGTCAAACAAATAAATAACATCTTTAAAAAAAGAAAAAAGAATAACAAATTTATTTCTAACCTAGATAGAATAGTTTCCTCACTTTCTATATCTAGTTGTAGATAAATAACACAAAAGAAAACTATTTTAAAAATGGTGTTCATGAGGTATCTGGGTGGCTCAGTGGGTTAAGCACCTTATTCTTGATTTTGGCTCTGGTCATGATCTCAGGGTTGTGAGATCAAGCCTTCCCCTTCAATCCCCAGCCCCCACCTTCACCCCACCCTGAGTTGGGCTCTGTGTTGAGCAGGAAGTTTGCTTGAGATTACCTCTCTCCCTCTCCTTCTGCTCCCCTGACCCACCCACCTCTCTCTCTCAAAGAAATAAATAAATCTTTTTTTTTTTTTTTAAAGAAATAGTGTTTGCTTTGTTTTCTGCCACCTTGGCAACTTCCCTTTCAATTCAATTTTTATTTCAGTTTACCTGAAAAATCTTTACTTTTATAATTTTACATAATCAGCAAAAATCTAACAGATTAACCTCCTCTTCTCCAATATCAATACATCCAGATAGGTTAAACAATATTAACCCTACTGGCATCCCTACAATATTGCTGATTACTATACTTAAATACTGTTTAAACCTGGATTTTTTCATTTGTGTTGCTGTTGCAATGGAAATAAACTTGCTATTAAAAATTGATTTTATTTAAGATATTCATTTATTCATTTTCCTATTTCTCTATGTATTACTATAAGCATTTTCATTTTCCTAAAAAAATACTGATTCTATTGAAATGTTTTGATTTATTGAACTGAATGTGTTCAAAGCATTCTCTGTATTTTTAGAAATACAATCTCCCAGGGCGCCTGGGTGGCTCAGTGGGTTGGGCCATGCTTGGGTCATGATCTCGGGATCCTGGGATCGAGTCCCACATCAGGCTCTCTGCTTGGCGGGGAGCCTGCTTCTCTCTCTCTCTCTCTCTCTCTCTCTCTCTCTGCCAGCCTCTCTACCTACCTGTGATCTCTGTCAAATAAATGAATAAAATCTTAAAAAAAAAAAAAAAAAGAAATACAATCTCCCCTGCGTGCAGCTTTGTTTTCTTTATTCTTAATATCGTTTACATACAATGTTTCTTTTGTTGCTAATAATCTTTGCAGAGTTGGGACTACTCTTTTTAAAGATTTTATTTATTTGAGAAAGAGAACACACACAAGCAAGGGGAGGGGAAGGGCAGAGGGAGAAAGAGAAGCAGACTCCCCAATCAGCAGGGAGCGCAATGCGGAACTTGATCCCAGGTCCCTGGTTTGATGACCTTAACCAAAGGCACACCCTTAACCATCTGAGCCATCCAAGCAGCCCAAGATGGAACTACTTCTTTAGTCCTTTGAAGAAACTAACTTTTTTAAAACTGTTGACCATCTCCATTACTAATTTGTTTCAAAGTCTCTTCTGTTTTTTTTATTTCCTTATTCATATTTTATTTTAGTTTATTCTGTGCCCACTTAGTTTTGTGACTATGTAACTCATTAATTATATATTCTTTCTAATTACATCCATTAAAAATATATATGTCTCTATAATTGCTATTTTAGTCATCTCCCCCAATTTTAGATGTATTGATTTAATATATAAATCCTAAATGTTTTTAAATCTCCACTGTTTCCTGAATCACAAATTATTTAGCACTTACACATTTCCTTTTTTTTTTTTCAATTTTATTTATTTGACAGAGGCAGAAAAAGAGCACAAGCAGGGGGAGTGGCTGGCAGAGGGAGAAGCAGGTTCCCTGCTGAGCAAGAAGCCCATTGTGGGACTTGATCCAAGCACCCTGGTCATGACCTTAGCCAAAGGCAGGCACTTAACTGACTGAACCACCCAGGTGTCCCTAGCACTTACACATTTCTAAATGATTCATTCATCTATTATTTTGCTATTGATTTTTAATTTTATGGATCAATGGGGAGACTATATAACCTTTAATATAGAAATTCTTTAGAATTTGTTGGGACTTCTTTTTTTGGCCTAGGACATGTTCAGCTACAAAAGGATCCTCTGTTTTAAGTTTAGGATTTTTATATATGTCAATTATATCATGCATGCTCATTTTGTTATTCAAATATTCTACATCATATCATTTCTTGATTGAACTATTTCTGAGAGAAATATGATAAAATATGAACTATGGCTTTTTCTATTTCTCTTTGTATTTCTGCCATTTCTTTTGTTCTTAATATGTGAGGCTCCATCATTAAGTTAATACAAATTCATGATTTCTTAGTTGATTTTACATTTTTTTAAGAAATTATCTTACAAATAATACCTATTATTTTTCTTCACTTCAAAAATTTTTTGTCTGGTACTAAGATTCATATAACTGATTTATTTGGTTTAGGTTTCCCTGGTATATATTTTTTTCACCACCTTTGCATTCAAATTTTCTATTGTAATATTTAAATTCAACCTTCAAAAACAGCATGACTAGAATAAAGTTTTTTTTTTAGTACAGTCAGATAATTTTAACTTTTGTAAAAAGTAATTAACTGACTACTTATGAGCATTTAATTTTACAGAAAAAGTGAGAAGAAAGTACAGAGTTCTTATTTTAACTTCCATTGTGTTTAGTTTTTTATTCTATCCCACTTTCCTACTATGGACATTATCCATCCTCTCTTTTACATATAAAAAAATCATTAAGTAATAAATTCCTCAGTCACTGCATACTTGGTGGTTTTAAAATGTGGGTTGACCAGAACAGACCCAGAATCATCAAGGAAATGTTGAAAAAGAAAAACAAAGTTTGAGGCATCATGTTACCTGATTTCAAGCTATATTTCAAAGCTTTGATCACCAAGATATCATGGTAATGGCACAAAAACAGACACACAGACCAATGGAAGAGAATGGAGAGCCCAGATATGGACTCTTAACTCTATAGTCAACTAATCTTCAACAAAGCAGAAAAAATATCCAATAGAGGAAAGACAGTCTCTTAAATAAGTGGTGCTGGGGAAATTGGACAGCTATATACAGATGTCTTACACCACACATAAAGATAAACTCTAATTGGATAAAAGACCTCAATGTGAGACAAGAATCCATCAATATCCTAAAGGAGAACATAGGCAATAACCTCTTCACCACTGACCACAGAAACTTCTTTCATGACATGTCTCCAAAGACAAGGGAAACAAAAAAGGAAAATGAACTTTTGGGACTTCATCAAGACAAAAAGCTTCTGCACAGCAAAGGAAAAAGTCAACAAAACAAAGAGGCAACCCGCAGAATGGGACAAGGTATTTGCAAATGACACTACAAAAGACTGATATCCAAGATCTATAAAGAACTTCTCAAACTCAACACCCAAAAAACAGATAATCAAGTCAAAAAATGGGCAGAAGATATGAGCAGACGTCTTCAAAGAAGACATACAAATGGCTAACAGACACATGAAAATGTGTTCATCATCATTAGCCATGAGGGAAATTCAAATTAAAACCACACTAACAGTCAACAAAACCAAAAGACAACTGACAGAATGGGAGAAGATATTCACAAATGACATATCAGATTAAAGGGCTAGTATCCAAAATCTATAAAGAACTTATCAAACTCAACACCTAAAAAACAAATAATCCAATCAAGAAATAGGCAGCAGACATGAACAAGATATCTGCAAAGAAGATATCCAGATGGTCAACAAACACATGAAAAAGTGCTCGACATCACTTGTCATCAGGGAACTACAAATCAAAACCACAGTGAGATACCACCTCACACCAGTCAGAATGCTAAAATTAACAAGTCAGAAATGACAGATGTTGGTGAAGATGTGGAGAAAGGGGAAACCTCCTACACTGTTGGTGGGAATGAAAGCTGCTGCAGCCACTCTGGAAAACAGCAGGGAGGTTCCTCAAAAAGTTGAAAATAGAGCTACCCTATGACCCAGCAATCATACTACTGGGTATTTACCCTAAAGAGATACAAATGTAGTGATCCAAAGGGGCATATGTACCCAAATGTTTATAGCAGCAATGTCCACAAAATGTCCACAGAAGCCAAACTATGGAAAGAACCTAGATGTCAATCAACAGATGAATGGATAAAGAAGATGTGTTGTATATTTATATACAACAGAATACTATGCAGCCATCAAAAAAACCTGAAATCTTGCCATTTGCAATGATGTGGATGGAACTTACTTATGCTAAGCAAAGTAAGTCAATCTGAGAAAGACAATTATCACATGATCTCTCTGATATGAGGAATTTGAGAGACAGAGCGAAGGGTCATGTGGGGAAGGGAGGGGAAAAAATGAAACAAGATGAGATCAGGAGGGAGACAAACTATAAGAGACTCTTAATCTCATGAAACAAACTGAGGATTGCTGGGGGTGGGGGGTTGGGATGGGGTGTCTGGGTTATGGACTTTGGGGATGGTATGTGCTATGGTGAGTGCTGTGAAATGTGTAGGCCTGATGATTCTCAGACCTGTATCCCTGCGACAAATAATACATTTTATGTTAATAAAACAACAACAACAAAAACACACATTGAGATACCACCTTACACCAGTTAGAATGGGAAAATTGACAAGGTAAGAAACAACAAATGTTGGAGAAGTTGTGGAGAAAGGGAAACCCTTTTACACTGTAGGTGGAAATGCAAATTGGTGCAGCCACTTTGGAAAATAGTGTGGAGATTCCTAAAAAAATTAAAAATAGAGCCACCCTATGACCCAGCAATTGCACTACCAGTTATTTACCACAAAGATACAGATGTAGTAAAAAGAAGGACCATATACACCCCAATGTTCATAAAAGCAATGTCCACTTAGCCAAGCTGTGGAAAGAGACAGGATGCCCTTCAACAGATGAATAGATAAAGAAGATGCAGTCCATATACACAATGGAATATTGCTCAGCCATCAGAAAGGATGAATACCCAACTTTTACATCAACTTGGATGGGACTGGAGTAGATTATGCTAAGTGAAATAAGTCAGAGAAAGTCAATTATCATATGGTTTCACTTATTTGTGGAATATAAGGAATAGCATGGAGGACATTAGAAGGGAAAAATGATGGGGAGAAATTCAGAGTGGGAGATCAACCATGAGAGACTATGGACCCTGTGAAACAAATGTAGAGTTTTAGAAGGGAGGGGGTGGGGCCATAAGTAAGCCTGTGATGGGTATTAAAGAGGGAATGGCATGCATGGAGCACTGGGTGTTACATGCAAACAATGAACCATGGAACACTGCATCAAATAAATAAATAAATAAATAAATAAAATTAAACAAGAAAATAAAATGTGGGTCTAAAGTTCATTTTCCTCAGCATTTTAAAACTATTAATTTAAAATTTTCTTATATTTTGTTGCATATGAGACACAGCTGTCAGTACGTATGGTTTCTGCAGGGTGTTTTCCTCTTTAGTTGTTTTTCAGTTTTTCTCTTTTTCTTATTGTCTTGAAATAACCATTTGACATTTTTTACTTGCCCCTGTTTTTATCATTCCACTAAGGCCTCTGCATTCTCCTTCAATCTGCAGACTCCTCATTTTGGATTCTGAAAAACTATCAGCCACAATCCTCAAAACATTCTTCTGTCCTACAATCTTCTGTTCCATTTGCATTAATCTTTTTTTCTGATGTCATTGTATCCTTCATCTTATCTCACATGTACTTTAATATGATTTTCTAATATTTATCTCCTCTTTCCATGTATTCTTCACACATTTATTTTATGAGACTGATGGGCTACCACCTGCAGTAATGAGGCACCTAACACATTTATTTTACTGTAATGAATCTATTTTAATACTTTTCAATACTATTTTTGCTTTCCAGAATTTTCATTTGGTTCTCTTTCAAAGTTCCACTTCTTTCTTTCTTTAAAAGAAGTAAGAGTGGGCGCCTGGTGGCTCAGTGGGTTAAAGCCTCTGCCTTCGGCTCAGGTCATGATCTCAGGGTCCTGGGATCGAGTCCCGCATCGGGCTCTGTGCTCAGCAGGGAGCCTGCTTCCCCCTCTCTCTCTCTCTCTGCCTGCCTCTCCATCTACTTGTGATTTCTCTCTGTCAAATAAATAAATAAAATCCTTAAAAAATAAATAAATGAATAAATAAATAAATAATAGAAGAAGTAAGAGTGTTTCAATTGTTTTGTGGTTTCTCCATTTGCATCCATGAACATTTTAAACCAGTTGCTGTAGTTCAGGTTCTTTTATTTGCTGCATCTATATTGCCATTTTCTCAGTGTTTTGGAGACTCCTGTTGCTATAGCCATATCTAAGATTCTCACTGTTACCATGAAGACATTCATTGTCCTAGCTAATTGTCTATTCTCACTTTGAAGGATCTCACCAGATAAATTTTCTCCAAGATCTTTAACTAGCTCCACCAGTGCAGTAATAGTTTCACTAGTGTTGTAATAGTCCTACTGTGCTAAGAAATGACAAATCTCTTACACAAAAGATATCTATCCAGAGCCTCATATAGCTATGTCCACTGTCCAAAAGTGAACTTACAATTAACCTCTTAAAATGTTATTCTCTTATTTTCTGTTTTTCCAATGTCATTAAATGGCAGCAGAATGAGTTACTCAAACTATAATCTAGGAAATCCTCCTTTATATGCCACTCTCTTCTACATCTCCAATAACAATCCATAAGTGAATCCAAAAGATTCCACTCTCAAATATCTATACAGCTGTCCTCATTTCCACTGCAGCTACCCTAATTTAAAAATACTATCAATGGGTGCCTGGGTAGCTCTGTGGGGTAAAGCCTCTGCCTTCAGCTCAGGTCATGATCCCAGGGTCCTGGTATCAAGCCCCACATCGGGCTCTCTGCTCCATGGGGAGCCTGCTTCCTCCTCTCGCTCTGCCTGCCTCTCTGCCTACTTGTGATCTATGTCAAATAAATAAATAAAATCTTAAAACAAAACAAAACAAAACAAAACAAAAAAACACACTATCATCTCTTGCTCAGATTACTCTGCTGTTGGGTACCACCCACTA